>NC_057355.1:145503481-146120376 GCF_016509475.1 Prionailurus bengalensis | reverse complement strand
TTTCATCCCATTAATAAGGTTTCTCAGATGAAGTGCACAGTGTTATGCAGTTATGACATTCTCTAGTTCTGCTTTTTGTTTCCTTTCCAAATACTGATCCAAGAGTATTACCAATAAGGAAATTCTTAGATATTTTCAGCAGCATAAATTACAAGTCAATGCTAGCACAAGTATATGCTGTACGCATTCAAGCACATGTTTCCTTACTTTGGAGTGTCACGTGTGATTCCTACATAATCACACTTAATCCTCTCCTTACTTAGGTATATTTTACACGTACATGTGGGACTGTATTTCACGTCAACTGTTACCCCATCACACTAATAGGGAAAAGACTCTTGAAGAGTATTGCGTCTATTTTTACTCTAGGATTGTCCTGTTTTCATTTGGAATGTTTCATTAGTTTCAAAGAAACTTAACCCTAAAGAAAACAAACACTTCCTTGACTGTTCATTGTGACCTAGCAAATTAGAGGTTTATTTCCTTACTGATCGACTTGTCTTCTTTCAGTATAAAGCCCTTTGCTTCAGTGCCGGTTTCCTTTAAGAGATAAATAAGGGACCCGGGGAAGCTGCTTTGTGGCAGCAGGAAACGTGCAACCGACAGCAGGAAACTTAGGCTGGACGGGGCTTCACACAGGATGAAGATGAGACTGTGTGAGCGGGTGTGGCGCGCGGGCCGTCCTCCTGCTGAGAGACTGAGGAGGTGTTTATGTGAACTCAGTGTGTAGATCGGTGTGCGGAGTACAGCGCCCTCATCAAAGTCTTCAGCTGTATGTGCCCAGGCGTTCCGTTTTGTGTGGGCTGACGTCCGCAAGAGTCCGTGGGCGGTTTAACGATAGCTGATGCTGTGCTATCACACACCGAGACCTTTTTTTAATGTATGAAAGTGATCATCTGCTTCGATTTTCGCAGTCACCTGTTTCGTTCTTTTGTCAGGAACAACGTTTACATTTCCTAAAGCAGCAGGAGCGCCGTCAGCAGCAGTCTATCTCTGAAAATGAAAAGCTTCAGAAACTGAAAGAGCGGGTCGAAGCCCAGGAAAACAAGCTGAAGAAAATCCGCGCCATGAGAGGACAAGTAGACTACAGCAAAATCATGAACGGCAACTTGTGTACGTTTGTGCCTCGCCTGGTGCCCGTGCTCAGGCGTAGATAAGATGAGAGTCCAGCTTCTGGACGCTTTGCACGCACGGACCAGTGTCACATCTTGCTATAGAAAGCGCAGTGACGTGTTGCTCCGATACCTGCATCTCCAAGGATGCGGATAGGTTAAGGGATCCTAGAAAGTCTCTCAGTGCAGTGGGCAGGCCCGTTGTTAACATTTGTAACATGTTAGCCGCCCTCTGCGTTGGGGCCACGGCGCCGTGAGACTCCACTCATCAGGAGGGTCTCTTTAAAGTGAACGGCCTAAACTTCATCTGTATAGTAAGATAAACCATACAGATGCTCATTTCTTACTTTTGTGTGTGTGGTTCTTTGTTCCATTATCAATTTGGTTAGTGCCTACTTTGTGTGACGGTGACCGGCAAGACAGACTTGGATTCATGCCCCTTACAAAGACTTTGGTCGTTGGTGCATTGGGATTCCTGAGTGGCTTGGCCAAGCTACTCTTTGGACTGGCTGCCCCAATTAAAGCAGATTCAGTAATGAGTGCACACATAGTTGGCTGTATGGGCAGTCACATCCTGTATTCCAGAGGCTTGTCAGAAAGTGCGTTGGATTACGTATATCACAGTTTTCTCCCCAAAGTCTAGCACTAGGTGATGCCACAGCTGAGTTGAATGCACAGAAGTGAAGAAATCACAAAACCAAAATAACAAAATGCCACGCGTGCACACAGATATCAATAAATGATGTCTTTTTCTTTATCGGGGGGACGTTTTAGCTGCCGAAATAGAAAGGTTCAGCGCCATGTTCCAGGAGAAGAAGCAGGAAGTACAAAGTGCAATATTAAGAGTTGATCAGCTCAGTCAGCAACTGGAAGATTTAAAGAAAGGAAAGCTGAGCGGGCTCCAGTCTTACAACGGCAAGCTGGCGGGACCGGCGGCGGCGGAGTTGAAAAGACTGTACCAAGAGCTACAGGTGACTTCGCTGGGTGTGGGGAGCAGTGACATTAAGGCCTCTTTCAGGCTTTCTTCTTAATAGTTTAATAGTAGGCACAAAATGTACTCAGTAAAAAGGATTTTTTTTTTTTTAACCGTTTATTAACTTTGAGAGGGAGAGTGAGAGCCAGCACAAGCCTGGGAGGGGCAGAGACGGGGAGAGAGAGAATCCCAAGCAGGCTCCAGGTGTCGGCACAGAGCCTGACGTGGGGCTCGATCCCACAAACTGTGAGATCATGATCTGAGCCAAAATCGAGTCAGACGGTTAACCTACTGAGCCACCCAGGCACCCCCGGGACAAAGAATTTTTAAAACAGCATTGCGATTTAATTCACATAGCGTATGGCTCACCCACGGCGAGTGTACAATTAGCTGGTTTTGAGCATCTTCAGAGAGTTCTGCATCCACCACCACGGTCCATCTTAGAACGTCTCCACCACCCCCGAAAGAAGCCCCGTCCCTCTTCACCATAACCCCACACCCCCTGTCCCCTAACCCGGCAACCGTGAATCTGCTGTCTCTGGATTTGCCTATTCTGGAAATTTCATATGAGCAAGTCACGCAGTATGTGTTTTTTGGTGACTCTTAGCACGTTTCAGTGCAGAGATTCAGTACGGAATTTGATTGGCAATATGATGAACTGGGGGAAAAGTTAAGCTTTCGGTGACGTTTGATGTCTCTGTGTACACTGTGTTTTGATGAGAGAGATGCCTGTTGTTAAATCGTCGCCTCACTCAGCTTCAGCTGCTGTCACAGACCTCCACAGACTGGGGGACTTTAGCCATAGACGTCGATTTTCTCACAGCTCCACGGGCAGGGTGTCCAAGGGCAGGGTACCGGCACATTGGGTTCCTGGTGAGGGTTGGCTGCCTGCTGTGTCCTCACAGCTCCGGCCTCTCTCCTTCCTCTGATAAGGCACCGACCCGTCACGGGGGCCCCACCACCAGCTACCATCACACTGAAGGCAACATAGGGATTTGGGGATGACGCATTCAGTCCAGAACAGTCCTCAAGATTTCCATTTCTCAGAAGTTATCATTCAGCGGATGATTTTTCAAGCCAGAAACAAGTTTTACAGTTCTGTTGGCACTTGCCCGAAAAGTTATTATATCATTTTTATGAAATGAAAATATGTAACTACAGAGAGTAAAATTACTTTTGTTGCTGTTAAGTTCTCTAATGTAAATGCATAGAAATAAAGAATGTATGGCTTCTTTTACATTTGAAGCAATTATTAAAAGTTCAGGGGTTTATTTTAAGTTTATTTATTTTGAGAGAGACAGAGACCGTGTGAGCAGGGGAGGGGCAGAGAGAGAAGGAGACAGAGAATATCAAGTAGGCTCCGTGCTGCCCGCGCAGAGCCCAACGTGGGGCTCAAACTCACAAAACCGTGAGATCATGACCTGAGCCAAAACCCAAGAGTCGGATGCTTAACCTACTGAGCCAGCCAGGTGCTCCAGAAGTGCAGGGTTTTTAAGGATTTTTTTTTTTTTTTTTGAGGCGTGATGGATGTAGTATATTGACTTACACTGATTCATTTGCCAAGTTTTCTGACTGCAACCTAGGTCACAGAGTCCACGTTGCCGCCTGTCTGGCACACACATGTGCATCTGAAAGAGCTTAACAAGGCTTAACCTTCTGTGTGTGGTGCACACTGATGCCTTCTGTTCTGTGTTTCATTTTTTTAAGTGCTGGCTACAAGCCGCTAAAATGCCACCACACATTCCAGTTGGAGAGCAAGGCCATCCTTTGTGAATTTCTTGCCGCCTCCGCAGTAGGATGCCTCATTCAGTGGACTCTGTGGGGTGGAGCAGTCACCTGTCCTTGGGTCCCTAGAGGACATGCTCGGTAAAGTGCCATTGCCAAGGGCCACGGTCATGATCTTCCATGGCCGTCACTAGTACCGGTCACTCCGTGTGCTCTAAAGAAGACGTTTGCTTGCAGACACAGAAGAACTCCGTTCTGGAGCCATCCACGTACACCTGTGGAACATTTAGCACATGGGTGACCGTGCATTTTATAAATACACATAAGTACTTAACGTTACTACTTTTTCTTCTGTTTTTACTTTACCTGGCAGTGAGAATTTGTTTAATGCAAATCATGAAAGTCGTACTTTTTATTTTGCAGATTCGTAATCAGCTTAACCAGGAACAGACTTCAAAGCTCCAGCAGCAGAAGGAACTCTTGAATAAACGCAACATGGAAGTGGCCGTGATGGACAAGCGGATCAATGAACTGCGTGAACGTCTTTATGGGAAGAAAATTCAGGCATGTGAGAAAGAAAATATTTGTGTAAGATAAGCTACTAAAAATGATTCAATGCACAACTGCACATCTTCACTATAATGGCATTTTGCTCCCCCATCTGCCACAGCTGATAAAACATAAATTGGCCATAAACCATTAAAAAAAAAAAAGACAGTAGAAAACTCTTTCCAAAGCCACATTTATTTCCTGGTATGTGAAATCAAAACCTCCCTGGCCACAGCCACAGCCACTGTCTCCCCACCCCCATCTTCCCTGTGCTGTTGTGTCTCCACCCTCGGGGAAGCTGTGGTTCTGGCCTGGCAGCACCCGGGCATGGTCGGTCCCACTCTGCCACTTGAAGCTGTGCCACGTGGGCACATTCCTTGACCTGTGCAGACTCGAGTCCTCGCTGCAAATTGATATGTCCTGCCTGCCCCAGCAGTCGTCGTGGGCATTCTTAGAATAACCCATGTGGGAGGGCTCTGTAAACTCTGCAGCAAAGTGCTCTATAAAGGGTTAGTGCTTTTTAAAAATCTTTATTTGGTATTTTGACTTTCAAAGGTAATAAATGCTCATTGGAAAATGAAAACAGTGCAGAAATACTTAAAAGAAAATTTGAAAGTTCCTGCCACCCTATTCCCATTCTCCAAACAGGATAGTTTTAATCATTCCAGTCTTTTGCTTAATACAGACAAAAAGGTACTTAATTTTTAATTGAAAATGGAATTGTAGGAATTATATCATTTTCACTCTTCTCCTCGTCTTTTTTAACTGTGACATGGGTATCTTTCTAGGTCATTACCTCACTCCTTTTGCAGCTTCTCTATAACACCCCACATCCCTGGGCCTGTTGCCCCTTTCCCTGACCTCCTCGCCGGGTGTCCCCGAGTCCTGCCGTTAACTCTCGGCACATCAGTGAGCAGGAGCACTCCCAAGAGCTTGGGGGACGAGGCACTGCTATGCGTGGCTCCTGGCCTGCCTTCCATGGTGGCGCCAGGGTTTGAAGGAAGCAGTGCCTGAGTGCAGGGCTGGAGCGGGACGGGGAGGTGGGCGGGCGTGGGCACCAGCTAGCTGGGAACAGCTCCCCAAGTGTCCTCGTCCACACTCCGTAATTGGTACTTTGACAGTTTGACGAGTAACCTCTTGTCAGCTGCTGCGGCTCTGGAGGCAGCTCCCGGGAGGCCAGTGAGAGCCCTTCTGGGGCTCTGCCTGGGTGGGCTGGGGTGAGGGGTGGGGACTGCCATTTCTTTGTCCTAATGAGTGGTGACAGGTGAAATCTCTTATTTACAAACCAATCTACCCCCCCCCCTTTTTTTTTAGACCAGAGAGTTCGTGGTTGATCTGTAGGACTCTGTGTTTTCAAATGACAGTTCTCCCATACTTACCTGGCAGGGGAGATACCATGGTCAAATGATGGTTCTCCTTGCTCTTTCGAGTATCGTCCTCTTGCTCACGCAGCACTTTCTGGCTGTGCGCCATCGGTCAGGGCTCTCCAGAGAGGCGGAATGAGCAGGGATGTGGAGAGTGACTGCTGGGTGTATAGACTGACTTTAACTCGCTCACGTGGCTGTGGAGGCTACATGCCTGACCCCTGCAGCCCGGACACGCAGGGGCCCTTGATGCCGCTGCTCAGGTCTGTAGGTCGTCTGCAGGCCCGGGGACCTCTTTCTCCGAGCACGTCAGTCTTTTCTCTCTCAAGTCCTTCAGCCGATTGCACACGGCCCACCCACGCTGTGGAGAACAGTCCGCTTCGTT
Source organism: Prionailurus bengalensis (assembly GCF_016509475.1). NCBI lineage: Eukaryota > Metazoa > Chordata > Mammalia > Carnivora > Felidae > Prionailurus > Prionailurus bengalensis. The sequence goes on along the minus strand of NC_057355.1, from coordinate 146,114,268 downwards.
CACAGTCTAGTGATTTAGACGTTGGTCTCTTCACAGCAGCATCTAGGCCTGTTTGAGTAGATACCTGTGGCCTAACCAAGTTGACACATAAAATGAACCATCACAGATGGCTAGGTAGACGTTACTTCTTACATTCCACCTGATAGTTGAGGTGATCCTGAAGAATGTGGTGCCTCTGCAGAAATGTGTCTCCACCCAAAGGTCCTAGGCCCCTTTGGGCAGTTGTCAGAGTCCTGGCCCCTCTCCCTAAAATGATACATGCTCATGGATGCAGAATTTTGCAAACAATTGTAGGAGGTTATGGATCTCTTACAGCCTACCTGGGGTCCCTAAGGTGTCCGTGACTCTCCATTTAGATCCCTGTTGTGGACCCTCTCGTTGTTAGGCAGCATCACGTGATCAGCGTCCTTGGCTATAGTGTGGTGTCCTTGCCGAGAATGGCAGGGTTGTCTTCAGGGCACTGGTCAGAGGGTCTCCTGGTCCCAGGCCCTGTCGCTGTGCCCTGCACGGCTTGTTCAGTCCTTACACCAAGCCTCAACTTGACTTGACAGACATGGGCACTGAGGTTCAGAGCCATTAGGTCACTTTCACTTGCCCAAGGCAGCACAGTGAATAAGTGGCAAAGCAGGATTTGAAACCAGGCTCAGAGCCCAGGCTTTGACCGATGCCTCTGCCCACCTCGGGGAGGGAGGGAGAGCATCCCCCAGTATAGAGGGTTCCGCAGAGGTGTCCTGGGAAGCTGTTCTATTCCATCGCCAGCCCCTGTTTCTCCCAGCTCGCAAATAGGTAGGAGTTGTCAAAGAGAATCACTTGTGTGGGACTGTGGGTTGAGGCTCTTCTTTCAACACTTGCCCTTTCTAGATACTGATTTTTTAGGGTGATGGAGCTTCCTGAGGGCACATTATTTAGTGAGTGGCTCAGGTGAGAGCAGTCAGTCATACTAGGCTTGTGATTTCTTTAATTTAGGAGAACCTTAACTCTCATTTCTTCCCATTTTGTAGCTGAGCCGTGTGAATGGCACGTCGTCACCACAGTCGCCGCTCAGCACGCCTGGCAGGGTTGCTGCAGTGGGGCCTTATATCCAGGTCCCCAGTGCCGGTGGCTATTCTGTCCCAGGGGACCCCATAAAGCCCCAGTCTCTCACTATCGCCTCAAGTGCTGCCCACGGAAGATCCAAATCCGGTGAGTGGCCCGGGCCCTCGTCTTGGAGGAGAGCAGGTGAACAGGGAAGGGGCACCCTGGGGGCCAGGAACCTCAGAGGAGGCCGCCACGGTACGCCCCAGCCTCTGCCCACCCTCAGTCTCCCCCAGGTACTGTCTCCCCCTTGGTCCGCTAGGGCGGTGTTGGGGAGCTGTGTGCCACCACGGCAGCGATACGGCCCCAAAATGAGAACAGATTCTCTTTATTGAGCTGAGTGTCTTTACTGTGTGGCTTTTCAAACCACAGAGTACTTCGGACCCGATCCGCTCGTGCCGCAGGTTTTGTCTCCGGGTGAGGGCGCTTTCGCCTGCTGCCCATCCCAGCAGAGGGGTAGCCTGTCTGTAGACAGTGCGCTGGGGCTGGTCTTCCCTTTCCCCACTCGGTGCGTTCCTAACCAATCCAGATGTCTGCAGACCATCACTCTGGCCCTCGGCCACACCGAATCGTGCGGTGGGACCAGCACCGTGCTGGCGTGTAGCACTCCTGGGGACGCTGGGAAGCCTTGTGCAGCCTCCGGTTCCCAACCAAGGGCAGGCTGGGTTCTCCATGGGGAGGCTGCTCTCTCTTCTTGGAAGAAGGCGGCTGCTTTCCAAACATGAGGAAGCCGGAGCTGCTTTGCAGTAAGATTTTCTTTACGCTGGGCTGAATGTCTCCCCGTAAGACGTGGGATGGCGGGGCACAGGTGCAAACCGCACGGCCTTCCCTCGCTCACCAGTCCAGGGCCAGGCCGGGCCGGGCCGGGCCATGCTAGGCCGTGCTGAGCCAGGCTGAGCCAGGCTGGGCCAGGCCCCTGTTGTCAGGATTGGGGGTGGAGCTTGGCAGTCTTCCGTTCGCTCGTGTCCTCTTCCCTGTTGCCCAGTCTGAGCAGCAACAAGGCTGCCACTCCTGCTGTGGGGTGTCAGGGCTTGTTGTGACCCCGGCAGGATAAGCGTCACCAGCCGTCGTGGGCCACGCGCCCTGGCTGGGCTCTCTCCGCGGCCGTGTCTCAGCAGCCACGTGGAGTGCATGGTTGGTGCGAGTCTCTAATTGCAGCTTTCTTTGAGAAGCGGTTATTTATAGTTTGAACCGCCCCACTGTGGGAGTAGGTGTTTGTTTCCAGGGCAGATAATTAGTACAGCCAGCTACTGCTCTGCTCACTTTGTTTTATTATTAATTTATTTGTTTGTTTGTTTGTTTATGTATTTATTTTGGGGAGAGTGCAAGTGGGGGAGGGGCAGAGAGAGGGGGACAGAGGATGCGAAGTGGGCTCTGTGCTGACGGGCTGACAGCAGCGAGCCCGACGCGGGGCTCGAACTCACAACCCACGAGATCATGACCTGAGCCAAAGTCGGACGCTCAACCGACTGAGCCCCCCAGGCGCCCCTCTGCTGACTTCCCAAGCCAAGGACGTCTCCCATTCCCCTCTTCTCTGTGGGTGTGTGAGGCTGGGCCGCCTCACAAGGGTTTTGAGGAAAGGACACCCTTCTGGGCCTGGAGAACGTGTCTTTCAGAAGTTCAGCACCAGCCTTGTTCTTTCCACTGCGGTGTAAGGTGACCGCACACAAGAAACCTGCGTCCCCCACACTGGGGACAGAATCCCGCCCAGGTGTGGAGCTGGGGTGAGAAACCTCCCCGTGGGGACCCTAACTCATGCTGTCGACTGTCCTTCTGGTGCCGTGTCACACAGATGGCCATGGGAAGCCCAGAGTGACCAGCTCGTGGACAGTATCAGACCTCGCCGTCGGGCCTGACCACAGCCCCTCAGGGCACTCTGTAGACTCGTTTGCAAACTGTACGTCAGCTGGCAGGCCCAGTGGGGGCTCTGGCCCTTTCTGATACTGCTGAATCAGCAATCGTTTATTTCTCCAAACTGAGAAGGGTCTGCTCATCACATCTAGGCTTGAGAAAAATGCCACATAATCACAGTTTGTCCCTTCCTTCAACAGACAGGTGTGAAGCTTGGGCCGGGCCACACACCACACCCTCCTCAGGAAAGGGTCTGACAGATGCTGGCACAGCAGGGGATTTTGGGTTTTGTTTTAGGAAATCCAGATGATTTTTTGAGTTCGTTAAAAACTTCAGTTTTACCTCCTGTGCGAGAACCTCCCATCGTACTTGAAGATAATTGTCCCTTTTAATCCGTTATAGTAAAAATAAAGGCTCTTTCCTCTGCACCCCCTGTCCGAAGAAGGAAATTCCCGGTCCCTTTTTCAGTCCCTTTGGGGCTCCCGTTGTGGATTTTTGGAGCAGCTGGCCGGCGCCACTCTGAGACCCCTGGGGCCGGCCCCTCCCTCCCTCCCTGGTCTGCTGGGCCCTGCTCATTTCCCCATCGGCCCAGTTGCCACCTCTGCATATCCTTGCTGAGCCTGCGTGCTTCTGGCCCACACCCCTCCCCCCCCAGACGGCCCCCAGATCTAAGGTACGGCCGAGGGTTCCTGAAGGCGCACGCGCTTCTTGCCTGGAAGCGGCTGACCGGACGCGTGGAGCAGGGTGGTCCGGGCTGGGGCCTTGGACTGCCTCACCAGCACCCTTGCGGCCTGGCTGGCGCCGCGTGAGGCTGCCGCTGACAGGGCCCGGCGAGGGCGCCCAGAGGTCACTGCACGGGAGGGCCTTCCGCACTTGGGCTCGGAGCACGCTGTCTCCCCGGTCTCAGGTCTTGGCTCTGGCGCTGTTGTTCTGAGGGGGAGTGGCTTTCCTCCTGCTCCTTAGTTATGCCCACCTGCTGGCGCTGGCTGGGTGGGTGAGGAGAGAGGGTGTGCTGTTCCTGTCAGAAGCGCCCAGAGCAGTTCCTTCTGATGGCTTTCCGTTCCCTGTGGCTGACGGCTGGGTGTTCTCCACTCGGGTCCAGTCCGGCACCTGGGCCTGCCCTGGCAGCGGGAGCCTGAGTCGGAGGCTGTAATGTGGCCCCTGCAGGTGCTAGAATGTACTCACGTGGCTGTGGCTGCTTGGAGGGGTTGCTTCTGCACCCTTTTTCAGTTTGGAAAGTGCCTTGTTAAAGAGCAGCTTTTCAGCAGCTTTCCTAAAAACCTGGACGTGACTTTGCTTTCTGATCACTGCAACAGAATGATAACCTGCTACGCCAATCAGGGGAGCTTGTACTGGCCTCTTCTGCTCATAAGTTATTTTGAGAGGATAGAAGTTTCTAACAGAGGAAAGTCAAATTTTTCTTTTAATGTGGAAGGTGGTACAGGTCAAGCCTGTTATGAAGTCAAAGGATAAATCTTTTGTTTCTATTGCTGTATGTGACCGTTGCTGTATGTGACTGGTTTTGTAAGTAACGTTTGAAAAGTAAGTGCTCAGGCTCATTTTATTTCCTGGTGTCGATGTGGTCGATTTGACCTGCATTTAGATAGGGGCCCGGGAGCGTTTCCACCGTCCTCTGGCCCCTCGCCTGGGTTGGAGCAGCCCTGTGCATGGTGACTGAGTCTCTGTACACGGGAAGGCGGTGCGGGCGCTGGCGGGGCCTGGCCAGCAGACGCCGCCCTTGGTCTTGCTGTGCACAAGCCTGTGTGCGGGCAGGGGTGGCCGGCCGCCTGGGTAACGGAGCTCCGTCAGACCCGATCTTTGTTTCTAGCAGAGGGCTGTTCTTAGGTTGGTTCAGCTAAATCGAGGAAAAATTATACTCAAATTCTGTGTTCTTTTCAAGCCAATGATGGAAACTGGCCAACGTTAAAACAAAATTCTAGTTCTTCAGTGAAGCCGACGCAGATCGCCAGTGTGGACTGGAAGGACTCAAACGTGGAGGGTCCTCTCAAGCAAGGGGCCGTCTCGAGCCAGCCTGTGCCCTTGTCAACTTTAGGAGCCACAGAGAAGCTGGTAGGCCGTTTGTCCCTGTCACAAAACACAGACAGGGTCCTCACTGTATCACTGTTCAGCCTTTATCTTCATCTGAGGGCTGTGAGGTGGGAGGTGTCACGAGGCAAGTTAATCCTGCTTGTATCTAAATTATGACCGAGTCTGAAGAAGACTGTGGTCCCTCAGCACTGAGCGCCTGCGAGTGGAGATGTGTATCGCTCAGGATTGTTCCATCATGGGCGGGTGATGGGCCTGATTCCCACGGTGGGCCCTGTGCCTGGTCACAAGCTGATTTGAAGGACTACAAGTCCGACTTTGTTTTCTCTTGTGACTGTGGCTAGAAATACGCTTAACTTTTCAAAGGGTGACTTTGTTTTTCTTCTTAACATCTCAATTTAGGGCGTCGAGATCGGTAAAGTGCCACCCCCCCTCCCTGGTGTCGGCAAGCAGCTGCCTCCCAGCTACGGGACATACCCCAGCCCTGCGCCCGTGGGCCCCGGCTCCACAAACTCCCTGGAGAGGAGGAAGGAGGGCAGCTTGCCCAGGCCCGGCGCAGGCCCGCCCAGCCGGCAAAAACCCGCCCCGCTGCCCACCTCGGGTGGCCACACGTCTGCTTCCTCACAGCAGATTCAGCAGAGGATCTCTGTGCCGCCGAGTCCCACGTACCCGCCGGCGGGGCCGCCTGCTTTCCCGGCTGGGGACAGCAAACCTGAACTCCCACTGACTGTGGCCATTAGGCCCTTTCTGGCTGATAAAGGGTCAAGGCCACAGTCCCCCAGGAAAGGACCCCAGACAGTGAATTCAAGTTCCATCTACTCCATGTACCTCCAGCAAGCCACGCCTCCTAAGAATTACCAGCCAGCGGTGCACAGCACCTTAAATAAGTCTGTTAAAGCAGGTACAGTGGGTTTGTACCTTGTCTTGGGGCTAGGGAGTCATGCTTTTACTTAGAGTGCCAGTCCATAGCCTTACATTCGGGTCACAAACTATTTTGGATTAAAAAAACTTTTTTTTTCAATGTTTATTTATTTTTGAGAGAAGCAGAGCACAGGTCGGGGAGGGGTGGAGAGAGAGAGAGAATCCCAAGCTAACAGCACAGAGCCCAACTTGGGGCTCGAAGTCAAGAACCGTGAGATCATGACAGCCAAAACCAAGAGTCGGACGCTGAACTGACCGAGCCCCCCAGGCGCCCCTGGGATTAAAATTTTAATTCTTGTGTACAGCGTGGCCTTAGGTGTCCATGTGAGTTTGGGGTAAAAGGCGATGGGTGGAGTTTTGTCACATGGGAACTGACTTCCTGCCTCAGCACCTGCCTTCCTGTGGTACTCAGGAAGCCTGGTTCCCAGAAGGAGGTTCCTCTTTTTCTCCTGCTTTGTGGAAGTTTGTGCAGGGGCTTTCCAGGGGCCGGTGAGGGTGCTCTGCCCAGGTGTGGTCCTCCTGGCCTCCTGGCGGTGACTGAGCCAAGCCCCTGGAGGGGAGGCAAGGGAGCATCTGCCGCTTTGGGAGCTGGGGTGTCCTAGGAAGGGTGAGAGAGTGGAGCCTGGCCCCACGGACGTGGAGGCAGGAGGTGACTCTGACCTGCACAGCGGGGTCCTGCGGGTCAGTTCTGGGCTTGGGCCTCCCCACAGATTTTTGGGCAGAGGCTGCAGCTTCCAGACTCCTGGGAGCGCCCACCCCCCCACCCACCCCCCCGCCCAAGCGGAAGCCCAGCTACCTGTGGCAGGGCTCTGGCCCCCTGCTCTATAGTGCCTGGGCCAGCAGGCGGGGCCTTCCTGTCCGAGGCAGCCTGCGTTCCGTAGCATGAGACTTGGCCTGGGGGGCAGATGCTGTTTAGAGGTGGGTCTTTCTCCCCGGCTTAGAAACAAGGAAGGTTGGTTTGGGGTGGGGAAGTTGGGCCTGCAGCCATGTTTTGTTTTTGTTTTTTTCATTTGAAAAAGCCTAAATTGTGGAAGCCCAAATGTAAAAACCAGTTAAGAGGGGCACTCTATCTTCCAAAAGGAGTCAGTGGGGTTCTTTGGACAGAGGTTTCCTCCGGGATTTAAAGGCAGGACTCAGCAGCACCAGAGCAGACCCCTGTTCTCCGTAGGAGCCCACCTCCTGTGTGACCGCAGGGATGTGGTGACTAGACCCCTGGCCCCGCAGGATGCTCTAGCTGCCCCTGTCCTCTGTGTTTCCTCCAGTGTACGGGAAACCCGTTTTACCATCGGGGTCAACGTCCCCGTCACCCTTACCGTTTCTTCACGGGTCGCCGGCCACAAGCACGTCGCAGTCCCAGCCGCCTTCGGAAAGTGCTGAGAAAGAGCCGGAGCAGGACAGCCCTGCCCCTCCTGGAGACACCGGCACGGGCACTGTGGAGAGCCTGCCGCGGCCGCTCAGCCCCACCAAGCTCACGCCCATCGTGCACTCGCCGCTGCGCTACCAGAGTGACGCCGACCTGGAGGCCTTGCGCAGGAAGCTGGCCAACGCGCCCCGGCCCCTAAAGAAGCGCAGCTCCATCACGGAGCCCGAGGGCCCCGGGGGGCCCAACATCCAGAAGCTGCTGTACCAACGCTTCAACACCCTGGCCGGCGGCATGGAGGGCACCCCTTTCTACCAGCCCGGCCCCTCGCAAGACTTCATGGGCACCCTGGCCGACGTGGACAATGGAAATACCAATGCCAACGGGAACCTGGGAGAGGCTGGCCCCGCCCAGCCCACAGCCCCGCTCCCCTCCGAGCCTGCCCCGTCTTCGGACGCCAACGACAATGAGCTCCCTTCCCCTGAACCGGAGGGGCTCATCTGTCCCCAGAGCACCCACCAAACGGCCGAGCCTGCCGAGGACGACAACAACAACGTGGCCACAGCCCCGTCCACAGAACAGGTCCCCAGCCCTGGGGCCGAGGCCCCCTCACCGGGGGAAGACCAAGCCCCCCCACTGCTGCCCCCCACTGTGCCCCCGCCTGGAGCCTCTACGGTGGGTGTCGTCCTAGTCAGCCAGCCAGTGTTTGTAGAGGACCCGGCTGTGTTAGCCACAGTTCCGGGGACTGTGGGGCTTGCCAGACTCGTCCCCACCCTCACTGAGGCCGAGGGGGAGGATGGTGCTGCAGTCCACAGGTGGGGCTCTGAAAAGGTGTGGAAGGCTGCAGAGCTCTCCCTGGAGGGCCCAGCCAGGTTTCCCCGAGGAAGGGGAGCTGCCGTCGGGATTTGAGGGCCAGGCGGCGAGGGGGACGAGAACCTCCTAGACAGCCTTCTGGTGGGAGCTCAGCATTGGTGGAGCAGAGAGGGGGAGGTGAATGTCCACGGGGGTGGGTAGGAATGAGTTGCTGACTCCCGAGCTTGACTATCACCCACCGTGGGTGCCCCTGAGCAGTGCCGTCCCCCCGGAGCACGCTGCATGTGGCACAACGGGTCTGGCTGGGCCCTGGGAGTGGGCGTTCCTCTCGATGCCTGGGGCCGCTCAGCCTTGCCGGGTGCACACGCTGCCCACGGCTTTCGCCCTGTCCCTCCTCTCCACCGCGGCTTGGTGCGTTGGCACATTACCTGTAAATCAGAAGCATGTTTCCTTCCCGGCAGAGCAAACGGACCAACCTGAAGAAGCCTAACTCGGAGCGGACAGGGCACGGGCTGAGAGTCCGGTTCAACCCCCTGGCGCTGCTCCTAGATGCTTCTCTGGAAGGCGAGTTTGACCTGGTGCAAAGGGTCATCTACGAGGTGAGTGAGCGCAGCCGCAGGCCTGGGCTGCCCCACCTGCTGGGAGGCCGGGCTCACGAGGGCCTTGTGTCCTCAGGTGGAAGACCCTAGCAAGCCCAATGACGAAGGGATCACTCCGCTGCACAATGCCGTCTGCGCCGGCCACCACCACATCGTGAAGTTCCTGCTGGATTTTGGGGTCAATGTGAACGCTGCCGACAGTGATGGCTGGTGAGGGCCCCTGGGGCACGTGGCCTACGGTAGGAGGAGGCCCCCGGTCCAGGAGTCGGGCGAGGGCAGAAGCGGACACGGGTGGGCGGGCCTACTGTCGCACCCCGGGGCCGCCTGGCCTGGTCCCCTCCTCCCCACTTTGGTTCCGTGAGTCCGCTTATGAAAGGCACAGCTGGGATCGTGTCTTCGTACACGTGCTAGCAACTTCGCGGGCTGCGCGTTTTGCAAAGTGTTACTTTTTCGGGTTTGAAATGGCCGGATAACCTGCGTGGCAGAAACTCAGTCCCGCTTTGCGGTTGCCTTGTCGGTGTTTGCCCGCAGGGCCCTTCCGCTGCTGCGCGGGCCCCCAGGCCTCTGCTAGGTCTTGTTGGCAACGTCAGGCTCTTGTTGGTGTGGTTTGAACATCTGGGGTTTTTTAATTGTGGCAAAATCCGCCCAACGCCTACCGCCGTGGCCGCGTGAAGCCGTGCGTCAGCCGTGCGCAGCGCACCCCTGCTCTCGCGTGAGGGGCACCTACTGGATAGGCCGCTTCCCAGCCCCTGCCTCCCCCGCCCCCGAGGCCCCACCGCCCAGCAGCGGGCGCGCGGCCCGGCCGAGAGACAGGCCAGTAGGAGTCCTGCCGTTTTGAGGACCGACGCGGGAACCTTTGGGCCTCGAGGCGCAGCACGGCCCCGGAGGCCCCCGGGAGGCCGCCGGGGCCTGGCTGGCCGGGCAGCGCCCCGCGTGCCTTCACCCGCTCTCCGTTCCAGGACGCCGCTTCACTGCGCCGCCTCTTGCAACAGCGTCCACCTCTGCAAACAGCTGGTGGAGAGCGGCGCTGCCATTTTTGCCTCCACCATCAGCGACATCGAAACCGCCGCGGACAAGTGTGAAGAGACGGAGGAAGGCTACATCCAGTGTTCCCAGTTCCTCTACGGTACGCGGGGCGTCTTGGCACGGGGCGGGGGCCCTTCCCCTGGGCGTGGTGCTGCGGGGCCGGGGAGGAGCCCCCTTCCATTTCGGGAGCCACCCCGCCAAGCTCCTCGGGATGGAAGTCACGCCGTCCCTTGGGCTCCTTCCTGAGAACCTGTTTGAAGGGCCGTGTTGCGGAAAGATTCTGTGCCTGGTCGCTAAAAACCGTGCTTCTCCGTGTGGATGCGGCACGGCGTGCCTGGTCCGGCAACACGCCTCGGCCCCGGGACCCAACACAGCAGTAGCACGACTCGTCAGGGTCTTGACACGGCCCCGGCCGGCGGCCCGCCCTCCGCGGACACCTGACCGCTCGCCCTGTCGTCCCAGGGGTGCAGGAGAAGCTGGGCGTGATGAACAAAGGAGTGGTGTACGCCCTGTGGGGCTACGAGGCCCAGAACAGCGACGAGCTGTCCTTCCACGAGGGGGATGCCATCGCCATCCTGAGGCGCAAGGACGAGAGTGAAACCGAGTGGTGGTGGGCTCGCCTTGGGGACCGGGAGGGCTACGTGCCCAAAAACCTGCTGGGGGTAAGCACCGTGAGCCCGCTCGTCCGGGGTCGGCCACCCCTGCTGCCGTCACTCCTGCAGTCCCGTCCCCTCCGCCCAGCCGTAAACCGCAGGGCGCCGGGCTTTGTGCGGGGTCGCACCCTGCAGGGCGAGCGCGGCGGGTGACTGCCCTCGTCCACTCTCTGCGCCACCCTCGTAACGGGCAAGTTGGCGGAGTTGGCACGGGGATCCGGCAGGCCCCACACTCACACCGTGGGAGCAGCGGGGGTGCCGGCGGAGGAGCCCCCAGCCGCCTGATGCAGGAGCTCGGGCGGGCGGCCAGCCACCACTGTCCGCAGCCCAGAAACGGCCCGGGGTGGGGAGCCCACACGTTGTTCCCTCCGTTGCGTTTGTAACTGCACCAGACCTTAGGGCAGGTGCCGCTGCGCTCCCCCCGCGTGCGAGGGAGCTGGGGGCTTATGGCCACCGGCGCGGATTTGAGGCGGTGCCGGGTGCTGCGAGAGAGGTTCTTCGGGGTTGGGGGGCGCGGCTCGTAGGGGGAGTCGGGGTCTCGGCAGGCGCATGGCGGCCGTCCGGGCACCACCGGGTGCCCCTTCCTGCTCGGCGTGCCGTGCCCTCGTCCTAACTGTTTCCGTCGCTTCGCAGTTGTATCCACGGATCAAACCCCGACAGCGAACGCTAGCCTGAGCTTCCGTCTGGAGCGCCGCCCGCGCTTGCCCGCCGCGAGGAGCCGCCGGGGAGACCGCCCTGCCGTTTCTGCGGGAGCTGCAGCTAGACGTGTTTATAATGGTGCTCACTTGCGCAGACAGCATCCACAATGTGAAATCCCTGCAGTTTCTCGGTGAGGCCCTTTCTTCAGTTTGCCCGTAACTGGGAGAGGTACTTTTGCCTCCAGGAAGATTGAATTTTGCCAATTACTGTAAATCCAAATAAACATGCAGCTTTCTAAACAGCTGTCCCCGTTGCCAATAAGCAGCTCTATCATTTACCCCTGGTCGGTTGCCAGTGAAGACGAACCCTCTGACTTTGGCCCCAAGGCCTTCCTCTACGTCCCTCCACCCCAGCACTGAGAACGCGCAGCTGCTGTGAGGTGTGCGCCCTGCTACCGGAAATGGCAGCCGCCCGCCATCCTCTCCACCCTGACCACACGCATCTCTTCATTTCCCTACCGAGAGGGCCCCTGTGCGGAAGCTTCTGGCAGTGGTGGGGCGTGGTGCGTGTGTGCTGAGCATTGGCATAGGTCACCTACACACGGGCCGACGGTGGGCCGCGCTTCTGCGTCCCGGGCTCCAGAGCCCTTAGTACCAAGTGACGAGCAGTCAGGAGCCTCAAGATAGCACTGTCCCCTCCTCTGCACTATGTGCAGCCCACGGGCCGGCAGCCTAAGGTCAGGGTGGGGCGGATGTGGGGGTGCCTGCATGTCGGGAGGGGCAGCTGGGGTGGGGGGGCCCAGCCTCCCGGGTCTGGCCCGGCCACGATGCAGTAACCTGTGCCCGGTCCAGACTTCAAGTAAGGCGCTTAAGTTTGAACTGTACGTACAGACTTTTATATACCAAAAGTATTTTTTGACTAGATCATTCGAAACTACCAGAATGATGGAAATGTTTTTTTCTCTCATTAAAATCCAGGCCCTTAGGCTTTATTTTCCATGTATGAGTCCTGTGTATAATTCATGTATAAACGTGTAGCCAGGCACCTGTAAGCAGCGATTGTACACAGTGTGCTGATGAAAAGTGAGCGCCCGTGGGGCAGCCTCTGCTGCTGGAAGCCACCGCCGCAGAGGCCGTGTAAACGTGCACAATAAACCGCTGTCTCCCACCGGCGGCTGCGAGTCTTGTGTTTTGGACCCAGAGCGGAGCCGTGGCGCGAGAGCTCGGGTTTTCTGGACACAGTGAGGCGAGGGCCGATCTGTTAGTTTCAAAATAAGTTTTAATCATAAGCTTTATATACAAATTGTTGTACAATTATTTTAATAAAGGGAAATAGTAAGTGAAAATACAAAAAGCAAAGCCGGCTTCTCCCCCTCAGTGAAGTGTCAAAGGTTTGTTCGTAGCCCAGATTAGTGATGCGGTAAGTGGAGAGTCTATAAAACGGGCTCAGGGAGACCGTAAACCGACGCACTAGAAACCAGGATCCCAAACAGATCGGGCCCGACTTCCCACTGCCCAAGTCATTACTCTGCAAGAGTGAACACTGAGGGGCCAGAACCTTCTAGCAAACCTGGGCACCCATAAAAACATGGTTGAAGTGACGCTACAAATAGTTCAGCAGTAGTGAGTAGTGTAGCTGAGTCTCTCCCACCTCCAATTAAGTGTCGACAGGATAGTGCACAAACTCTAAAGCACGAAGCTGTTTAGAGTGTTAACGAGCTGTGCATGTCACACTAGGATCCGTTTCTCCAAACGCTCGACTTGCGTTTCCCAGCACGTGTGGGGTTAGTTGCCTGTGTGTGCAGAGCTGGCTCCACAGTCCCCTGCTGACGGTCCGTCCCGCAGGGAGTCACTGGTCCCTCGACTCATAGAGGAGCTTGGTGGCCTATGACGTGACGAAAGAAGTGTGACCAGTCCCGTGCCCAGCTGCTACGGGCTCCCCCCACCCCCACCGGGCCGGCAGGGCTTCCTCTGGGAGAGGTGGGCCCCGCCTCCCGAGCCCTGCCCACCGCAGCCCACCAGGTACCTTGTGCATGGCCGCCAGCCACGCCGTCGACTGCCTCCTGCTGGCGTGTGCGTCCTCCCCGGCCGTCAGCTTCAGCTGCGTCGGGCCCTCCGCCCCCGGTGCTGCAAACCGCAGGGACATGCCCGTGGCCCGTGCGTTGCCTCCTGGAGAAGGGAGACGAGGTAAGGCCCGCGGGGACCCCAGGATCCCACGTGCCCTTGTGGTGGAGGCCAGGGTGCCTCCTTCCCACCCCTTGTGCTGGTGCGGGGGTCCCAGGGGCACCGGTGGACATCTGGAAGATGACCCCAAATTCACAGGATGGGAAAGGAACCGAGTCGCCTGGCCCTCTAGGGCCCAGGAAAAACCACATCACTGAGCCGAGAGAAAACCCACGGTGCCACCCGGTCCCACGCGGGGACGGACTCCTGTGGTCAGGAAACCCAGCCAGGGCTGGCTCCACGCCAGTACCGATCCTGCTGGCCGTCACTCCCGCCTCAGAGCCATCCTGCTGTTGAGAGCTTGCGCACAGGCTGAGGGACCAGTGGGGACCGGCACCAGAGAGGTGCCGACACCTACCCTGCCGTGTGAGCCCCTGCAGAGATGCAGTGAGGGGACCGGCCCCTGCAGGCCGCACCCGGCTGTTCCCACAACCGGCCGCTCAAGGACGGGTGGCTCTCACGGCCTCGACCACAGAACGGTCCCGTGGGGACCCAGCGTCACCGTGAAACCCGTCTACAGCTTTTCTCCTCCGCTTCAACACGCAAACTCCATTTCTGAGCAGGACTCCACCTTGTGGAAGATTCCTTCTAGCAGACACTGATCTCTGAGTCAAACCCAAGGGCCCACCTCTCCCCTGGGGTCCATGGACTGCAGATGACCCCGGCGGACAATTAGAGGCCCGACCATGCCTGCGTGTGGACAGGCTGGTTCCTGGTGGGACCCCCTCGAGGCGAGTGCCCCCACTGGCAGACCACGGCTCTGCCCACCCCCTGCTTCTCTAAGTAAGGTTTAATCGGCACAGCCACGGCCACGTTCCTGTGTCATCTCTAGTTGCTTCTGCACTTTGCAAGGATCCAGGCAGCCGGCAGAGCTAAGAACACGCACCACCTGGCTCTCCACAGGCCGGCAGGCAGCCCCTTCGGCCACCGTCACCTCAGGCAGTTGTGCCACCTGCCCCCGCCAGCCCCAGGGAAGACCAGGTTCTACGGTTTTAAAGGTTCTAGAAAACTTCTGGCACAGCGGGGTTCGTTGCACCACCAGAGTTTCCAGAAGGGGGCGTGTGGCGCCAGAAGCCCCCTGGCCCTGCCCAGGGAGACCATGCACCAGGCCAGCTGGGATGTGGCCTTCTCCCTGGCCCAGGAGGGGCCGGGATGAGGTGGCCTTCCTAGCGGGAGGCAGGCACAGGAACACCCCCGCTGACCCCCAGCTTCTCTGGGCCCTGCCCTCCGTACCCGGGGGTCTTCGACGCCCACCCTGCCACCGGCAAGCGGCCTGGAATCCCTGAGCACACCGTGCGGAGGGCACAGAGGCGGCGGAGCGCTGGCCTGGCCCTGTGACCTCGGCATCGGCATCCAGGAGCTCAGGCCGAAGTGCGGAGCTGGCTGGGAAGGGGCGGGAGGGCGCCGGCCGTGCCCCGCTGCCCCTGCGCTCGGCCGGCTTAGGGCCGGTAGATGCAACCCTAAGCCCCCTTAGGGCTGAGAAACCCAGCAAACCAAATCCATCTCTACCTCCGATGTTTCCATTCATGCTTTATATACCCGCGTCTTGGGCCCAACCCCCTTTCAAATGGACCAACAGAAGTGACTGTGCACTTCAGAGGCATGGCCTGGGCTGGACTGCCCGGTGGCAGCAGCAGGGCCGGAGGAGGGTAGCAGGTGGCTGACCTTCAGAGGCGGGCTGGCTCCCCAGGAGGCTGGTGTAAGTGTGAGTGTCTTTTTCTACATCAAGAAGGCGGGCAGGCAGGAGAGGAGAACAACCAAGAGCCAATCAGAAAACAGAAAGCAAGAAGGATTAAGTCACGTGGGTTTTTGTCAGCACGGAATGCAAACTCTCTTCCCGTGGGAAAACAGCCAGAAGCGTAGAAGTTCAGGTGGAAAGATCCAGAATGGGCTGAACGTTCTGGAAGCTCACCAAGGAAATGGAAAGGAATCTCGTCCCCACGGGTGCCTGACAGGAGCAGGAAGTGCCAGTTCCCAATCAGCCACCACGCCACACCCTTCTGAGCACACAGATGACGCCGCTGCACTGGGAACGTCATCCTTGGTTTGAGGCCAACGATAAATGGTACCGAAGAGCTTGTATGTGACACGCTCAGGCACATTCTCCTGAATTCGCTATCTTACACGTTAAGCCCCATTCACCTGGCAAGTTCCTAAAACCACGTACTAAATCCAAGCCCCTAGAGGACGACGGGCTGGCTCCTCAGAGACCCTGCCGACAGACTCCGTCCTCGAGGCCCCTGTGTCATCCCCAAAGTCGCCCGCGCCGGCACCAGACTTCCTGCCGCACTCACCTCCGGGCGGAAAGCCTTCCGTGAGGATCTGCACAGTCGAAATGTGCGCAATGTCAATCTCGTGGCGGCTGTCCCCATCCAGAAGCAAGTACCTAGGAAAAAGGGTGTCCGCACCACGTTACCCCGGGGCCGATGTGACGAGGCTGTCCGTGCCCAGCAGCCTCTGCCTCTCACCTCTGGTTGTTGGAGAGACGACAAACCATGGTTTCTGGCTTCTCAGAGTTTCCAAAAGTTACGAGAAAAGTAGCTCCTTAGGATACAAAAACAAACGTGAGAACACAACGAGCCCCTCCACCCCTCACCGCCCCCCGGCCCGGCAAGGCTAGCTCCCGGGGAGGCGCGCACACGGGACGAGATGAGACCAAGTGAGTCAACAGCGTTGGCTGTGCCCGCAGGTCCCCGAGGTGAGGCGGCAAGGCCATGACGGAGGAGATGCTGCAGTTTTGTAAAGCACAGGGCGCTGCTGTCGGGAGAGGTTCTGCGCACCCTCCATGCTGCCGGCAACGTCCCGTCCTTCCCCACAAGGCACCCACACGCTCCCGGGGGAGCCAGGGCGGCACCGGAACGGGACAGAAGGTGCACAGAACCGGCCCAGAAGGATCGCGGGACAGGTGGCAGGAG
This sequence comes from Prionailurus bengalensis, assembly GCF_016509475.1. NCBI lineage: Eukaryota > Metazoa > Chordata > Mammalia > Carnivora > Felidae > Prionailurus > Prionailurus bengalensis. The sequence goes on along the minus strand of NC_057355.1, from coordinate 146,098,149 downwards.
GGAGAAACACGTGGGGCGGGGGGGGGGGGGTCGGCCTTCAGAGGCTCCTGGGGAGGGAGATCCACAGTCCGTGGAGCACCTCCTCTGATGCCACCCACGTCACAGGGCCCTGTGTCTGCACACGCTCCACCCTGGCCCAGGGCCCCACACCCGATGGCCGTCCCAAGCCCTGCGGAGTCAGGCTGCCACTTTAGGCCGCATTCCTGTTTCCGTAGAGCAGAGGCGGCTCGATCCTTCCATGGGAAGCTGGGGGGGGGGGGGGCACAGCGCTCTTCCAGGTCGCCCGCCAGACGGACACCCAGGACCCGGCGACGACCCGAGCTTACCACTCAGGAGCACCTTGAGCTGCTTGTCGTAGAACTCCGCCTCCTTGTGCGACACCAGGGCGCACTCGGCGCACTGCCGCACAGGGTCCACGAAACACATGCGCCGCAGCGGCACCTTCTGGCCACAACACTTGTCACAGAAGCACTTCCCACACCGGCGACAGTGGTGCTGCGGGCGCAGGGGTGGTGCTGAGGGGACAGAGGACTGCCCCCCGCGCGCCCCCCCCCCTCGGGACCACCCGTCTACACACGCGGCCCCATGCTGGTCTTCGCCACTGGAAGGAGGAGCTGCCAAGGGCGCCGCGCACACGGCAGGGCGCCCTGCGTCCCGCGGCCCACCTGCCAGGACGCCCCACCTCTTCAGAGGACGACACCCCTTTGAGGGCAAGCCCGTGGGTGTGGCGGCGCCCAGCTGGTGGCACGGGCGTGGGTCACCGTCTGCTGTTCTCAGGCAGCCCCCAGGAGACTCGGGTGAGTCGGCCGCCCCCCAAGGGGCTCAATGCCGGCCTGGCCCCCACCCGACGGCCTCAGCTCACCTTTCTGGTCAGGAAGTCAAACTTCGCGTCACACTGCATGCACCTCGGGCACTAGGAGGGAAGGAGCGTCAGGACCCAGCTCGGGGTGCTGCCGGGAGAGCCGCCCTCCCGCCCCGCGGCTGGGGGGGGTGACGCATCGCAGGCACAGGTGGGCTCCGGGTCCCACAGGCCAGGGACAGGGCATGAGCTCGGGGGGCATCTCGGGGACGCCGGGGGCAGCGGTCAGAGTCCGAACGGCCACGCTAGGGCAGCCACCTAAGGACCCCCAGTTCTGGTGCCGGAACCACGGGTCGGTGTCCCGGAAGGACCACGTGATTCCACGGCTGGAACTAACGGGAAGCGGCCCCGACACGCGAGCATCGCTTTCTAGGTGAAGTAGGTGACGTGGCGGCCGAGCAGGGGGGGAGGCCCCCACGAGGGACGCCTCGAGTCCCTCAGTGACACGGCCACACGTGCATCGGGACGAGGCTGAAGCGGGATGTGGAGGGTGCGGGTCGGATATGCGTTAAAGGTGGTCACCGCCAGGCCCCGGAAATGCCCCCAAAAGCTCCTGGGAGTAAGGGAAGCAGAGGGAACCGGCAGCTGGGCTCCGGGGGACAGGTGTCCAGGCCCCGCAGCGCCCGGGAGGGCAGGGACCACAGCGCTGCGCTGCGGGGGAGGCCTCCCTCACCCCAGCGCGCAGGGAACAGACTGAGTGCAGCGGCCGTGCGACCGGCACTGAAGACAAGGGACTCCAAATGGCCACATCGTCACCAAAGGGACGAGCTCGGGTTTCTTCTCTAACACAAGCCAAGAGTCGCTCCAGACCTGCCGCGAAGCACCGACGGGCCATCCCGCCGCTGACGACGCTCAGCTTCTCCCCCCCCCCCCCCCCCCCAGCGCCTGCCCGGAGGAGGGCTTCTGATCACAGGACAGCCAGACTGCACGTGACCCGGGGCAAACCCGTCAGTCCTGCCCAGCTGGGGCCGTCCCCCAGCGTCCTTCCCTCGTCCCCACCCACCACCTTCTCTCCGCTCAGCCAGGGGCACGCTCGTCCCGCAGGGCAGCAGGGGCAAGCACCAGCTCACGCCTCCCGCCGGGTGACCTCTCCCCTGGCTCTGCGTGTCCCCTGTGGGCCTCGGCCTCCTCCAGGCAGCCGTAGGCTGGCGCACGCGAGTCGGGCAAGCGAGTAGCTCTGAAGGGATTCGAGACAGAGCCAAGTGCCCGTGAACCTGTGTTGATCCAGAGCAGAGGCCAGGGGTGCTGGGATCCTCCGCAATGCTCCTGGAAGGGACCTCGGACCCACAGCCACGCTGGGCCTTGGCACGTGTCCTCCCACGGCGGGCACCCTTTTCAGACACCACCCTGCAGCCAGACGGGCTCCATCTGGCCGCTGCCCCTGCACTGGGAGCAGGGTCTAAGCTTTTCGAGATCGTGTGACTAACACTTTCTTGTTACCCCGTTGCTCCTAAGCTGCTTTCTGGACTTGGATACAGGGCTTGGCCCACCTTGGCCTTCCAGAATCATCTACAGAATCCCCACCGGCTTTGAGCGTGAGCTGGATACTCACTGCCCTGCCGCTGCCTCTCCCTTTTGTGAGTTCTGGAACTCGGGCTTTGGAAGCGTGGCAGGGCCCCAGCCTCTGTATGACCCCCGCAGGGCCAGCCACAGAATCCACTGGAAAAAACCAACAGCGAGGGTGTGACTGGTGAGGCCCAGCAGCCGGGAAAGCCTGCCTCACTCCGCGGGAAGGCTCTAGCGCCTCCTGGGGTCTCCGGTGGTGGCCCCTCTCTTGCTCCCTCTCCAGCAACGCTAACAAAGACGGTCTCGCGCTTACTGTAGGGCTTGTGTGTTTGGGTACGTTGAAAGACCAATTTTCATCTTATTTTGTTTTTGTTTGAGAGAGAGGGGCAGGGAGGGGGAGAGAGTCTCCAGCAGGCTCCACCCTCAGCACAGAGCCCGACGCAGGGCTCAGTCCCACCACCCCGAGATCGTGACCTGAGCCCAAATCCAGAGTCGGACGCTCAACCGGCTGAGCCACCCAGGCGCCCCAAGACCAACCTGTAAATGTAAGGCGACAGCCAGGACGTAAAATGTGCTTAACAACGTAAGCGACATAGGATTTTATTACTGTAAATAAGCAATGAAGTGATTCAGAAAACGGGCAGATCTTCAAGACAAGGTAACTTTCTGATTACGTAACAGAAGAGAGCCTTCTAAAATTCTCAACAGAGCAATTTAACACGAAGAGAATGGGAAGAAAAAAAAAAAAGGCAGAGGCGAGAGTAAAAATACGGCCAAAGAACTGCTACGGTGTCTGATGAACGAACTGCACCAGGAGGGAACAGAAACCACACGCGCGAGCCGGGTGCCAGCAGCCGCGGGCCTGGAACCAGGGCGAGGGCGGCCACAGCCCAGACACGGGCGGCCAGCCCCCCTTACCCGCCCTACCGAGCCTGAGACCCGCTACCCCCCCCCCCCCAGCACCACCGCAGGGCGGGAGGGGCGGGACCAGCAGGGAGGACGAGTGGGGGCAGGGCCCACCAGGAGGGTCCTGCACAAGCGCGCGCACACCGACCCGTCTGCCGCGTGAGCCTCTGGCCAGATGACAGATGCCTCCGCTAGGGTCGCTGGGGGAGGCTCCAGCCTCTGGGGGGGGGGGGGGGGAGGGCGGGGGGTCCCCACGCTCACCCCGCAGGCAGGCCTGGCTGACAGCGGGGCGGGAAGCTGGTGGCAAGGAGGCACCACGGAGGAGGGCGACAGGGGCAGGGGGAGCGCTCCTCGTGAACTTTCCAGCTCCGCACAGCGCACACACACCCCTGGCCCCCGACTCCGTGCTGGTTCGGAGGGGGGAGCCCACGGGGGACCCGCGCCCGCGGATGTGGAAGTTGAGACGAGAGGGAGGCAGGTGCCACAAGGTCAGCTTCCTGGTGGACGCGCGCGGGGTGGAGCGCGAGAAGAGGCCCAGCCAGGGTCACAGAAGGGCCTCGGGGAGCAGAGAGCGGTCTGCCACCGGACCCTCGCGCAAGGAGCCCCCAGAGGTGCCCCGGGCAGCTGCAGGACCAGCACTGGCCCCGAGGGTCTCCCCTCAAAGTCTAAATAGTTGGAAGAGGGGGGCCTGGATGGCTCAGGTGGCTGAGCGTCTGACTCTGGACTTTGGCCCAAGTCGTATCAAGGGTGCGTGAGCCGGCCCGCACGGGGGGGGGGGGGGGGGGGGGGGGGGGGGGGGGGGGGGGGGGGGGGGGGGGGGGCGGAGCCTGCTTGGGACAATTTCTCCCTCTCTCTGCCCCTTCCCCGCACACGCTCTCATTTTTTTTTTGGTGGAAAACAGAATTTAGAGAGTTTAAAGGAATGTCAAAAACAAAGCTACTGTAACAAAAGAGCTTGGGGACACCTGCCCGTCCTCCCTGCCCTCCCCCCCCCCCCCCCCCCCCCCCCCCCCCCCCCCCCCCCCCCCCCCGCTCCCACAGCGCCCCCCTGCCGGCTGGAGCCAGGCCCTCGACACTCCCTGTCTTCGGTTTCTCAGACACAAACAAATCCGGAAAATAAGTTTTCAGGATATATGCACAGGGGACGCCTGGGTGGCTCAGACGGTTAAGTGCTGCCTTCGGCTCAGGTCCTGATCTTGTAGTGTGTGAGTTCGAGCACAGATCAGCGCAGATCCTTCAGATCCTGTCTCCCTCCCCTTGCCCCTCCCACCAGCTCCGAAAAAAAATAAACAAAAAAATATTTTTAAACAAATAAAAAAAACCAATATATGTATTAATGTATCTTTATTGAAAGATAATCCTTTCTAAAGAATAAGAGAATTACTCCTAAAATATTAAATGACTCATCTCAAAGATTTAACTCCGTCATGAGTGAGGGAACCAGTAAACTGTTAAAAAACCAGCTCAAAAGAGACACAGGAGGTCCTGGGGAGGGGACGAATGTGACAGTGGATGCGAAACAGCTGGCATCGCAGGAGACATGTGTTCCTCTTGGGACAGGGCCCGCCTGTGTCTCCCCACCCAGACCCCCATCACCGGGGGCTCTGAGCCAGAGGCGGACGCAGCGCCCCAGACACGAGCCCGCCCCGGGAGCAAGTGCTGGGCCTGCCCGGCGCCCCCCCAACATCAGAGGCTTCTACGCAGCCACAGGGCCCAGCACCCCCATGCGCTAGGTGGTGTGCCCCCCGCCTCGCGGTCCCCAAGGCGGGTGAAAGCCCCTGCCTGTCCTGTGCCTGGCAAGTGTCTGCAGAGGACCCCCTGGCCGTGTGACCTCGATGACTCACAGTTGCCCCCAACCACCTGTGACAAGGCTGCACATGGACCCCAAATCCCCATTCCTCACCCCATTCTCGACCGGCTGCCCTGTCTGTCCAGACTCGTCGGTCGGAACAAATGCCCATTCACCTCGCTTGCTCAAACCTGAGTCAAGCTTCTCTCCTTCCTTCAGGCCCACGGATGAAATCCCACCCTCAACCCGTGTGCGACAGGCTGCCCTGGGGTGCCGCAACCCCCGATCGCAGGTCACAGGTCACACGATCCGCGCCCCCTCGCTGAGTGGACGCCTCCCCTTCCCACCTGCTCTCATCCAGTTGGGTCCTGGGTCCCTCCCCGCACAGAGCAAGCCCTTGCCAGGCCGGAGACACCGGCAGATCCCCCGGGTTCGGGGTCAACCTCCGGCAGCAGCTCCTCCCCCTGCCTAGAACAGTCTCTCCCAACTTGGGATTTGGTTTTGATCTGACACCCGTGCTCTCCTTCCCGCTTCTGTGACCACAGAGTATCCACGTGTCAAAATGACGGCCCCGAGCTGCCGGCATCGCTGGTTATACCCAGCGCGGAAGATGGAAGAAAGAGGGGTGCAAAACCACAGGGCTTTTACGGATAAAACAGTATCTCACGGCCTCGTGCCCAGAGAGCCCACCCCCAGGCTTCCTCCTCCCCGAAGCCACTAGGGAGCCACGGACTGTGCATCCTCGGGGACCAGCAACTGTTATTTCCGGGGCAGGAGGCCAGCTGGGAGGCTGGGAGCTATAGCTGGCTCAGAGCAGGCGCACGCGCACGCACACACACGCACACACACACACCCCAAGTTGTCAACACTCTCAAGGGACGTCCCTGCAGGCCCACGCGACCAGCCTGGTGCAGGGTCAGGCACCTAGTAAGTACACAACAGACGTGGAACGGGCTGGCCTCAGAGTGACCCGATGGAAAGCGGGGCCGAGATGAGACACGAAGGACCATCCACAGATAGGTCAGCAACGCTAATTGGCAAACAACCGGAAGCGGGTGGAGGCTGAGGGTCTACGGGTCACCCTCCTGCCACGTTCTACCTACTTCCCTTCACCCACTCCAAACCACCCAGACCCACCTGCCTCTCGCTACCGGTATCCCCAACACCCGAGTCTCCCCCTTGCACACGAGGGTCCTGGTGTCCCACACACACTGAACAGGCAGGGGGCAGCTGGGGGCCAGGCTAGTGGCAGGGGATCCGCCCCACCCCCTTCCCCCGGAGCTTCCAGAACCCCAGACTGTTTCTTTTCCTCCAGAACACTCGCTGTGCTAACCTCTGGCCTCTTGGACCAGGCCCCAGTAGGCTTCAAATCCGCTTCCTTTTCGAAGCTCACGGCGGTCCACCCTCCCGTCCCTCCTCCCCCAGGCTCCCTGGAAGGCCTCCAGGGCTCCTCAGGTCACGAGTAAGAATTCCCACAAGCAGGGGGCAGGGGGGCTCCGAGGGGCACCTGCTACCCTTTCTTTCTAGGTGGAAAGGAGCCCCCCCCCCCCCCAACAGAGAGACAGACTCAAATAGATCAGGCCAACTCTGCTCGCTTCCTGCTGTTCAACTCAGGCCCGAAAACACAGGCACTTTTCCAGGAAACACCCCTGGGCACGGGAAGAGGGCACACGGAGCTATAGCTGTTACCCCAGTGTGCAGAGGTGGGGGCAGGGGAACCGTGCCTGGGTCCAGACACCCTTCTGGGACTCCTTGCAGACGCCCACCGAGTCCGGTGGGGCAAAGTTCCGCAGGGGGTCAATCGGGCAGAGTCTCTCCAGACTCCTGGGGGGGCGGGCGGGGCACTCCCCGACCACCCTCGATCTGGCCACAGATTAAGTGCCAGAGGTTCACGGCCTCCCTCCCCACTGCGGGAGTGCGCGGTTCCCTTTCCTGTGCACGACCTTTCACCCGCCGTCCCCACGACGCTCCCTGCGATTCCCACTTCCCCAACCACAGTAACACGTGTCAGCCCCAGTAACCCAGGAAGGAACTCTGTGACACGGACACATTCAGGAGAAAGACACACATTCCTTTACCTCTGACTTTCCACAGCACGAACCGGGGAGCCCAAGTGGGGAAGGTACGCGCTGTCAGCTCAGAGAGCACCAGCGCCAAGGGTAAAAGCGCGCAAAATAAAGAGCACAAACAGGGCAACAGGGGAGGGGAGGGAAGGGCCCGGGGAGCACGCGACAGTGGGGAGGGCGGGGAGGGCAGGAGGGCGGGGGCGGCGGCCGCGGGGCCTCTCCTCGCCGCCGCCCTGCCCCGCCGCCCCTCCCCAGCTCGGGCGGGCCTGCCTCGCCTCGGACACCTGATTTCACTCCGGTGCCGACAGCCTGCAGCCCGTAACTACCGTTCTGGGGGAGGAAGGCGTCTCAGGACGCAGGGGCGCTTGTCACTTAAAGCGACTCAACCATCACGGCGCGCTGACTTCTTTAGGACGGACGGATCTACAGGAACGCACGGAGTTCCTCCCCGTGGCCTCCCGGACCTGAGAGCTGCTGGCTTACGGGATCGGGTCCAAACCCCCTGGCCTGCCACGCAAGGGCCTTCAGAAGGGGCCGCACCCACCCCGCCCACAGGGACAGCGCGGGGCCTCCCCACCCCTGACCCCTGCAAGCAGGTGCGGTGCCTGCCAGGACGCCCTCCTTACTGTCCACCTGCAACCTCCCACTCAAAGCCAGCCCTCCGCGCGGCACCCCCCCAACCCGGAGCGCGCCGCCTTCTAAGGAGGCGGGGGGCCTCTCCACCCCCCACCACGGGGCAGGGGCAGCGACGGCGTCTCAGGGGCCCCAGCTGAGCAGCTCATCCAATGGAAGTGGAATTCCCACGTGACCTCTCAGGTGGGCCGAGACCCGGACAGAGCAGGAGGGGCGGTCCTTGCGGGACGCACCTGAGTGGGGAGTGGGCGAGCCTGGACGCCCCGAGAGGGAACCAGGCAGAGGGCACTGTGCCCAAGGCCCCGGGAGGGCTGGAGCGCGGTCACCGGGAACCCGGGGTACCGACGGCGGCCGTGGGGGGCCCCGGAAGGGCAGCAGGAGCCAGACGAAGCGCTTCGGGGGCCCGGGTCGGGGCACCAGGGAGGCACGGCGGGCCTGGGGCGCGGACCGGGTAGCCTTAGCCTCGGAAGGGGATCCTGGGCGCGGACGGGGGGGCGGGAAGCCGGCGGGCGGTGGCGACCTACCTCCTTATCCGGGACCCACTGCGGCTCCTCCAGGCCGAAGGGGCTGCCAAAGGCGCGGTGCTCGGGCACCATGCGCAGGCCGCTGGGGGAGCGCACCAGCTTCTTGGCGTCGCGGCGCGCGGCCACCTCGGAGGACATGACGCCGCCACAGCGCTCGCCCGAGGCCCGGGCCCTCGCCCCGTCAGGAGCCCCGCCCCGCCCGCGTGGATGACAACGGCCGCGTCCAATCGCCACGCCCGTCCGGGAGAGCGGGCCAATCGGCACCCGGGACCCGCCCCAACGCTGAGCTGTTCAATCCACGCAGCGGCACCTCCCCGGCCACTCCGCGGCCCGACACCAACCGGCAGTGAGGGCCCGCCCAGGCACACCCCGCCCCCCTCGGGAGGATGGAGACTTTGGATTGGCTAGTTAGTCTGCGTCGTATGCTGCTTCCTCTCTCATTGGCGAATCCAAGCAGGGGCGCCCGGCTCTCATTGGAAGAGGAGGCTGTAGGGGGCTGGGCAGTGCGAAGAGGCGAGCGGAGCGCGCGCGGGGTGAGAGTGGCTGGCCGTGGGGCGCGCGGCGCGGGGGCGAGGGTCGTCCGCACCGTCGAAGCCCGCGGGCGGGCGGAAGGGACAGCCGAAGCCGGGGTCCTGGCGGTGGGAAGGAAGGTGGGCTCGGAAGCCGGGGTGCGGGGGCCGCAGAGGCCCGCCCTCGGGGCTGTCATCCGTAGGGACCGGAGCAGGCCGCCGCGCTGGGTGAAAGGTGAGTGAGGACTGCATGAAGTCGGGGTGTGCAGGGGTGGGGGAGGGCGGGGTCATGGTGGGTCTGCGGGACCCCCGGTGTGGAAGAGCCGCTGGGGGGAACGGGACAAGATGGTTCAGGGGCTGGGAAGGGAAGGGGCTCTCAAAGGAGGAAGAGGGTTTTGAGAAGGGACGAGGGCCCAAGTGTCCAGGCCAGGCTGCTCTGGAGAAACCACCGTGGTGCCCAGGCACGGCCCCCAAGTCACCGGGGGGCGTTCCCTGCCGGGAGGGCTCATCACCCCCTCCGGGGAGGGGAAGCCAGAAAAGATGCCCAGTCTGGAGCGAGAGCCGGCTGCTCCCACCCCGGGAGGCACCCCGCAGGCAGGAGAGCGGGGAGACTGAGCAGCTCCTGTGGGATTTGTTAACAGGCGGGTCAAGAACTTGGAACAAACAGCCAGGACCTGCATCCCACTTGCTGACTGTATGACCTTGGCTTGTCCGTTTCCTAGTCAGGCACGCCGAGGTGGGAACACTGCTGTTGCGAGGCTTGAGTTCGTGTTGTGCGAGGTGCCTGGAACAGTCCTGGGAACGGACTGTGTGTCTGATAACTGTCTGCACTCCTCCGGTCAGTTCGGGGCATCAGTGGGGCCGCCTGTATTCAGCTTTGAACTTGTGAGAGACACGGGCTTTGGTTCTGTTCTGTGGGAGATTTGGGCAGCCCTCTCTGTGGGGGCGCCGTGCCCTGCCCTCTTTTGTAAGTCCGCCAAAGCTACTGGAAACCTGAGTCTTGCTGCCCGGAGTGCAGGTGGGCCGGTGGGCCAGTCTGTCTGTAGCTGGAACTTTTCATCCCCGGGAGGGGCAGGGGTGGGGTGGGGTTGGCAGTCGGGGTCCTCAGGCCTCCGCCCAAGGGGCCCTGAAGCAGGAGAGTGTGATTCCCCCTGGGAAGGCTCAGGGCTTCCCTCTGGCGGGACCTGAGTTGCTTGAAAGTCATATTCGATTCTACTGGTTCCCACAAACGTTGGGTTCTCTCCTACAGCTCTGGCCCCCTCCCCCAGCGGCAGGGCATGTTAACTGTCCCCTTAAACAGGAACTTAACGTTAATGCTCCGGGAAGCTGCTTCATCTGTCCGGGCCCGCTGTGGGCGTGCTCCGTGCCCAGGCCTCTCCCTTGCTGGAGGAGCGCGGGCCTGGAGGATGGCTGGCTCACGCCCCTGCCTCTAGGGAGGTGGGGGGACGGGGCGCCCACCTGGGCCTGTCTGTCCAGCTCCCGGTCAGTGTCTGGTTTACGCAGGTGCTCCACCAGTGGTCACTCTGCTTCCGGATGCCCCGTTCCCCCACCACATAGGTTCGAGGCGCTGTGGTCACCTGCCCTGATATCCTGCCCTGTGTCTAGTGGCTGGTCAGAATCTGAGTTTAGTATCCAGGCACGTCCCTCTCCTGGCCATTCATCTTCACAGTCCAGACCCCAGTCCAGCCTGTTGGCCGCGTGTGTCACATCAAGGCCTTCCCTCCCCCAGGCACGCCCCAGGGCCTTTCCACAGCCTGGGGGTGGGGGGGACACGCACCGTCTCTGGAATTTGGAAACAACAGACTTGGTATCTTGTCTAGGCGTTCTCTTGTCCTGGAGGAGGTTTTGGGTGGTGCCTCCCTGGGTCACCTCTTCCCGCTCTTGTCCTCAGGGCTCCCAGAGGTGCTCTCCCCACCAAGCCAGGAAGGCACACCGCGTGTCCTTTAGCAACTTACTACTTGTCCTGGAGATGATCTTTTTCTTGCTTACCTGCTTTCTGTCTTCAGGAACCAAACGTCACACACATCACCAGCCCACTAGAACCTTCCATATGCTCAGGGCACCTTCGGAGCTCGTCACCGTCCTCACCTCCTCTCGCTGTGTGTGGCTGGCACTGGGGCCCTGCGTTCAGGCACCTCTGACGGTGACCCCGCTGTCCTCCAATTTGCAGTCCTGGTGGCCGTCGGGGGGCCACGGGGGAGCCGGTGCTGTGTGTGTCCTCCCCGGCCTCGGCATGTTTCCTGTCGGCCCTGGCCTGGGAGCTCCTGCTCACGCCTGAGCGTCAGGCTCCTGTGCTGTCAGTTCTGGGTGTTTTGGATTTCTCCCTGCCACACCGGTTTCCCTGACCAGCCTGTGAACGTGACCGTGCAGGCGACCTGCTTCTCGAAGCTCCAAAATCAACCCGATGTTGTCCAAATCAGTAACACTCTAAGCGCTGCAAGGGGAGGCGACCTCCGACCTTCCCCCCGGCTGAGGCCTTGCTGGTGGACCTGGGCCCTGGGTTCAGCCTGAGTGGCTGCCGGCCTTGGTGTTCCCACACGCCCCGCTGCCTTCTCACCCTTGCTGATCTAGGAGGCCAACATGGAAACGTGGCTTGCTAGAGAGTGTCTGGGTGACCCTGGGCTGAGTAGGGCGACCAGCGAGGGTCGGGGTGGGCTCCAGTCCCCACGGCACTCAGTGCGCGGTCTGGGCCTCGGGAGGGCTGCTGGCCAGGAGAGGGGCGGGGCCGGCCACACGGTCTCCGCTGTTCTCTGCCGAAACAGCTGGGTGGTCGTGGAGGTTCCCGCTTGAAAACGTCTCGCAGGATTCAAAAGTCACTTTTTCCATTCTTTCCAAATCCCCGCGGGGACACACTTGTGCCGAATGCAGAAGACGCTTCATTCGCGTGAGCCCAATGGGCATGGTCCCTGTCTGCGTCGTCCTCACCCCAGAGTGGGCCGGGCAGGGTGCTCACCCGTGTACCAGGTCTCCAGGCCGGGACTCCGGGTTGAAGCACATGCTCATTTCTAACACTTTCTGCAGGGGACGGAACGGGGACTGCCTTGCGCTGCCCCGGCCTTTAGAGTGGGGGTGGCCGGGGGACATCCCTTCAGCCGCATCACTGTGCGGATCGAGTCTTGGTTTCTGAGGTACCAGATGGTTCCTCTAAGCCAGGTGTCGCCTTAGACTTACTTCAGTGGTTTTCCTGGTGCAGTGAAGTCTCTCCTCCAACCTCAGGGCTGACGGTGAACCCGTCACAAAGGAGACTGCGTACCCAAGCCACTGTCACCCCGCGGTGCTCTGCTCCTGGGGGGTTTGCACTGACAACGAGCACATCGGCATTTGTGTCCCTGGGAGATTATCCGTGGTCGCAGTCAACCTGTTGAAGAAATGGATTTGGATCAGTTGGACCTGAATCCCAGAATTAGTACTGCGCTCAAGAAAGGTACGTTTACCGGCGTTTGTGTCGAGTAGATACGTGAAGCGTGTGGGTGGACTTGTGTGTCGTGTCCGTGAGACACGGCGAGGCTGCCGAGTCCCCCTTCCCCAAGACAGCTACTCCTGATGAGCAGCCAGTGCTGGAATGTGCTGCAGGGTCTTCAGGGGGGTGTGTGTGTGCGTGTGGACTTTTTTCAAGTTAAATTTTATTTTCATCAAAGTAATACACGTTTATTTTCTAAAACGTGAAACAACCACTTCCGCCACTCGGGAGTCTTTTGCCAATTTCTTTGTATTTACATCTGGACTTCTAAGAACGTGCTTACGCCGCTGTGTTCGGTTTGTCAGCGTCTGCGATCACGCACGGAGCGCCTGTGACGGGTGAGGGCTGGCTTCCTGGTGCACCTACTTCCCCCTCCCCCACCACAGTTGGAGCACAGTTTGGGCCGTGAGGGCTGTGACCGGGGACATCATTACTGCTGCTGAACTGCGAGGTTTTGACGGTTTCCTTTCTTATTACTTCCCCCCAAAGTTGGTAGTTGCCTCCTTTTTTCAAATTCTGTGTTTTCCGTGTACGTCTCGTTGTCTTTTCCCACATCGTCCAGTATGTCAGCTACGGGTGCCTCTGTTTTAAGTGCCCAAATGGGTGAGCTGGACGGCTTCCCCGCTGTGTTTGTCTCCCGGTGCGTCCTTCCCCAGCTGCCCTGCACCAGCTGGCGTGCTGGGCCTCCCATCTCCCCCGTCTCCCGGGGCATGTGACAGGGAAGCTTGTTGATCACAAAGCGTGGAAGCCGGAGTACACGTGGGGGCGACTTGGTGACGTCTTACGTGGGGGAACAGTCTCTGGTCCTGCTCCCTCGTCCTTGGCTCTTGGCTCTTCCAGAGCCTTTCAGTCATTTTGTTGTGTTTTCCCTTTGGTCCAGTCTGTCCATCTGTCTTTTCACTGGAGCCTTCAGTGCACATGTATTTAAGGTAATTCCTGGTATGTTTGGGTCTAACTCTCTCTTTTGCTGAGCTACCTATTCTGTTGCTTTTTGTGTTGTTCTCCCTTTTTTGCCATCTGGGTCGGTTGGAAACATTTTTTAGCGCATTTTTTTTCCTACTAGCTCGCAAGTAATGTACTTATCCACGCCCAACAGTAATTTATCCGCTCTCCTCCCCAAATACCAGATCTTCTGGATATGTTAACTCTGTGACCCGCCCCCCCACCCGGCTGTTGCCACTGGCATTGTAACCGCCACGCAGTCTTAGCTCGGTCCCCCGCCTTCCCGGCTTTCCGCTGCAGTGACGTTTGTTTGGAGCCCGGCTTGGCTTTCCTAACTGCACGGTTCTCACCCTGCCCCGGGGTCACCCTCAAGCCTTGCCTTGGTGTCGGCCTGCCTGGCCACAGACACGCCCTTCCTTGGGACACGTTTTCAGGATGTGGCCACGGCAGGTGGCTGATGTGCTCTGGGCACCTGGGAGAGGCCCGTCCCCCTCTCGGGCCCCTTCCCTCCCCACTGCTGTCCTCACACTCTGTCCAGGGGCTCCCGTGGCTTCAGGGAGTGGACGGATCTAGCCCCTGCCCGCTGGGTCCCCAGAACTGGAAGACAGTGTTCCGGAAAACACCCGTCGTCTTTGCCATGCTGCCTTGCGTTACTGTAGTCTGAACTTGTCCTGTTCTGTCTTTGTGTAATTTCAGCCAAACTGAAGTCAATAAAGGAGGTTTTGCATTTTTCTGGACCAGACCTGCAGAGACTAACCGGCCTCTCCAGCCTCGACGTGCAACACTTGCTGAGAACGGCCTCCCTGCACCTGCGGGGAAGCAGCGTCTTCACAGGTGGGCACTGGGGGCGGGTGGGGGGTGAGGAGAGGCCTCTGCTCTGCCCATGCCTGGGGAGGGATTGACGCAGGGCCACGGTCACAGCATCAGGACAGGGACATAGCAGGTGTACAGGGCAAGGGCAGGGGGACGGAAGAGATGGGACCAGGCCAGGCAGTGTGGGAAGCGGGGGTGGGTCGGCAAGCAGACCCAGAGCCCACGGGTGCCCAGAGAGCACAGCAGCTAGGAGAAGCTTCCACGCCCGCCTCCTCCCTGCCTTCTGGCTCCGAGGTCGCCTGGGCCCCTGGCACGTGGTGACCGACGCCCCCTGCGCCCCCAGCTCTGCATCTGCACCAGCAGAAGAAGAGGTTCCCCACCCAGCACCAGCGCCTCAGCCTGGGCTGCCCCGTGCTGGACGGCCTTCTCCGCGGCGGCCTGCCCCTGGACGGTGTCACCGAGTTGGCCGGTCACAGCTCCGCCGGGAAGACCCAGCTGGCCCTGCAGCTCTGCCTGACCGTGCAGTTCCCTCCGCGGCACGGAGGCCTGGAGGCCGGTGAGTGGCTGTCCCCTCAGGCGGGCGGGGGCAGAGTTGGGGGAGGCGGGGGTCCCGGCCGTGCCCAGGTCGCACTCACCGAGTCGGGGCCCGACGCCACCTCCAGGGCCATCTTCCCGGGTCCCCGTCTCTCTCCGCCTGCGCCGTGGATTCCACCCGAGGGAGAGGGCAGGTCTGAGGGCCGTGGGCCCTGTAGCCTGCCCTCCGTAGGAAGTGGCCCGTGCTCCCTCGAGGACCCAGGGACAGTCTCCGTCTGGGCACAAAGTCCCCCTTAGGCACTTCTGCGCGCTCTCCCGCCGCCAGCCTGCAAACCACGTGGTCCATGGGGCTGGAAACCTCGGGCAAACATTTTCCTCTTTTTCCCTTTTGGGGACGGGGCAGATAGGACCACCGAGGACAGCGGGGGCGGCCGGCCCCTGACGCGGTTTTGCGTCTGTCAAGTCTTCACAGGCCGTGCGGTGGAGGGATTTTTCCAGGCTGCCCGTGCGGGTCTCTGAGCGTTAAAAACTTCAATCGTTCTTACTAAATGTGGTGCCAGAGCGGACGGGTCGCACCTCGGTAGCTCCTCGGTAAACGTTGCACGGTTCCTCCCGAGCTCATCTGCTCGCCCGGCTTCCCGGACCGGCTGGGCCACGCGGTGGGTGGGGCATGCAGCCGGGGCCAGACCTCGCGGCCCGGTGACATACGCACGCCACTGGGACCCATGCGGGGCGCTGGCAGCAGGGGCTTCGCTCGGGGACCTCTCCTGCTTCCCCTATGTCCCGAGAGCCGAGGACTGGGGTCGGTGCCGCTCCCGTGAGCCCGGCCGTGGGCGGGGGCCTCTGGACCGCGCATGGGGGTTGCTCACCCGCGGCGGGCCTCTGTGTCACCCCTGCCCCTGCACCTCTGGGCGAGGGTGCAGGTTCCCGGTGCCGGGTGGACGGACTTGGCCTTGGAAGCCGGTCAGCGGACGTTTCCTGTGGCGAAATGTCTCTTTGGAGCCTTTGCCCCGGTTCGCGGTTGGGTCGCCTTCTGTGGCCGGCTTGTAGGATCCTCGTGTGATCCGGACGCGAGCCTCTCCCCAGACACGGAATTCACCGTGTTTTCTGCAGGGGTCCCCTCGTTTTCTTGTGGGTTATCCTGTGATCGAGTCCAGTTTCTCTCTCTGCCTTTTCTCACTTGTGCGGTCTGTGCCACATCGGAGAGCCCCTCGCCCAACCCAGAGTCCCGAACACCCACCCGCGTGCTCTCCGGAGTTTGAAAGCGTCGGCTCTGGCGTTCGATGGGCGGATGGAGTCCGTGCCGGGGGTGAGGGAGGGCCTGGTCCCCGCGTCCCCGCACCATTCACGGGGAAGACTTCTTTCTCTCACCGGACTGTCCCGGGACCTTCGTTGAAAATCAGTTGCCACAGACGTTAGGGTTCGTTTGTGACGGTCCCCAGTTCTTCCCAGCGGACCTGGGGTACATTGGCACAGGGGAGCCAGGGCGTCACCCCAGGGTGTTCAGGTCACAGCAGCCCAGGATCACAGGAGCGGCCTCGAAAGGAGAATCTGGGAATCTGGGAAGCATGCTCCAGCAGAGCCTCTGAGGGGAATCCAAGAGCGTGTGCAGGCAGGGCATTTCCGGAGGCCCGCGGGCCCTGATGATCCCACTGGCTTCCACTCGAGACAGGCTGGGGCAGACCCGCGGGGTGGCGTCCCGGTGGCGTCCTGACAGCAAGGGGGCGGCAAGGGAGACCAGCCCCCGTGCGGGGAAGCCACAGGGGGGTGGGCTGACACCCCCCCCGCCCCGTGCCGCCCCAGGGGCCGTGTACGTCTGCACCGAAGACGTCTTCCCGGACCTGCGTCTGCAGCAGCTCATTGCGGGGCAGCGGCACCTGCGGACGGACGTTCCGGGAGAGGTGATCGACAAGATGAAGTTTGGCCACCAGATCTTCATCGAGCACGTGGCCGACGTGGTGAGCGTCCTCCCTCTCTGGCCCCGAGTTCTGTGGGGAAGGTGGTCAGGTGGGCCAGTGGACAGAGCCGCACACACGACACCCACACCGGGCCACCACCAGCACCAGGCAGCCGGTGAGCCGCCACAGGATTCGTGACCTGAAATTCAGGCTGAACCGGTCGCCCCGCCCACGGGGAGTTGCGGAGGGAGGCCCCACACGCCACCCACCGTCCACCGTCCCGTCCCCCACGGGGTGTGCCCCTCAGTCCCCTCAGTGGCAGAGAGCACCTCCCTTGCCTCCTGGCCACCCGGCCACCCTGCGGTGACCATTCACTGCCCAGAGGACAGGCTGGCTGTCCCGGAGAGAGCAGTCTGTCGGGTTTGACTTCTACCCCTGACAGAGCAGAAAGTGCATCAGGGCACAGGAGGTCCCCACTTGGCTGCTCCGAGGGGGGGCGGGGGACACGTATCCGGAAGCATCAGCAGCATCCCTCCCTGCAGATGGGCAGCCGTGGGGCAGGAAGCCCCAGGGAGAGGGCTAGGAGCACAGTGGTCCTGGCAGGCAGGGGAAGCGGCCCTGTGACCTGGTCCGTGCTCAACTCCGATCATTATTTGAGGGAGGGACAAGCAGTGAGTGGAAAGGGTTCAAAAGCTGAGAATAAACCGTATAGCAGGAGAAAAAGAAAAAGTTAAGAAAGCCTCTGCACGGGGCTGGGGGCAGCCTCTCCTTGCAGCCCAGCTTCCCGAGTGCACCCCCGCACCCGCTGGGCAGCGTCCCCGGTTCCCGGGGGACCTTCCCCCACTTAAGAATTGCTATAAAAATTGCAAGTAAAGGGTAAGGCATATAAACGTTTAATTTTAAAAAAATTTACAATAGAACATATCACACACAGCTTCGGGAAGTAACACGGTAAGATTGGGCACACGGGCCCAGGCAGCCAATGCCTCTTCCTTGCACTTTCGGGACACGGGTGTCCCGGGAACCGCGGGCCAGGAGGGAGGCTGCGCCCACCCCGTCACCCTGGAGGGGCCGAGCGCGGCCATGGCTTTGCAAGCGACGCATCCCGGTGAGCGGCGTGGCTGTTAGTAGGACAGTGTGCTGGTGGCACGGGGACACAGAAGACGAGGTTAGTGCTGCAGGCTCTCAGCTCCAGGGCCCTCCAGCCTCGGTGACCGTCCCCTGGCTGTCACAGGGCAGGCTCTGGCTGCACACGAGCAGTGTCGTCCTGGGTCCTCCAGGGCCGGGTGTGGTTTCACTGCAAGAGAAGGCAGCAGTCGGGGCCAGCGCTTTGAGGCCCACGGTGGTTTCTGAGAGCCGTTCTGAAAACCGCGCTGGGGGCACCAGGCGTCTGCCCTCCTGCCCAGTGTCGGCCTGGAGCCCAGGGCCCTGCTGCGGGGACAGGGCCTGCCCTTTGTGCACAGGCAGGGCCTCAGGGCTGCGGTCCCCGTTTCCACCTCCTGGGGGAGGGGGCCCCTGAGTCCTGGCTCCGCAGGGAGCGAGCGCAGCCACCACCTGCCCAGCCCCCAGGTGTCCCCAGAGCTGCCTGCGGTGACGGAAAGGGGACGGGACTCACGTTAATGCTGGCGTCCTCGAGGCCACTGCCGCCGCCATCATTTTCCACAAAAAGAGGCTCTACCGAAGACGCCCTAGAGGTGGAAGCACAGAACTGGGTTTCATTCAGGGCGAGGAACCAGACACCTGGCTGCTCTCTGGCGGGACGGCCAGTGTGTGGTCACCTGGCACCAGGGCCTGAGGCCGCCCGGCCCCACCCGGGAGCCTGGCCAGGGCCGCTCAGGGCACCGCACTCGGGCCCCAGAGGTAGGCAGGGGTGGCCTGCCCCTGTCCCCGCCCCCCCCCCATGGGGTGGGGCTGGGCAGGGGACAGGGCTCACTGCCACCCCTAGACCCGCCTGACGAGAGTATGGTCCCAGCGACCAGGGCGGTCGGTTATGAGCCGGCTTTCTGCTATGGCAGCACCCCAGGGGTCAGCTCCTGGCACGGGGCCACCAAAGGATGAAGTCCCGGTCACTGTGATGGCCCACGGGG
Organism: Prionailurus bengalensis; assembly: GCF_016509475.1. Taxonomy (NCBI): domain Eukaryota; kingdom Metazoa; phylum Chordata; class Mammalia; order Carnivora; family Felidae; genus Prionailurus; species Prionailurus bengalensis. Next base: position 146,079,624 of record NC_057355.1, on the reverse strand, counting down.
TGAGGAGCGAAACGGGAAGGCTGTGAGGGGTTCTTCAGTGCAGGGCACAGGCGCTGACCGCCAGCTCCCTTGGCCTCTAGGACGCCCTGCTGGAGTGTGTGAGTAAGAAGGTGCCCGTGCTGCTGTCTCGGGGGATGGCCCGCCTAGTGGTCATCGACTCCGTGGCGGCCCCGTTCCGCTGTGAGTTTGACGGCCTGGCCTCAATGCCCAGGGCCAGGCGTCTGCAGGCCTTGGGGGCCACCCTGCGCCGGCTGAGCAGCACGTTCCGGAGCCCCGTGCTATGCATCAACCAGGTGGGCCCGACCCCGACACCCCCCCTCCCCCGGCTCAGCTTGGATTTAAGTTCAGGGGGGTGGGGGTAGAGGAGTGAGGCCACTCATGCTGGGGCGGGTGGCGGTGGGGTCCTTGCTGCAACTGACCCTGGTCTGGACCTCCCAGGTGACAGAGGCCATGGAGGAGCGGGGCGCGGCACCCGGGCCACAAGGGTGAGCTGGCCCCAGCCCAGGGGCAGGACAGTGAGGGTGGCAGTGGGTCCCCCGAGGTTTTGTCGGTAACCGTTGGGCCTGTTTTCTGTCTCAGTCTCTGGGAGGAGCGGGTCTCTCCAGCCCTCGGAATGACCTGGTCCAATCAGCTCTTAATGCGGCTGATGGTCAGCCGGCACCGCCCCGAGGAGGAAGCCGTCCTCCCCCCGCCCGGCCGCCCTGACCGCACCCTGCGGGTGATCTTTGCCCCTCACCTGCCCCCCTCATCCTGTTCCTACACCGTCAGCATGGAGGGGGTCCGGGGGACTCCCGGGACCGAGGCCCGTTGACGTGGCAGCTGCAGAACGGCCGGCCAGGTCCCAAGAAACCCCGGGTATGGCCGAGCCCTCCACACTCTGCGGGCACAGGGGACTCACGTCTTGACCCGGGACACCCATCGCTGGGACAGGGTCTGCTCCAGGGGTTGGCTGCCCCTTCTCAACGGCGGGAAGGCAGTAAGCACGGATGACCCGCCTGACGTGGCCTCCCCCCGGGCAGGGCTGTCTGCCTTCACGCCCCACGCCCCCACTGCCCCCCACGCTGCCTGGCACAGCGGGCCCTGGACCCTTTCGCCATGGCCTGTTCTCTGCCGGGCACTGTCCTAAGTAATTCATCCACATTGGAGTGCGTCTCCTTCGCGGCCCCTGGGGATGGGCACAGTTACCGTCCTTGGTCTCAGGGAAACTGAGGCAGAGAACAGTGAAGTGACTTGGCCAACCTCCTGCAACTCCGTGAGCCGGAGGCTGATCCCCAGGCTGATACCAGGAGGGCAGGGACATAACCTGACCCAGTACTAGGGTGGAGGCAGAGGTCCCCGTAACTGGGCAGACTCGCACTGTTTTGACATTTTCTAGAGCAGGAAAATTCACTTCTAATTTCCATCCCATTTTTAAGTACTCTGGGACTCTCAGAAGGTTGAGAATGGCTGGTGTTAAGTAGGAAACCGTTCTTTTAGGGTTGGAATTTTATAAAAGAGCCTTTCTGCAAGTGCAGGGACTTTGCAAAAGGAAATAAACCATTTTATTATCGTAATTAAATACAAACAATTCCGGATGATTTTCTAGGCAAATCACACCAACAATGAGCAAACCACAGCCCCAAGACCGAATGTGCTAACGAGCCCCTCCCCAGAAGCTGCAGGCCCACTGGAGCATGAAGGGTGCAGGGTGCCGGTGCACGGTGCCTGCCCACCACAGGCGAGGGACAGGGCTGCAGCAGGACTTTTGTCTCAGTGACAGACCGCCCTGGACCCCCTAAGGAGTTCCTTGCCCACACCCCCCACCCCCCACCCCCAGTGCTTGTCAGGCAGTCCTCCCGGGCTGGTGGTCCCCATAGTTACATCCACAACACTGTAGAAGCCACATCAGTTCCCCCCATAATAATGGGACAAATGCAAAATGACACGTCTTCATGACCGCCCCAGGCACCCGTATGACGCTTGGGAGCCCTGACGAGACACCCGCAGCTGGCTGGAGCCTCTCCTTCGGTCGGTGTTATCAAGTAGCACTTGGCAATTTTCAGAAGTCTGATGGTCATGCAGTGCACTGCTCAACAGCAAGTGCAAACATGCCAGAGTATAGCCTCATGTATGCACCTGCTTCCCAAGAATATTCTATGAAGTTATGACAATGAAAGAGCTGTCTATAAACTATTTTTAGCAATATTTATAGGTTACTGTAAACACTGAATTTCTCATCACGTGATATTCCTAGCGGCTTTCTGACCAAACATGACCGGAATCTCTTCGAATTCCGGGAAAGAACTACCTGACTCCCTCCAGTACTGTAAACACAGAGACCCTGGGGAGAGCCGAGGGCGGACGGCCCAGCCCTCCCACAACCTCCCCCTCAGACAGAGCCGGCTCACGTCACTTCCTGCCTGTCCTCTGGCCAGGGACCTCTAACTCGACGGCCCGAGGCCCCCTCACCGGGACAGGAAAACACGGAAGAGGAGGCCCGGCCGCCCCCACTGCTTCTCCTCGAGAACATTAAAATCCAGACGGCCAGACAAACGAGCAGAGGACAACCAGGCTCACTTGTTTTGATACAAGCTCAAAAATCAGAAATTACACATTTCCAGGCAGCGTCCCCTCTGAAACATGACGGTTTCTCACGACGCGGTGTAAGGAGGCTGTGTGGCTCCTCACAGCCCCACAAAGGCAAGCTGGCCTTCAGAGAAGGGGGCTGGCGGGCTCACAGGCGGGGCCCCGTTCCCACCGAATGGGAGCTTAAATCCTACCCCTGGCCCCACGTGTATCCTTCCTGAATGCCCTGGTTTCCCAGGGAGACGTGTCACTAAGGGAAAGGGGGTAGGTTTCCAATGTATCGGATCAGCGTCGTGGCTGGAAGAGCACTTCCGATGGAGGGGACAGGGGAGACAGGACAGCCCTTGTCCCCCTCCACAGGTGACACCATGCTCCCCCGCCCCTCAAACGGGAACTTCAAAGTGCACAGTGCCCGCATGGACACACAGCCCACTCTGTCGGCGGCGGTCTCTCGCAGCCTGCAGAGTGGACAACGGTTACAAAGCCGGAGGCTGCAAAGCCCAGCCGGCCAGGCGCTGAGGAAGGAGGCGCGGCCACAGAAGACCGGGCCCAGGCACCGCACACTGGCCTCCGGGAGGGAGCGAGCAGTGTCCCAAACAGGTGGTCTAGGCCACGTGCTCTGGTATTATGACAGGACACCCGTCAACGAAGCCCCCAGACCCCGGCATGCTGCCGCCTCCGGCCCGCAGCCCCAAGTCCACGCCTGGCCTGAAGGACACGTGCAGCAGGTGGGCGCCCCCGCGGGGACCCCCAGGGAGTCTGTACAGCGAGTGCCCTGTGAGCCCCGCCGGAGGGCCCCCGGGGCGCACGGACCCCAGCATGGTGCAATTTCGGAGCAGAGGGCTGGGGGGGCAGCAAGTGCCCTTGCTGTGACCCCTCCGGTAACATGACGTTAAAAGAAAGTCCAAACGTGCAGCACCTCACAGGGTACCCCAAGTTCTTCAGATCCCCTTCAGAGCTAAGTGACGAGTCGTCCTACTCCAGCCCGGTGGCCTGGACGCACCCCTTCCTACAGCTGCTGCCATCCGGAATTACAAACAGTATTTGTGCAGTATTTTCTTCACGGGCCAGTCAGTCTGGCAGATTCCCTTCGGGTTGATTGGGAACCGTTCTAACCCTACAAAGAAAATCTTTGTTTAAGCCTGCATGCCTACATGCTGAGTGTACAGGGCCCAGGAGAGGGGAGATGGGCCCCAGAGGGGTGGGGACCCATGCGAGTCCAGCGGTTGGGGGGGGGCGGGGGGAGGCACACGGCAGAACTGGAGACTCGGCAAGAGACCCACCCCCACCAGAGGGTCACCTGTCTCTCCCAGCTCTGAGCACCAACTGTCCTCTTAATTCCAGGCAGCATGGCCCCAGACTATCAGATGCTCATTCTAGAAAGATGCAGTTTAAGGTTCCGGAGTCTTCATTTATAGCCTTAACACAATACTAAAACTGCAAACAGATCTTGGCTTGGCGGCAGAAAGTACAAGTGTCCGTGAACAGCGGCCGGTCCCAAACACGCTGAGGCTGCCGGCGCCACGCCTGGCCAGTCTCACGCTCCAGCAGCTCTAGCTCGCTAGGACTGCAGGCAGCTTAACGGAATTCGGGGCAAACCGCCACGAGGTGGTAGAGGTCACCACCTAGAAAAGGAAGTCACTGGGAAGGTGAGTCGCGGGCAGAGTAGAGGAGCTTGGCAAAGCTCTGAGGGTCTCAGTGTCCCCGTTAAGTCTCGGGGATTTTTATCTAGCTCTGCCCCGACCCTCAGTGGGCCAGGTCAGTGTGGCTGGCACTCAGAGCTCACGAGTCTGCCAGATAATCATTTCGTTCCTGCGTGAAAAAACAAACAGAAAAATTATACGCGACCTGTGCGTCAAATGACGCCAGCTTCAAGTGGTCTCAGAGCTGTAACAACGGCTGCACAACCCTTAAGTCAACCTCCGAGAGCCCTGACGCTCACGTACGCAGGTGCCGACACCGAGAGACATGGGTGAGGGGGCCTGGCTGCCCCAGACCTTTGGAGACGACACCTCTTTTATTCTCATTACCAGGCACGCTCAAAGTATGCCCAGACACCACTGGCGTCTCGCATCTTCTCACCAAAGGTCTGCTGAGAGGCCCCTGGAAACAGCCGCCCCCACGGGTGCAGGCTGGGGAGGAAGGCCTGTTCCTGTCGGTGAGCGTCCAGGCGTCTAGCAGCTGGGCTGGGGCACCTGGGGAGCTGCTAATGGGTGTGATGACGGGCAGGTCTGGCTGAGAAGGTTCTCTTTCCCCAAAAGCTCAGCTGCTGGTCTGCCTGGCACACGGGGCCGCACCCCGACAGCCACACTGGACGCTTAACAGCAGCAAAAAGGCCATTTCTGATAGACAAGGTGCCAACAGTTTTAAATGTGACGGGTTCGTGCAAGCCTCACACAGCTAAAAAAAAAAAAAAAAGCGCTAAAGATTGAGTGTAAAAGTGACATTACGTCAGTTACTTACATTTGTAAAGTTCTGAAAAGTTGTAAGATGCTTAACAACAGTGTAACTAGACAATTACTTACAAACTTACCCCAGGCTAAAATCATACAAATTAGTAACAAAGATTAAGTGGCCAAATTCTGATACTACTTTATCAGAATATTTAAATTTTACTTAGGCTACTCAAACTTAAAGATCGGTAATTAATATACTGAGAACGTTCACAATGTGAACATTCCCATAATTCACCTCCTCAAATTAATGCAGAATACAGAAATATCGTTACAACGCCTCTTTATCTAAGACTCAGAAATACTGAAACGTCCCCACGGCTGCTCAAACAGCAGCCGCCCGGCGAAGTAGGCCTGAGCGGTCAAGGGCATTAAGTGGGGCAGGGCTCCTTACTTGGAAACCACGGTCTTCGGCTGCCTTGCCACCCACGTTAAGGACACTCAGAGAACTGGCACGCTTCATGCTGCAACCGGGCAGTAGACATGCAAAGGACAAACCATCGGCACATCAGTTAACCGGGAGCAGGACACATGGCAAAGACACCCCTCAAAGGCCCCGGTCACCATGGGGGACACCATGGGGGAGTCCCTGGCACCATCCCTGATGGAGAGCGAGCCTAGATCTCGCTCGGATGGGGATGTCCGCCCAATTCTTAGCACGGACGCCCCAGCTCTAACTGTATTTAGAGCCCCACAGGAAAAAAAGCACTTTCTCTGCAAAGTATCTGTCTTCAGGTAGTGCGTGTAAATTCCAAGTGTCATTACGTCGTCACATTGTGAAGCCTGGCACGTATAGGAGCCGAGAGGCTTGGCCAGCGCCACCCTCAGACTCAGCACAAGCCTTTGTGTCAGGTTCGATTTAAGAAGGGAGCGGGGGGGGGTGGGGGGGGTAGCTCAGTCGGTTAAGCATCCGACTTCGGCTCAGGTCACGACCTCGTGGGTTGTGGGTTCGAGCCCTGCGTCAGGCTCTGTGCTGACAGCTCGGAGCCTGGAGCCTGCTTCGGATTGTGTTGTTCTCTCTCTCTGCCTCTCCCCACTCGTGCTCTCTCTCTTAAAAATAAACATTAAAAAAATTTTTTAAAGAAGGGAGCCTGGGGATTCCTCCAAATCCCAACACTCACCCAGAATGACCATGTAAAAGAAAGACACTCGAAGCTCACTGTTGAGATCAGATACATATATACGTTCGTGTATTTTATATTTTTTTCTATATTAAAAGGAAAACCACTTTTTTACTAGTAAAATAAACTCTGAAGCTTAGAAACCAAAATTTAGGGCACCTGGGTGGCTCAGTCGGGTAAGCATCCAACTTCAGCTCAGGTCATGATCTCACAGTTCATGAGTTCAAGCCCCACATCAGGCTCTGTGCTGACAGCTCAGAGCCTGGAGCCTGCTTTGGATTCTGTGTCTCCCTCTGCCCCCGCACCCCCCCCACCCCAGGCTCATGCTCGCACTCTCTCTCTCAAAAGCAAATTTTTTTAAAATCAAAATTTAAGAGAATTTCATGCTTTACATTTAAGGAAATACAGTGATTTCAATGTTTACTTTTTTCCCCCATTTGATACCTTTAAAATACTTGATGCAATATCCTGCAAAATAACCTAAAACCCAAACTTAAATTATGGATAAAGTTACCATAATTGCTTACCACTACCAGGGATGCCCTCAAACAGAAAGTCCCCTTAGCTTTTCAAGTTAAAATAACCAATATCAAGGGTTCTTTTCTTTTTTTTAACTTTATTTATTTTTGACAGAGAGAGAGGCAGAGAATGAGCAGGGGAGAGGCAGAGAGAGATGGAGACACAGACTTGGAAGCAGGCTCCAGGCTCCGAGTTGTCAGCACAGAGCCTGACTCAGGGCTCGAACTCACAGACCGTGAGATCATGACCTGAGCTGAAGTTGGATGCTCAACCAACTGAGCCACCGAGGCGCCCCTCAAGGGTTCTTCTTTAAATGTTTGCAATAGGAACTGTAATTATGAACTTGAACCACCTATGACACAGGGCACACTATTTACCCTATGAGTTGAGGGCAGAGCTGTGACACTGAAGCACAGATCCGAAGGATTAGCACAACTAGACACATACAAAATGCACCAGGAATGTGGACCAAGGCCTGGGTCACGACACGAGTGCCCAGCATCAACTGTGAGCACAGTGCCCGGCGAACGACAGGTATTTACCAAGGTCTCATTGAATAAACTACACCAAAACCACAGACCTTAACTTACTTATTCTCAAGTAAAACACACTCCCAAAATGCCCCAACCAGGATAAAAAGAAAAACCAAAAACATCCCAACGTATCCCACAGGTTGCTACACTTCTGAACAAGTTTTTCTCTACGTAACTACCCAAGAACAAAGGATAAAATCAAAGAAAATGAAAAGGACGTTATATTCTGCCACATTTAATTACTCTGTTAAACAGCAAATTGGCTTTTTTCACCTGTTATGCATATTTTTCTTAATTTTATGTTTTTAATGTATTGTCAAATTGCCTTACATACAGCACCCGGTGCTCATCCCAGTAAGTGTCCTCCTCCCTGCCCATCACCCCTTTTTCCCTCCCCTCCACCCCCCACGAGCCCTCACTTTGTTCATATGTTTTTGCTGGTTGGCATTCTCTAAGAAAGCCATTCAACGTTCTTCGTCAAATTCCCTTTCCTTACAAGATGAAAGTAACAACAACTGTGCCTTCCCAGCAGGTCTCCCCAGCCTCCTGGAGCTGCATTCACACTCGGTGTTTTAAACCGGGGTGTGCAACACAGGAAGAATGCCCAGTTCAGTGAGTCTCAAAAGGTGGTCCTGGGGTGCCTGGGGGGTTCAGCTGGGTAAGCGTCTGACTTCGGCTCAGGTCATGAACTCGTGGTTCGTGGGTTCGAGCCCGGAGTCGGGCCCTGTGCTGACAGCTCAGAGCCTGAGCCTGCTTCAGATTCCGTGTCTCCCCCTCTCTCTGCCCCTCCCCTGCTCTACCACTCTGAAGATAAACATCAAAAAAAAGTTTAAAAAAAAAACCATGGTCCTGGACCAGCAGCACTAGCACCTGCTGGGAACTTGCTAGAAAGGCACTAGCATAGGGGTGGGTTGGGGCCTGACAGTCTGTTCACAACCCCACCCGGCCCCCACGAGATGCTGATGCTGTGGCTGGAGAACGACCTGTCCAGTTAATGAACATGGTCACTCGTACCCAGAAAGAGTATTCAGTTTTCTGCACTTTATGGAATAACATTTCTAAGATCATTAATTTTTCATAAAGTTCAGTAAGGCATCATCTCGAATAACAGAGGAAAAGTGCTAGATGTGAAGTGTGGAGTCAGGCGGACAGCGTCCTGGCACCGCAACCCGGGCCGCACTGCGGAGGGTCCCTGCCTCTGTGTCACAGTCAAGACAGAAGACACGGATGAGACCAGGAGAAGAACTGTGGGCTCCGTCACGTGGGAAGAAGGTCCATGTCACAGGGCTCGGCATTTAAATAGTCTCAGAACACCCAGCACCCCTGGTAGCCGGGGTGTCTGCCCTGGAGGAGCCGCCCACACGATGACACAAATCTCTTCCGCTCCCAGACCCGCCCCGGGAACGTAACTGGTCGACCGCACAACAGTCTGTGCGGATCCTCGCATCGCGGTAAAAAAATGTTTACACTTTCAAAACTCGGTGAGGCAAACGATGACCTATCATTTAGTTCTGTAAGTATTTTAAAACAAGCACTTTATCCCAAAGGCAAATTAAAACCTGTTTCCCTGATGCACGCTCCGGTCGGGTCCCAGGCCCTCGGGCACTGTCGGCAGGGCAGGACGGCAACCTGCTGCTAAGCCTCATGTATCCCAGAAACCCCGACTGGCTTCCAACACTGTTCCTTCCAGGTAGTTTGAGAACAAATGTGTGGAGCCCATAAAACTCCCTCCACGGAAACGGGCTCGCGAACATTTGGGAAGCAGGGGGACAGCCACCTATACAACCAAATCGCGCCTCCTGCCTCGCGAGCCATCGAGCAATGTGTGCAGCCACAGGCAGAGTGGGGCCAAGGGCGGCCGGCAGCCCCAGGGCTCTGCTCCCCGGGCCTAGAGGTCAGAAGAACGAGACCGGACACCTCTGGGACCAGCAAGGGAAGCAGCGGGAAGAGCCCCTCCCCTCGGTGTCTCCAGCACGTACGGGAGGGGACCCCGTGCCCCAGCAGTGGGCGATTCGTCGCCTGCAGAGCGGACGGTGGGATCAGGTGTACGACAGGGTCTCACTGAGAGTCCATCTCTAAAAAGCAGGCCCCGTTCAGGAACTGAGAGCTTCGAAGAGCAGAAAAAAACAGTGCCTCTGTGAGAAATGCATCCCAAGCAGGATGCTGACCCCAGCAGTGACCCAGAAATGCACACTGTTAACAGCCGATCTCCTGCTGACACACCCGATCAAAACCAGAATGCCTCAGAACCAAATTCCTTTGACAACTTACATGTTATTGTTCAAAAGACTCCAGGACGCAGGAGTGTACCTTTTGTTAAACACGTGGGGAATCTGTTTTTTAATCTCCTAAAGAAACACCTTATAACAAAGTCTTGAAACTGTCATCCTTCTATTTAAAACAACTTTTCTTCCTGTATTAATACCCGTGTGGGCTTAATACAATCACAGTTATCATTTGATTTTAAAAGGATTTTAAAAACTAATGTTATTTTTTTTAACTAAAAATTAATTTTAAAGGATATGAACTAGTGCTGATTTTAAAAATAAGTAACGCCTGTCTAGAGTAAACAAGTGAATACGCTCGGGTGTTTTAATACGAAGTTCCCACTTTCCACCACTAAGGCTTCCTCTGAACATGCCACAAAGTCAAAGATTTGCACAGATGTCTTCTGAAGGCATCCGCCCTCTCGGCCTCTGCACGGAAGGCCCTCGGTCATCCCTCAGCCTGTCCTGGGGGAGGAGGGCCCGCTGGGCACCGCTGTCTTGGGGGAGGAGGGCCCGCTGGGCACCCGGCGGGGCTGCAGATAGTTACCCGGGGTTCCTTGGCTCACTCTCTCGAGAACTTCCTCCCTTCAGCTTCCTAACCAGCTTCTCACTGCTGCGTCTAATGGAAGCCCGGAGTTTGCTAAAGGAGCCACTGCGCTTTAAAGATCCAGTGCCGTCCTGAAAGAAATGTGAACAAATGTGAAACCGCAGACGGTCCTCCGCCGACCTCCCAAGAGGCAGAGCTGCATGAAAACAAGAATTCACGTCACGGCTGACCTACTTGTCTGTGATGCTGGCAATGTGACTGCTACAGAAATTACCAACTTGCCATGCATATAAACACACTTGAAATAGAACTCGATCCATTTTAAATCTCATTAAAGATAATCCAATGATCATGAGAACATTTGAACATTAAGAAGTACATCCAAACAAAAAAACATCCCCCCAAATTTTACTGCTGTTTCAAAACAAAAGGTAACCACACACAGAAAAAGTCTCAAGAAAATGAAGGCTGCTTCTTGGAAGATCACCAAAATCAAATTCCACGTTTAATAAAAACAGAAGCATCTGGGCCACGTAACAGTACTGGACCCCAAACGCTGAGCTGACAGAGACAACTTCTTTTTAACAATTCCATGTAAATACAATCCTTAGGTATACTGCTTGTTTAGTAAATTTTATAATTTTGTAAAAATTCTCATGTATTTATTTATTTATAAGTCCCCCCTCCCCGACCCTCCACCAAGGTGGGGCTCAAACTCAGGACCCCAAGATTGAGAGTCGCATGGTCTTCTGACTGAGCCAGCCAGGCGCCCCTTCAGTGAGTTTTTAAAAAGTTTTATTAAATGTTGGATTAGAAGTGAGGTTGGAAAACGAAATAAAATGTTCATTCCGTACAAAAACTAAAAACCCTCAAACACCTTGTGGGAAGTAAAAGACTGCCCAGCTTTCATCACAATGGACTCAGACATTAATAAGTGAAACATTTGGCAGTTATCTGGATATGAAAATGAAGAACAGAGAGTAAAAAAATTGTCTGTAGCAACTTTTATTCTCAGAACGAATGACTTAGTAAGATTAACAGTAGCCCCATTCCCTCAAGAAGCCACACAATGCCGCATTCCATGGAAAAAGTGAAAAGTCCCACTAAGCAGACAGACACGAAGACACAGGTCAGTTGGAGTGAGTTTATTAGAAGTTAGAAAGACACAAATACACAAATCACTGACCACTGAAGGGTTAGTGGAGAAGAGCCAAACTGCCAAAATTTCACAGAGACGACACAGCAAATGCTACTTGAGCGAGATCCTAAGGGGAGAGCCCGGGGCCCGGGGGGCCTCGCCAGGTCTCGGAGTGCGACGGGGGCGGCACATGCCCTACTCTTACAGCCTAGCTAGCGTCCACGGTCACTGTCATGCCACTGCATCAACACCTGCGGGTACTTCTAACTACCTTTTATCAAAGTGAACAGCTAATCGCTCTTAATTTTTAAACTCATGTATCACACGGTAAATGGTTTTTATTAACACAGTTTATATTACTAAGTACATATCTGGCAAAGCTACATGTATACAGAGATAAGGAACCCCCCGAAAGGACAGCAGCACCGAAAGGGATGGCCAGTCACAGAGAGGTGGAGCTCTGACAAGAATCCTAGGGGATTGCTACACACAGCAGTCAGCACTGGAGAGGGAAGTAAAGCCGGAGGAGCCGCCCGTCATGCAGGAGACAGTGTGAGCGTCACAGAGGGCAGCTAGGCCTGTCAGACAGAAACGGAGAGAGAGCCCAGTGAAACCGCTGTGAGCAGAGAGCCACCCCCACGAGCGCAGCGCGGCTCACAGTATTTCTAGGTCACGGATCTCAGCGGTGCTCTGAATCGCTTCAGTATCTGGGATTACCTTCTGCCTGCTCCTATCAGCCGGGCACAAAGAGGCACCGGGCCACACGTTATCAGTCACATACCTTATTAAGACTAGTTACTCCTGCCATCAAAATAAAATTCCAGTTTCAGAGCATGGCTTGGCACTGTGCTAGAAATCTCCATGGTACTTACTGTAACGAGGTTTTCCGGCAACTGTCCATAAAGGAGATCCCACAATGAAATGACTTGACAGTCACCGGAAAAAGAGGCTACACACGGGAATGGCACGTTCATGATCTTTAACTTCGTCGGAAATCCTTCTGCATCCCTAGACTATAAAGTTCTCTCTGAAATCAGGGAGGACTTTCCCTTGAAAGCACTAACAGTTTAGACATTTCAGAAACTTTAAGAAACCATGGACTTTAAGAATCTTCAGCACATTTTAAACATGCAGTCGGTAATCCAAAATAAAATTAGTTATGGAAAATGGATTCCACAGGCAGCAATGCATCCTGGGTCTCAGCAGACTGGAAACCCAACGGTCTTGTACCGAAGCCCCAGACAGCGGGGACCTGAGCCCCTGCCCGCTCTGACTCACCATGGGACGCTGAGCAAGTCATTTAACCAGCCCGAGCTTCATTTTTCTCATCTTTAAAATGGAAAAATAAAATTTGTTACCAACTCCCCACGAATGCTGGGAGGACAAGAAAACATAAGTTCTTGTTGGTCTTTCAGAAAAAGGACATTAAAACGTTAACTCCACAAACCGTACACCTGCTGTTCACCCCCCAACTCATCGCTACGCTCCAGCGGTGTTACTGGCAGCGCTCCCGGACCAGACCCTCCGCGGACCTCGGGAGAAGGACTTCACGGTGAACATCCCCCTCCCCCGCAGGCCCGCAGGACCCAGGTTCCGGAAGCAGCCCCCCGCTGGGGAAGGGGCGCTGGGGCAGGCTGCCCACCCTCCCCTCGCCATCCAGAACCAGCGGGAAGTGCGGTGGGAACCCGCCCCAACCCCGGTGGGCTTCTATTCAGGGGGCCTCTACTACTTTCCACTGACCGCCATGAAAGCGTATTTACGTCAAAAAAGTGGGTTTCTGAACAGAAGTGTATAGCGTATTGGCTGAGAAACACAGGGCAGTAGTTATTAAGTACAGATTTCAGGTGATTTACTATTTTTTGTTACATTCTAGTTGTGTTCCTAATATAACTTTTAAAAGTAAAAAGCCTATTTCTAATTAACAGCATGTACTGTCCCATTCCTCATAATCTCAGGCAAGACTTCAGTGGATCAGAAGCTCTCACGAGCACTAACACAGGGAGGTGGGCGGGCTCCCCCCGAAGGAGCCTGCAGGGCACTGGCAGCGCGAATCGAGACAGAGCGCAGAAGACTGACTTGGGGGCCCTGGGTCCTCATGCGAGGTCTCCTGGGGCCCTCGTGGCATGGCTGCAGATACGACTGCTTAGTAACCAGGCAGCCCAGGGACTCTCGTGTATCTGAAGGGAACCAGCCCTCAGTGAACACAAAGCCGTGTGGACAGAGGGTAAAGGGAATCCGATGTATCAGGAAGCATTCCTGTGCACACAGCATCTGCATTTTTAGCAGGACCATAAAAAGAGAACTCGGGCTTCTCTTGACAATGCTTTTCAGATCTGTACACTTTGTACAAAAATAAGTTTGAGGAAGTCACACTTTAATCACAATCTTTATGGTACATACCTAAAAGAACAGAACTGCACTTCCCTAAGAATTTGACCCAAAAATTTCCTATGAATTGTTACAATATATCCAGTAACCTTACTTTTCTTGAATTTTAATAGCACAGAATTCAGTCCTGTGCTGAGACCCAGACTCTCACTATCTGCAGGGAGCAACTATGCCTAGTGTGCCTGATCTCGGACTAGCTGCCCTCTGTTTTAGACGTTACTTCTGAGTGTGGAGAATGAGGACACGTACTCAGTCTGGCATAAGCGGCTCTGATCACGGAACCGGGCAGCCAGGCCTACGCCCGCCATCCTCCCCACTAGACTAGCACTTGCCCGACAGAGCGACACGATGCTTTTTCCTAAGGTAGCGGTTTTTAAACTTTTTAAAGAGCACTGAAACCGTTTTTCAAAGACTTAAAAACTCTAATGCGGAACGCCAACATAAAATCTAGGTGGCATCTTCTCATTATAAATGTAAAACAGGTTCTTGGGATGATAAAATAAGCCAGGAAAACCCTGAAGCCACCAACAGAAACTCACGATTTGTGGCGTGAAATTACAGAGGACAGGCCTAGCCCTGACACCCACCTCAACTCCCAACTCGTTTCTAGTTTATCTGGACTGCGTAACACTAGAAACTCTTGCGGCACACCGGTCAGCGCTTGCAGGTGGCAACGGTCCTTAAACCCGTTGTCATCTGGGGGAACTCCGCACTCATACACAGAGGGCAAGAGACATTTGTTCTCACACCTGGACAAAGACTAGCGTGGGGACTGCAGTCTAACAGCTTCTCACTGGAAGCTGACACTTAAACCGGGCTCCTTTGGTTGCACAAAACTACCCCTCAACCAGGCTGACTCAAAAAAAAAAAAATGCAAGGGTGCATACTGCCTTTTATCAGGTCTCTTCTTAAAGCAGAACAAGGATGCTTTGAAAATGAAACTTCGACCATGTATCAGGACAGCTCAGTACCACCACCTCAGAAGCTGAGAGCTATGGCTTTCCCTCAAAGGTGAGGGCGGACTGAATGTGAGCAGGGGCCTCGGGGGCCCAGCGGTGTTCACGCCAACCTGGGAGGCTCCCCGCCTGGTTAACCTGGGCAGTTCTCAAGTCGCCACTGTTTGAGCTGAGACTCTGAAAAAAGGGATCCTGCTGCTGCTCAAAGCGAGTTTTAGGAAGGACTTAAGATCTGGAATCTAGATTCTCTCAGCCAACGGACCCCACAGCCAATCGATGAGCCCTGTGATGGATCCTGTCAAAGATGCAGAGCTCCTAGTGTCTAATGTCAAGTAAAAAGGGGTCCAAAGCCTGGCGTGTGAGCGTCCTAAGTGAGAGCATGTCCAAAGTGAGACGGGAAATGTGAAATGGAAAGAGGGCCAAGCGTGTGCTCCAGAGGAGTGACTGTTGTGCCCACGGCCTCTGGGACCCCGCAGCAGGCCTGACTAGCTGCCTACCAGCCCTCCACCCTGGATGGGAAGCGCCTCTCCCTCATCCCTGAGTCTCAGTCTTGAAGACGTAACACAACTCCACGTTGTCAGTAACTTTATGATAGGATTTCACAGGAAGGTTGACCTAGAAATACTGTCTCAAGAAACAGCTCCTCCAGAACTTCATTCGAGAGTATCAAATCTGCACCCTGGCTTCCAAAGGCCGGAGAAGGGACGTGGCCCTCTACACAGGCATGCAGGACGACAGGAACCATGGGGAGAGTACAGTACACAGTGTGGCCAGATGTGGGCAAGAGGAGGGCCTGCGCCATCGTCGTTTTTTTTGGACTACAGCCCGACAGGGGGATGGTCAAAGCGGATGCTGATTGGTTGTCTTGGCACAGGAAAACCCAAAGCGAGGCAGCTGCCAGGTAAAGACGGTCAAAAGATGTTCTCTCTGAAACTCTGACCCCTAACATTACGTACAAAGTGTCTGCTTAGAATGCTAATCCTTACCAAACCGCTACAGCTATAGAAAAATCCCAAATAAATACACTCAAAAAGATGGAGTATAGAAAAACCCGAAACTACTATTTGGCAAAACATCTGCACCATATCAGCTAATCCAACTGGACCACAACTTCAAAAAATAATAATGATAAAAAAATCGAGAGTGCACCTGGATGCGTTAAAGCTAATCCTGCTTTCAGTCCTCTCTGATAAAAGCAAAATCCCACAGATACCAGCTCAATAGACAAAAATATTACCCACGTGTGACCAAAATACACTAGAAAAAAAATGTTCAGAAGGCCACACGCTCCTCGGCGACCACTGGGTAAACAGCAGTGGCAAGAACATCCATAAAGGCAAAGTCGTGAAACCCAGAGGCAGAGCCTGGAGGGAGAGGTCCCAAACACAGGCACGAGTTCTGCAGTTCTGCGTCCGAGAACCTCTGGCAGATGACAGTGGAGAGAGATGAGCCCCTGGACCCCCAGGGGAAATATGATTTTCAGCACTGAGGTGGGACACGAACAGCAGCCATCCCAACCTGTTCTTTCCTAGAGACAAGTTCTACTTGACAACATCATCTCCCTTGAAGGAATCTGAATTACTTCTAACAAAATCGACAGCAGCCTGGTCAGTGAAATTAGGAGCGCTGGAGTTAGCGATGAAAATGGGTTAAGTTAACAAAGCGAGTTAGTTATCTGCCACGCTAATCCTAATATTAAAATAAATCCAGGTTATGGATTATGCTTTAAATAACCAGGACACTCAATCAGCATTTAAGTGCTCAAAGTTAAGCCAAACAGCTTTCATGGGTTCCTATGGAGAAGAAAATTACCACTTCAAACAAATAACACACTTCATCATTAGCAGAAGGTAAAAACTTACAGAAATCTTAATTTTGTACGTAATTTGAGAACAGGAAAGTGTCTGGCACATAAGACAAGAGGAAAGTGCTGGCAGGCACCCCTGCAGGACACTGGCCCAGGCCGCGGCCGGGGGACGCGGGGACAGAGCGCCTGGCCGAGCACGCCGGCGGCTGTGTACTGTACTTACCCCGTTCCACTCTACGCTCATACTCACTTCCTCCCCTCCGTCAGGGCCGCTCTCGTACTTGACCACGTCCACGTTCAGGCTCTCCCGGCTTCTCCGCTTCTCCATGTTCTCAGGGTCATTCAGCACTTCAGCTACTCTCTGTTTGTGAACATTGTCAAGACCCTGTGAGCCAGGCAAGGGGGAAAGGGTTTGATCCATTAGAACTTAAGTTTCGTTAAGGATTTCTAAGACAGTTAAGTTTCACTAACGAAAAGAAAAACAAAACAGCTCTTAAACACTGGAAAGAAAAACTCAGAGCAGTGATTCTCAGGAACGTACGCCTAACACTTAGGCATTCCACTCGGTTAGTTTTACCTCGAATTTTAAAAAACAATAGGGGCGCCTGGGTGGCTCAGTTGGTTAAGCATCTGACTTCAGCTCAGGTCATGATCTCGCAATTCGTGAGTTCAAGCCCCACAACCGGCTCTGTGCGGACAGCTCAGAGCCTGGAGCCTGCTTCGGATTCTCTGTCTCCCTCTCTCTCTCTCTCTGCCCCTTCCCTGTTCGTGCCCTGTTTCTCTGCCTCTCAAAAATAAACATTAAAAAAAAAAACTTTTAAATAAAAAAATAAAAATTAAAAACAACAAACATTGGACTCCAGCAAGCAAACTGCACACTTGAAGTATTTACAAGGAAATGAACTGACATATACAAACCTGAAACACCCTCCCCAAGAAAGGACCTGTGGATGGGCAGTTGGGACAGATGTGCCGAAGAGCAAGGACACGTTCAAGACAGAACGTAGGAGGCAGGTACACGAGTGCGGAACCCTCTCAACTTCTCCGTCTGCAAAGTGTCATCAGACATTGCCGGGACAACGCCCAGACGGCCCCAGTGTCAGGGACAGAGGGCAGCAGCAAGCTCACTTCACTTCACTGCGGCAGGGACGGCCTCCCCCACACTTCAGCTAACACCTCGCTGCACTCAACACGGCACAGATTGTTCTCCGGGTGCGTTTCAGTTCTAACGATCTGTACTCTAAATGGGATTTCAACCCCAACAGCTCGTGCAAATACTGTGCTGACTCCCACAGGGTCTTCCTCAAAAGGTACAAATCTCAGACAGATGATGTACTAATGTGACTTTACGGTAAAGCGGACGTGCCCCCTCACCAGGCAGGAGGAGACCTTTCTCAGTAAAGCACTGACAATCCCCTTCTTTAAGCTTCTACAACTCCTGATCCCCAGACTCCGCTCAGTTGATAAACATCATCCTGGTACTTTAAAACAAAGCCTGGATTGTTGGCACTAATCCTGATGACAGGTCATAGAAGTCTAGAGCTGGGATGAGCATCAAGGCGGTGGAAGCCACCTTCCATCCCCAGGGGTGGCAAACGTGGGCACTGTGCCCGAATGCCATGCAGCCCCACACAGCCAGACCCCCACCAGGCCTCCCAACGCCTCCAGGCGCTCTCCCCTGTGCATGCCAAGCTCCCAAGCAGCCTTTCAGAGTCAGAAGACCCAGGAAGTATGGCCAGACTTAAGAAAGGGGCTCCTCCAGGGGCACAGGCTGGGACACATCATTGGTACCAATTCTGCCTGGGTTTTCTCTCCTCAGTCCGCACAGATTTTGTTCAGAAAAAGAATTCTAAGGTACACACGGGTCACTTTAACCCCAGACAAAAAGCGCAATAAACCAGCAAGCACATAATCGCCTACATATGTACCATTCAAGAGGGAAAAACTTGGGGCGACCGGGTGGCTCGGGTGGTTAAGCGGCCAACTCTTTCTTTCCACTCAGGTCATGATCTCATGGTTTGTGAGTTTGAGCCCCACACTGGGCTCCGTGCTGACAGTGCGGAGCCTGCTTGAAACTCTCTCTCCCTGTCTCTCTCTCAAAAATAAAATAAACTTAAAAAAAGAGGCGGGGGGTGGAGGGAAAAACTCACACCTGCCTCTCCAGTCCTAAAGAGATACAAGACAAAACCAAACGTGCCATCTTTACATACATTTTTATATATTTACACAGACACATACACATGCTCATGTGTGCCCACAAGGTAACACAAAAACACATACACACACAGGGTTAACACACTTACTCATTACTCTGAAAGCTGCTCGTTAAAGGGCACGAAGGGCACCCCTCCCTCCATCTCCTCACACCGTATTTCACATGACTAAACGCCTCAGTAGATGAAGGAAAACGCTCCGATGATCCCATGTTCACCTTCTTGCGAAGCCACCACGCTGCTGTCCATGGTGGCTGCGCCGCCTCGCGTCCCCACCAGAAGCGCATGGGGGCTCCAGCTTCTACATCTTTCCCTCGACACCTGTTACATTCTGTGTCGCACTCGAGCCGTCCCCATGGGGGTGAAGCAGGGTGGTGGCTGACGATGGGGAGCACTTCACCTGCCCACACCCGTGGGCATCTGTGCACCATCTCTGGAGAAATGTCTGCTCAGCTCCTCCTCCTCTGCTCATTCTTTAACTAGGAAATCCTCCTGTCTCTATACACTCTGGACACTAGAGCATCATCAGATGTGATGTGCAAACACTTCCACCCATTCTGTGGGTATCTTCGCTATCTGAACAGTGTCCTTGAGTGCACACACGTTTCTAATCCTGGTGAATCTAACCAATCGAGGTTTTCGTTTGCTGCTTGTGCTTTCGGTGTCATGGTTATGGTCTGTTTCTTTTTTTAAGTAGGCTTCACACCCAGCACGGAGCCCAACGTGGGGCTTTAACTACAGATCCTGAGACCAACGCCTGGTTCGAGTTCAGGGACTTAACCCACGGAGCCACCCAGGCGTCCCTATAGTTACGACCTTTTAAATAATATAGTTTTGTTTGTATAAACTAAAATATTAAATATTTTCTAAGTCAAGCTTTTGATAAGTCATATTAAAAAAGACTGATTCGGGGCGTCTGGGTGGCTCAGTCGGTTGAGTGTCCGACTTCAGCTCGGGTCGTGATCTCACTGCTCATGAGTTCGAGCCCCGCGTCGGGCTCTGTGCTGACGGCTCAGAGCCTGAAGCCTGCTTCTGATTGTGTGTCTCCTTCTCTCTGCCCCTCTCCCACTCACTCACACTCCGTTTCTTCCTCTCAAAAATAAATAAATATTTAAAAAAAAAAAAAAAAAGACTCATTCAACCCATTCAATTAAAGTTCTAAGCGGTGAGGGGCGTCTAGGGTGGCTCAGTTGGTTAAGCATCCGACTTCGGCTCGGGTCATGATCTCACAGTTCTTGGGTTCAAGCCCCACATCAGGCTCTGTGCCTGCTTGGTATTCTCTGTCCCCCTCTCTCTCGGCCCCTCCCCTCTCATGTGCGCGTGTGCTCTCTCTCTCTCTCTCTCTCTCTCTCTCAAAATAAATACATAAATAAACTTTAAAAAAATATCCTGGGGCACCTGAGTGGCTCAGTCAGTTAAGTGTCTGACTTTGGCTCAGGTCATGATCTCACAGTTCTTGGGTTCAAGCCCCACATCAGGCTCTGTGCTGACAGCTTAGAGCCTGGAGCCTGCTTCAGATTCTGTTGTCTCCCTCTCTCTCTGCCCCTCCCCACCTCACACTCTGTTTCTTTCTCTCAAAAATAAATATTAAAAACACTCACGCTCTGTCTCTCTCATTCTTAAAAAATAAACATTAAAAAAAAAGTTTTTTTAATTACAAAACAAAAAAACACCTCTAACAGGCGAGTTAAAAATAGGAGGCATGTCACTGACCTGTTTACGGGACCTCATGGCTGCTTCTTCCAATGTTTCCGCAGCTTCAAATTTGCCTTGTCGTCTATAAAGTGCCCCGAGGTTTTTCAAAGTAGTTGTAACAGTCGGACTGTAGGAAAGCACAGGATACACAGAGTATTAAATACAAGTTTCAGAACTGTCAACAACACATAATCTAAAGGACTAAAAGACACGTTCGTGAGAAACACTCAAGTTTCTACAGTATTTTCTCAAGCAGCAAAATTCTAAACCAGTTCTTCTATGCCAAGGATCCCCTGCCTACCAGTGCTGTGTGAGAGAGTGAGGCGACTCCAACCCTTGCCGTAGACTCTCTGAGGGGCCAGGGCACGCTGCACTGAGCCCCTGCAGCCGCGTGGCCGCTGGGACACGCCCGTGTGCCCTCCAGGCTGTGGCTGTCCCCAGGCCCTCTGGCAACAGAAACAGCTGTGCCGGGTGTGGCTAGCAGCCACCATGCCTCCCCTGGGGGCTGAGCTTATTCTGCGCGGGGCAGGAAAGAGGACACGGCTTTCCTAACGTTGCCGTTCACGGTCTCCCTCCTCTCCACATAGGGGGAAACGGAATGAGCACATGGGAGCCAGGAAGAGTGCGACGTGTGTGAAGAAGAGTGTGCCTCTGCCCATAACCACAGCCTTACTAAGAAACTAGAAATAAACCTAGTTCCTTTCAGCATATGTAAGTACTTCAAGAGACTTCTTTCTTATTAACAATAATAGGCGCTTAAGGTACAGAAACAAAGAAACGGTGCCTGAAGGGCTGTGTAGATTAAGCATCCCATGCTTGATTTTGGCTCAGGTCACTGATCTCATGGTTCGTGAGTTCAAGCCACACATCAGGCTCTGTGCTGACGGCATGGAGCCTGCTTGGGATTCTTTCTTTCTCTCTCTCTCTCTGCCCCCGTCCCAAGGCACATGCTCTAGCACTCTCTCCCCGTCTCTCTAAATAAACGAACATTTAAAACACAAAATTACAGGTTTTTGGATGGGAATTTGAAACAACAGGGGACTGTGCAGGCACACCATCTTACGGAACTTTACGTGTTCGGTCATTTACAGGCTGCCCTTAAAGCACTAGCACCTTCCAAGTAGTTCTATTTCTCTAGGTAAAAAGACATACCTATCAACTTTGCAGGCTTTGTACCAGCCGCCATATTCTCCAAAAGATGTCCCATCCTTTTGCTTTCCCTAAATTATAACAAATGAGTAATTATTTTTAAAGCAACGTATTCAATTCAGAAAATCTCTCAAAACATCGTGTTCTTACTTTGCATTCTTCTCTTTCTTCAGCGTGCATCCAAATGGGTTTATTTTCATCTAGGGGAGAAAACATAACATACTATGAAATCGAAGCACGGGAGAGCCCACTGAGGGGAGGCTGCCAGGTTTCAGTGACCGTAGAAACTGCAGAATCAGACGTAACTGCAGAGATTGGCGGCTGTCTACCGAACCTGACGAATGCTGAGGCTCCTACAATGAAACTTTAGTGCTCGAATCTTCACGTAACACTGGGGAGTATTCAGAATTTGACAAAGCTAGCATTAAACAAAAGTCCAAGAAAAAGGAATAAGATGCTTGGAGAGAACCTGGCAAAAGATGTGAGATACTCCCTTATGGTCTTAACCTTCCGGAACCTATACCAGGCCACTCCATCCAGCGCTTCTAGACAACCAGCGTGTCCACACCACACCACACCACGGAGAGTAAGCAGTCTGAAAAGTGACATTTATGAGAATATTTTTATGACATGAAAAATGGTTAGCGTACAAGTCTGAAGAAAAATTAGCAGTATTTGTGATTATATGTAAAGCATGGTTTTAATCGTGTAAATCAATCGGCACAGAAAGAAGGAAAACACTTGAAATCATGGGTGACCTTCACCTTCCGTGTCTGCACGCAGGAACCTTTCAAGGACCGGCTTCAGGCTCCCGAGGAAGAAACCTATGCTCACACCAGGTCACCTGCTCACTAACCACCTACCCTGGCCCAAGTCACTTAGTCTACAGTGTCCTCGCTCCTAAAATGGATTAAGGTTTGATCCAGTTCACAGGAATGTTCAGAAAATGAAACGAGATCACACACCGAGACTGCCCGACAGAACTGATTGTTACTTGGCATGTCACAGGACACTAAAGCCTATTTTACATACTGGTCTTGAGAGAGTGAACAGTATGTGAGGCTGCACTGTGGGTGCAGGGTTAGCCGTATCTAACTGAACTATTCCGAACTATTCTGTTGCTGGAATAGCCAACTACACACCAGCTTATAGAGCACGACTCCCAGACGACACAACAGGTCGCACATGTCAGTACGTGCACCATGAGCAGCAGGTCCCTGGGAGACTGGAGGTCACACATCAATGGCCACAGGACACACATATCTTGCCCAAAAAGAAATGCCTTCTGTCCTACGCTTTAACATGTGCATGGAAGGCAAATCCAAATACAGGAACACTGCTTTTTTAACTGGAACCCAATTAGCTGTGGACTTTATACTACTGTTTTTAGCAAAATGAAGCTAGCAAGTCATAAGGAAACAAATATTCCCCAAGAACAGAATTTTGCAAAAGCAGCATTAAGGAAAGGACCTGAAATCACTACAAAGTCCAGACAGCCTCCGCAGTTAGGCGAGGATATGGAAGCCCCTGTGAACTGTATGACTCTGGGGAGGCACTTGCTGTCCCGTCCTGTGTCAACTGCAAACAGAATCCACGCTCAGAATGGTGAGCCTGGGGCATTCCCAGATTCTCAGAGTAAAAGAGATTTACCGCTCCACTTACTAATGGGAGAAAAATAGTATTAATACATTTCAAAGATCTTTCAAGAGTGGTTTCTAGGAACTCTCTATAAAAGAAAGTATTTATTGGGGTGCCTGGGTGGCTCAGTTAGTTCAGCATCCAACTTTGGCTCAGGTCACAATCTCATGGTTCATGAGTTCAAGCCCTGCATTGGGCTCTCTGCTGTCGGCACAGAGCCTGCTTCAGATCCTCTGATTCCCTCCCCCCAGCCCCTCCCCGACTCGTTCTCTAACTAAATAAAAAAACATAAAAAATAAAGGATAAAGAAAACACTTATTAACCAAAACCTCTTTCCCTATGCATTATGAGGTTTCCTGCACACCAGTAACAACTGTCCTCATTCCAAATGCTTTACGTAACACCTGATTGGGGGGGGGGGGGGGGTCCTTATGTGACATACAAATACTGTTTTATTGAGCAATTTAAATCCTACAAAATATTTGTTCCAAAACTGTGTATTAAGTACCTATGATACTTTAAGGAATATGGAGACAGGCCTTGGCTCTTTAAGGCAGTCTAATAATCCAGTGGGCCTGGGATGGGGTTGACAACTTGCACTTCTGTCTGACAGGTCACAAGTGGTGCTGATGCTACTGATCCCTGCTGGCACTTTGAGAACCAG
This sequence comes from Prionailurus bengalensis, assembly GCF_016509475.1. Classification (NCBI taxonomy): domain Eukaryota; kingdom Metazoa; phylum Chordata; class Mammalia; order Carnivora; family Felidae; genus Prionailurus; species Prionailurus bengalensis. The sequence goes on along the minus strand of NC_057355.1, from coordinate 146,055,971 downwards.
GATGACAGGACAATCCCAGAACCGTTGATGTCTCCAGAGAGACTTTCTGGAGTTAATGCTCTGAACTGTGCATGAAACCAGGCTGGACTCTGGAGAGGGCAATGAGCAAGATGTGGGGTGGGTGTCCCATCACCCCTCACTACAAGAGGCACGACACCCTGGGGTAACTGGTGACACCAGAGCAAGTACGCGGGTGTTCTCCAATGCTCACTGGCTGGTAGGTGAGTGAATGAGCCTAGGACTACGCACACTGTGCCATGTCCTCTCCTCTAAGCACTATCTGCAAAATCATTTCTAAAATTCAAATTACATTGTCCCTTGAAAATATTAGGATGATTTGGGTATTACCAAGTTCCAGCAGGAAATCGCTCTTAATGCATTCTACAACTGTATACGCTCAGCAGCAGTAGTGCAGTTCTTACCATCCACAGAACCGAACTCCCTTTCGTGTGCACGAGTGAGAATCTCTTTGTACAGTGTTTCTGCTTGCTTGAATTTTCCTTGCTTCAGATAGCAGGAGGCCTTAAAAGAAAATAAAGTACTCAGTAATCTTCATATATAAATGAAATATACACTCTTACCTACAGGCTAAATTACAAAACAAACTTCAAAAGTTCAAAGAAGAGGAATTCTGGCTCTATCTACAGAGTGTGCCTCTATCAACATACCAGGTTATTTTTCGTTTTGGCCACATTGGGGTCGTCAGGCCCCAGTTTTGTTTGGTAGATCTCAAGGGCTCTTTGATAATAATATTCTACTTCTTCATATTTGCCCTGATTCTGGCACAGTAAGGCCAAGTTGTTCAACTGCTTAGCAACATCGGGGTGATCCTTTCCCAAAACCTGGAACAAAATAGAGTGTATTAGAAACACTGATTTGTTTCACTCCCATCCAATCCATTCTCCACCTACGAGAAAGATCCTTCTAAACAGAAACGGGACTGTGCCTAACCTCCAGGCTTAATGCCATGCCTCCCCGTGCCCTGTAATAATAAAAATAACTTCACCAGAACTCTTATTCTTGGGGGTGAGAAGGAACCGTACATGCTTTAAACTTCAATTCTTAGAATAAGCCCACACAGTAGCTGGCAGTGGTGGATCATGCACGGTCTAGAGACGAGGACACTGTTCTATAAAGGCTGTGCTGGCATAACTGCCAAGGTGTGGAAGAGCCCTTTCTGACTCCAGCTGTTGCACAAGACTCATCCCGATGTGTACCGCCTTCAAAGGGAATTTCCAACTCTTCCACTCGCACTAAGCCTCTGCAGTCACCCCAAACCACTTCCCCTCACGTGGCAAACTCCCCCTTCAGGGCTCCCTGAACTCTCATCCCAGATGCCTGACGTCCTTCTTCCAGTCCCCCCAACCACACCACCCACTGACTAATCAACCCTCAGGTCTCTGCAGAACCCTCATAGGGCACACTTCCCTACATCTGACTGAAGGGAGCCCCGGCCCACCCTCACCCTGGTAACTCACAAACATCCTGGTTTCTTTCCTTTGCAAGAATCACTAACCAAAACTATCTCATTTATGTATGTAGTCCACTGCCCATTATAACCAGGAGTGCCAATGTTACATCTCCTTCACCAGTGTAAATGTCGGCATCCACAGAGATATGGACGCACAGATGAATAAACACTAAACTATTTCTTCAGTACCTTGGACAAGGGATTCATTCTCTCAACTTTGTGCCTCCCCAAGAAGGCATGCTGCCCCTCCCTCCCTCTCTGCACTCTCTTGCTCTCCCTGCCTGTGAACCTTGTTTAAGACTCAGTACAAACACTGACCACTTATGGGAAGCCATCCCCGGTGCACCACCCTCCTGGGACTTTGGGGGGCCCATGCTCTCTGCACACTCCTGGAATTCTATCCTGGAAGCCAACTACATCCTGTGCCCCCTGGGAAGGAGCTTTCTCTCTGATTTGTAAATCACCAGCTCTAACCAAGCAGGGGCCTCCAAGAACTCAACACGCATTGCTAAATGAGTAAATGAAAGCCACTATGTACGAATGAATCTGGTAGATCACCGTATAGAGTTCATAATCCTGAATTTGATACTTATGGGTTCTCCTTGACTTTAACCCTAGTCTACTCAAAATCTGACCATTTTGTTTCATAAATATCATGTAGGCGGCAGCAGAAAAGAAGTTCTCCTGCATAATTTGATGATGAGCCGTTTTTTACTTCCCCTTGCCATATGGCTGAAAGTTAAGTGACCTTGCAGTATCGCGGGTAAATAATCACAAAAAATACCAAGTTAAAATACTACCCTTGGTCATTCATGGAATGGACCGGACACCTGAGCCTCCCTACTGCTGGAATTGACAAGCTACATTTTTTCCAATACCTAATTACCATAAACTGTAGCTCCTGGCGTAATTAACATCCATGACACTGACGTCATCTACAGTTCTGAGTTACACTTTAGTTCTCAAAATAACTTCATCTTTTAAGCTTTACAAGCGTATTTGGTGACTTTATTTTTAAATTTCAATGTGTTTCTTCTCGACAGGTACATGCCCCATTGTGAAATGGTGTGCCCTTAGGCCTTCCACGGCCAGTGCTCAGAAGTTCCTCCTTCTGCAGGCATTCCCAGGCCACATCAGGCAGGGCGGGCATACACAGACACCCCCACCCCTCTTAAACACCGGTGTGAATGGTGTGAATGGGCCAATCGGCTGTGTTTTGCAGGCTGTCCACCTCATACCTTATCCAATGAGTTATTTTCAGGAAATGGTCAGCCACCGCATACCACAGGGGTCATCTCTCAAAACTTAAAATCTGAAATACTTAGAAGACACAAAACACCACATCTCAAGACAATAAGCACCACTCCTCTGGCCGCACCTTTTCTCTGATCTCCAGGGCTCTTTTACACAGCGGCTCGGCCTCTTTGTACTTCCCTCTCTTGCCGTACAGCACTGCAAGGTTATTCAGAGTGGCCGCCACCTACCAACACAAAAGGAATGTCAAGGAGCGGTACAGGACTAACGGACAGGACTTCAGATCTCACACATCCGTCGGTGCCCAGTGTGCACAGTGAAGTGCTCTTCAGCGAAGGAAGAAATAGGACTTCGGTTAAAAGCAAGAGAGCAATTCACTATATACAGATTCTACGAAGTAAAGTGCAGAATACAAAAATTCAACAATCAACATCAGCAACATGATCTTGATTTTTTTTTTTTTTAATTTCACTGGAAGCCACAAAGCCAACCCAACCAAGGCAAACACAGATCTGTTTGCAAATCTGACCAGATTTTAAGAAGAAGGTAACATAAATTCTTCAGAAAAAAAAATTATAGAAGTACATGCAATTTGATTTAAGACAAAAAAAAAAAAAAGTATGTGATCCATTTGAGATGGTGATGATGAACGAGTGTGCACCAGCACATGCTAAATATCAGAGTCCCCAGGACTGAAGTTTGTCACTGCTATCAAATAAGTCAAGACACCTACCTGTGCCATCTAGTGAAAAGGCAGCTCTTAAACCTTCCCTGTTGAGTTTAATATTAAAATGAGTTGGGTAAAAAAAAAAAATAGGGAAAATAAAATGTAAAAAGAATGAAAGAACCAGATATACAAACCGCGGGATGATCTTTGCCCAAAGTTTTTTCACGGATGGCCAAGGCATCGTTCAGTAGATTTGCGGCATCTTTGTATTTATTCTGGTCTCTAAATTGAAAGACATACAGTAAGTGTTTTGGATATAGCTTACTCCATCTTTTTAAAATGTAATTTTGAAACTACAGAAATAAAAGCTTCAACTATTTAAAAAAGAAATCAACAATTAAAACTAATAAAAACACCTCTAGTGTACAAGAAAAAGCTTCCACCAATAAATGTGAACTGGAATCCAGGCCTGATTAGTTTCTGAAGCTTGCCCTCCCCTCTAGATCACCAGGACAATGCCGCCCCCACAAGGCGAGCTGCCCCACACAGAACAAGTGAGCCAGCCCAGAAAGTGGGCACAGCTTCACCTTCTAACAGATAGAACTGATGCCAGCATCTGAGCCCAGGCTCTGCCAGTTACCGTCTACAAGGCTTTGGGACACGAAGAAGCCTCCCACAGTCCCAATCAGCCCATCTAGAAAGGAAGTGTATGACCTAACTCACAGAGTTGCTTTGGAAGGTAATGATATGCTATGTGTATAATGAAAAAGCTAGTTAAAAATAAATATGGTGCATTATAGTGTCTTAATCTGGTATGCAACTTGCCACCATTTGCTTGTAGTAAGAGGAATGAGGATATTTTTTTGACTGTGGTAAGACAGAAACACCATCAGACCAGACTCAGCCTCTGCCCACCTTGGTTTATGTACTGACAATGTGATTACAAAAGCTAGCACACATGTTTCTTAACTGAGTAAGAGCTGCCCAGCAAGGCTTCGCCCTACAGAATCCAGTCTGTCCTACAAAACATGGGAAGGGTTCAGAAGGCCTATGGAACCTCTGAAGCACACTAATTCTGGCCAAGCGTACTGAGATTTTTTCCTCCAATTATCCTACAATTATACTACACATTATGAACTGGCTCAAACTTCTTGCAAAAATCAGCAAGTATGACAGTTTTAAAACCTGCTAGAAACTTATAATTAGTAACAACAACTAAACGAGACAAGGTATACTGAGCACCCTTCTAAACTGTGCCATAACACGTCAGGGACTATAAACCAATTGGCCAAAGTGAAGTCACACGAAGAGCAACCACACTGGTTCTCAGGCGTGTCCCCAAACCAAGGACAAGCAACCTCAACTCGAACACATAAGAAACCCAGCCAGCACTCCTTGAACCAGCACACCAGGAAAGAAAACCAGGAAGAAAACCGAGACTCAGAAAAGTTAAAGGCTCCGGACAACATCTTTGGTCTTGGGGCCATTTAGCAGAGATACAAACGGAGTTGTCCTGACTTTAAATTCAGTGTTCTGGGGGCGCCTGGGTGGCTCAGTCGGTTAAGCGTCTGACTTCGGTTCAGGTCATGATCTCATGGTCCGTGAGTTCGAGCCCCACATGGGGCTCTGTGCTGACAGCTCAGAGCCTGGAGCCTGCTTCGGATTCTGTGTCTCCCCTTCTCTCTGCCCCTCCCACGCTCATGCTCTGTCTCTGTTTCTCAATAAGAAATAAACGTTAAAAAAAATTTTGGGGGGGCGCCTGGGTGGCGCAGTCGGTTGAGCGTCCGACTTCAGCCAGGTCACGATCTCGCGGTCCGTGAGTTCGAGCCCCGCGTCGGGCTCTGGGCTGATGGCTCGGAGCCTGGAGCCTGTTTCCGATTCTGTGTCTTCCTCTCTCTCTGCCCCTCCCCCGTTCGTGCTCTGTCTCTCTCTGTCCCAAAAATAAATAAACGTTGAAAAAAAAAAAATTTTTTTTTTTTTAATTTTTTTTTAATAAAAAAATAAATTCAGTATTCTGGCTTCTCCTTGAGGACAGGAATTACATATTCCTCTTTAGGGCCTCACAGGAACCAGCCTAAAATCCTACCTATACTTGTGTGTATCGAACATGTTGAATGGGGACAATGAAGAAACACAAACCCTTTATTTGCAACCCACAAAACTGGAAGGGCCACAGCAAACCACTCCTACTGTGTGAGTAGTAACTTTCCCCTCCTCAGGTCCCCACTCACCCGTCTCTGATCTAGTTCAGGTTAGGTGAGCTAAGAGACACGCACAAAGGGCTCCAACATGTCATTCCCTGGGCCATAAAGGCTAATTCCTCAATTCCCTTCAAAGTGTTCGCCAGGGGCTCCTAAGGGAGGAAGCGTGCTGGAGTGACGGGAGAGACAGGGACACAGACACAGGCTGGTCCCCACCTTTAAGGGACACGACTCTGGGAGAAGAGAGAACAAAGCGCAGACAGCCCCGATGCCGAGCACAGTGCACAGGCGCCAGAAGAAAGGCAGCGGTTAAGGGCTCTGGCGACACAACAGGGGCAAAGGGAGAGTGGGATCCGAGACTCAGAAAATTCTGAGAGAGAGCTGACAGACAGGTGGGAAGGCTGTTCTGGAGAAAAGAAACCTGGTACGGAGCCTGCTGGAAAAAATCAAGAGTTGACTTTGGCCAGAGTGAAGGGTGCATGTGGGCATTTCTAGAAAGGCTGACCTAGGTCGTTTTGGGCAGCATCTGTTCCACAGGGTGACAGCCTCGCCATAGAGCTCGCTGAGTATTTTGAATTTAACCCCCTGGCTGTTTGAGGAGAAGTGAACAATAAAGCTGGCGAAGCAGCTTATGGGCAAGTTCATTAAAAACACGGCCTCCGGGAAAGACCAGAGGAGAAAATGAGAACTACTAGCCTGTACACCAAGGCCAGGATGTTCAGCATGGTAGCCACGTCCGGGTGGTCGTGGCCCGAAGTCTTCTCCAGGTCCTCCAGGGCCTGCTTGCAGAGCGGCACGGCCACCTCGTAGCGCCCCTGGGAGGCGTACTGGATGACCAGGTTGTGCAGAGTGCGCAGGCGCGCCGGGATCTCGTAGCCGCCCTGCTGCGCCGCGGCCGCCGCACTGCTGTGCTGCTGCTGGACTGCACAGACAGAGTTTCACTTGAGATGTGCCAAGAGGAAATCATCCGGACGACACCACTGAATGACACCTTTCTTCTCTAGCTTTGGTCCAGGGTGGCACTTGGGCCCCACGCTACGGACACCCACGCAGCACTCCCCAGGCAGGCTGCGTAACATCAGTAACTTGTCAGGGGTGGTGTGATGCCCCCAACAGAGCAGTCAGACTGCCCTCGGCACCAAACTAATTCTGCCTTTCCAACCCCGTAAGAGTCCACACTTCACGTCTGAACCGTCTATGCACGACCCTATCTCGCAGGGGCCGGTCTAACGTACTACTGTGTCCCACCAAGAAACTCTCTGAAGTTCTTTTGGGAAACATAACGCCATCCAAGTGCACAGAGGGCTGCTCCCGTGAGGCAGGCCACCGGCGCGAAGATGCCCACTGATTGTGGCAATGACATCACAACAGGACAAACCACCTTCTGTTTCTAGGCTGCCACTTAACCACTCCCCTTCGCCAACTTACTTCCTTGGCCGGGTTCGTCGTCATCATTTGGGAAAAGGTCATCCAGAGGTTCTTTGGTGGAATCAGTGTCTTTGTCCTCCTATAAAATCAACCCAGGACAACTTTAGTCTTACGAGTGCTATAAATCCTGTACTGGAAATCATTAGTGTAAATTTCATTTTAACAAAAAATCTTAGAAAAGATCATCAGTTTTTAAAATCAAATATAGTGCATACTTGGAAAACCTAGAAAAGATAGTGGATAATAAATCGGAAGACTAAAAACAACAGAGGACTGTGTTAAGTCACAAAAACATTTTATATTTGTTCTATAAAATGTACTGTCATCATGGAGATTTCACATGTATAACCTTATAAAGTTATGTTTTAAACACCAGACATTTCTGAGAATAAATATGATTCAACAAAAAATAAACAAAATAAAACACAGGATTATCCACAATTTGGCTTATCCATCAATTTAGCAAAGAGTAATACAAAGCATGCAGGACTAGAACTCAAACATTAAAGGAAGGTGGGCGGGGGGCGAGGGGGGCAAAAGGCTGCCTTAGATTCTTCACTGCATTCTGAAGAAATTCAAATAGAGAAGGGGAAACTCTTACTTGAAATACATTTTACTTGGAAACCAAGTATGTAAAAACAGACCAAAACGGCCCATCTCTGAATGCCACAGACCTGGAGGCTAGATCTCTCCTCCCTGCTCACTGCCTCCACCACAAGATCCCTAAGAGCAGTTTGAAACCTGCCAGCTTTGAGTCTGTGACTCAAGTGTCCCCACAGATTAGCGCAGGGGTCAAAACCAGGGCTACACAATGGACAGAAGAGACAACAGCTTGACCAAGTGAGAAATCAGCATCACCCCGGGGGCAGGTCACATCACTCGCATCTGGACAGGTTAATCTAAGAAGTACACAGAAGTCACCTAGATAAGATTCCTGTCTGGGATGCGTCGTCTAAATACACTCACAGAGAAACATCACACAAACCCACACTGCGGAACAATCTATGAAGCAACTGGCCTATCCTCTTCAAAGATACCTATGTTATGAAAAGCGAAGAAAGGTGGGGTTTTTTGCTTCTTTTGAAAAGGACCTGTTACAGGGGCGTCTGGGCGACTCAGTCGGTTGAGCGTCCAACTCTAGATTTTGGCTCAGGTCAGGATCCCAGAATTCGTGGGATTGAGCTCCACGTCTGGTTCCGCACTGACAGCAAGGAGCCTGCTTGGGATTCTCTCTCTCTGCCCCTTCCCCGCTCACGCACCACTCTGTCTCTCTCTCTTAAAATAAATAAACATTAAAAAAAAAAAAAAAAAAAGACCAGTTTCAGATGAATGACGACTAAGTGAACCAGACGCTGCCATGGTGAAACAGTGCTACGAAGGGCTCTGCCAAGACAATCAGGACAAAGTGAAGAGCAGGTAACGACTGTGCCCGTGTTAAACTGCCCGACTTGACCTGGCCCTGGATTCCACAGGAGTCTGTCCTCATGCCAAGGGGATAGGCCCAGCAGCAGGGGAACGTGGCATGAGGTATGCCGCGTATTCGAACACAGTTCACAAGAAACAGTCGTTTGTGTAGATGCTGACGGACAGAGTTAGCTCACTGTTAGCTCACTTCCCCAAGCCAGATATTTTTCAAAATAAAAAGTTTTCAAAGTCTCTATAAAAGCTTCCCAAACTATCCAGTACTCTAGGTGAATCGCTGGCTGGCTTCAGCATCTCCATTTATTCTCATTCCAACAGCAGTGTATAGCAAAACGTTCAGTTACTCCACGAGGGAGCAATACGGCAAGCCTAATCAAACGGGGTGCTGTGGACTGATGTGCCCCCGCCCCCTCCCAAATCCTCTACTAAAGCCCTAACCTTCAACATGATGGCGCGTGGAGAAGGGGCCTTTCAGAGGCAACGTGGGTTAGATGAAGTCATGAGGATGGGGCCGTCGTGACAGGACTGGTGTCCTTCCTCACACGAAGAGGAAAAAGGAAAAGACGCTAGACTGCCCTCTCGCTCTCCTCCTCTACCCACGCACGAAGGGAGGCCATGTGAGGACACAGCCAGGAAAAAGGCCCTCGCCAAGCACCCGACTGCTGACACCCTGATCTCGGAATCAGGAGAAGTAAGTCACGCGGCCTATGGTGTTCCATCAGAGTGGCCAGAGTGGATGAAGACATGCACCGTGGTGACGGGAGATGTGACATTAGGGGAAACTGAGTAAAGGATATATGGGAATTCTCTTCACTATCTTTTCAACTTTTCTGTGAATCTAAAATTACTACAGGGTGGCTGGGTGGCTCAGTCGGTTAGGCATCTGATTTCAGCTCAGGTCGTGATCTTACAGTTTGTGGGTTCGAGCCCCACGTTGGGCTCTGCACTGACAGCTTGGAGCCTGGCATCTGCTTTGTTTTTCTATCTCTCTTTCCCTCCCTGCTTGTGCACGTGCACGCTGTCTCAAAATAAACATTTAAAAAATAATTAATAATAAAAAATAATAATGAAATTAGTCCAAAATTTCTTTTAAAGTTGTTAACTGAACAGATAAAAATGGTGGATGGAAAATAATCAAGACTGAGATGAACCACCAAAGAGAATCAACAAAAAAGGAGAAAAGCAAAATCCCTGGTGAACCCTAACATTCCCAGCAGAAGTAGGCAAGAAGGAAGCAGGAGTGAGGGAGCAGGAGACCCAGGTGGTGTCCTGGGAGCAGGGGGAAGAGAGTCTCAAAGAGAAAGTCAAGACCCACAGCACCACAGGCCACAGACTTAGTTACAGATTACAAGGCTAGATGACAAATGACTGCGTGGGACCCACGCTGACCTGAGAGAGCTCCAGCAGTGCGCTGGGTGTGGAAGCCAGACCCCATGGGTTAAAATGTCCAAGAGATCTCCAGCCGGCACAAACCTTATCAAGTGCCTCTGTGCATCGTGCCTCACATTTACAAAGTATTCTTACGTTTCTGACCACTGTTCTAAAACACACATGAGGGGCACCCAGGGGGCTCAGCCGGTTGAGTGTCCAACTCTTGATTTCGGCTCAGGTCATGATCTCATAGTTCCTGAGATCAAGCCCCACGTCGGGCTCTGCGCTGACAGTCTGGATCCTGCTTGGGATAGATTCACTCATTCATTCATTCTCTCTTTCTCTCTCTGTCTCTGTCCCTCCCTCGCTCACACGCATGTGCTCTCTCTCTCTCTTTCAAAAATAAACTTAAAAAAAAAAAAAAAGAACTTGCAAACACATATATGAAAAGCACATGGCAAGGAGAACCTCCATGACTTGCCCAGGGACTAAGTCCCAAAAGTTAGAATCTCTGGTCTTGCATGATGCAACCACTAAAGCGGGGGCAGAAAACACCGACGGCTTTACTAAAAGAACCTACTAACTACAGCAGGGTTAACTGTCAATACTGCATTCCTTCTGAACCACTTACAGATGGAGAGATGTCATCATCGTATTTTTTTAACTGATTCATGAATTCCAGATGCTTCTTTTCTTCCTCCAGTTGAGCCACAGATTGCTCACTCTTCTGTAATTTCTGCTGCGTGTTGGCCAATTCATCCCGCAGCCACTGATTCTCCTGGCACAGGCGACGAACCTGTGCCCGCAGCTTCTGTTTCTCCGACTCGACAGCATTCAGGTGATTGGACAAAGCCATCATAACCTGGACAGACAGAAGCGCTGACAGCACTGCAGGGTCCGGCCCACACGTCCCCCTCCCGCCCACGCACACTCTGTGCCTGCTCTCCTCACGCGGGCAGGGATGTGCTGCGACACAGACAAGTACCACTGCTGCTCACTTCCCTTCCCACCCTCGGTCTCACGTACACAGGGGCGCGTGCTCAAAACATCTACAGGAACCCCATGCTGCTCTGCCACTTGACAGCATCTCAAATAGACTAGCAATGGACACACAGCTAACTCTTCTGACAAAACTGTTACTTTTCTACTTTCTATCTAAGTGGCTCCAACATAATTTCTCAGAGACCCTTTTCCACATCTGAGAGTGTGTGCCCAAGCAGGCATATGTGTACGGGGGTCACTCGGGGAGGGGCTGGTGATGGAGCTAGAGAAGGGCGGGCAGACAAATCTTCGATGTTCCAAGGTAAGGGAAGAAATCTTTGTAGCTCGCCAGGCTGTCAGAATGTACTTTGCATTCATAAGCTTAGGTCCAGGCTGTAAAATCTGGTGAGGGCCCCAGGGCTCTGCCTGTGGTACACTGATTAGTTTCAGGGACAGGCCTGCCTGAGGCATTAGCAAGCTCCTAGAAGTATACGCGCAGAGTGAGCTGGGAAAAGTCGGCCCGGTCCGTTCTGTCTTTAGACCATGCAACTGCCTTTCCCTCTACCATCCTCCTAGTTTCAAACCTGAACTCCAAAAGTAAGGCTTTTTTCTCCTTTGTTCTTAACCCTAGTACTTGCCAAACTAAAAAGCAAGTCCATATTCATATCACTTTTCAACAGAATTTGCCTTATAACAGATTCACAATAAGCAAACACGGTCAAAGTTCCACAATTAGTCTTTCACACAGTGGGAATGAAAAACTCTAGAATGAGGGTATGGATAGTCACTGCGGAATAGAACAGTGTCCTCTTCATGGATGTGGGACTTAGGAACCTAGCAGGCCCCACTTCTTTCTTCATTCACCGCACAAGAGGAAAGCCAAGAAAAAGAGAGGCCAAATTTCAGTGTATGTAAATTTACCTGAAATGTGCTGGCAGAGCCAACAGTTATCAGGGGAACAGTCACCACCTAGCTGTTTCTAATTTTTCACCTGTATGTCCAGCATGATAAAAACAAAGGTTTAGTCAAAAAACTAAGGTTTAGGGGCACGTGGGTGGCTCAGTCGGTTGAGCTTCCGACTTCGGCTCAGGTCATGATCTCACAGTCCGTGAGTTCGAGCCCCGCGTCGGGCTCTGTGCTGACAGCTCAGAGCCTGGAGCCTGCTTCGGATTCTGTGTCTCCCTCTCTCTCTGACCCTCCCCCGTTCATGCTCTCTCTCTGTCTCAAAAATAAAGAAACATTTAAAAAAACAACAACAACAACAACAAAGGTTTAGGGGCACCTGGGTGGCTCAGGTCATGATCTCACAGTTTGTGAGTTTGAGGCCCATGTGGAACTCTCTGCAATCAGCACAGAGCTCCCTTGGCGTCTTCTGTCCTCTCTCTACCCCTCCGCTGCCCTCTCTCTCTCAAAAATAAATAAATTCAAGCACTTAAAAAACAAACAAACCCACAAAGGTTTAGCAATCTTGTCTTAGGGTACTGCAGAGACTATTAGCTGTTGGCGATATCCATTCTCCCTTCTTCCTTAGGCTTAAGAAGGTGGAAATGTAAGTGGGCAGGGCAGCATTCCCCAGTCTCCCTCACAACTAGGTGTGGCCATGAAACAAGGTGTGGCCAAAGAAATGTAAGCAATGCTGTGTACCAGCTGGAGGAAGTAAAGGGAGGAGGCACACCCTTCCTGTCCCTTCCCTATCCTAGAATGTGGTCACGTGGCTGCAGCTGGAGTCCATAAAAGGTTGCAGCTCTGACTCCACAAAAAAAGCTGTGTGCAGCACAATGCAGAGGCCTGGCCATCCCTGAGGACTGTGCAGCTACACAACCTGTCTGGGGCGGCCTACCTTGGTATTTCTCTTATACATGTCTGTGATGTTTAAGCCACTGTTTTCATTTATGACCTATGCAGCCAAAATCAAATCCTAAATGACAAACAGGGTTACCTCTATTTTACTGCCTCTGCTTGTTAAAACTTAGACGTACCCAAATCAATCATCATTTATATTACATACAAGCTGATCTCTGTTATTCTGTAAGTATCTTCCCTCTAGTTTAATTAAACTACGTATTTCAGATGAAGTCTCCATTTCTCCAGACTGTCAAGTGCATGTTCCTGTCTGAGGCGACTCACGTATACCTGTGCCTCACTCAGGCCAAGCTCCAGCATTTCCAGTGACTTCCGGATCATGTTTGATTTCTCCTCCACCAGATTACTTTCATCATCTTTCTTCAAACACTTCAGTGTTTCCAGTAAACTTTGTAAAATGGAATTATGCTCGTTCTTCAGAGCTTCCAGCCCCTGAATCACTTGCTTTGTCTTAGAAATAATCTCATCCTGTGTAAGCTTCTCCAACTTGTCTTCCTTTATATACACCATTGTGGACATGTTGTCATACATTCTAGAATGGAAAAAGGAAAACAAATTAGGTATCTCATTACAGGTTTGATTTATGTTACATCTTTAATAAAAAAAATTGTGTGAGGAGTCTTAAATTAACATTTTTTTAGGTGAATAATAAACATGTATTTGTGACTTGTTGAAATACTGTACTGTTTGTTTTCCCTTTGCAGACCAATTTAATTATTTTTCTGGCTTAGGTCTGGATTCTTTTTAATGGAACAAATGACAGCAACTGAAATTAATGCCAAAGATTAAAAGCAGCAAAACCACCAAATGGCATTTCCAAAGCACAAAGCCTCAGTGAACAAAAGTTCTCTGAATGTTTGCAAGCTTTTTTCCCCCTTAATGAAATGCAGAAAGGACAGTAAATTCTTGGTAACATATTTACCAGACAAAGCCTTGAGAAGTGGTCACAGTTGGAAGAAGGAAGAAAACCAGCAAAGGAACATGGGAACAATCAGAGTAGCAGGAGAAGGACTAGGTCCGTCTGAAACACGGTGAGAGAGTGACATGAGCAGGGTCATCAGCACGGTAAAGACTCAAGGAGAACGGGGGCCCCGCAGGCCTCTGGGATCGGAATAGCCGAGAGGCCAACAAGATTTCATGCAATCATACAGTGTCTGGAACGGGCTCTAAAATACTACAGTGAGAAAGAAAAATGAAAGGGGCATAAAACAGCATCAGCAAAATCACGGTGACTGTGGACACTAAGCAACTGTCCCCACTTTACCAACTGTCTAGGTTTGTGGATGTTTTTAAATCCCATAACTCAGTTTTAGGGAGGGAGGGAGGGAGGGAGGGAGGAAGAGGAAGAGGAAGAGGAAGAGGAAGAGGAAGAGGAAGAGGAAGAGGAAGAGGAAGAGGAAGAGGAAGAGAAAGAGAAAGAGAAAGAGAAAGAGAAAGAGAAAGAGAAAAAGAGAAAAAGGAGAGGGACAGGGTGCCTGGGTGGTTCAGTCTGCTGAGCGTCTGTCATGATCTCACAGCTTGTGGGTTCGAGCCCTGCATCAGGCTCTGACAGCTCAGAGCCTGGAGCTGCTTCAGATTTTGTGTCTCTCTCTTTCTGCCCCTCCCCCACTTGTGCTTTCTCTCTAAAAATAAATAAACAAAAAAAATATTAAAAACAAAAAAGAAAAGGAAAGGAAAAGAAAAGGAAAGGAAAGGAAAGGAAAGGAAAAGAAAAGAAAAGAAAAGAAAAGAAAAGAAAAGAAAAGAAAAGAAAAGAAAAGAAAAGAAAAGAAAAGAAAAGAAAAGAAAAAAGAAAAAGCCACAGTGAATATTAAAGAAGGTTGTTCAGGGGGCACCTGGGTGGTTCAGTTGGTTAAGCATCGGACACTTGATTTCAGCTCAGGTCCTGATCTCAGTTTGTGAGTTTGAGCCCCCACATTGGGCTCTGCACTAACAGCGCAGAGCCTGCTTGGGATTCTCTCTCCCACTCTCTCCCTCTCTCTGACCCTCCCTCCCTCATTCTCCCTCTTTTAAATAAAAAAGATTTTTATGGGGCACCCGGGTGGCTCAGTCGGTTAAGCCTCTGACTTCGGCTCAGGTCATGATCTCACTGTCCTTGAGTTTGAGCCCTGCATCAGGCTCTGACAGCTCAGAGCCGGGAGCCTGCTTTGGATTCTGTGTCTCCCTCTCTCTCTGACCCTCCCCTGGTCACGCTCTATCTCAAAAGTAAATAAACATTAAAAAATTTTTTAATTTTTTTTAAATCTTAAAAAAATTAAAAAAACATTTAAAAAAGAAAGGTTGTTCATGGACAGGGATTGAAGTCAGATTACACATCAAAGTAATTTCCTCCAGAGCACTTAGCACCACCTGAAATCTTGTTTGTTTCCACATACTGCCTTCCAGCCTTGAATGTAAGCTCTACTTAAAAGGCAAGGGGGGTGGGGGGGCACCTGGGTGGCTCAGTTGGTTGAGCATCTGACTTTTTTTTTTTATGTTTATTTTTTGAGTGGGGAGGGGGGGGAGGGGGGGGGAGGAGGCAGAGAGAGAGGAACAGAGGATAGGAAGCAGACTCTGAGCTGTCAGCACAGAGCCCGATACAGGGCTCAAACTCACAAACTGTGAGATCATGACCTGAGCTGAAGTCAGACACTTAACTGACTGAGCCACCCAGGTGCTCCGAGCATCTGGCTCTTGATTTCAGCTCAGGTCGTGATCTCACAGTTCGTGGGATGGAGCCCTGCGTCGGGCTCTGTGCTGACCATATGGAGCCTGCTTGGGATTCTCTCTCCCTCTCTCTCTGCCCCTCCCCCGTGCACTCTCTCCTGCTCTCTCCCTCAAAACAAATATATAAGCTCTTAAAACACACAAAAAAATAAAAAGCAAGGGACTCAGAGCACCTGGGTGGCTCCGTCAGTTAGAAGTCCAACTTGAGCTCAGGTCATGATCTCATGGCTCATGAGTTCGAGCCCCACACTGAGCTCGCTGCTGTCAGCTCAGAGCCTGCTTCATATTGGCTGTCTCCCTCTTTCTGCCCCTACTCCACTGGCACTCTGTCTCTTTCTCTCAAAAATAAATAAAAACATTAAAAAAAAAAAAAAAAAAGGTCAGGGACCTTATCTCATGCCCCACTAAATCACAGGCCCTAGGGCAGCTCCTGAGCCCTGGCAGACCACCTGGCGAACGCAGGTACTGATAGTGGTGCGTGAAGGGAAGCAGTGTCAAAGCACCAAATACAGGCCACTCATTCCAGGATTCGGGAGTAAAAGCTCCAAGCAGTTAATGAAAGGGCCATGTTAACAACTACACACAGTTTTACAGTGGAAAATTGCTATTTTTGCATAACTACAAAAACTCAATTCCTTGGGAATGCAAGCTGGTGCAGCCACTGTGGAAAACAGTATGGAGGTTCCTCACAACACTAAAAATAGAACTACCTTATGACCCAGCAATTGCACTACTAGGCATTTATCCACAGGATGCAGGTGTGCTGTTTCGAAGGGACACACGCACCCCCATGTTTACAGCAGCACTATCAACAGTAGCCAAAGTATGGAAAGAGCCTAAATGTCCACCAATGGATGAGTGGATAAAGAAGATGTGGTGTGTGTGTATATATATATATATATATATATGCACGCACACACACACACACACACACACACCCACACACACACAAATGGAGTATTACTCAGCAATCAAAAAGAATGAAATCTTGCCATTTGCAACTACGTGGATGGAACTGGAGGGTATTATGCTAAGTGAAATTAGTCAGAGAAGGACAAAAATCACATGACTTCACTCATATAAGGACTTTAAGAGACAAAACAGACAAACATAAAGGAAGGGAAACAAAAATAATATAAAAACAGGGAGGGGGACAAAACAGAAGAGACTCATAAATATGGAGAACAAACTGAGGGTTATGGGAGGGGTTGTGGGGCAGATGGGCTAAGTGGGGGAGGGGCACTAAAGAACCTACTCCTGAAATCAGTGTTGCACTATATGCTAGTATGGATGTAAATTTTTAAAAATTAAAAATTAAATTTAAAAAAAACAGTAATCCTTTTAACTGACCAGCTGAAAATAAAGGGAGCCAATTTCTCTTGAAATTTAGAGGCTATCTCTGTAGGACTATTCAGAGAAATCCACCTCTGTACCACAAAGAACTCAGAAAACAACAAAAGAACAGAGGTAACTCCTCTACCTAACAGTCTGTATTGCCATTACATCTGTCATATATTTACTTTATGGCTCTCCAACCCCACTGCAAATCCAGGAGAGCAGGCCGCCTCGGTCCCAGTCTGTCACACAGTAAATGCTAACTACATATTTGCTGAACAAATTAACAAAACATTTCAGGAGCAGCTTCCAATGCTCACATCTCAACGGCACTACGTCAAAGTGTCAGCCTGATCGCCATGCACAGTGAGGAGAATGGTGAAGAGGTGGATGTCCAGAGCAGGTGTCTCTAGAGAAAAGAGGAAAATCAAACTGAAGACCTCCCTCTCCACCTTTGGCAGCAATTTCCAAATGATGCAACATTTTAGTCTTTTTTTCCCCAAACTAGAAGATCCAAGTGTCTTACTGAAACTCCAAGCTAGGGCCTAGAATGCAGACAGCTGGGACCCACAGGCTACCAGAAGATAAACTAAGCATATACGAGCAGCAAGAGCTAAAGGCACTGTCGGGACCTGCGAGGTGGGAGCACGAACTGGGGCGGGGCGGGGGGGGGGGGACGGGGACAGCAGGCACCTCCACTGGAGAGGGGAGGCCAGACACACGAAGAAACCGCTCCTGAGGTAAGGCAGTCTTACCAGATGAGCCCATCTCCTCCAGACGGGAGTGCGGAGGGCACTCCCAGCCAGGGGAGCAACAGGGGCCAGGGCAGAGGCGGGAAAGCACCCACTGCCTGCGAGCAGCCTCGTCAGGCCACAGGTCATGGTGCTCGAGGCTCGTGGTGACAAGGCCAGAGTCCAGGGGAGTAAGCCAGAGGACAGCTGCATTCTGAAGGCAGGAGCCTGCGGGGAGAATGAATGGGGCTGGGCAGTGCCAGGAAAGGGAAGACAACTCGGTGGTAGTGGCATGATCACAGCCCAGCAGATATGCTGCACTCTCTTCCCTAGCCCTCTGCCAGAATGAGGCTCATGCCTCTCCCTGGAAAGCAAAACACCCAGCCAGCACCTTCTCAGTCTTTTCAGACACTATTAAACTCGGGGATGCAAAGGAGAGTCTGGAGACTCTAGTGAGAAGTGAGAGCAACTTCATTACTCAAACCACCTGTCTCGGCATGAATGGGCAGTAAATCGTGTCAATGTCCATGAATCCTGTCCATTCCTCAGAAAGTTAAAAACAGAACTACCCTACAATCCAGTAACTGAACTACCAGGTATTTATCCGAAAAATATAAAAACACTAATTTGAAGGGATACACGCACCCCAATGTTTACATCCGCATTATCAACAATAGCCAAATTATGGTAAGCCCAAATGTCTATGGACTGATGAATGGACAAAAATGGAGTATTACTCAGCCATTAAAAAAAAAAAGAAGGAAATCTTGCCACTTGCAACTTCTATGGATCTAGAGGGTGTAACGCTAAGTGAAATAAGTCAGAGAGAGACAAATCCCATATGATTTCACTCATATGTGGAATTTAAGAAACAAAACAAACAAGAAAGGAAAGACAGAGAGAGGCAAACCAAGAAACAGACTCCTAACTACAGAGAACACACTGATGGCCACCAGCAGGGAGGTAGATGGGGGGATGGGAGAAGTAAGTGATAGGGATTAAGGAGTGCACTTGGGATGACCACCAGGGGACCTATGCAATTGTCGAATCACTATATTGTCCACCTCAAACTAACATCACGCTGCATGTTAACTATAGCAGATCTAACATTTAAAACTTAAAAAAAAAAATTAAATCCCAACCAATCACAAAGATGGTCATTGTCCTATCTTTAGAGGTTCGAGTGGAGGCTGAAAAAAGGGGAAGAGAGGGCAGTTTTGCTTATGCAAAAGAGAAAAAATGGGGAGGGGCAAAGAGTTTAAACAGGAATAGCAAAATCCTACCAGGTATGGATTCATAGACAGGAAAAAAAATCACAACAAAATGGGGAAATTTAATGGTTTAACTGAGGTGATACCTCAAGTAAGTAAATACATTTAAAGAATAAGTCAACACATTTGAAGAAAACCAAATCTGGGGCACTTGGCTGGCTCAGTCGGTAGAGCGTGTGACTCTTGATCTCAGGGTCATGAGTTTGAGCCCCACGTTGCGTGTAGAGATTACTAAAAATAAACAAACTTAAAAAAAGAAATCCAAATTTAATTCCTCAGGGAATATGCAACAGAACTGGTGACACTGCACCGCGTGCTCACACTCTCGTAGAGGCTTTAACCACAGACAAGGATAATAAATACAAATGTCATCTGGACGTGCACAAATAAAAGGGTGGGGGAGCAGTTAAGGTAGATTTCTTTTTAACTTATTCTTAACAGAAAATCAGTTAAGAATCCAAATGCTCTTGGGAGGCACTTAGCTCTCTTAAGAACGGAGATGATGGGCGCCTACAGGGCTTACTTTAGCCCAGGTCATGATCCCGAGGTTTGTGAGTTAGAGCCCCACACTGGGCTCTGCACTGACAGTGTGCAGCCTGCTTGGGATTCATTCTCTCTCTCTCTCTCTCTCTCTCTCTCTCTCTCTGCCCCTCCCCGACTTATACACCCTCTCTCTCTCTCAAAATAAATAAACTAAAAAAAAAAAAAAAAAAAAAAAAAGGCACTGAGAGGACAGGGTGCTGCTATGTGGAAAGCATGGGCCTCAGAATCCAGAGCAAGCAGGTGCAGAGCCTGGCTCCACCACCACAGCACGGGCGAAGTCCCCAAACTACCCTGGGTCCCAGGGATTCGAGGGGGCCTACTGTCCGGGCAGTTAAAGGCACAGGAGAATGCAGCTGAGTCACCAAGCACAGTGGCTGACCGTAATCAGTGCAGCTTCCACCTGGGAGCTAAGCAATCGGGAACATCCCTGATAAGTGACCGCTCAACACCTGCAGACACACCTCTAACATGGGCCTCAGTACTTTGCAAGACAGCTGATTCCTTGTTAGACTGCTCGGATAGGTAGTTAGAAAGTTATTCCTTTTGCTGAGTTCAATCTCCCTCCTTAAATTTCTATCCATTGAGGCAACTTCTCCCCTCTAATATAAACAAAGAATATATTTACTATCTTACAAGACATTTCAAATATTGTGGTTCAGTCAGAGGACTCTCCAAATCTTCCGTTTCCCGAGTTCATACCTCATGCCACCCTCAGGTACCCCTCAATCATAGCAGTTTCCATACCCCCTCATCCAACCCACCATCCTATAAACAGACCTACACATGCCACTTCTTCAGAGGGAAACCCACAGCAGCATACATGCTTAGACTGCTCCGTAGCTCTCTTAAGTTCCAGGCTAAGTCATTATGACCAAAGATAGCTTATATAAAAAAGAGTGCTAAAGGAACTGGCTATTTAGGGGGGAAAAGGTGTTGTATTCCTACCGTCACTGTACACTAAATTCCATTTTGATTAAAAAAATTAAGTGAAGAAAGTGCCACAAGAAACTAGAAGAAACCTCAGGCGAAGACATATATGCATCTAGGTGAAGGTAAAGAGCAGGCCCTGAACAAAATGGCAGAAAACTAAAAGGATAGGTAAGAGTTCACTTAAAATAAGAAACTTCTCAAGTTTGCCAAATAAACTCTCAGTTGAAAGGGTTCTTGTAACAGTTACACTGATTTCTAAAGGGTAAAACACCGGGACTCTACGTCTGCTCAAACACCACACTTTGTCAGCCTAGCAACCACAGCATCCCTAAGACTTTCTTGCAACTCTTGGGCTGTGTGTGCTTCCCAGTGATTCTGGAACGAGTCAGCCAGAACAATGCCTGCCGCTCCACAGGCATGCAGGAAGTATGTGCTCAATAAATCAATGAAACACGGGGTGCTCGGCTGGCTCAGGTGGAAGACCGTGAGACTCTTGATCTCTGTGATGTGAGTTCGAGCCCCAGGTTGGGTGCAGAGATTAAACCACCTAACAAAAACTTTATTTTTTTTTTTTTTAATGGTACACTTCCTTTGTTTTTTTTTTTTTAATTTTTTTTTTCCAACGTTTATTTATTTTTGGGACAGAGAGAGACAGAGCATGAACGGGGAAGGGGCAGAGAGAGAGGGAAGAATCAGAAACAGGCTCCAGGCTCTGAGCCATCAGCCCAGAGCCTGACGCGGGCTCGAACTCACGGACCGCGAGATCGTGACCTGGCTGAAGTCGGACGCTTAACCGACTGCGCCACCCAGGCGCCCCTAACAAAAACTTTAAAATGAATGAATAAACCAGCCTTGGGAGCCAGCACATCTGATTCCAACTCCCTATTATCCCCTCACCTATCATGGAACCTCTTGGAGCCTCAATCCCCACATGTAAGGGGCAACAGACAGCCAACCCACCTGGAACATGGTACTCAAATACTCCCCTCCCACTTCCCTTCTGAGTAACACACTCAATATCTGGCCCCAGGTTATTCTTACTAGCCATGGAAAATTATGTCTATGCTTTTACTTCAAACAAAAAGAGAGAGAGAACTCTTTGAAGTCCCATTATTTGCTCTGTGAAAGCAAAAGAACTCAGTGCTCAATGCATAATCTCCAACACAGCACCTGACAAATCTGACATCTGAATTAAGTTCCTTAAACAAGAGAAGCCCTTCTTATGGTCAAACCTCTCAAATCCACCGTTCAACAGGCAAAGCTATTATGGTCTATTACGCTGCTTGCCTCATTCAAATCCTCAACAAAGTCTGTACTGTGTCCACAGATTACAAAAGTCACTACCTAAAATAATAAAGAGAAAAATAATCCTAAAGCTTAATCTTCCACCTTTCTTTAATTTTAGAACTACTTTTGTCTCCATTATTTTAAATTTTTTTTTTCAATGTTCATTTTTGGGACAGAGAGAGACAGAGCATGAACGGGGGAGGGGCAGAGAGAGAGGGAGACACAGAATCGGAAACAGGCTCCAGGCTCCGAGCCATCAGCCCAGAGCCCGACGCGGGGCTCGAACTCACGGACCGCGAGATCGTGACCTGGCTGAAGTCGGACGCTTAACCGACTGCGCCACCCAGGCGCCCCTCCATTATTTTAAATCATGGTTCAATCTTTGCTATTTTTATTGGGTAGAATAATGGTTTTGATGTGTATTTTTAATACACACGACTCTCATATCCAAGGATTCACATCACTCATGTGACTCATGTGACACAACACCCAAGAAACCTAGTTTATCTCCACATTCAGATCCCCAGTTAAATCCTACATGTAACATTTTGTAACCCAAAAATCCGGCAATATTTATTTCTAAGATGCCAGTTGAAAAACAATAAAAACAGACATGCTCTCTTATGAACTACCAGAGGGCAGAAGTGAGGGAGTCCAGCTGACACTTGAACACGAGTGTGAACTGTGCAGGTCCACGTCTACGTGGATATTTTATGGTGTTGTAACGTAAATACATTTTCTCTACGGTTTTCTTAATAGTTTTCTTTCCTCTGCCTTACTTTATCGTAAGAATATAGCATATAACATAATAAACATAAAATACATGTTTATCAATTATTTATATCATCAGCAAGGCTTCCAGTCAACAGTGGGCTATTAGTAGTTAAGTGTTTGAGGAGTCCAAAGTTACAGGCAGATCTCTGACTGTACGGGGCTGTCAGGTGTTGGGTGTCGGGGCCTAGAACCTTTGTGTTATTGAAGGGTCAATTATACAATGTTGTCCTTTCAAGGGCCTGACTTCCCTTTGGAAATACAGGAAACCAAAACAGGCCCTTGATTTAAGAAAGAAATTAGGAATGCCAGGGTGGCTCAGTCAGTTAAGCGTCTGACTTGATTTCAGCTCAGGTCATGATCCCATGGTCATGAAGTCGAGCCCTGCACAGGGCTCCATGCTGGGCAGGAACCTGCTTCAGATTCTCTCCCTCCCTCTCCCTCTTCCCTCCCAACCCCCTCCCAGAAAAAAATTTAGGGGTGCCTGGGTGGCTCAGTCAGTTGAGCACCCTGTCCACTGAGCCCGCTGTCGATTTCTGTTCGGGTCACTCTTGATACCGGCTCAGGTCATGGGATTAAGGCCTGCATGGGGTTCTGTGCTGAGTGTGGAGCCTGGTTGGTATTTTCATTCTCTCTCTCTCTCTCTCTCTCTCTCTCTCTCTCTCTCTCTCTCCCTCTGCCCCTCCCCCCCTTGCATGCTCTCTCTCCCCTCTAAAATAATTTTAACGTTAAATTTTGTTTAATTAAAAATAAAAAGAAAATTAAATCCCTACATGCTCAAATCTGAAATAAATGGACAAGGCAACTGAACCATCCATCTTCGTCTGTATCATGAATTTCTCGGAATACACATAAGGAGAGGATTTAGACCTTGACAGTAACTAAAGATATGACTAGCAGTAACTAACACACCGGCATATCACTAAGGCACCATTACTCAAGTATGACAAAAATACCAGACAGCAATATTAATTTGCATATTCTGTTGCTTTACTTCTACTCTGAAATACTACAAGCAGAGGTAATATGCAAAATTGAAAATAGCCCCTACTAATACTAAAATTATTCTCTTAATTTGTCCTTTAACATAACCGGTCTGTTAGGCAAAGACTGAGAGTTTTTTAAATTTTATTTATTGATTTTAGGTAATCTGTACACCCAACATGAGGCTCAAACTCATGACCCCAAGATCAACAGTCACACGTTTACCAACTGAGCCAGCTAAGTGCTCCAAGACTGAGTTTACTTGCTCTAACACACTAGTGACTAAGAGAAATCTTCAGTGTTACAAAATCAACTCCTGTTAGGGATGATGAAAACTGACAAATTTAAAGTGGACAATTCTGGGCGCATGTGGGTGGCTCAGGCGGTTGAGCGTCCAACTTTTGATCCTGGCTCAGGTCATGATCTCACTCAAGAGATCAAGCCCCACATCGAGCTCTGTGCTGACAGCGCAGAGCCTGCTTGGGGTTCTCTCTCTTTCTCCCTCTCTCTCGGCCCCTCCCCCACTCACGCTCACTCTCTCCCTCAAAATAAATAAATAAATCTTTAAAAAATTAAGTGGACAATTCTGTGCAATGAGAAGTTGATGCTTCAAACTGAGAAGTAGGACTGCTATGTCCACTGAGCCATGGCGGGTGAGCGGCAGGAACTTGAGCGAGGCAACATGAGAGGCTGGAGGATCCAACGGTCACCTACGACCTGGCCTGCAGAACACCAACAGCGAGGCCTTGGCCTCCAAAGGAGGAGGTGAGAGGTGCAACCAGCTCAGTGACAGTTAATTACTTACTGGGCACCAACTCTACCTATGCCAGACACTGTCCTAAGCATAGGATGTGGACCGTATGAAAAAAACACTTTTTAAAGAAAATAAAAATGTGGTGACAAAAGAATATCCTGCGGCACCTGAGTGACTCAAGTCGGTTGAGCATCTGACTCCTGATTTCAGCTCAGGTCATGATCTCATGGTTTCATGGGTTGGAGCCCCAGGTCAGGCTCTGCACTGACAGTGCGGAGCCTGCTTGGGATTCTGTCTCCCTCTCTATGCCTCTCCCCACCTGCACTGTCCCTGTCTCTCTCAAAATAAATAAACTTAAATATACAGAACAGATATAGATATATATATATATATCTCCTACACGCTCCCGGGGCTCAGGGGTAGGGGTCATATAGACAGAATTAAACAATCAGAATGGCTTCAGACTTCTCAAGAGCAAAACTGGAAGCAAAAGGCAATTAAACAAATGCCTCCAAAGCTCTGAAGGAAAATTATTTCCAATTTCCAATTCCAAAGCCAGCTAAACTCTCCATCAACCATGGGGACAGAATAATAACATTTTCAGACATACAAGGTCTCACAAACTTTTACCTCTCATGCACCATTTCTCAGGCTACAGGAAGATGCGCTCAAGCAAAATGAGAAGTCAAGAAGAAAACATGGAACACAGGGCACAGGGTCCCCCGGGGGGAAGACGGGGCTCTGCACCCACCACCGGACGAGTGCTGGAGACGGCGGGTGAATCAGCACCAACTTAAAAAGGAAATGAAAACAAGATAATTAACTCCTAAGGAAACAAAAGGTCAAATAGGAAAAGCAATCACACAGTTCATTACATAAATCAGCTCTGGCATTTATACGGTCATAAGAACATAAACGGTAAAGACACACCTAAACAAAATTTAAATTCTGCGGCAGCTTATGCAGATGCAAAGGGGGAGCACCTGTGTGGTGAAGCGAAGCAAAGAAAGAGCTCAGTCCCAATTATCTAGAACGGGAAGTCAAAAACTGAAAAACCATCAGGGGCGCCTGGCCGGCTCAGTCAGTAGAGCACGGACTCTTGATCTCAAGGCTGTAAGTGTGAGGCCCTCGGGTGCAGAGATTACTTAAAAGTAAAATCTTTAAAAAAAAAAAAATCATCAGACAGCAACATAAGCCTGTTATTTAGAAACAGCAGTAATTATGTAAAAATTGTATTTCACTTAAAAGTAGTGAAAACAGGACCGTTTCACAGGTGGCTGTTAGTTAAGCCTCTAGCTTTGGCCCAAGTCGTGATCTCCCGGTTTATGGGTTCGAGTCCCATGTCGGGCTTTCTGCTGTCAACGTGGAGCCCACTTCGGATCCTGTTTCCCTCTCTTTACCCACCCACCCCTGCTCGTGCATTTGCACTCTCTCTCAAAAATAAATAAATTTTTTTTTTAATAATTTTAAAATAATAAGTGAAAACGGGTGCCTGGGTGGCTCAGTTAGTTAAGCATCTGACTCTTGATTTCGGCTCAGGGTTAGTGAGATCGAGCCCCAGGTGGGGTCTGCGCTGACAGCACAGAGCCTGCTTGGGATCCTCTCTGCCCCTCCCCCATTCGCCTCCCCTAATAAATTTTAAAACTTTAAAAAAATGTTTACTGGGGGCTGGGTGGCTCAGTTGGTTAAGTATCTGACTTTAGTTCAGGTCATGATTTCGTGGTTTGTGGGTTCGAGCCCTGCATCGGGCTCTGTACTGAGAGCTCAGAGCCTGGAACCTGCTTCAGATTCTGTGTCTCCCTCTTTCTCCATTCCTCCCCCGCTTGGGCTCGCTCACTCTCTCTCTCTCTCTCAAAAATAACATAAACATTATAAAGAAAGAAGAAACGAAGGGAGGAAGTGGAAGAGAGAGAGAGGAAGAGAGAGAGAGAGAAAGAGAGAGAGAGGGAGAGAAAGAGGGAGAGAAAGAGGGAGAGAAAAGAAAGAAAGAGAACGAAAGAGATTAAAAATTATAAAACAACAACAACAACAACAACAACAACAACAACAACAACAAAAAGTTACTTCTAGGAAGAAGGACAGGGGGAGCAAGCCAGGGGCAAAAACCAACACTTATGAAACTATGTGACTCTGAAACCCACGGGTCCCATTCTCACTGCATCACAGCCAGAGTCCCTGTGCTCCCCCTGACTTAAAAGGCAACGGTGCCAGTCCTGACCACCGGCTGACATGGTTTGTGCAGGCCTCCCCTGGGCAGGATTACCTCCACTAGACACGCCCACTCCAGCTGTCCTTTCGACGCTCATCTTTAGGAAGCACGTCACTAGGGGGGCAGCCCACCCCCAGAGGGGTGGGGAGAGCGAATGTGGAGAGGGATTATAAGGTGTCTGGAGTTCTTCTGTACAGGACAGTGTCTCCTCTCTGCCTCATCCCTCATTTACTTCTTTAACCATTAATGTCAATATGGACAGGAGCTGTTTGTTTTATACCCCAGGTTTTATCTAAAGAATACTCGTTACTACACACACCATGTTATTTATTTTGTGGCTCAAACTGTCTCAGTTTGGGCCAGTGAGAGTTCTGTCAACCGGTTCTCATGTTCTGTTGACATGCTCCTACCCCTTTGCTTTTTGAGCACTTCCGTACTTTCTAGCACCACGAGATGTCCCAGGCTCGTCTTGTCCTCTCCCTGCCCCAGCCCTAGAATCAGCCATTATCTGAAGGGGCCTTGGTTTGTTTGACGGTAAAATGGTTTCGGAATCCAAAATTGGGCCCAGCGAGCTTCTTCTCAAACCTGCAAACCCATCCAACCGTGAGGAAAATGTCAGACAAACGCAAGTTGAGGGCTATTCTACAAAATATTGACCGGTACTTCACAGACCAGGAAAAACGAGGGCTACGTGTGATATGGTGTCCTGGATGGGGTTCTGAACAGAGCAAGGATATTAGGGGAAAACTAGTAAAATCCAAATAAAATGTGGAGTTTGGTTAAAATTACGTACCAATGCTAGTTCCTTAGTTGTCATAAATGTGCCATAATAATGTAGAATGTTGACATTAAGAGAAATTGAGTGCAGGCATGCAGGGATTTTGTACTGTCTTCCAACTTTTCTGTCAACAGAAAACTATCCTAAAAAGTTTGTTCTTTAAAAATCTACCTACAAAGAATACAAAAAAGTATGCGTGTAACTTTAATAAAGACAAAACCAGGAAAGCATACACGTGCTCTGCATAGTAAGAACTCACATCTGTGCAGGATTTTAGTTTCTGGAGTATTTCCATAGGGGGATGGTTTCTGTTTTTTTTAATAGGGTTCATTACCAGCGTGGAGCCCAACGCGGGGCTCAAACTCACAATCCTGAGACCAAGACCTGAACTGAGATCAAGAGTCAGACGTTCAACCAACCGAGCCACCCAGGGGCCCCACGTGTATTGTTTTAGAAGAACAAAAGACAAAGTCTGTGAGTGGTTTAGGCAACAATCATTACAATTCCCACTTACAGATGAGGAGACGGACCGTTGAAGACACGTAGCCCACACTACCCAGAACAGGAACAGAATCCAAGCTCCCTCCACCGCGTTCAGGTGCACCTTTGATTTAGTGACCACACTGCTGTACACGCACGCGTACACACACCACAGGCACCCTGTGCTTCTGCTGGTTCACCAAGAAAACAGACAAGCACCTCTCCGGACTGCCTGGGGTTGCAGGCAAAGGAACATCTCAAACCCTCAAATATAGAAAGGATTTGAAACTTCGGCCACAATAAAAATAGACCAACCTAAGTGAGACAAGAATAGAAATGCTGAATACACTGAATATTTTATAAGACAGAGAAATTAAACCAGAACTGGGTGGACGCTAAAAGTACTTTTTAAAGATTATACTAGATCATACATACTGAATTTTTGTCATACCAAATCATCAATTTTCATGTAATGCTATTTCCCATCTCTACCACCTGATCTTTTCATACATTTATACTCCCTTTATACTTACATGAGATTTATACTGCCTACAGACAATGAGATTATACACGCACATTCTACAAACAGGGAATACAATTTTCAATAGTTTGACAAATTTTAACAAACCTTCCCCCTCTCTCAAAAATTAACCAAAAAAAGGGCATCTGGGTGGCTCAGTCAGTTGAGCATCTATCTGACTCTTGATTTTGGATCAGGCCATGATCTCACGGTCCCCCCACTGGGCTCTGCACTGAGCACAGAACCTGCCTGAGATATTCTCTCTCTCTCTCTGTCTCTCTCTCTGTCTCTGTCTCTCTCTCTGTCTCTCTCTCTCTCCCCCTCCCTGCCCCTCTCCCCTGCTCACACTCTCGAAAGAAAGAAAGAAAGAAAGAAAGAAAGAAAGAAAGAGCTAATGTAGTAAAGAAAGTTAAATATATATATATTTAAAAGACGTGTGGAATTAGATCAGTGGTTGCGGTTGCCCAAAACACAGAAAAAATTCACCAAATTGTATACTTTAAAATAATAACTTTTATTTTACGGGACTTAAATTTCAATTTTTTTAAAGAATGTGATAGAAAAAAACGACAGAGTGAAGGACAGCCAAGAAAGAAACATGAATTATTCTGACAGTTTTTTTTTAATTTTTTAACCTTTATTTATTTTTGAGAGATTGAGAGAGGCAGAGCACAAGCAGGGGGGGGGGCACAGAGAGCTGGAGACAGAATCTGAAGCAGGCTCCAGGCTCTGAGCTCTCAGCACAGAGCCCGACGTGGGATTCGAACCCACAAACTGCGAGATCATGACCTGAGCTGAAGTCGGATGCTCAATGGACTGAGCCACCCAGGCGCCCCTGACAGTTTGACTATGAAATGAAGTTCCTAGAAAAACAAAGTCTAGCACAGAAAAAGAAAAATAAGATAGAAGAACAGATAAATGTTTACTTTGCCAATACTGGTAGCAGAACATCACGACCGAGATGTTTTCCCAAGAGATCTGTGAGCTGAACCAGTGGGAAACACAGCCAGCTAGACTCACAGCCCATCTCTCTACACACAACCATACGCCGGACTGAGCACTAGGCACAAGAGAGGGAGAAACGAGAAGCAGCCAGAGAACCTCTAATGACCCTACAGCAAATGACTGAAGTTGTATTCACGGAAATATTCAGTGCCATGATCTGAATGAATGTCTGTGTCCCGACAAAACTCATATGTTGAAACCTAACCCCGAAGGTGATGCTATTTTGAGGTGGGTACTTAGGTCATGAGGGTGGAGCCCTAAGGAATGAGATCAGTGCTCTTACAAAAGAGACTCCACAGAGCTCCCTCACCCCTTCCGCCAAGTGAGGACACAGAGAAGACAGCCATCTATGAAGCAAAAACCAAACCTCACCAGACCCTGAATCTACCAGCATCATGGTCTTGCAATTCCCAGTCCAGGACGATGAGAAATAAATTCATGGTGTTCATAAGTCCCCCAGATTCTGGTATTTTGTTATAGCCACCCAAACAGACCAAGACATTCAGTATCATGGAACTCAAGATTACAGAGTGTGTTGTGCATTAAGTAATACAAGTGTCAAAACTTTAAAATGATTTCGACTCAGATCATGATCTCATGCATGGCTCATGAGATTGAGCCCTGCACTTTCAGCGTGGAGCCTGCCTGGGCTCCCCTCTCTCTCTGTCCCTCCCCAATTCATACACACACACACACACACACACACACACACACACACACACACGCACACGCGCTTTTTCTCTCAAAAAAAATTTTTTTTTAATTAAGTGAAGGACCAATCAGTTCCACCACTGGGTAAATACCCAAGAAAACTGAAAACATGTTTCCATATAAAAACCTGCACACAAATGGTCCAAAACCAATGCTGGACAAATGTAGAACTTTCACACCAGTAGTTTGGTATTATTCGTAACAGCCAAAATGTGGTCTATCCACACAATGGAGTATTATTTGGCTATAAAAAGGAACAAAATACTGATCCATGCTACAGCATGGTTGGGCCTCACAAACACATACTTAAGTGAACCAAGCTAGACACAAAAGGCCACATATTGCATAATTCCATTTATATGAAATGTCTACAGAGACAGAAGTAGATTCATGGTTGCCAAGGGCTGGAGGGAAAGCAGGGTGGTGACTGACTGCTAATGGGTTCAGGGTTTCTTTCTGGGGTTATAAAAATATTCTGGAATCAGGGTCACCTGGGTGGCTCAGTCAGCTAAGCGTCTGACTTCGGCTCAGGTCATGATCTCATGGTTCGTGGGATCGAGCCCCACATCAGGCTGTGCTGACAGCTCAGAGCTTGGAGCCTGCTTAGGTTTCTGGGTCTCCCTGTCTCTCTACCCCTACCCCCCCCCCCCACACTCTGTCTCTCCCTCTCTCAAAAATGAATAAACATTAAAAACAATATTCTAGGGGCGCCTGGGTGGCTCAGTCAGTTGAGTGTCTGACTTTGGCTCAGGTCATGATCTCATAGTTTGTGGGTTCAAGCCCCGCATCATGTCCTGTGCTGACAGCTCAGACCCTGGAGCCTGTTTCAGATTCTGTGTGTGTCTCTCTCTGCCCCTCCCCAACTCACACTCTGACTCTCTCTCTCTCTCTCTCTCAAAAATAAATAAAAACCTTAAAAAAAATTTTTTTTAATATTCTAGAATCAGAAGTTTGTGTGACCCTGTGAATTTTTTCATAACAGAAACATTTCAGTATAATATACCCAGAATTTTTTTTAATTTTTTAAATGTTTATTCATTTTTGAGAAAGACACAGAGCACATGCAGGGGAGGGGCAGAAAGAGAGGCAAATACAGAATCCGAAGCGCCCCAAATTTAGTGATTCTTATTTGGGAAAGAGTAGGCAATATGCAGCTGTCTAAAATATATTTATTATTATAATACTGTGTTATATTTAGAAAATAAAATAACTCACAACTGTGAGCCTATAAAGGTGCGTATCATTTGCCTTTTTATCTAAAGATGTCATGGTTGGAAATTGATCGAAAGACCCTAGGAGGCCTTTTTGGATTTGGCTTAAAATGTGAACCTTAACTGTTATACAAGCTAGGGGAATAACACCTCTCCTCCCCACCGTTTACCCTCTCCTGCCTCCACCAAAAAGAAAAGCAAACATCAGAAAATTCAAGAATCAAGAGTGCCTAGGTGGGTCAGTCAGTTAAGCATCGGATTTTTGGTTTTGGCCCAGGTCATAATCTCACAGTTCACTGGTTCAAGCCCTGCATCAGGCTCTGCGCTGACAGCAAGTAGGCTGCTTGGGTTTCTCTCTTCCTCTGCTCGCTCGCTCTCTCTCTCAAAATAATAAATA
Organism: Prionailurus bengalensis; assembly: GCF_016509475.1. Lineage (NCBI taxonomy): Eukaryota > Metazoa > Chordata > Mammalia > Carnivora > Felidae > Prionailurus > Prionailurus bengalensis. The sequence continues at coordinate 146,024,690 of NC_057355.1, read as the reverse complement.
ACTCAAGAATCACTGTTTTTTTTTCACATTTTTTAAAGTAATCCAGATGCCTAATGTGGGGGTTGAACTCACAACCCCAAGATCAAGAGTCACATGCTCTTCCAACTGAGCCAGCCAGGCGCCCACTTTCACCTCTTCTGAGTCAAGTAATATTCCCCCTTTGATTCTGCACTATATAATTTTTGTCCTGCAACTTCAGAGCCAAAACATAAGTACATTTTTACCTCTAATATTACCATTGGTCACTTTGCTTTTTAGTCACAATAGGTAATGTGTTTTGTTTTTGGAAGTCACTAAATAAACTGAAGAGGACTTGAGATTTTAGTTGTTTAACAAAAGGGGAACATAAGATAAAAATAGTGAAAAACGAAGTTTTCTATGATTTCTTGACAAAGCTAAATAGATTAGGTTCCAAAGTGGGGTTTTGTGTTTTATTTTCTTTGGTAGGTATCATTAACTGAAGGAAAAAAAAAATTCTGGGGCAGCTGGGTGGCTCAGTCAGTTAAGCGTCTGACTTTGGCTCAGGTCATGATCTCATGGTTCGTGAGTTCAAGTCCCACAAAAGGTTCAAGCACCTCTGTGCTGACAGCATGGAGCCTGCTTTGGATCCTCTGTTGTACGCCCCCCCCCCACCCCTCCCCTACTCTATCTTTCTCAAAAATAAACATTAAAAAAAAAAAACAGGGGCGCCTGGGTGGCTCAGTCAGTTAAGCGGCCGACTTCGGCTCAGGTCACTATCTCGCGATCCGTGAGTTCGAGCCCCACGTCGGGCTCTGTGCTGACAGCTCAGAGCCTGGAGCCTGTTTCAGATTCTGTGTCTCCCTCTCTCTCTGACCCTCCCCTGTTCGTGCTCTGTCTCTCTCTGTCTCAAAAATAAATAAACGTTAAAAAAAAAGTTAAAAAAAAAAACAATCACTAAATTCTACTCAAGGGAGGATATGCTCCATCAGGAACCTCCTAATGAGAAACTTCATCTCTGGGCCATGAACCGACAGAGACAGCTGAGAGAGACAATTCCAGAGCTTGCCACAAACCCATTACAAAATGGAAATTTTATGGACTCATCATATTCTTCTTGTACACTGTACCTCCTCCAATCTAATCTTCCTCAAACCTAACCTAACTTAATCTAATCCTTTCGGGGCGCCTGGGTGGCTCAGTCGGTTGAGCATCCAACTTCAGCTCAGGTCATGATCTCACAGTTGATGGGTTCAAGCCCCGCATTGGGCTCTGTGCTGACAGGTCAGAGCCTGGACCCTGCTTCGGATTCTGTGTCTCCCTCTCTCTCAGCCCCTCCCCCACTAGCACTCTGCCTCTCTCTGTCTCAAAAATAAACATTAAAAAAAATTTAATCTAATCCTTTCATCTCCTCTTCTAAACTTAAATCACAAGAATAAGCTGAATGCATGAATTGTGCTGGCCTAAAAATCACAAAAATCTGTGAGGTGGATGTTTCAATACTAACGACTCCAAGACGTTGTAACGTCTAGGAATTTGTTTCCATCTTAAAACTATAAACCACTGGATAAAACAGGAGGCATGCATCTGCCTCTTCGATGAATCTACCGATGTGCTTGCAGAATTTGAGACACGAAGGCAATCAGAACTCCCTGGGTTCTTTCCCCACAGCCATGCTCAAAAAAGTCAACTGTGGTTCTGTTCTGAAATCAGTCCACCTCTAAGTACACAGATCTTCTAACTCCACAATAACCTAACCACACCACTATGTGAAGTGTGCACATATCCCAGTGTGCACACTGGCTTTGCCTGTCAATGACCAGACAGCACCTAAAGAAAGAGTTTTACAAGAAGGCCGTGTCCCCCACCAGCTGGTCAGGGGCCCACCCCGCTGCCAAGCAGGGCTCCTGGCCAGAGATGGGCAGCGCATTAGGTCATTCCGTTTGCCATGAGACATCTCTTCAGATGCAAATTTTAAGCATGACAAACCACAGAAAAGGGTACTACATGAAAATATAGGAGAACATGCTTTTTCCTAAATCAATAATGAGTAAGCCCAAACGATGCAGATGTCTCTATTACAAGTCTTTGAACAAACAAAAAGGAAAAACAGCTTCATCGGACCGTGTGACTAAGAGAATACAAAAAACAGGGTGTTATGGGAGCCTGGGTGAAAAAAAATAGAGCATTCATGATGTGGTTAAAAAACAGCATTTTTATTTCAAAATGAAACAGGACAGGGGCACCTGGGTGGCTCAGTCGGCTGTGTCCAACTCCTGATTTTGGCTCAGGTCAGATCTCACAGTTCATGAGTCCTAGCCCCGCGTAGGATTCTGCACTGACAGCAAGGAGGCTGCTTGGGATTCTCCCTCTCTCCCTCTTGCCACTCCTCTGCTCATGCTCCTGCACACATACTTTCTGTCTGTCTCTCTCTAAAATAATTTAAAAAAAAAAATTTTTTTTTAACATATATTTTTTGAGAGAAAGAGACAGAGCATGAGCAGGAGAGGGGCAGAGAGAGAGGGAGACACAAAATTGGAAGCAGGCTCCAGGTTCTGTAGTGTCAGCACAGAGCCCAACGCGGGGCTTGAACTCACTAGCAGTGCAATCATGACCTGAGCTGAAGTCGGACACTTAACTGACTGAGCCACCCAAGGCGCCCCTCTAAAATAATTTAAAAAAAAAAAAAAATTTTTTTTTTACATTTATTTTGAGAGAGCGTACGCAAGCAAGGGAAGGGCAGAGAGAGAAAGGAAGAGAGAGAATCCTAAGCAGGCTCCACAATGTCTGCAGGGAGTCCAACATGGGGCTTGATCCCACAATCCATGAGATCATGACCTGAGCCAAAATCAAGAGTCAGACACTGACTGAACCACCGAGGCGCACCCACAATTAAAAGATTTTTAAGAGGCATCTGGCTGGCTCAGTCCATGAAGCATGAGACTCTTGATCTCGGGGTTGTGAGTTTGAGCCCCACGCTGGGTGTAGAGATATTTAAAAATCAAATCAGGGGGCACCTGGGTGGCTTAGTCGGTTAAGCATCCGACTTCGGCTCAGGTCATGATCTCACGGTCCGTGAGTCCGAGCCCCACGTCGGGCTCTGTGCTGACAGCTCAGAGCCTGGAGCCTGCTTCGGATTCTGTGTCTCCCTCTCTCTCTGACCCTCCCCAATTCATGCTCTGTCTCTCTGTCTCAAAAATAAACATTAAAAAAAAATTTTTTTTAAATAAAAATAAAAATCAAATCAGGGTGCCTGGGTGGTTCAGTTGGTTAAGCATCCAACTTCAGCTCAGGTCATGATCTTGCAGTTCATGGGTTTGAGCCCCGCGTCAGGCTCTGTGCTGACAGCTCAGAGCCTGGAGCTTGCTTCGGATTCTGTGTCTCCTTCTCTCTCTGTTCTTCCCTTGCTCATGCTCTCTCTCAAAAATAAATAAAGATTAAAAAACAATTTTTTTTAATCAAATCTTTAAAAATATATATATTTGGGGGTACCTCGGTGGCTCAGTTGGGTAAGTAATCTGACTCCATTTTGGCTCAGGTCATGATCTCACGGTTTGTGAGTTTCAGCCCCACCATCAGGCTCTGGGCTGACAATGCGGAGCCAGCTTGGGATTCTCTCTCTCCCTCTCTCTCTGCCCCTCCCCTGGTTACATTCTCCCTCTCGCTCTCTCTCAAGATTAATAAATAAACTTAAGAAAAAAAAAAGTTTTCAAAAAATTTTTAAATAAAAAAATATATATGTGTTTTATTCAGTTCCCTGGGGAGAAAGGAAATGGGAAGATAGACAACTTACTTATACCTTACATCTTTCATTTTCCAGAAAAAGCATACATCTTTTAATGATTTAAAAACAGTTAAAACAACAGAAAGCCAGAACCATAAAAGAAAAAAACTGACAGAGTAGAATTCATCAAAATTTAAAATTACTGGTTATTAAAGGCACAGTCAGGGGCGCCTGGGTGGCGCAGTCGGTTAAGCGTCCGACTTCAGCCAGGTCACGATCTCGCGGTCCGTGAGTTCGAGCCCCGCGTCAGGCTCTGGGCTGACGGCTCAGAGCCTGGAGCTTGTTTCCGATTCTGTGTCTCCCTCTCTCTCTGCCCCTCCCCCGTTCATGCTCTGTCTCTCTCTGTCCCAAAAATAAATAAACGTTGGAAAAAATAAAAATAAAAAATAAAGACACAGTCAAAAAACATATAGTTAAGTCCTAGACTGGGAAAAAATAATTGCAACGTATACATCTGGCAAAAAGACTCATACTCAATATGTAAGGAATTACTATTCTCAATAATAAAAAGACAACCTTTCTACACAGATAAGACTCAACACACATGTCACAAAAGCAGGTACCTATAAGTGCCCATCACCAGTCATCAGGGAATGTTCACAAAGCCCCTAAAACAAGGTGCCACTACACATCCACTAGACTGTGGAAATAAAGACAAGTGATAGCAAAGGCCAGAGAGGACGCGGAGAACGAGAACACTCACACACTGCTGGTCCAAGCGTAAACTGTACAAGCACTTTGGGTCTGTTTCTTTAAAAGTTAATCATACAGCTATGCTACGGGCAATTCCACTCCTTATTTATCCAAAAAAACGAAAACGTTATGTCCACATGGTCTCACACAGGAAAGAGCACCCCCCCCCCCCCGCCCCGGCCATGTGCATCTGGAGGAAAATGGCTAAACTATGTGCGGTCCACATCCATACAACAGAACACTACTCAGGAACAGAAAGGAACCACCCACCGACACAGGCAACAACACAGATGAATTCCAAAAATGGTATGCTGAAAGAAGCTGGCTGCAAAATACATATATTGTATAATCTCATTTACATGAAATTCTAGAATAGGAAGAACCTGTGTTCATAAAAATCAGACCAGTGGGGTACCTGGGTGGCTCAGTCGGTTAAGTGTCAGATCCCGATTTTGGCTCACACCATGATCTCAGTTTCATGGGTTTAAGCCGCACATCAGGCTCTGCACGCCGACAGCATGGCGTCTGCTTAGGATTCTCCCTCACTCCCTCTCTGCCCCTCCCCCACTCGCTCGCTCAAAATAAATGAACTTTTTAAAAAAATAATAAAGTAGTCAAATTCACTGAATCAGAAAGAACTGTGTTTGCAGGTGGGGAGGTCAGGGATGGAAAGCTGTTATTTAACGGCCATAGAGTTTTGGTTTTGCAAGATGAAAATGTTCTAGACATCAGTTGCACAACAATGTGAATATAGTTAATTTTTTACCATATCTGTAAAAGAATAGAAATTAACTGGGGCGCCTGGGTGGCTCAGTTGGTTGAGCGGCCAACTTCAACTCATGTCATGATCTCGCGGTCCGTGAGTTCGAGCCCCGCGTCGGGCTCTGTGCTGACCGCTCGGAGCCTGGAGCCTGTTTCAGATTCTGTGTCTCCCTTTCTCTCTGACCCTCCCCCATTCATGCTCTGTCTCTGTCTCAAAAATAAATAAACGTTAAAAAAAAAATTAAAAAAAAAAAGAAATTAACATTTTCCCCCTGTTTGGTCAGTACTACAAATCCTTTTAAAGCAGGCAGAATAAGGGGGGCCTGGGTGGCTCAGTCGGCTGAGCGTCCGACTTTGGCTCAGGTCATGATCTCACAGTTGACGATTTCGAGGCCTGCGTCGGGCCCTGTGCTGACGGCTCGGAGCCTGGAGCCTGCCTTGGATTCTGTGTCTCCCTCTCTCTCTGCCCCTCCCCTGCTCATGCTCTGTCTCTCTTCGTCTCAAAAATAAATAAACAAAACAAAACAAAAAAAAAAAAAGCAGGCAGAATAAGTGCATTTAAGGAAAAACAGCCCACCTGGATTCACCCTAAAAATGAAGGCCTGACAAGCAGCTTTTACTGGTCACCTACTCCACGCCAGACTCTGTGGAGAACACAAACACTACAATGCCAATGTGGTGGCTGAAACGGTACACATTAGCCAGAGACCCCAAGGAGTCACCATGGACACTGCATCACTTGGGCTTCCGAAGTGGAACTGGCCAAGGACTTCCCAGGTGAAGGCAACTGCAGCCTAGCATTACTGTGATTCCTGACAGCAAAGCGGCTCAAAGCTTGAAGTGTACAAGCAAAAATACCTGAATTAGAGGCCTGACTTCACAGCTGCGCACCTCTGGTTTGAGTAACTCGCCCTCTCTGACCCTCAGTTTCCTCCACAGTAGAATGGAGAGGAGTACTACTGCACCAATTTTAACTGGTTTGGGGTTAACTTCACTATTATCAGTTTTATTAGTAGTGGTATAGGGAACTTCAGAGAGGCTGGGACATAAATATACACCTTATACAATCAAGGAACAATCCAAGGCTTAAACTTAAGTAACTGGGATATTTTAGAACCAAGGAAGTAACTTATACTTTACATATGCACTTAACTCAGCTTAAAATGCTTGTTCTATTGATATTAACCTACCTGCTTTATTTTTTAAGTATGGACATCATACAAAGCATATTTAAAAAAATTGTTTTTACATTTATTTTTTTTATTTAATTTTTTTTTCAACGTTTATTTATTTTTGGGACAGAGAGACAGAGCATGAACGGGGGAGGGGCAGAGAGAGAAGGAGACACAGAATCGGAAACAGGTTCCAGGCTCTGAGCCATCAGCCCAGAGCCCGACGCGGGGCTCGAACTCACGGACCGCGAGATCGTGACCTGGCTGAAGTCGGACACTTAACCGACTGCGCCACCCAGGCGCCCCTACATTTATTTATTTTTGAGAGACAGAGTGCAAGCAGGGAGGGGCAGAGAGAGAAGGAGACAGAGAACCCGAAGGAGGCTCCAGGCTCTGAGCTGTCAGCAGAGAGCCTGACAAGGGGCTCGAACCCACCACCAACTGTGAGATCACGACCTGGGCCGAAGTCAGATGCTCAACATACTGAGCCACCCAGGCACCCCCAAGCATATTTATTTATTTATTTTTTTAATTTTTTTTTCAACGTTTATTTATTTTTGGGACAGAGAGAGACAGAGCACGAATGGGGGAGGGGCAGAGAGAGAGGGAGACACAGAATCGGAAACAGGCTCCAGGCTCTGAGCCATCAGCCCAGAGCCCGACGCGGGGCTCGAACTCACGGACCGCGAGATCGTGACCTGGCTGAAGTCGGACGCTTAACCGACTGCGCCACCCAGGCGCCCCCCCCAAGCATATTTAAAAGCACAGATCCAAACTGCTTTCATCTGCCTTCAAAATTTAGTTAAAACATAGTATTGTAATAACTTTGTATGTTGACAGATGATAAGTACACTTATCGTGGTGAGCATTTTGTACCGTCTATAACCATCAAATCACTATGTCGTTCACCGGAAACTAATACTGTACGTCAACTATACTTCAATTAAAATGGGTGAATTTTTGGGGTGCCTGGGTGGCTCAGTCGGTTAAATGTCCCACTCTTGGTTTGGGCTCAGGTCATGATCTCAGTTTATGAGTTCGAGCCCTGCATCAGGCTCTGTGCTGATGGTGTGGAGCCTGCTTGAGATTCTCTCTCTCTCCCTCTCTCTGCACCTCCCCCATTCACGCTGTGTGTGTGTCTCTCTCTCAAAATAAGTAAGTTTAAAAAAAAAAAATGAAAAAAAAAGTGAATTTTTAAAAATAGCTAAGACTGGGGTGCCTGCATTGGCTCAGTCAGTTAAGTATCTGACTTGGGTCAGGTCATGATCTTACGGTTCATGGGTTGGAGCCTGGATCAGGCTCTGTGCTGACAGCTCAAGGCCTGGAGCCTGCTCTGGATTCTCTCTCTCTCTCGCTCGCTCTCTCTCTCTCTCTCTGCATCCCCCCCCCCCCCAAAACACACACACACTCGTTGTTGGTCTCTCTCTCAAAAATAAACATTTTTTTTTAATTGGGGGGAGGGGCTCCTGGGTGGCTCAGTCAGTTAAGCGTCTGATTCTTGATTTCAGTTCAGGTCATAATCTCACGGTTCGTGAGTTTGAGCCCTGTGTTGGGCTCTGTGCTGACAGCTTGGAGCCTGTTTGGGATTCTGTCTCCACCCCCCCCCGCCCCTCCCCCACTCACCCTCTCTCAAAAATAAACATTAAAAAAATTTTTTTAATAGTTAAGACAAAAATAAAATCTGAATTCATTTTGACAGAAGAGTATATTAATTGGGAGACTTCAGGGCAGAAAGACACAACGATGCCCTGGGAGACAGCATACAGATCATTTCTGAATTAGCACACCTGCCTTAGGAGGTAATATTCTCAGGAAAAATTTGAAAGGTCGCTGATAAACTGCTAGAAGCCAAATCAGTAGATCTATCCAAATCTTCCTTGACTTCTTAGCCACCTGGACGTCGACCTCCTCTTCCACCTATCTTAGGGTCAACTCCACAGTCTCTACAAGTGTCAGAAGCTCTCAGAGAGGTCATTACAGACACCACCACTGGCTTTCAACAAGATGATAAGGTCTTCCAAATCTCTGACTGCAGCCTAAATATTTGTCTTGAACTCCAAACCTGAATCTCCAACTGCCCACCATCCACTTGGGCACCCCACAAACACTTCAGATTTAACCTATCCAAAACCAAGCTTACCATCTGGTCCTCCTCTCATTTTCCCCATCTTGGTGGGTATTACCAGCCAGTGAGCCTCCTGTTAGTGACAAGGAAGTAATTCTAGATGCATTCCTTCAATAAACATTTATTAAGTGCTTATAAAAATCCCTGCCCTCATGGAGATCGTGGACATGAAGTGAAAGGGACGGACAATAAACGAAGAAATTAAATTCAATGAAAGCATACCGTAACAATGACAGAAGTGCTAAGGAACATGGGGAAGTGGGGACACGGGGACATACAGAAGAGCAGGCTCGGCAGGAGCCTGGGTGTGTTTAAGTGAGGGCAAGAGTCGGGATATGAGGGAAAGGCATGGGGGCAGAGTGCTTTCAGGACTTGGCGGCGGAGTGACCCGATCCAACGCCTGCCCTAGCAACTCGCTCTGGCTGCGACACTGCCACTCCGTGCTTTCCAGATTGCAGTCCGACTCTTACTGGTCTGCTCACTCCCAAGTCAGGGCCACTGGAACCCTTGAAGCCATCTCTAGTCCATTTGTATCACCGTTCCTACTGTCGCGGCCCCAATTCAGGAGCTCTCAGTCCGCATGTGGGGCTAAAACCTCCCATCGAGTCTCACCTTGGTTCAAATCACCTGCCACACTACCTGCGCTTTCTAAAGTGTCACCACACTCTCAAGAATCCCCCAATCCTCCTTCCTGCTTTCCTTCTCTCATCTTCCCTTTCCACTCCTGCCCTCCCCCCCCAACTTCACTCCCCTCTACTGCAATGCCGCCTCAGGGCCTATGTCCTCCAGAACGGCCACTACCAATCCCTGGCATTTGGTACTTTTGAGTCTCATATCCAGAATCACCTTCTCAGGACACTCAGCACAGCATTTAACCTAACCTGCAGTACCCATCAATTTTCCTCTGTCTCCACACCAGACTGAACTCCAAGAGGAACAGTCTCTATTTCCCCAACTACTTAGCACAGCACTTGCCATTCAGTTGGGTTATTTATTTTTTTTTTTTAAGTTTATTTGTTTTTGAGAGAGAAGAGAGAGAGGCAGAAAGAGGGAGAGACAGAGGATCCAAAGCAGGCTCTGAGCTGTGAGCAGAGCCTGATGTGGGGCTCAAACTCCCCAACTGCAAGATCATGACCTGAGCCAAAGTCGGAAGTTTAACCAACTGAGCCACTCAGGTGTCACTCAGCTGGTTCGTGATAGACATTTAAGAACAAGCTTTCGGGGCGCCTGGGTGGCTCAGACGGTTGAGCATCCAACTTTGGCTCAGGTCATGATCTCACAGTTCGTGAGTTCGAGTCCCGTGTCAGGCTCTGTGCTGACAGCTCGGAGCCTGGAGCCTGCTTTGGATTCCGTGACTTCATCTCTCTCTTCTCCTACCCCGCTTGTGCCCTGTGTGTGTGTCTCTCTCTCTCTCAAAAATAAATAAACATTAAAAAAAAATTTTTAATAAAAATTAAAAAAAAAAAAAAGAATCAACTCTTGGTTTCATTGATTTAAAAAAACAAAACAAAAGACCAAGCTTTCATCATTTACCATGCTAATAATTTTTATTCTATGTCCTGAAATTTGACACTTAAAACTGGCCTGTACTTCTGTTGAGGGTATTACTGATGACTTCTTTGTTACATAAAGTCCTGGTTTCTTATCATATTCCACTTATGTTTCCATGTTATATGAATCTTACAAGTTAATCAACTTTCATAGTCCCATATGGAAAGTTACACATCGGCTTACCTACTTTTCAACGTTACAGAACACGCTTAAGAACGTATAATTCTTTAATGTACAACTTTAAGTAACTACAGTCAACGTTTTATTTATTTTAAAATACTTACGATACTATACGCCCCTCCCCGGTGGCATTTTCTCTCTTCTTCCTGCAGGTACGGTCTTGATTCCCATGCATGTCTTTCTAGCTTAACTATGTGTTGTCTAGCGTTTTTAGAAGGCACTCGCAAGCAAAGCGAATGAGCCAGGTCACAGTGAAGTTACCACCCGGGGTCTCCCACACCCTCAGCAACATCACAGGGCTGCCAAGGCTCCACTGCATCATGATGTTGCATTCTCTGATGACCTGGAGAAGCTGGCTCTTAAGACTGCTTCCCACGTGTAATTCCCCACAATCTGAAATTAATATTTAGTCTCGTTGTATTCCTAAACATATTTAAGAAACAGAACGAATCAAATTTTGCACCCCAAAGAAGGCTTGCTGCCAATCCCTGAAAGAAGTAAATTCAGTAATAAGACCAAGAGACTTAAGAAGGTTTCCCAAATTCCTAATGGGTTTTTCACTGAACTGTTACAACGTATTCTGAGCTAATCATTCGGACCAATGGCTTAGTCATGCTGTACCCAAAAAAAAAAAAAAAAAAAAAAGGCCTTAGAATTTAATGCAAAGAATCAAAGAACTGCCCTTTTACATACCAGTTTAAATAGCGTATTTCAAATGTTCTCTTCTCACACTTTTTAAAAACATTTTTGCAGGTACTCCTTATTAAACGCGTAACATGTAAAATCTTAGTGTGTTTTTGAATGACAAAACAACAAGGAGCAACAATTCTATCACAAAATCACCTGGAGCTACAAACGTTACGTTATAAAACCATCCAACCCACCAGGCACCAATTTTACTTCCTTCGTGTTTCATTTTAGTTTCTGTTTTGTTGTTTTTTAAGGAAAGAGGCGCACCATATTTGACAACAGCGTAAGTATTCCAAGACCAGGGCCGCTGCAAGTTTCGCACCAGAGCAACGCCAGCCCAGGTGAATACGGTGCAAGAAACAGACCCTGCACGCTTCCGACCCGCCCGGCAGCCCTTTGCCGGTGAGCATGACAGGCGCGTCCGCCCAGGGCGGTGCCGCCGGAGAGGGCGGGGGCCGGAAGGAAGAGGGAGGATTCGGACAAAGCCAGCCGGGCCGGCCGCCCCTCCCCGCGCGCCGCGTTCCCGGGGGCGGCCCTATCCCCCTGTCGCGCGGCTCCGGGGGTCCGCAACTGTTCCCCGGGGCCGCCGCCCCCGCCCGCCCGCCCGCCCGCAGCCCGGGCCGGGGATGCGCACAGGGGGACGTACACGGGGAGGGGCCGGGACCTGCACTGGAGACCGAGATGGGGAAGGGGCTGTGGCCGGGGATGAAGTCTCGGCGGGGGCGGGCACGGGACGTGGATGAAGACCCAGGGCCGCGGCGCCGAGAAGGGACCGGGCACGGACGACAAGTGGACGGGGATGAGGAGCCGGGCGGGGCTGGGCCCGGGAAGAGGAGCCGAAGGGGATGTGGCTGAGGGCGTGGGACTGAGGACCGCGGTCCGGGGAGGGGACATGGGTGAGGAGGGGGGTGCGGCCGGGCTGCGGACCTGAAGGGGACCGCGGACTCACCGTGCTGCTCCCGCGGGGCCGCGCGCTCGCGCTGTCAGCACCGGGAGGTCGCGGGGCGCGTGCGCGGAGCAGGATTGCGCGGGGCCCTCCGCCTCGGCTGCCTCAGGAGCGGCGCCGCGGTCACGAGCGAGGGGCGCTGGCGGGGCCGCCCCGCAGCATCCTCGGCCGCCCGCGAGCGCTGTCTCCCGCGGCTCCTCCCCGTAGCCGCCGCCCTGCGCCCGCCGACTCCAGCTCTGCTCCGGCTCCGCCGCTCCCGCCGCCGAAAATGGCGTCTCGACGTCCCTCCCCCGACTCGGCGCTCCCGCCCCACAATGCTGCGCGCCGCCCGTGACGTCACTCGCCTGCTGCCGGGGGGCGGGGCGAGGCGAGGCGAGGCGCTGCCTGGGAAACTGAGGCCCGCGCGCGGCCGGGGTCCCGGCCCACGCCCTAGAGGAGGGCGCTGGGGAGCTGCGCCACCGCCCGAGACCTCTGCGCGCCCGACGGCTGCCCCAGCCTGCGCCCCGGCCCTGCCCTCCTGCTCTCCCGTGTCCGGAATGATGGTCACTGTGTGCCATGCCCCTTATTCACGCGTTTTATGGGCGCGTTTCAGTCGCTCTGGAAGCCACAAGGAGGGGCCAAAGGAAGGGGTCCCCAGCTCCTCCAAAGGATCCTGAGGAGCTAGGCTAAGCCACGAGGCCTCTCTTTCTTCTCCAGAGAAATCTAGTCTTTGGTTAACGTACTGACCCTCCCCATCTTATTGTTCCTTCGCCCTAGTGTCGTCGGATCCTCAAGAATTAGAGCTCAAGCGGAGTTTCCAGGCGCTCCCCTCAGCCACAAAGGCCTCGCACAAATTGCACCTCTAGTGCCTGGCAAGGGCAGACGTGCCACCTCCTGCTGCTGCACCCCTCCCCCGCCCCCCAACAGCAGCCTTCACCAGCCCACACCCCTGGCCGCAGTGCCACGACCTCCAGCCCCCGCCTGAAGGGCAGTACTTCCAGGTCAGAGAGCGCTCCTGGGCCTCATACTGCTGCATCGCCAGCTATGCAGGCCTGACTCAGCAGTCGGGCCCGGAGGACGCATGCTGATTCAGTGGGCAAGGCTCAGCTTTCTTTGCCTGCCACCAGCTTGGGAGAACCACCGCCCCCCCCCCCCCCCCCACCACCACCAGATGCCTGCAGATGTCCCAAGTGCGGGGGCCCTGTGGCAGTATTAACCAGGAGGTGTTCCTACACAACACACTTGCTTTTGAACTGCTGTGCTCTAAAGATGTATCAGCCCAGCACCAGCAGCCCTTTTAACCCTGGAATTACACAGTCACTAGGGAAGTTAAGTGCTCCCAGGTTCTCACAGGGAGGTCCAATTACTTTAGTATCATATAAATGCAAAGATCAGCTTAAAAGGGGTGAGGGAGAGGCAGTGCGTCAAACCTTTCCACACTCCCTGAGTGATTTGGCCACACTGCTGTAACCAAAGTGCTCTCGAGAAGAGAGAAACAAACAGGCTGAGCGAAGCTCCTTTCTCTGTAAATCTGGGCTTAGTGGTTGTTCGCTCCACTCACCCAGAAATCTGAGATGCTTAATGTCCTCTTCTAATGAGTGGCCAAGATCCTACCTCCTCAATATTGCTTTAGTCCCTCCCCTCTCCGTCCCCACTCCTGCCACTCAGTTGAGGCTTTATCATCATGCTCTTTTATCCTTCGGACAATTATCTGTTGAGCTGTGGTGATCCCACTATAAGAGCCAAGGTGCGCTGGTAAACAGAATAGACAAGATACTTGCTCTTGCTCATACGGTGCTATGCGGAGAAAAATAAGGTAATGACAAGGTGGTGGAGTGAACTCTGACACAGGCAAGTGAGCTGAGACCTAACTGACAGGGAGAAGCCAACTGAGCAAAAGGCAAAAGTCCTGAGGCAGGAATGAGTCCGGAGTGTTGGGGAAAGAGAGAAAAGGCCGATTCATCCACCACACCCACAGATCCCTGAATCTGATCCTGCCACTTCCTTCCTGGAAAGGCTTCAATGCACCCATTGCTCAGGGCGAGAAGCTGGAGCACAGGCATTTGGGGCCATCCTCGCTCAGAGCCTCACACTGAGACTTGTAATCCCCCACCCTCACTGAGCAGCCCTGGCCATCCTCAGCAGCTTTCAAATCCTTGCTTTAAAAAAAAAAAAAAAAAAAAGTTTGTTTATTTATTTATTGAAGCACGCGTGAGAGAGAACAAGCTGAGGAGGGTCAGAGAATCCAAAGGGGGCTTAGTGCTGACAGCAGAGAGCTAAATTCAGGGCTCAAACTCATGAACAGTGAGATCATGGCCTGAGCAGAAGTCGGACGCTTAACCCACTGAGCCACCCAGGCGGCCCCCTCTCTGTTGCTTTCGACCCTCTGATCCTCACAGCAGCTCCAAGAGAGGCACTGCTCTCCCCTTTTACTGCAGCTAAGGCCCTGCAGGCTCCCTGGCTTGCTAACTGATTCCCGGACAGGGATTAACTCAGCTTTAGGAATCAGAAGGGAGCAGCTCTGCCCTTCCTATGTGGGCACTAGCAGAGCTGAGGAGAGCCCTTGTGGTGGAAAAGCCTCAGCAAGGCTACCCAGGGGCACCACATCCATGATCTGTCCTTAACCACAAACCTAGAGGACCAGGGCCCTGGGAAGCACACATCTATCTGCACAAGGCTTGCTGGCCTCCAGCATCCCTGTGGCCACCAGCTTGCTGGGCTAGCCAGGGTCCCAGGACATTAGCCAGGGTCCTGGAGGGTGAGGCTGTGTTCAATGGGGGCAGTGGGGGGACCTTTGGAGCAGGCTCTCTCCCTGCTCCCTTAAGTGCTCTTCCATTCTGAACATAGGCAGCCTGTGTGGGTGAGCCACCTCCTCCTCCTCCTCTTTGCCTGTCTGTCTCCTGCTTTCCCCAAAGTAGATGCCTTGTGCTCTGCCTTCCTCTATTTCCGTCTCCTTCCCCACCTTCTCTAACCATTCGCTTCCCTGTTCTGAAACCTGAGAGATCAACAGGCAGCCTGGAGATCTATCTAAACAAAGGCTGGGGCTCGTGTAAAGACTTGGAGGCAACCTACAGGACCCAGATGAAGCCAAGACTGAAGTCCCTTGGTCAAGGAAAAGAGAATGTGAGAATGGGGTGCCTGGCTGGCTCAGTCTGTTAAGCATCATGATCAGGTCATGGTCTCACGATTTTCTAGATCGAGCCCCGCATCTGGTTCTGTGCTGGAAGCACAAAGCCTGCTTGGGATCCTCTCTCTCCCTCTCTCTCTGCCCCTCCTTTGTATGTGCTCTGTCTCTCTCTCTCAAAATAAATAAATAAACATTTTTTAAAAAAAGCAAAAAAAGTAAGAGCGAAAACATCCAATGCCAACCTCCTGCAGATGGCCAGCACCTGGGAGTCAGAGAGAAATCAGGAACATACAGTCTGGTACTCGCTTCATTCCTGATACTTACTGAGAACTACTGGTGTCAGGTGTGAGGCTGGGTGATGGGAGAACAGACACCCCTACACTGGCAGACAGCCTGTGGAGCTGAGACAGAAGGCCCAGGTCAGGTTTCGAGCGGGGAAGCCCTATGTCCCTCAAGGGTCAGGGGGCTTCCTGGACGAAGGGCATTCATGTGGCCGGTGGTAAGGATAAAGCAGATGAGTCCAAGTGATGGAACTGTAGGGAGAAAAAACAGTGCCCAACAGAGAACGCGCACGCGCGCGCGCGCGCGCGCGCACGCACACACACACACACACACACACACACACACACACACAGTGATTTGTCTCCATTGGAGAATGAATAGGGCTTCCATCTTTTTTCAAAAGCATTCATCTTTTCACTATAACTGTCTGTGGATGTCTCTGTCCAGGAGCTGCCCTTTGCGGTAGATTTCCCGAGGGGTGTGCAGTCCCGGGGCCAGCCCCAGTCCATTAGTGTCTAAAGAGGAGAGGGAGGGAAGGGGCGGAAGGGAGGGAAGAGGAACCGGAAGCCTGCCTTTGGCGGCGTAGCGGCGCTGAGAAGCGATCCTGGGTCGTGGGTCCTCAGGTCAGGAGGGGGCGACCTGTCCGGGTCGTCCTGGCCAAAGACAGGCCCACGCACCCTCGGAGGGACAGGCAGGGAGGAGGGTAAGCACAGGCCGTGTGGCCTGTACCGCCCGCTTCGCGCCAGCCCCGCTGTGCTTCCTCCCCAACACCCCACACAATCCCGTGGCCGCGCCTCCGCCCCACCCCAGCCTGGGCACCGCCCCCCGACCTGGGCGCCTCCCCCACGCCCCCTTCAGCCTGGGCACCCCTCCTCAAGCCCCCTCCAGTGTGGGCGCCACCGCCTTGCCCCTCCAGCCTGGGCACTGCCCGCCCCCCCGACCTGGGCGCTTCCGCCACGCCCCCTTCAGCCTGGGCGCCACCCCCCACATCCCTTCAGTTTGGACGCCACTGCCTTCCCCTCCCACCTGGGCACCGCCCCCCACGCCCCCAACCAGCCTAGGCACCGCCCCCACGTCACCTCCAGCTACCGTCCCGTCTTAGAGAGGCTTCCGGACGGCGGCCTGGCATCTGGACCGGAACCCAGGGCCGGGGTCTACTGGTGCTCTGCGGCCTTGCTCTCCGCCCAGGCCACGCCCGCCATGGTCTGCGGCTTCGGTTCTGAGAACCACCTTTATCAGATTTGCAGGGTGTTTTTTTCCTTGAGGAGCTCGAGCTGCTGACCTTAAGCTGCAGGGACCGCCCCTCAATCCGAGGAACAACCGCGGCACTTTGGGCGGACAGGTCAGGATGGGGAGTGGGCAGCTCCATCAGTCTCTCTCTCTCTCTCTCTCTCTCTCTCTCTCTCTCACACACACACACACACACACACACACACAGTTTACTCTGAATGCGGGAAAGTTGGGCCTGGGTCCTGTTCGGCGAAGCCAGACTGCCACCTGACCCAGGCCCGCAGCATTCCTGACAAGCCCCTGCCCACCTGCGCGCTGGGCCAGCCTGTTGCCCCGAGTAGAAAGCCGGGATGATTTCGCTTCTGTGCTTTGGGGACCCCTACACTGCCCCCGCGAGAAGACCAGCTGCTCCGCGGAAAGGCCCAGCCACCCCAGTGCCCTGAGCCTGCGTCCAGCCAGCCAGCCAGCCGTCCGGCCGGGCCAGAAGGGAAACTATCCTGGATGGTCCAGCCCCTCCCACAGCCACGTGTGGGGCCCAGGATGCCTCCACGTGCAGACGTGATGCTCAAACACAGGCAGGAAGGGCAACTGAGTCTCTGCTGGAGAAAGCACCTCTGCCGTGTGTGGGTGCATACACACCACTCACCATTGAGCCCAAACGTGCCTCTGAGCCGCAGCCCTAACATTCCCAGACCCAGGAGACTATCCGACTACACACCCTCTCCACAAACTGCCAGACGTAGGAGATAAAGTGCTGGACCTCCCACAGTATGTGGCCTGGAAGCCTGACCTGTTTTATGTGGCTGTCTACAAAGGGTAATGCCAGAAACTGGAGGAGGGGAGGGCAGCTGTTACTGAAACACTTGCAATGTAGTTTGATGGATAGGAAGATAGAAATAAGCACTGGTGGGGGTGGGCGGGGTTGTAACTGGCTGGCTTGGCGGGCGGAGCACACGACCCTTGATCTCAGGCCCCACAGTTGAGTATAGAGATTGCTTAAAAATAAAATCTTGGGGCGCCTGGGTGTCTCAGTCGGTTAAGTATCCAGCTCTTGATTTGGGCTCAGGTCATGATCTCGAGGTTCGTGGGATCAAGCCCTGTGACAGGCTCTGCACTGATAGCACAGAGCCTGCTTGGGATTCTCCATCCCCCGCCCCCCCCCCCAAAATAAGTACACTTAAAAAAAACACAAAATCTTATAAAGAGAGAAGAAAAGAAAAGAAAAAAAAGGAAAGGAAAAGAAAAGATAAGAAAAGAAAAGAAAAAAGAAAAGAAGAGAAAAGAAAAAAGAAAAGAAAAAAAAGAAAGCACTGGGGACCTGGAATTAGGCACATGTCATGGAAAACAAATTCTCCCTGGGAATCTGCCCATTTTATCATGAAAATACTCAAACATGCAGGAAAAATGTACGGTGAAGACCACATACCCACCACCTGGATTGTACAATTAACATTTTGCATTATTTATCTCCTGTCTCTCCATTTAACCAAACCTCTCTCTCCAGCCCCCTAGACACTGGCATGCGTATCATTAATGGTGTTCGATGTTTGTGTTTTCAGGGGGAATTTACACAATGTGAAATGCACACGTCTGAAGGACACCATCTAGGCACTCCAATCAATGTTTATATGTGTAATGGAACCTCTATCAAGAAATGGAATGTTGACCCCACAAAATTCCCTCGTGCCCCTTCTCAGTCCCCCAAGCACTGTTCTGTTGCTTTGTTTCGTTTACTATAGTTTACTTTGGCTCTAGTGTGTTATATAAATAGAATCATACAGTATCTGCCTTTCGTGTCTGGCACCTTTCACCCAACTGGCAGTTTTTACACTCACCCAGGTTGATTGCCGCTCCCCTGTGGATGAGACCTTGGGCTGCCTCCACTCTGGCTGATAGGAATAAAGCTGACCTGAGCTCTCTTGCACGTCTCTGGGAAACGCGGACTTTTCTTTTCGCTTGAGTGAATACCCAGGAAAGGAACTGCTAGGCTATAGGGTAGGTGTATGTTTAGCTTCATCAGAACCTTGTAGACCTTTTTCCTAAGCAGTTGACCACCTTCTGCCCCAGCGGCAATGGAGAAGCACTCACGCATGGCAATTGCTGTACAGACATCCTTGAGACGGTCTGCCGCGAGGGACGGTCAGTGCCTCCGCTCACTAGGCTCCCAAGCCAGCAGGAGTGGGAGAGGCGTGGAGAGGCGACGCTCAGCCACACCTACACCCTTAGGGGCACCACACCTGGATTACAGAGGGGCCTTGGGAGGCGGCAAGGGACATAGTTCCTCAGTGGCAGCCTGGCCCCCAAGGCGCAAAGTTCCTTCATAAGACATCCTGTAAACCAAGGATTCTGCTGTTAAAAAAATGATTTAAAATGTTGGCCTATGTGATCCAAATATGCAGCAAGAGATGTGGTGGAGACCGGGGAGGACGCACAGCCACCATCTTTGGAGAAAAGACGGCCCTCCAGCAGGGACGGCTCAAATCTGAGGCTCCTGTGGCAGGTTCCACTTCCCAGAAATGGTCACGCCAACCAGTATCTCCCACACCACACATTCTCCTTACAGTGAGATTTTGACACTCCTCCCGTGAAGAGCTGCAGTCTCTGTCCCCTTCCTTTGTTTTTTTTTTTTAATTTTTTTTTTCCATTTATTTATTTTTTGAGAGACATAGAGAGACAGAGCACAAGTTGGGGAGGGGCAGAGAGAGAAGGAGACACAGAATCCAAAACAGGCTCCAGGCTCTGAGCTGTCAGCACAGAACCCGATGCGGGGCTCGAACTCACCAACTGTGAGATCATGACCTGAGCCGAAGTCAGATGCTTAACTGACTGGGCCACCCAGGCGCCCCTCTGTCCCCTTCCTTTGAATCTGGGTAAGCCTGTGACACAGTGGAAGTGACACTATGGGACTTCAGAAGACAGGCCTTAAAAGGTGATATTGCCTCCCCCTGGCTCTCTTGGGAAGCTCACTGTTGGAACCCAGCTGCCATGCTGCTGGGGGAAACCCAAGCAGCCACATGGGGAGGCCACACAGAGAGCACTTGTGCAGATTTGCCTGCTGACAGCCAGTGTCACTGTCACACACGTGAGTGAAAATGTCTCCTGTGAGATAAGCCATCCTTGATGTGCCCAATCCAAACCCCTGACCACACAGTCTATGTGCCTAACAGAATGGTTGAGATCTGCCGTGAAGTTTTGGGGTCGTTTGTTACACAGCACCAGTAACTGGCGCATCTTGGGACGTTTTCTCGGGTCCCCAAGCACGATCCGTTCCTCTGAGAACTCATGGGCCTTCATGAGCTGGCACCCGGGGGTGGAGGGGCATAGGTTAGGAATGCACCCTCCACACCATTGCCAAAAGCGAGCAGCACCCGCCCCCCAGCTGCTGAGGTGAGGCTGATCTTTGTGGCTCCCGGTGTGATGCACAGCACGGTGGCAGGCACAGACGGTGTGAAAGGAAGGAGTGGGGAAAGAGGACGGAACTGAATTGGGTCCCATGAGGAGCCACACTCAGCTGGAATCAGGAGACTGGGCTCCAGGCCCAGGCTCCTCCTCGGTGTAATCTCAGCCTTTTCCCCATAAAGTGGGGGTCATCAGCCTGTCCATTTGCCTCCCAGGAACATCATGAGGGGATGGCGGATGGGAGCCGGTCCTGTGTTCCACCCCAATCCCTGGGGGGCAGCTGTGCCAATGGCCAAAACTTGGGGGTGCCTTCTTCACGGACTGTGTCGTGTCCCCTCCCCTCGCTGCACCTATCTGCCTCCTCCAGGCAGCCCCCCAGTACTTCTCTCTCCTGGGGGCCCTGCCAGCCTCAGCTCTGTACTCTTCACAGAAGGGCACCCCAGGGAGGGGGTCACCAAGCCTTTCCAGGGGCGATTCTCTTGGTGATCAGGCTCTTCGCAGGCCCTGCTTCTGTAGAACTCTGGAGCCCAGGGACCCACATTATGTTAGCCACCCCCTTTCCACCTCGATGGCTGTGATTCCAGAAGGGGGTGTACTTGCTCAAGGACACGGATATGGGGCTCCTCGGACAGGCAGATGGAGATCTCCTTCCAGCTTTTGGATAAAAATAGCCACGCAGGTGCCAAGTCTGTCCCAGAATCAGCACAGGCTGCTCCTGTTTGGAGACAGTCCCCTCTAAGAGCAGGACACTGTTTGGGGACTTTAACCCCCGGATGCCTGACAGCAGCTGCCCACAGGCTCCGAGGTGCTCCCGCTACCGAACGTAGCCTCCTGCCTGCTCTCCATGGTCCCCAGTCTCATCCAGCAGGACCGGGCTCGCCTCACAGCGGCTGAGCGCTCTGAGGCACAGACCCCACCTGAATCCCCCTGGAAATTCCTGCTGCCCCTCCCCAGGACCTAGTTCAGGCTCTTAATAGATGGAGCTAAGCTGAATGAATAAATGAGCGAACAAGCAAACGAACGAACGAGGAAACATTCAACACCCCAGATGCCGGCTTTCACACATCCCAGGTGGAAATCCTGGTCTTCATTTGCCTCACCCCTCCCCAGTGCCACCTGTGGGTGGCCTTGAACTTCCGGATGCTGCCATGGGGGTGGGGGGGGCTCCGCGTCTTGCGGCTTTCTTACCTCTGCCTCTAGTTGGCATATAATCGAGTCTCAGCCCGGCTCCCCTTGTAGGAGAAGTTGCTGCAGTGATCCAGACATCACATCTTTGCACCTCACCACCCGGGGGGAAAGAGACCCTCACCTCCCGCCCATCAATAAATGCCCCAGGCGACAAGCCCACCGGACCCCCGCCTGCCCAGAACACCTTGCACTGCTTGGCTTACCTGATGGGGGGTTCCCCGGGGAAAGTGCTGCTGCAGGATCGGGGATGGGGGTGGGGGCTGGGGGCCGCCAGAGAGCTCTGGCTCTCTGAGCTCACACCCCCGGGGGCTGGTGCAGGGGGGCCCCTCCAAGCTCAGACTGTCCACACCAACACCGGTCTGGCTCACCCAGTCAGGTTGGTAAGCCTCCCTGGGGCTCGGGTCCACCACCCTCTGAGCCGGCTTCCTTCTTTCCCCTCCCCAGCTCCCGGCTGCCCTTCACACCTGTCTACATAGGAAATGCGATTACGAACATTGTTTGCACTGGTTTCTTCTCTTAGTAGATGTCCTGGTCCCCATATGATCTGCTGCATTCACAGTCACGTTTGGGAGAACAGGCTCACCTATTCCCACCAGAATTGCCTCTGCGTTGGCCCAGCCTGGGCCCCACGACTCCAGAAATGCTCAGGAGAAAGGAGATCTCGGGACTAGAAGCCAGCCAAAGACGGGCTTAGAGGGCCACCCTAGGAGCAGTAGAGTCCCAGCCCGCCCAGACAGCCACGGCACCCGTCTCCGTGCGGAGGCAAAGGCCAGGCCTGAAGGGACCCAGGCTGCCCACCCCAGGAAAGGCTCTCAGGCCTGCGTGCGTTCAGTGCCCTGGGATGAAGTCTGCCAGGCTCTGCTCAGCTCTGCGGAGAAGGGAGGACGAGGCAGACGCTGAGTAAGGAAATGCACAGATGCATCTATCATCACAATGGGAGAAAGAGGGAGACGTCCCAGCCTTCAGAGCGTCTGGGGTGAGCCTGTCTTGGCCGTGCTGGGTGTGTCCGTCTGAGCTGTGTCTGGGCCCCAATCCACACCCCGCATCCGTGATCCCTGTCTGCACAGAAACTCAGTACCAAGCTTGTCCCCCGGGTCCACACCCACGTTCCGTGAGCACCTGCCAGGGCAGGGAGCGCCATCCCACTTTACACATGGAGAAACTGAGGCTAAGAGAGGGGAGACTGGCGGCAAGTCTGACTCACATCCAGTCGCTGCACCAAAGTCAAGTGCCCACTCTGATGCTTCAGTAAGACGAAAGCTCGTACCCGGGTTCTCGGCTCCAGAGATGCCACTCGGGAGGAGACTTTCAGCAGGGCCTCTGGAAATTTTTATTTATTGATTCATTCGAGAAGCTGCTGATCCATCAGACACAAATCTCATTCCCCTCTCCCAGGACTGCACATGCACTCAACCTCATTCCAAAATGCTCCATTCCTCCTGCCGCTGTCATCAGCGCTAAGTCTGGAGCCTGCCACAGTATGTTCGCTGGGGCTGCTGTGACCACAAACGAGGTGGGGGCAGGGGGTGCCAAACAACAAAAGTAGATTCTCTTACAGTTCTGGAGGCCAGAAGTCAGACGCCGAGGTGTGGGCAGGGCTGGTTCCCCCTGGGGCTCCGAGGGAGGGGTGTGCAGGCCCCTGGCCAGACCCCAATAGTGGCTCGAGCCCCAGGGCTTGAAGACGCACCGGCCCGGCCTCCCTCATGGTCACATGGCCTTCCCTCTTGTCCTTCTCCTTCTCCTTTCTTGGATGTAGGGTCCCCTCCTAAACCCACGGTGATCTCACCCTGGTAACCTTAATTACATCTGCAAAGTCCCTGTTTCCAAACAGGGGCACAGTCCTGGGTACAAGGGGTTAGGACAGGGACACATCTTCTGGGAGCACTCACTATGGTCAGCCCGTCTCCCGGAGGCAGACTGCTGATGCCCCATCTTACAGATGAGGCAAAGGAAGTGCGGAAGGGTTAAACACCGTTCTGTTCTCAGTGTGGATGCATCCTGGAGCCTGTGAGAGGGGAGGGGGAAGGAGGCGGACTGTCCTTGCCTTGTTCTGGCAGGTGCTGTTTTGGGGTAGACAACACGAGCCAGATGCATCACCTGCTCCGGGAAGGTGAGCCCAGGGCCGCCATGTTCCTCGTGCTGGCGAGGCCTGTGGAGTCGTCAGACTCGTAAGAGAAACAGGGAGCAGAATGGTGGGTGCCAGGGCCTGGGGTGGGGGACTTGCTCGGAAAATGTTCACTGACCCGACCTCCTGAACAAGCAAATGAGCTCACCCGCCAAGGCCCAGCTGGAACGTCACTCCTCTGTGAGAACGAGCCCATCCCAGCAGTACAGCCTGGTCTCCGTGATGGCTCTCTGTACTGGTCACACTCACCCAGCCCTCCCTTGGACCACGGCGACCTCTGTGGCCCATGATCGCTGCAGCAGCACCGGCCAGTGGGAAACCAATGCGAGCCGCGGTGCCACTTAAAATGGTCCAGTCGCCACAGAAAAGATAAAGATAAGCAAGTGAACTTAACTTTAGTAATATATATACACATATTGTTTCTTCAGCAAGTTTTATTTATTTTTAAATGCTTATTTAAACTGCGCCTGGGTGGCTCAGTCAGTTGAGCGTCCAACTCTTGACTTTGGCTCAGGTCATGATCTCACGGTTCATGGGATTGAGCCCCACATCGGGCTCTGCACTGACAGCACGGAGCCTGCTTGGGATTCTTGCTCTCCCTTTCTGCCCCTCCGTCTCCTCCCCTCCAAATAAATGGATAAACATTTATTTATTTAAATCTTTTATTTTAGAGAGAGCGAGCGAGTGGGGGGGCGGGGGCAGAGGGAGAGAGAGAGAATCTTAAGCAAGCTCCGTCCTCAGTGAAGAGCTTCAAGGGGGGCTGGATCCCATGACCCTGAGATCATGACCTGAGCCAAAATCAAGAGTCAGATGCTCAACCAACTGAGCCACCCAGGGGCCCCAGAAATTGTTTGTTTTTTTAAGTAAGATCCATGCCCAACGTGGGGCTCGATATCCAGAGTCATATGCTCCACCGACTGAGCCAGCTGGTACTGCAGCTGGGGGGGGGGGGGGTGGCCAGAGGCCCTGTGCTCTGTGGAGACACCCCCCAGGGCCCCTCGAGGTATTCTAAGGGCGCCCCAAATCCCTGTAAGGGAAGCCCTGGGAGCCATGTCTGGCAGACCGCAACACTCGCTTCCTGTTAGCGTTATTTGGTAAAAGGGTCGGGCCCACAACCGCACTCGCTCGGCACATCTACTGGCCCAGGTCCACTGTGCCAGGCGGTGAGACGAGGCAGGGGTGGGGGCGGGGAAGACGGAGATAAAGACAGACACAACTGCCCCTCCGGAGGCCGCGTCCAACGGATGGCGAGATTCTGGGGTTTTCAGCCACACGCGGCAGGACCCTGTGCTGACGGGAGGTCCCGCTTTCTTTCTTTTTTCTTTTTTAAATGTTTATTTATTTTGAGAGAGGGCACGAGTGGAGGAGGGGCAGAGGGAGAGGGAGAGAGAATCTCAAGCGGACTCTGCACTGTCAACGCAGAGTCCGATGCGGGGCTCGATCCCACGAACCGTGAGACCACAACCTGAGCCCAGATGAAGAGTCGACGCTGAACCCACTGAGCCACCCAGGGGCCCCGTGAGGAGGTCCTACCTGCCGTCTGGAAGGACGGACTCCGGTCACGGAGCAGGAGCTGGGGCCGTAGGGGTGGCTCTGAGAGGCGTCCCCGCCGGGGTGGACGTCCCCAGCAGCACAGCCAGGCCTGGGAGGTGCTGAGGACGTGCCGGGGTGCTGGTTTCTCTCTAAAATAAAAATCTTGTCCGCCCACTGGTTCTTCTGGCAAATGGCCTACCTAACCTTCCACGAGCCAGTGCCACTGCCTACACCTCTGGCTGTGCGTTCATCTCCACTCTGCACCAAACCGTGGGTCTGTTTTGATGGCAAACTCATCTCTGGGCGCGTGTGTGCAGGGGCTGGGGGAGCACGAATAACCCCAAATACCTGGACAGAAGCCACCCCTGGAAATCTGCCGACCTCATCCCTCCATCTCGTCCCCTCCTCCAGGGGCTCTTCCTGTACTTTTCCACCCAAGGACTGACTGAGGACAAAGTAGACGATCATCGCTGCGAATCAATAGCCAGTGGCTACAAATGCAGCTTGAAGCAGCCTGCACATTTTTGGAAGATTGATCAATTCGTTTTCAATGGCATGAAAGGAAAGAAATGACTTTCCTGGAAGACCGGTGGGGTGAGCAGGACGTCTGAGAAGGGGTGCTGTCCGGCAAGGAGGATGGCGGTCCCCACCATGGGCACAGGACACTGGGGTCACGGGTGGGTGGCCCAACAGGGCTCTCTCCTCCACTGCTCCTCTATTCCCAGTGCCTCGAGCAGGGCCTGGCACGCAGTAGGTCGAATCGATGTGGCAGGAACGACCCCGCTGTCCTCACAGAACCCCAGACGGAACGCCATCACGTGCCCTTTGCTGCGAGGGTGCAGCACGCGTGAACTTTGAGGATTCCCAGTTCCAGGGGCACCTGGCGGGCTCAGTCAGTAGGGCATGCAACTCTTGATCTCAGGGTCATGAGTTCAAGCCCCACATTGGGCACAGAGCTTTCTTAAAAAAAAAAAAAAAGAGGGGCGCCTGGGTGGCGCAGTCGGTTAAGCGTCCGACTTCAGCCAGGTCACGATCTCACGGTCCGTGAGTTTGAGCCCCGCGTCGGGCTCTGGGCTGATGGCTCAGAGCCTGGAGCCTGTTTCTGATTCTGTGTCTCCCTCTCTCTCTGCCCCTCCCCCGTTCATGCTCTGTCTCTCTCTGTCCCAAAAATAAATAAACGTTGAAAAAAAAATTAAAAAAAAAAAAAAAGAATATTAGTGTTTAATGGGGACAGAGCTTCCGGCTGGGGAGAGGAAAGAGTGTTGGAGACAGAAGGTGGTGACAGGAGCGCGACAGTGGGAATGTGCCTCATGCCGTGGGGCCGCACTGCTGAGGGGGCATCTTGCGGGACAGCAGCAGCCTGGCGGGCTCGGCTAGGCGGAGAGGGAAATGTGGCTGTGACACAAACCCCCAGCCCCCACTGGGACCCCTGTCACATGGGCTTTGTGAGCAAGAACCCCCAGCCTCCCCTTTGGGGAAACTGACTCTCCATAAAGAGTAGCAGTCTATGCCTTCCTGCACAGTTTTAATTTGCTAACCAGAGACCTTTGTTAAGTGTCAGAACATGGCTAATCGTGTTTTACTTTTGTTTTTAAAAACGGAACAGGGGCGCCTGGGTGGCGCAGTCGGTTAAGCGTCCGACTTCAGCCGGGTCACGATCTCGCGGTCCGTGAGTTCGAGCCCCGCATCGGGCTCTGGGCTGATGGCTTGGAGCCTGTTTCTGATTCTGTGTCTCCCTCTCTCTCTGCCCCTCCCCCGTTCATGCTCTGTCTCTCTCTGTCCCAGAAATAAATAAAAAACGTTGAAAAAAATTAAAAAATAAAAATAAAAACGGAACAAAGGGACGCCTGGGTGGCTCAGTCGGTCTGACTCTTGATTTTGGCTCAGGTCATGATCTCAGGGTTTGTGGGATCGAGCCCTAAGTTGGGCTCTGTGCTGACAGCAGGGAGTTGGCTTGAGATTCTCTCTCCCGCCCCCCTTCTGCCCCTCCCCTGCTCACGTGCTCTCTCTCTCTCTCTTAAAAGTAAAATACATAAATAAAAATAAAAATAAAATTTAAAAACAGAAAAAAGCAGGGATGCCTGGCTAGCTCAGTCAGTGGAGCATGCAACTCTTTTTGTTGTTGTTGTCGTTTTATTTTGAGAGTGTTGTGTATGTACACGAGCAGGGGAGGGGCAGAGAGAGACAGAGAGAGAGAATCCCAAGTAGGCTCTGTGCTGTCAGTGTGGAGCCCAACTTGGGGCTTGAACCCACAAACCATGAGATCACGACCTGAGCTGAAACTGGCTCAGGAGAGCCCTCTCTTACCCTGATACTCCGTGGACAATTCCTGAAGATCCCTTGCGTGTTGACAGCTATGGGACATGCAGGGAACCAAAGGGAACCAAAGGCATTTCCTACTTAGACTCTGGACTGGGGGGTTCCCAACCCAGCGGGAGTTGGCTTTCCGCCTTCCCCTGCAGAGGCCCCGCGGTGCCCAGGAGCTGGCTCAAGGACACCCTTACTAGTCACTGCGAGTTGAGCAAGCACTTGTGAGAGGCCAGATGCACGCCGAACCCACCCGGCCACCGCGGCCAGGGTGCCAGGTGTGTATCCTCCCAGCCAAGGGAGCGGAGGCCGAGGGATGGGCCGCAAGGCAGACAAGCCAGCTCCGGAGGGCTACTCCAGTGCTATTATGTCGTAAGGACACCTGGCTGTCCCTCCCAGAGGCGGACTTCCCCAATATATTAGGACTGAAGCAAGACAAGGAACGACACCGTGATCAGACTTCCTGTTGTCACTGACCCCTGAGGCCCCTGCATTTCTGATGGCTACACCTGGACCTGCTTTTCTTGGAGAAACACAAGCAATGGAAAGACCAATGTTGGGGCACCTGCCGGCTTAGTCGGTAGATCTAAGGTTTTAAGTTCTTGGGGTCTTAAGTTCAAGCCCCACGTTACGTGTAGACATTACTTAAAAATTAAATCTTTGAAAAAAAACAACAACAACAACACTAGGGCTCCTGGGTGGCTCAGTCCGTTGAGTATTTGACTCTTGATTTCTGCTCAGGCCATGATCTCGCAGTTTGTGCGTGTGAGCCCCCCATCGGGCTCCGTGCTGGCAGTGCAGGACCTTCTCTCTCCCTCCCTCTCTCTCTCTCTCTCTGCCCCTCCCTTACGTGTGTACACGCGTGCACTCTCTCTCTCTTAAAAATAAACAAATAAACTTTAAAACAAACCAACAAACGAAAACGCAAAACACGAATGCTTACAAATGGCACCTAACACACAGAGGGGGAAAGAGACCCAATTTTATTTTATTTTTTAACTCAGAAAACAGAAACATTAAATATATCAGAGACATTTTCAGGGAAAAGCTGTATAAAATATGTCCCTGAGCTAATCTTCATTCTATAATTATTTGAAGTCCACAAAAATAATTTACTTGAATATGGTTATGACGGGAAATCATTTTTTTAAAACTTATTTATTTGAGAGAGAGATTGCAAACAGGGAAGTGGCAGAGAGAGAGGAAAAGAGAGAATCCCAAGCAGGCTCCATACAGAGCCCAATGTGAGGCTTGAACTCACGAACCACAAGATCATGACCTGAGTGGAAATCAAGAGTCAGACGCTTAACCAACTGAGCCACCCAGGTGCCCCTGGAGACATCTGACTTCCTACCCACTACCTGTGCCCGGAGCTCATTTGAATAAGCTTGTGTTCCTCGAAGCCTCAAGAGGCTCGCCTCTAGGAGCCAAGAGCATGTCAAGAAAACCAGCAGGGGCGCCTGGGGGGCTCGTTGGTTGAGCGTCCTACTTTGGTTCAGGTCACGATCTCACAGTTTGTGGGTTCGGGCCCCGTGTCGGGCTCTGTGCTGACAGCTTGGAGCCCAGAGCCTGCTTCAAGTTCTGTGTCTCCCTCTCTCTTTGCCCCTCCGCCACTCGTGCTGTCTCTTTGTCTCTCTGTCTCTTTGTCTCAAAAAAAAAAATACATATTAAAAATACATAAGCAAATAAAATAATTTTTAAAAATTAAAAAAAATTGATGTGCAAAAATAATTCGTAACAATACCACTGCAAGTTGCTGTTTATTCCAATGTCCCAGCATTTAGGGCAAAGACCATCTTCAAACAACCTGACGGTCAGCCAGTGAGTTTGATGGGATAAAGGAAGAACTAAAAACTCGCTCACACGGGACCCCAATCCTGCCGGCTGTCTGAGCACGCACACAGTGCCACCCACGCCGGCCACGGGCTGAGAATCCCAGCGGAGCAGAGGTGTGGTGTGAAGAAACGACGTGATGTTATTTCTGTGACACCCCGAGGTCCACGCTGCTCGGTGCGTGCACTCCACCCCGCGGGGACCTGTTAACAGGAAGCTGGCGAACGGGGCACGGAGCATGAACACCTGGGCAGCGCTCTCCTGGGCAGACACGAGGCCCGCGAGGCTCTCACGTGACCCCCACTCCTCCACGCGGCCTTTAAGGCCTCCACGGGTGGGGGGGGTGCCATGTTTCCTCCGCCTCCCGCGTTTTCTCGGGGCAAACCGTCTTTGCCGGCAGCAGCTTAGAAGCCACAGAGACCTAGGCTTCTGACTGTATTATCATGCCTCACCTTGTGACAGACTGTCTGCCAAGTGGCTTCGGTGAAGTCCACATACCCCATCTGCCCTCAGTGGACACACTCCCTAACGCGGCCTGGCTCCGAAGGCCACCTCCCTGTTGCTGCGGCAGGTGTCCCTCCTGCCGGCTGTGACTCCCCCACGTCACAGGGCTCCAGGAGAGAAGACAAAGAGAGCCTTGGCACTTTGTAATATGTAATCTTATTTTCTGGTAAACTCTACCCCTAACGTGGGGCTCGAACTCACAACCCCAAGATCAAGAGTCACATGCTCAAAGAAGACATCCAGCTGGCCAACTGACACATGAAAAATTGCTCAACATCACTTATCATCAGGGAAATACAAATCAAAACCACAATGAGATACCACCTCACACCTGTCAGAATGGCTCACATAACATGAACAACTCAGGCAGCAACAGATGTTGGCGAGGATGCGGAGAGAGAGGATCTCTTTTGCACCGTTGGTGGGAATGCAAGCTGGTGCAGCCACTGTGGAAAACGGTGTGGAGGTTCCTCAAAAAATTAAAAATAGAACTACCCTAGGACCCAACAATGGCACTACTAGGCATTTATCCACAGGATGCAGGTGTGCTGTTTCGAAGGGACACATGCACCCCCATGTTTACAGCAGCCCTATCAACAGTAGCCAAAGTATGGAAAGAGCCTAAATGTCCACCAATGGATGAGTGGATAAAGAAGATGTGGTATATGTATACAGTGGAGTATTACTCGACAATCAAAAAGAACGAAATCTGGCCATTTGCAACTACGTGGATGGAACTGGAGGGTATTATGCTAAGTGAAATGAGTCAGTGAGAGAAAGACAAAAATCATAGGACTTCACTCATATGAGGACTTTAAGAGACAAAACAGGTGAACACAAGGGAAGGGAAACAAAAATAAGATAAAAACAGGGAGGGGGACAAAACAGAAGAGACTCATAAAGATGGAGAATAAACTGAGGGTTGCTGGAGGGGTTGTGGAAGGGGGGATGGGCTAAATGGGGGAGGGGCACTAAGGAATCTACTCCTGAAATCACTGTTGCACTAGATGCTGAGTTGGATGTAAATTAAAAAAAAAAAAAAAAGAGTCACATGCTCTACAGACTGAGCCAGCCAGGTGTCCCCATGCAATCCTGTTTTAAATAATGCTGATTTAAAAAGAATTTGGAAAACAAGGGATGTGGTCCAGCAGCAAGGTGTTCAGGAAAACTTTGGAAACCGAGGCTCCACCTCACTGGGGTAAACGGAGGCAAGTTCTCCGAAGGTGCCTCTGCCGTCACCTGACGTCTCTCTGACACAGAAGCGGCGCCTGCTTTCACGTCTGCAGGTGCAAGTGTCCCAGGACAGCTGCGTTCCGTCAGCACTGACCGGGGTTGTCCAGCAACCCCCGGCCGCTGGTCACGTGAGGGTGGGGTACGGTTCACTCGGCAGCCAGCTTCCAAATCACTCCCGTCAGTGGAGTCAAATTTGCAGATCAAGTACACGAATATTTTTATATTATTCTATTTCAAATTGGTAGAATTCAAAACACAGAAAACAGTACACAAAAACACTGGTTTTATTTAATAGCATGTCCGTGACCCAGGGCCAGCTTGGAATCCACAGTCGGGAGAGTCACACGGCCTACGGCTCACCAGGACCCCCGTTCTCCCGGTCCACCCTGTCCTGACACAAGCCAAGGGCCCCCACAGGGGAGGTGCGGGCGTCCGTTCACGTACAGGTTTTCAGAGCCCTTGTAAAATGAACTGCTCAAGCAGCTGCTTCTGGTGGAAACTCGGGACACCAGTGGGGGGTCAGGGTGGGCTCCTAAGTGCTGGTCTTCCTTTGCTTTGGTCTCAGCTTGTTCCAAACCCTCTCCAGGGCTACTTTTCCCATGAAGAAGGTGATGGCAAAATTACGCCTGTACCAGTCTCTGTGGAGGAACCAGACGAGCACACGTGATGCCCCAGTAACTGAGGACCAGCACCCCAGCCTCTGAGGGGAGTTCCCGGCCAAAAGGCAAGTCCTCCTGACTATCCCCACCTTTCCTCACTGCCTCTTCCTTTTTCTGCCCTCATTAAAGCTAACCTGTCCCTAAAAGCCTTCCCTCCTTCCTCCTGGATTTTCATCAGGGCCCCCCAGGCTATCACAAGAGAGTAAGGCTCAGCACGTGAACCCCCACCTTTGCCCATTCCGCTGCAATCCTCCTCTGGTTTTTGCCAAGAGACTCCAGAAAAGGAGATTGGGGCCTCAAGACTTCCGTGGCATTCCTGGGGAGCCACAATCATTGAGTGTGGCAGGACTCCGTGGGGACCATCCTGGTTTGGGGCCTTATTTGCGTGAGAAGCACAAAGTACTCCATCGGGAGAAGTTAATCTGTCACAAGTGCCAACGTCATAAAGCTGCACATCCTCTTTTTCTAAACAATCTGAGCTTCTGTGTCTCTAAATAGAGAATTCCAGGGCTTCCTCTAAATATTGGGGTGGAGTTCACCAACAGCCACGGGCTCACTTGCCTGTGAGTTACTGTACAAAACTTGCAAATTCACCCCACTGCTGAATGGGCAAAGCTTGGGAAGTTTCCACAACAGAAGGCACACATTCCAGACTCTCAATGCTAAGCCTCTGGAAGCTGAAATGTCCATAAGTACCGATGCTTTTCAGCCAAATGAACTCATGAGTGAACACGGAACTTCTAGTCCAGACTGGACTCAAATGACTTACTGAGTCCAGGACAAAAGGAAGCAAAACGACCACGGGCTCCAAAGAAGCGACAGCAAGAGGTAAGGACGCTCGTTTTCTGGAGCCTCTGTGTTGGCTGAAGAGACAATCTCCCTCCTCGTGAGAACGATCTTGCGTTTCTATCCACTTAAGTGATGTTATAAATGGGAAGCAGTGCCCTAAATAAACACGGCTTCCAGAAAGAGAAAACCGGTACCCCATCGAGACGGCAGTTCCTGGGTTACTAAGGAAAAGCCAGATTCCACTCCACCGACGCTCTGACAAAGCGCAGGGAAACTAAACTCTCCCTGTTTCCATGGGGAAGGCAGGGGCAGGGTGGCGTGGGCGCGGAAGGGGGCACTGACGCTCCCCTGCCGCCTGACCCGGGGTGGGGCTGGTCCTCCTCTCCTCTCCAGCACACACGCTCGGGCCCACATCACAGCTCACACTGGCCTGACGTTATGACCTAGCTGGTTCAGAGTAACACGGGACCGCAGGAGTGCCAACGTGCTCGTGCTGCCAGACTCCTCTGTCTGAGGGGCGGTCTCTCGAGCTCGCCCAGCCTCACCCACCACCACCGTCCTTTAGATCTTACCTGCCCTGCCTGACCGACACTGCCACTGTCACCTTCTATTTTATTAAGTTTATTTCTATTTATTTTGAGAGTGGGGTGGGGGGCACAGAGAGAGGGAGAGAGAGGATCCCAAGCAGGCTCCGTGCTGTCGGCACGGAGCCGGATGCGGGGCTCGAACTCACCAACGGTGATATCATGAACTGAGCCGAAATCAAGGGTCAGATGTTTAACTGAGTCCCCCGCCAGGCTATCATTTTAAACGAGGTCTTCTATGAACCCCTCTCACCCCCGACTCATACACCCTTTACATATTTCCTGTGATCTGGTTGGTACTAAGTACGGGGGTCTGCCTAGATTCGCTCCGTGTTCTGGTAAGAACGCCGCACAGGTGCTGCCCAATACTTCGTCCTGCACCGTGCAGAGGCAGCTGGCCCAGTGTGCGCAGCAAGAGAAGACACGGGGTGAGGGGCCATCACCCCATCCCGCGCCCTGCAAAGCCCCGCCCGCCTTCCTGCCCGCTGGTTTCAGCAGCTGTGGGGCACCGCTGCCCACACCTATTATTTCCCTGGGAAAATGTTAATTCTCCGACTCCACCGCTCCTTCTGCATCAGCTGTCAACCCACAAAGAAAAATGCTCCTTCACATGGTTCCCCTGAAACAGTCGATGCAGGAAAGGTGTGAATTCTCTGGGTGCTTTTACTGATCAATTTGCAGAACGAGTTGGCTGACTAGCAGTGTGCGGAGGGGACCGAGCTCCTCGGCCTTGCTATGACGGCAAAGGTCTCTGCAGATTCGGTATACTTTTAATCCACTACGGTCATTTCCTTTGTGCGGCTGAAACGGCCTCACCCTTAGCCTAAGGGAGCCCCTCCAGTAGGCCCCTGTGCCGTTCTCATGTGACCCCGCCAGTCTCTGGGCCTCCTCTTTGACACAAGGTGTCTTGCCTCATCGTGCGCTGTTCCCACTGCAGACCTGCTTCTCTAAGGAGTCCCGGTTCCCCTTAGAGGAAAGTGCTGTTTAGAACTGTCGAGGGGCATCTGGGTGGCTCAGTCCGTTGAGCGTCCAACTTTTGATTTCCGCTCAGGTCTTGATCCCAGGGTCGTGGGATCAAGTCCTGCGTTGGGCTCCATGCTGGGGTGGAGCCTGCTTAAGATTCTCTCCCCCCATTGCCCCTCTCTCCTGCTCACACTCTCAAACAAGTAAACAAATAAATTAAATAATGTAAAATAAACTTCAAAAAAAGAACCTGCTGTCAGAGCACTAGGGGTGCAAACCGTTATGGGGTGGCCACGCAAATAACTGTAAGCCGTCCATTTTATTTAAAAGTACGAAAACTAAAAAAAAATAAAAACAAACTAAAACAAACAAACAAACAAACAAACAAATAAATAAATAAAAGTACGAAAACTAAGTTTACAGCAATGTCTACCTTTAACATAAACATCAATGTCACTAAATTCAGGTAAGAAAATAATCCTACCCAATATGAATATGATATTCAAAATTTTAGAAAAAAAGTAAGCACTTACCTGTTATAGCACATGTGTTTCTGAAAATTTTTACTTAAAAATTCCTTGTAAAAGTCAGCCATTTCTTCTGCATCTAATGTTGCTTTCTGACCTGAAAATTAATTTCAACTTAAACATTAAGACTTAAGAAGAAGAGACCCACAAACTACTATTGATCTAACAAAGGAGGTCAGCAAGATCAAAATGCAAACATCAACTGTATCTTTCTATCTATACACTAGCAATAAACAATCCAAAAATAAAATCAAGAAACAATAATTTCAGGGGTGCCTGGCTGGCTCAGTCAGTAGAGCATGCAACCCTTTATCTAGGGGTTGTGAGTTGAAGCCCCATGTTGTGCATAGAGTTTAGTTAATAAAAATGTAAATATATTAAAAAAAAAAAGAATACCATTTACAATATCACCAGGAACAATAAAAGACTTAGGAATAAATCTGAAAGGAAGTGTTAAGACCTACACACTGCAAACTACAAAACACATTAAGAAATAAAAGACCTGAACAAACGGAAAGACATTCCACGTTCATGGTTTTAAGGACTGCAGACTGCTGAGATGGGCAGCACGCCCAAGCTGACCTACAGATACAATACAATCCCCATCAAAATCCCAGCTGGCTTTTTGGCAGAAACTGAGGAGCAGATCCGAAAATGCAGAGAAACCCATCAGCCGACACAATGTTGAAAAAGAAAAGGGGTGCCTGGGTGGCTCAGCCAGGTAGGTGTCCAGCTTCGGCTCAGATCATGACCCCACGGCTCAATTTCTTCACCACTGAGGCAAGCACAGGTGTGCGTCTCCCAATACACAGCCCGCGACGCGCTTCGTCACGTCCCCTCAAATGCCTTGAAGCTTCTAACGAGAAACGTGAGCCACCCGTAGAGGGGAAACGGACTACTTTCCAACCTGAATGCATCCTGGCTCAACAGCGCACCCTCCCACCCTGGCCCGGGGTAGGTGCCGGCCTAACCAGTCCATCTGGGAGTCGGTGAGCACACGCTCAACCAGGTGACACACGGGGACTAACCCGGCCACCTCCATGGTCCTCCCTGTGTGGTGGGAGATGCCGACCGCGGCGCCGGCCCCCAGGGCTCCCCCATCCCCCCCAGGTTTGAAAAGGCCACACAGGACAGCAACCAGCCTGCCAAGAGAAATGCGGCCAGACAGCAGCCCACAGGCCAGTCTCAGGACACCCAGTGATGGCTCGGAGGTGAAGGCACTCTGGCTTCAGAGTGTTTGAAGCCCAAACAGGCGCTCGGACCTCTGCCCCCGGGCTCTTGCACGCGTAGAGAGGCCCACGTTCGAGCTCCTGCCTCGGGTGTAGCACGCTTGCCCCTGGAAGACGCCGCCTCTGGGCAGAGGCCACGTTTCCCGGCCGCACTGCCGAGGTCGATGCTGCAACCCCAGCGGGGTTTGGGGGGGATGGGCTGGGAGGGTAACCCAAGGGCACGTTTCCACAGAAACAGGAGCGAAGGTGCTGACCTTTGACGCATACGACACGGAAGCAAGCCCTCAGATGGCACGGTCCAAGCGTGTGTCTGTCGGCGCACAGAGGACAAGGACACGTCCCTTCCACAACATAACCAAGGACCTGCCTGAGTCAACAGCAGTATTTTCCACATGTTCGTTCTCACTCCTCTGACCCAGCCTCCTGCAGCTCCTCAAATCCTCCATCTGGGGTCTCTTCCCTCATCTAGAAGATTCTCTCTCAAATCTCCCCTAGCTGTCCTCTCCTCAGACAGGCCTCTGTGAGGCCCTGTTAAGATGCCCGCTCCCCCTCAATTCCAGGTTGTTTTTCTTCCAGGGGCCGACGACAGACCCCGAGACCTAGTATTCACAGGGCTACCTGTCGGTTGGCCCCACTCCCAGCCCACACTGGAATGTCCGCTCCCTGAGGGCAAGGCCACAGCTGTCTCATCCAGTATGAGGTCCCAGTGCCTAGTGTGGCACACAGAAGGAGTTCGACAGCTACCTCGCATCAACACATGGCCAGATGCTAAGTGGGACAAGAAAGAGAACAGCCAGCCGCCCGAGGAGGGGAGGGTAGCCGAAGGCTCCCAGAGAAGGCGACGTGTAGGCTGGGTCTTAAAGGATGAGTAGGAGCCCACGAGGCAGAGAAGGGAGAGAATGGGTCAGAAGCCGGGGACCGGCACAGAGGGAAACAAAGGGTCTGGAGAGGCATAGATGTGGCCGAACAGAGTGAGCGAGGAGGAGGGTGGGCAGGGCTCGAGCGTGGTGAGGGGACCAGGGAGGAGCCCCCGGCTTCAGGCAGGAGGAGCAGCCAGGCCGGCCCAAGAGCGTTAGTGTCCTCTGAACGATGGGTCCTGGAGGGACAGCACGTGTGCACGCTCGAGTCAGCATCCCAGCACATCTGTCTGCACCCCCACGTGAGGACCCGACGAGGCGCCCCAGCGGCAGCGGTTAGCGGCCCCGCGGAGCTCCGTCCCTCGCTGGCTGCTGGCCCAGGACTGTGGGTTCTCTCATCTAGAACGTGGGTCAGAACAGCACGCATCATGAGGCTGCTCTGAGACAGAATGGGTGGCAGCCAGTGTGACGGGTGACACGGGGCCTGGCACGGAGCGCACCCTTGTCACCACCGCTGGCGGGACAGCAGGAGCCCCGGGCTCTAAGGACAGGCAGGTGCCAGCTTCAGCTGCTGGTCTGGTTTGGTGTCTTGTGCAAACACCCCACAGCCAGAGCTCAGCATAAAGCAGAAGCCACGTAAATGTCTGCTGAGCAACTCGGCTTTCGCGTCTATCGACACTGCAGCGGGCTACTGCGCTCGGATGAAACTAAGCAAAGAAAGGGAGGTAGGATAACCCAGTTCATTACACATTTGCTAAAAACCACGTGGGGGTCTATGACCGCGAGTAAATCTATCTCCATGGCGTGCCTTCTTCCCACTGCGTGAACACTTTAGCAACCAAAGAAATTAGAGGCAAGAATCTTCCCACCATACTGCTGCCCTACAAATGAGACTCAATTTGGGGACATGCAGAGCTGAAATCAGGGTATTCCGCTTTTGCACTGGAAATTCAGTAATTTTTCTACACTGCTGCAGAATATTCCAGTGAACATCCACTGAGTGGGCCACCTTAGCCTTACCCAGTCCGCGATTACTAGAATTATATACTCCCCCCTTTTTTAAAAGATAATGCTGGGGGCGCCTGGGTGGCGCAGTCCGTTAAGCGTCCGGCTTCAGCCAGGTCACGATCTCGCGGTCCGTGAGTTTGAGCCCCGCGTCGGGCTCTGGGCTGATGGCTCAGAGCCTGGAGCCTGTTTCCGATTCTGTGTCTCCCTCTCTCTGCCCCTCCCCCGTTCATGCTCTGTCTCTCTGTCCCAAAAATAAATAAACGTTGAAAAAAAAAAAAAAACATTAAAAGATAATGCTGCAAGGAACCTACAGCTACCTCTTCTGTTTTCCTCTAGAATGCATTCTTAGATATCCTGTGCGTCACAATTTCCCTGCTTCTTGGCAGGGGTGCTGCCTACAGGGGCATCCTCTGGAAAGACGGCTGGAAATTTCCCCTGCCGCGGACCACCTACGAGCACTGTATTGGACTATAACTCTAACTCCACCAGCACGGAGTGTAACCACTGAAGGCACCCCCTGAATTCAGCAAGCACAAAATGATGCCCAGTTGCTGTTCTGATACACATCGTAATCTGCAGTCACATTACTCACCTACAGGTATTTTGTTGTTTCTACGACCCCGTTAACGCTCTTCACAAAGACTGCCCCGGTCGCCTCTGTTCTATCATCTGCTGTTCATGCTTAACCTGCTTCCTGGATGCTGACCCTTTGTTCCAGCCCTCTGCTTTCCCAGACACCGCTTGCAATTGAGCACACAACTCTGGATCTTGGGGTTGTGAGTTCGAGCCCCACGTTGACTGAGGGTACAGACGGCCTAAAAATAAAATCTTAACAAAAAAAGAGGTCCTCACTTACATAGAAGGCAGTT
The DNA here is from genome assembly GCF_016509475.1 of Prionailurus bengalensis. Classification (NCBI taxonomy): domain Eukaryota; kingdom Metazoa; phylum Chordata; class Mammalia; order Carnivora; family Felidae; genus Prionailurus; species Prionailurus bengalensis. Next base: position 145,986,604 of record NC_057355.1, on the reverse strand, counting down.
TTCATGTTCTCCTGTCTTTCTACCTTTACTGTCGAGCTTAAAGAACCACCATTCCTCCAGACAACGGAGACTCAGTTGTGTTCTATCAGACCCTCTAGAACTGGCAGCTACGTATTCAACTCTTAACCCACAAATAATTGATTTTTTTTAAATGTTTATTTATTTATTTTGAGAGCAGGGGGAGGGGCAGAGAGACAGGGAGAGAGACAGACTCCCAAGCTGTCAGCACAGGGCCAGTATGAGGTCCCAGTATGTGGGACTCAAGCCACAAACCATGAGATCGTGACCTGAGCCGAAATCAAGAGTCAGACACTTTAACCAACTGAGTCACCCAGGCGGTTTTTTTAATTAATTGATTTTTCATAATTAGCTTTTTGATCCATTTGGAATATATTTGTATTATAGGGGTCATGAATCCAAATTTACTCTCGAGTCAAAAATAGTTTCTTCATTAACATTTTTATTTTATTTTTTACATTTTATTTATTTTTGATAGATGGAGACAGAGCTTGAGCAGAGGAGGGGCAGAGAGAGAGGGAGACACAGAATCAGAAGCCGGCTCCAGGCTCCGAGCCGTCAGCACAGAGCCCGATGCGGGGCTCAAACTCACAGACTGCGAAATCATGACCTGAGCCGAAGTCGGACGCTTAACCGACTGAGCCACCCAGGTGCCCCATTTCCATTAACATTTATTAAACAAACTCCTCCTCCCTCGGTCCTGCGGGACCCCTATAATCACGTGTTCAGCACGCATTCTGGCCCACTGAGATGACATGACTGTCACCCCCCCCCCCCCCCGCCCCGTTTCCATCACTGCAGCCTGGAAACTGTTTAACTAGCTGACACAGTGGGAACCTCCCTTCATGTGTCCTGTCCTCAATACATTCCTTCCTGTTTTATTACCAAATTCATTTAAAAGTCTGATTTAAGGCCAACCTTTCAGTTCTTAGAAACGCCAGCAAGAGAAACTCTGATATTGATAACAGGACTCAAAACAACCTTTCCCGTGTTAAGAGAGTGGTTATCTCCGAAGCATGTCCACAGCCTCCCTGACCCTGCCTGATCCTGGTGAGACTCACGAGGCTGGTGCCCCTCCCTTAGGGCTGCAGCATCTGTGACCACAGCCCAGGGCCCGCTGACTCGTCAGCAGGGCCGGGACAGCACAGGGTGAGCTGAGAGCCACCGTGGCACGGTGACATCAGACGGGCCCGGGAACCCTAGTCACTAGGCCAGAACCCAGGCCCTCCACTTCCTGTGTAATTCTGGTTCAGTGCCTTGCCCTCAGGTTCCTCATCTCTGAGGTGGTAAGAGCAGCGGGACCCGTTTCTCTGGGTCATTGTGGGAAACAAAAGCGATACAGGCAAAGGACTTGGCGCATACAGTCAGCATCTGAAATTGTGCGCAATTACGCTACGCTTATTGTTAGGACTCTGCACCCTTTCCTGCTGGCTCCGGCCCTCCACGATGGCACCTTGACGGGACCCTGCAGCAGTCGGCAAACAGCAGAGCCCATGTCTGGCATCCACCCTCCCAGCTCTTTCTCCCAAATGGAGTCAAGCGGGGCTAAGGGAGGGGCAGCGCTTTAGCCCAAGAACAGACGTGGCTTTTGGGGTCAACGGTTCCAGATTTTCCATCAGAATGTTTTGACAGCAGACATCTGTTTAACAAACACTATGACGCGTTATTTGGACCTCACGTCAACAGCAAGAGAAAATGATTAAAGGTCATTTTGGGCACCAGACCTTCTATCCAAAACAGGAAAGGCAGCACAGCAGGCAGAGGGAACTGAGTGCATCCAGCATCCCTGCCATGTCGCACAGCATGGGGGACAAGATGTAAAAGAGGGGACAGGACAGGCGGGGGCCGGGGAGGCCTTCAGTCCAGACAGAGAGCGCAGCTGTCATTCCGTAGTCACACGAGTCTAAAAACCCAAGCCGGGCAACAAATGTCAAATGTGCATCTGGGGCAGGACAGTCTGGCTACACTGCCAAGGCTAAGTCTGAGGCAGGAGCTGACAAACGACAGCCTGCAGGCCAGCCGCCCCTGCTTCTGTAAATAAAGTTTTATTGGAACACATTCATGCCCATTAATCTATGTGTTTTTCTCTTTTCTTTTCTTTTCTTTTCCTTTTTCTCTTTTTTTTTTCTTTCTCTCTCTCTCTTCCTTCCTCTCCTTAAAAGAGCAAGGGCCAAGAGCAGAGGGAGAGGGAGAGGGAGAGACAGAATCTCAAGCAGGCTCCACACACAACGTGGAGCCCAACTAACCCACTGAGCCACCCAGGTGCCCAGTCTATGTATTTTCTAGGTCTGCTTTCACGCTTCAACAGCAGAACTGAACAGCTGAAACAGAGACCCCATCTGGCCCAGAAGGACTAGTCTATCTACTATCTAGCCTTGACAGAAAGCTTGCCCATCCCTGATTTAAAGATTGGAGGCCAAGGAACCAATTAGAAAGGCACAGAAGTAACAAGGGCCTGGGGACAGGGAGTGGCAAAAGCACTGAAAAATGTTTAAGAGGTGACTGCAGACAGATGGGAAGGGGCGGGGCTTTGGGAGGCTGGTGGGCGTGACCTGAGGTCAGGAATCTGGGAAGTCCAGCCAGTACAGGAGAAAGGGTGCAGAAGCCAGGGGACTATGGGACAGAAGTCCAAAGGTCAGAGGGAAGTCATTGATCTCGGAAAGACCTAAAAGTGTTCGAGGGATGACCTCACCCAAAGAGAGGAAAGAGACCAGGAGGAAGGCACACATGTGTCCCATGTACGAGTATGAGGACCCCCTCAGAGCACCTGTCCCAAAGGAGATCACGACTTGCCCCAGAGCTTTCTCCCCTTCATCCGAAATCCTTTCTTTTTATCTTCTCATGCAGTTAGACAAACACCATGTTAAGAGGAAAAGGACAAATGAACTAACCTGATCCGGTTCTCAGTTCCAGGCCTTTAGCTTTTAGTCTTGAGCGAATAAATTCTTCTTTTTCCTAAAAGAAGACCACTATCAGAACGCTCTTTCTTCGTCTTTCCATCTTTCCTTGGGTGGGACACAGCCCAGAGTGGTCTGGGGGAGTCTGCATGGGCCCACCTCCAAACCTGGACTAAGCCATCTGAATTTTCCTTGGGTGGGACACGGCCTAACATGGTCTGGGGGAGTCTGCATGGGCCCATCTCCAAACCTGGGCTAAGCCATCTGAATTTTCCTTGGGTGGGACACACCCCAGAGTGGTCTGGGGAGTCTGCATGGGCCCACCTCCAAACCTGAGCTAAGCCATCTGAATTTTCCTTGGGTGGGACACAGCCTAACATGGTCTGGGGGAGTCTGCATGGGCCCATCTCCAAACCTGGGCTAAGCCATCTGAATTTTCCTTGGGTGGGACACACCCCAGAGTGGTCTGGGGAGTCTGCATGGGCCCACCTCCAAACCTGAGCTAAGCCATCTGAATTTTCCTTGGGTGGGACACAGCCTAACATGGTCTGGGGGAGTCTGCATGGGCCCATCTCCAAACCTGGGCTAAGCCATCTGAATTTGGTTAAAAGTCCCATGCTTGAAGTAGGGATTTCAAAAGAAGATGTTTCATGAACTGTTTATAAATCCACAGAATAAGATAAGTACAGTCCACGTGACACAGCCTACCCAAATGGATAGACATATAAAGCTTTTCTTCTGGATTAGAGAATTTTTACTTCTTTCTCATATAGTTTATTTATGAATATGCTGTTAAGAATTCTGAATTCTCAGAATGAAATCACATCACAAAAACCCATATTTCATAAACATAAACACACACATTCTAGTTCTGGCTCTGCTACTCCTTTTAAGGTAAAACTACTTGAAAGTCTTGAGATCTATGATTTTATGAATGATCAGTATTTATGTACAGTTACATATAGATTTAAAAACTATATGCAGGGGGCACCTGGGTGGCACAGTCAGCTGAGTGTCTGACTTCGGCTCAGGTCGTGATCTCACAGTTTGTGAGTTCAAGCCCTGAATAGGGCTTTTGTGCCCCTTCGGATCTTCTGTGCCCACCTGTCTCTGCACCTCCCCACTGGTTTTCGGTCTGTCTGTCTGTCTCAAAATAAATAAGCTTAAAAAAAATAAAAAATTATATGCATATGTTAATTTACATACAGGCATACATATGAGAGAGAGAAGGGAGGGAGATAGAGGGAGGCTGAGGGAGAGAGGAGGGAGGGAGGGACCAAGTCAGGACTGAGTAGAAGGCAAATAGTAAGGATTTAGCACCCCCACGTGGCCATTTGTGGTACCTCTTTCTCATTCAGACCTTAAATCGAAGCTTACCCGACAGAATGTCAAATTCTGGTTTGCCCAAAACTGTTGGTTCCATTCTTGTGTTTCTTGTCTTAATTTTCGTAGCTTTTGTTCCAATGGTGATTCATTTTCGGGGACGTAAAAATGAACAGGTCGAAGGTTTGAATGTTTGTCTGGGGGTCCTATCCAATCATGGCAAGATTTTCTTGGAGGGCAGAATCCTGAGACCTTTAACAAAATGCACAGGGTGAATATAAACTAAGCGAATCTCCAGTACTGTAAAATGCATAGTATAAATTTACTAAAGCCCCTCATTAGCATTCTCTTTTTAAGACCATGTGCCAGAGAATACCCAAATTAAAAGAACTACAATAAATATTATTAACGTGAATACCATAGGGAACATGTTCAACAATGGCACTGGAATAATGCAACTCCTAATGCAAAACCAGCATTTAAGCCTGCACTTTGTACTGTATACAAAACTAACTCAAAATGGATCAAAAGACTAAATATAAAATCTGAAACTATAAAACGTGTAAAACAGCAAAATTTGCACAACCTGAGACCAGGCGAAGATTATTTAGATACAACACCAAAAGCACAATCCATGAAACAAAAAAGATAAGCCACAGACTGGGAGAAAATATATGCAAATCCGAAAAAGGACTTGCTCCCAGAATATATAAAAATCTCTCAAAACTCAATAATAAGAAAACAGACGACCCAATTTAAAAATGGGCAGAGTGGGGGCGCCTGGGTGGTTTAGCCGGTTAAGCGTCCGACTTCGGCTCAGGTCATGATCTCACGGTCCGTGAGTTTGAGCCCCTCTGTTGGGGTCTGTGCTGACCGCTCAGAGCCTGAAGCCTGCTTCGGATTCTGTGTCTCCCCCTCTCTCTGCCTCTCCCATGCTCATGCTCTGTCTCTGTCTCTCGGTAATAAATAAAAGTTAAAAAAAAATGATTACAAATGGGCAAAGTGGCCAAATAAAGCTTTCTCCGAAGAAGACATATGGATAAAAGCCTGCTCAACATCACAAGTCACTGGGAAACGCAAATCAAACCCACAGTGAGATACCACCTCACACCTTTTTATACGCCTAAAATAACCCACAAAGACATCTGACAATAACAAGTGCGGTCAAAGACGTAAAGCAAGCGAGCTTTCACATGTTGCTGGTGGAAATGCACAATGGTGCAGCCACTTCGGAAGAAAGGCTGGCAGTCCGTCACACAGGTAAACACACACCTAACGCACAATCTGGCACCGCTCCTAGCTACTTATCCAAGATGAATAAATACATATGCTCCCACGAAAACCTGTATGTGGCCGCGAAAAGTGGTTTTATTTAAAATTGCCAAAATCTGGAAGCAGCCTACGCGCCGTCCTCCCACTGGTAAATGGCAAAACCAAGTGTGGCCCACACAACGGTGCTCGTCAACGACAGAGCGCGACACTCTCAACGGCAGGCAGCACGTGATGGATCTCAGGTACATTCTGCTGACTGAAAGAGCCACACCAACAGGCCGCCCGCCGCGGGATCCTATTCACGGGCCATCGCTCGCAGGATAGAACAGGCGTGGGGGTGGAGGAAGCGGCTGACTACCCAGGAATTTCTACACCGAGACACAGAAAATGTTCTTTATCTTGAGTTGTGGTGCTGTCCACACATTCGTCAGGAGTGAACTTCACTGTATGTCAACTGGACTTCAATAAACGTGACATTAAAATGAAAGGATCAGCTGGGTAATCGAAAGACTAGCTTTCCGTTTGTCTGCTTTAAGACCGATGCAGATCCATTGTCTGGGTGGCTCAAGTCAGTTAAGTGTCCGACTCTTGGTTTCAGCTCAGGTCGTGAGGTCACGGTTCATGGGTTTGAGCCCCACATCCAGCTCTGCACTGCCAGCACAGAGCCTGCTTGGGATTCTCTCTTTCTCTGCCCCCCCCCTCCGCTCACGTGGTCTCTATCGCTCTCAAAATAAATAAATAAACTCAAAAAAAAAAAAAAGATCAATGTAACCTAAACTCATGGGGGAAAAGTACCATTCAATGTAGAAATCTCTTATATGTTATTTAAAACAAACAAATAAGCTCTATTGAACATGACTTCCACCTCTGGCTACAACAGAGTGCCTCCCATGCGCCCTCCCCGCACCAACAACTAGAAAACTCCCAGCCACGGAAAGGAGTGAAACCACTGACACTCACAGCATGGACGAGTCTTAGAAAAATACAGAGGGAAAGAGCCAGGCAGGAGAGAGGATGTACCGTGGGAGCCCTCCGTGCCGCATCCTCGAAGTCAGTGGTGACTGCAAACATTCACACGTTTGTCCAAACTCATCAAATGTACACTTTAAGTGGGGGGTATTCGTTTTACTGCATACAAATTAAAAAGCCAATTATAAGAATGGTTAAAGCTGACAAAGACCAAAGGAACTACCACACTGCACATAATTAACATTTCTTTTCCCTTTGGAAGGTACTTCATTCAGGATATTTCAGTTCTTCGGGGTCACGGTTACAAGATGAGACTTCCAAGGAACTGAAACCAGAGAGGCAGGGTTTGCAAATTTTAACATGAAACAGCTTTGTCTACTTGGCTACTCACTGATCGTTTCATTTGAAGCAGAAATAACAGCTAGCTTACAAATACGATGTGGCCAGTGTTTGGCGGCAGGTCAGGCGGCAAGAGCAGCAGCAAGGGGCAGGGGGAGGGGCCGGAGCAAAAAGGCGGACGTCTGCTCGGCTGGGGACATTGCCCCCAGGCACCCTCCCCAGTGTGGGCTGACATCCCTTTAGGCCCCTAGACTCAACCTTGAAAACACAGCTTGCTAGTTTTTGCTTCGATGCGCCCCGCGAATCACCACCAACACACCAAACGTCTCAAGAACCCGACGCTGCCGAAGAAGGTTGCTACGAGCAAACCCACCAGCGGTGTGCCCATTTGCTCCTTTTCTTGGATGCTGGGACCTTCCTACATTTTCTAAATTCCCAAGCATTCTACAAATAGGGTGAACTTAAAGCATGGCAAGGAGCAGCAGGTTGGGTCTGGAAGGGTCGTTCCCAAGTTTGCTGCAGAGGGCGTCTCAGGTTACAAGAGCTCTGAAATCCTCCTGTGAATTTGGAAGCCCAAGTTCTTCTGTAAAATACGCAGGCACAGCTATTCCTGCAAAAAGCCTTTTCCTTGACCTGTGTTCTCCACAGGCGGTTTTGGAGTTACGTTATAGCTCCTCCTTCAGGACAACACTGGCACCTGTAACCGTTTATTAAAAATCTGGTGTGTTCACCTCAGCTTCAGAATGCTTACCACTTAGAAAACCATCTTGAGTCTGGAATAAGTGAATGAGCAGGACCGGTTGGAAAGTATATTGGGATTTCCTCAGACTTTCAAACTGTTTCTAGAAAAGAATCTTTAGGGGCGCCTGGATGGCTCAGTCTATTGAGCATCCAACTTTGGCTCAGGTCATGATCTCGCGGTTGGTGGGTTTGAGCCTCGCGTCCGGCTCTGTGCTGACACTTAGCACGGAGTCTGCTTGGGACTCTCTCGCTCTTCCTTTCTCTCTGCCCCTCCCCCACAAAACAAATAAACTTTAACAAATAAATTCAAACTGTTAAAGACTTGACAGATTAGGTAAAAGAAGCTACAACATTTGAGTGAAAAAATAAAACCATGGACAGGAAGTGCACCATCACCGAAAAGGAGTTGTAATGAGTTAAAGCTGTGGTGCTGGGGTCCTTGGGTGGCTCAGTGGGTTCGAGCCCCGCGTTGGGCTCTGCGTGGACAGTGCAGAGCCTGCTTCCAATCTTTTCTCCCTTTCTCTCTGCCCCTCCCCCGCTCATGCTTTCTCTTTCTCTTTCAAAAGTAAAAAAACAAAAAACATGGTGACAATTACTATCACAACATGGAATGCTTCCTCAAGTTCAAGCAACATATCGGAGGCTCCAGAGGAGTGGGGGGAGGGACCCCCAGGCCTACTGTGGCGGGGCGGGGGGGGGGGGGGGGCGGTGCGAGCACACTGTGGGGGCAGGGAGGACAGGAGCCTTTCTCTGCTGTCACCGGGGGAGGGTGCAAGGCAGAGGCACAGGGAGAAGCATGCAGTGGTGAGGGATCGATGAGCCACCCCGGGCAGCGCACAGTCCCTGATTAATACGGCTGAGGGAGGTATACAAGTGCAAGGGTGTGCCGTGCACTTTACAAACAGTAATGAAACATGACACACACCCTTCCTGATAAACTCCACGCAGACCGATTCTTACAAACTGCTTTCATTGTTTTGACAACGGCTTTAGAGAAAAATAATTCACGTACTGTGAAATCAACCCCACCGAAGCGTACAATTCCGTGTTCTCAGCATGTTCCCAGAGGTGTGCAACCATTACTAATTCCAGGACACTGTCACCACCCCAAAGAGAAAGCTGTCCTCATGAGCAGTCACTCCGCATTGTCCCCCAGTCCCCACTACCACCGCTCTATCTCTGCCTCTGTGGATCTGCTTGCTGTGGACATTTTGTGTAAACGGAAGATCACAGTATGTACTCTTTTGTGACTGACATTCACATAATATGTTTCCAAAGTTCATCCACATGGTAGCACGTGTCAGAACTTCATTCCTTGTTACGGCTGAAGGCTGAACCAAAAGGTATTTCGGTATTTCCCAGTGTGGCCATAACACATTTTGTATCTGTTCGTCAGCTGAATGCATCTAGATTGTTTCCACTTTTTGGCTGCTATGAATTGTGTTGCTGTGAACACTGGTGTACAGATTTTTGTGTGGACATCTGTTTTCAATTCTCTCGGGGGTACACACAGGAGCAGGATGGCAGGGTCACATGGTAACTCTATGTTTAACCTTCGGAGAAGCCACCACGCGGCTTCCCACGGCAGCTACACCAGGTGACACTCCCTCAGGCAGGGCGCGGGGTTCCAGTTTCCCTGCTGAGCATTTGTCACCGCGCATCTTGTCCTCATTGTAGCCACTCTAGTGGGCACCAAGTGCTGTCTCACTGTGGCTCCTTCTCAGATTTCTGCCACAACCTTGTATCACTAGCCAGCCCGTGGCTGCAAGTGACTCGTTAGTGTCCTTCAGACACAAAGGCTACTTGGTAGCGAGGACAGGAGAAAAGTGAAACAAGCCCTATTTGTCAAAGACAGGAGTAATTTCTTTGCTTTTGAATACTAGAAGAATGTTTCCTCAACTTGGGGCTATTCGCGAGGTAACGGCAACAGACAAGATACACTTGTTAATTTAACTTCTATTACTAACATCTCCTTTGCCTCCCTAAGTCAAGACAATCAACAAAACAGTAACTCAAGCCCCGATTTAGCACATTTGCCAATTTCCATGGTGCAAATCCTTCCACTGTGGACAATTTCAAGCAGTATACCATTATGTGGTTTTTCTGCCACGTAGGTACAATAGTCGTAAATAACCTCAAAAGCAGAGATGATTGTAAACTATAACAAAATAAACACATGTGAAAGTCTAAATATGTATTATCTTTAATATAACTTATTTTAGTATATAATTTTTAGTAATAGCTGTTTATTAGCAAACTTCCTGAAAATGTAGCGGGGCATCTGGGTGCCTCGATTGGTTAAGTGTCCGACTCTTGATTTGGGCTCAGGTCATGACCTCACGGGTTCGTGAGATCAAGCCCAGCATCGAGCCTGCTTGGGATTCTCTCTGGACTTCCCCTGCACATGGGGGGGGGGGGGGGCGGCACACGCTCTCTCTCAAAAATAAATAAAAACTTAACAACGTAGGAAGCAGCTCTCTTCACTGCAGGACGTCAGTGCTAGCTGGGACACACCAGGCCACACCCCTCACTGCAGACCCCATCACGAATGCACTGACCCAGTCACCTCAATTCCCTACTGCTTTTCAGAAGGGTTCATAACATGTTCCACACCACTTTAACCAACTTATTACAGATGTTCTCTGGAAATGGTGGTCAAAACGTAGCTTAAGTATTTATAGTTTTGAGCCGTAGGTGAGGCCAAGCTTCCCCGCCCCCCCGCCCCACCCTGGGGTCTGCAGCTGGACCTGGGGCGCAAATCCACGGGAGACACATCCACAGAGGAAAGCCCCAGGGGTCATGCAGGCGTGGGCCCCACAGGGAAATGAGGACCCAAGCAGCAGCCCGGTGCTGATACACTAGGCTGCACTAGAAGCATCAGCTGTGGCAAGGAACAGAAATATATGGAGACCAGAGGAGGGCAGGAACTACTTTAATCAAGGTTTGTTCCTGTAGAGTCCCTTCAGTCCTGGTGGTGAGAATGCTTCTTTCCTCCTGGGGGTGGGGGTGGCGCCTCTCCAGAAGCTTCCTCTGGGCCTCTCTCGGAAGGCAAGGAAGGCAAGGAGGGAAGACCACCCTGTTGGCATGTTTCCCGAGTGCCTCACACCAGAGCGGCCCAAGAGCGGCCCATGCCGTCACCCTTCGGCACCCTGTAGAGAGCAGCAGCTTCAGTGGTTTAAGCACCCAAGGTGGTTTCACTCTTCTACCAATATGTATGAGAAAATAGATGAAACCAAATAGAACTTCCAAAGCTATCAACATGATGAAAAGGTTTCCTATAACGTCTTCTAGAAGCAAGCAAACCTAAGTGTGTGTATGAGAAAAATGTAAGAACTTTTTATTTTTTTAATTTTTTAACATTTATTTATTTTTGAGACAGAGAGAGACAGAGCATGAACGGGGGAGGGGCAGAGAGAGAGGGAGACACAGAATCAGAAGCAGGCTCCAGGCTCCGAGCCATCAGCCCAGAGCCCGACGCGGGGCTCGAACTCACAAACCGTGAGATCGTGACCTGAGCTGAAGTCGGACGCTTAACAGACTGAGTCCCCCAGGTGCCCCAAGTGTGTGTCTTTTTAAATTTTTTTTCAACGTTTTTTATTTATTTTTGGGACAGAGAGAGACAGAGCATGAACGGGGGAGGGGCAGAGAGAGAGGGAGACCCAGAATCGGAAACAGGCTCCAGGCTCCGAGCCATCAGCCCAGAGCCCGACACGGGGCTCGAACTCACGGACCGCGAGATCGTGACCTGAGCTGAAGTCGGACGCTCAACCGACTGAGCCACCCAGGCGCCCCTTGAACGTTTTTAAAGAAAACATTTCTAAGACTCCCTGCAAGCAGCGTTTGCCACAAGAGCTCTGTCCCGTCCGCCTCATTTTCCGAGCGTGTCTGTTGGCAGGCCCTGCTGCTTCCTCCTGTACTTGACCGTTTTTATCACCTTCAGACTTCTGGAGGAGGAAGCCGCTGGAATGCAAACTTTCCACCTGTTTCAAGTTAACTTATTTCGTGATCACTGCCAATACGTTTACTTACGGCCCTTTTTCTCACAGCAGCAAAGGCGAGGGCCCGCAGTGATCAGAATTAAAAAGAGTCACACCCTGTCCTTTGAGAAGCCTTCTCTGTGGCTGAAGGAATAAGCTTCGCAGAATTCTGGCCACCGGACTCTGGCACCCCCCTGCCAGGACCTGAAGGACTCGGCTAGGGCGGCTGCAGCAACCTCCCCCCACCACACACACACACACACACACACACACACACACACACACACACACACGCCTCCGCCATGGTGAGGTCTCTGGCCCCGTGACAACTCCTGATGGGCTGGTCTGAGCAGCGCCACCGCCTCCAGGCTGCCCCCTCCCCGCCTACTCCCTCCCCGCCTACTCTGTCCCCATACCCACCCCTGCTGCGAAGCAATGCCTCCCACACCCATGACCGAACTGTGCCGCCCCTTCCCATAAAATGTAAAATCTTCCTCGGTGATTATCATTACCCTCAGGAGAGAACCTAACCCCTTCCTGTGGTCTGGCAGCCCGGGCCTGCTGGGGCCCCAATCTCTCCTTTTCCTCCACCCACAGGAGGCTCCTTTAATGCCACGCCAGCTGGCTTCTGTCCTTCCTCCGCCTGCGTGTTTTCTCCTCCGTGCTCCCTCCTCATGTTCACGGCCCCGGGTTCAAGGGCACCTCTCCGCGGGCTCCCCCCTCATCTTCACAGCCAAGGGCACCTCTCCGCGGGCTCCCGAGGCTCCTCACAGCACTGGCACGTCTGCTTCTCCCAGGAGCCTTCGAGCCCCAGGCGGCAGGACTGCGCTTGTTGGAGGAATGTTCTTCCCAGTCTTAAAAAAATTTTTTTTAACATTTATTTATTTTTGAGACAGAGACAGAGCATGAACAGAGGAGGGGCAGAAAGAGAGGGAGACACAGAATCTGAAACAGGCTGCAGGTTCTGAGCGGTCAGCACAGAGCCCGACGCGGGGCTCGAACTCACGGACCATGAGATCATGACCTGAGCCGAAGTCGGACGCTTGACCGACCAAGCCACCCAGGCGCCCCTGTTCTTCCCAGTCTTAATCTTTCCTGTTGACTCTCTGCTTATGCAAGAAATGCGCTTCAACGTCAAAAAGCCCTTGAACTTTCTGCCGGAAGGACACCTGACAAGCTAGTTATGGCCATTATTGATGAACTGGTGCCAGAACTTTCAGAAGTTGTGAGCGAGCCAAACACCATCGGCTGTCAAGACTGTTCTCAAGGGTCCGTCACTGCTAGATCCCGCCGAGTTTCCAGGTTTTCCCGTCTGTGCGGTCAGAGCGGCGCGCCTCACGGGCTGTTCTGCAGTAAGCTGGAGCCCAGTGGGAGAACTGGGAGGAGCTGGTGTCGGTGGCCGGGCCGAGCTGCGGCGAAGTGGGAAGCCAGGCTGGCCGGCTGGCCAGGAGGGAGAGGGGACAGGTCCTAGACACAGCGGTCACGTCCGCGTGGCCACAGCCGCGGCACCTACCGAGGTGTTCACTTCGTCCTGCATCCACTTCTCGCAGACTCACACGTCCTCACAGTTGATCACGGTGACTCCTGTCTGGCACTTCTGAAGCGTCTCTCTCACGCAAAGCGGGACCAGGAGGGGCACAGCCAAGGTGGAAAGTTCCAAACGAAGGGCCAGCTGGTCCACAAAAGGGACTGAATTCCTCCTTCCTGTGCCATAGCGACAGGGCCCCGCTGGCAGAAAGACGCCCTCATCTGCTTACCTAAGACCTGAAACTGCCACTTGTCGTCGTCAAATACGACTGGACACCAGACTGAACAATCATTCCAGGGTTGCAGTGTGTAGATCTTCAACCTTTCATCCTTTATTTATTTATTTATTTATTTATTTATTTATTGCGAGCGAGCGAGCGAGCAGGGGAGGGGCAGAGAGACAGAGGGAGAGAGTCCCTTACTGACAGTGCAGAGCCCAACACGGGGCGTGAACTCACGCACTGCGAGATCGTGACCGGAGCTGAAATCAAGAGTCCGACACTTAACCGACGGAGCCCCCAGGCGCCCCTCTCATCCATCCTTCTAAAAACAATATATGATCTCTACATTTTCCTTTTGTTTTCCAAAAAAAGCATTTTTTTAAAACCCTACCTTTCCACAAATATTCCTGGACTTCTGCCCCAAAGCCTTCAGTCTTAGAAACCAAAGGTGATTCACACACAGGGACCCAGTGAGTGGCAACAGGCAGCTGGCCCAGGCTCGCCCCACGGACTTGCATCCCAAGATGGGGACCCCTCCCCTCCCCCAAGCCGACCGAGGACGCTGAAGGACAAAAGGGCAGGTGTCACCCCCGCAGTGCTCCACCGGTTCACCACCCTCCAGAACTGTACCCCAGTGTTGTCTTCTTACAGGTTCCTTATCAGGAAGCCTTAAAGCAGTCACCCCAACAACTCACGGCTTTTCCGAGCTACCCACACATGAAGAAGCGCCAGGAGGCGCCAGGAGTGTTCAGTGACCCCCTCCCTCATTTGTCACCTCGCTATTGCCTAAATCATCTGCTTTACAGGTGAACTCTGTCAACCAGCTCTCTCAACCACCCTCAGTTTTCCACTATAATTTGAGAGATTTTATCTTACTCGCAGCAGAGTTAGCTCTTCTGCGCTCCCCAGTAAATATATGTTCTGTTTTTGTTCACCCCAGAACTGCTATTTAAAAGGGAGGAGGAGGAGCTTGGGGGAGGAAAAAGTCCTTCTGTAAAAGGAAGACTCCCTTTGAGGTTACAATAATTACCGTAATTTACGGCTGTCACAGCAGCAGCATGGAATGCACGGCTTCCTCACGGTGGAGTGGCTGTCTCGGGCGGGACAGGAGGCGGGGCCGCGCAGGCTAGAACCCATCAGCTCTGCTGGCGAGCAGCCAGGACAAGGAAAGGAACGTGCGTGTACGTACTTGTCACACCGAGCGTTCATCACCGTGTCTGGGAGGGAACAACCCCTCCCGTTTTTTCTCTTTCTATGTAAACTGCCAGCCAGGCAGCCCCGTGGGGGGCTTCTCCTCCTCCAGCTCTGCAGGCCCAGCCTCCTTCTCCACCCCTTCCCGCTTACAGCAGGCTCCTGGGCTCTCCCGGCACAGTCCCGGGCCCACCTCCCCACGAGGAGCCAGGATTTGGAACCAAAGACTTTCCCCTAGGCCCTCCTTCCCGGAAGTGCCTGCACAGAACACGAAGCTCCTGAGTGAAGGCGTCACACTACACCACTGGGGAAAGCGGTGGGCAACGATGAGAGGAACAGATGCTGGCAAAACGTGGTGTCCCCAGGTCTGCAGTCCTGACACTTCGGGGCCGGCAACCGAAAGTCTTCCTTCTGGAGGGTTGGGATCCCAGCCTCCCATTCTAGACAGACGTAGACACATCAGCATTCCGTATTCAGCAGTACATAAAAAGACCAGCACATCAGGACCAAACAGGGTTTATACTGAGTGAAACGTTGGCTTCACATCAGAAATCAGCCAATCCTGACAGAGGAACACAATCCCCCAACGAAGTTAGTCTTCTCAAAAACAAAGTCAAATCTGGATGTGGTCAAGGCTCTAGATTGCAGCTGTCAATTTACAGGAGACACACAGATCGGAGGAACATGGTACATTACGCCCTGGGAAAGCAACAGCAAAACGCAGTTTGTGGAAAATTCAAAAGGACACATCCTTCCCCTCCTCCCGCATAAACTACTTTGAAAAAAGGAAGGGGATGGAGTCAAAACCTATAGATTAAAAAGTAACCAAAAGAGGGGCGCCTGGGTGGCGCAGTCGGTTGGGCGTCCGACTTCAGCCAGGTCACGATCTCGCGGTCCGTGAGTTCGAGCCCCGCGTCGGGCTCTGGGCTGATGGCTCGGAGCATGGAGCCTGCTTCCGATTCTGTGTCTCCCTCTCTCTCTGCCCCTCCCCCGTTCACGCTCTGTCTCTCTCTGTCCCAAAAATAAATAAACATTGAAAAAAAAAATTTTTTTTTAAAAAGTAACCAAAAGAATGTTAATACGTCACAATCTGTAGCCCTAATGTGAATCCTGATACAAGAAAACTGTAAAAGCAAAACAAAACAAAAAAAAGCAAAAAACATTTCTACGATAACTGAAGAAATCTAAAAAAAAAACAAAACTGAACGCTGAACATTTGCTGAAGTTGTATTTTAGTTATTATGTTTATATATATATTTTAAAGTTCATATCTCTTTTTTTTAATTTTTTTAACACATTTATTTTTGAGAGGCAGAGCACGAGCAGGTGAGGGGCAGAGAGACACAGAGACAGAATCTGAAGCAGGCTCCAGGATCCCAGCTGTCAGCACAGAGCCCGACGCGGGGCTTGAACTCATGAACTGTGAGACCATAACCCGAGCTGAAGTCAGCCGCTCAACCGACTGAGCCACCCAGGTGCCCCTATTTCTTTTCTTTTTTTTTTTTCAAGTTTACTTATTTTGAGAGGGACAGGGAGAGAGAGAGAATGAGCAGAGGAGGGACAGAGAGAGAAGCCCAAGCAGGTCGGCAGTGTTAGCACGGAGCCCAACACGGGGCTCAAACCCATGAACCATGAGATCATGACCTGAGCTGACATCAAGAGTCGGATGCTTAATGAATGGACTGAGCAACCCAGACGCCCCCATATGTAACTGTAAAAGATACGAACTTTTGAACCCTAAAAAATAGTAAGCATTAAAAAAAAAAGTTAAAAAAACATGAACTTTGGGGCGCCTGGGTGGCTCAGTCGGTTAAACGTCCATCTCTTGATTTTGGCTCAGGTCACCATCTCACAGTTGTGACTGAGCCCTGCATCCAGATCCACACTGGGCGTGGGGCCTGCTTGGGATTCTCTTTCTCCCTCTCTCTCTCTGCCCCGCCTCCCCTCTCAAAACATTAAAAAAAAAAAAAAAAGATACATAGGAAATATTACAAATGAAATGTTCCTTTTTTTTAATTTTTGAGAGACAGAGCATGAGCGGAGAGGGGCAGAGAGAGAAAGAGAGACACACACACACACACACACACACACACACACACACACAGAATCCGAAGCAGGCTCCAGGCCCCGAGCTGTCAGCACAGAGCCTGACACGGGGCTCGAACCCAAGAACCGTGAGGTCATGACCCGAGCTGAAGTGAGAGCTGAAGTCAGACGCTTAAGCCCGAGCCACCGAGGCGCTCCACCAATGAAACGTGAAATCCGATATTTGCCACAAAGTAATCTGGGAGCCGGGAATGGATGGGTAAAGATGAAACAAACACCCCCAAGCGGACAGGGGTAGAAGCAGGGTACTGGACACACAGCAGTCTTTACACTCTTCTGGTTTTGCAGGTTTAACATTTCCCATAAATAACAAAAACAGGAAATAAAGGAATGTATTTCTCCACATGAACAGAACAAGGGGAAACCCTGTAACTGTTTCACTCCATGAAGAAACAGCGTGCGGGGACATCTGAACAGGAGGCAGAGAGTGAGAAAGGCCCCTTTCAACCCTGACTCTGCTGGGTAACACCAGGCCAGTCACAGCCAGGCCCTGGGCTGTTTAAAGCCCTCTGCCCCAGCTTTCATTTTCTTCCAACTAATTTATCGAAAGCCTTTTAAATACTAGAAATATCCATGCTTATTTTAAAACCCTCTGATGAGGCTGCCTGGGTGGCTTAGCCAGTTGAGCATCCAATTCTTGATTTTGGCTCAGGTCATGATCCCAGGGTTGTGGGATCAAGCCCTGTGCTGGGCTCTGCATCAGGATCTGTGCTGAGTGTGGAGCCTACTTAAGATTCTCTCTCTCTCTCTCTCTCTCTCTCTCTCTCTCTCTCTGCCCCTCTCCCCTGCTCATGGGCACGTGCACTCTCTAAAAAAAAAAAAAAAAAAAAAAAATTTTAAGTTTGTTTAAAAATAAATAAATAAAATCCTCTGATGAGACCACTCACCACTTTCTCATTTGTCTAGCATTTAACTTCCCTCATGTGTTTACTCTGAAGCTACATTTGAGGGGAGGGGACTGTTGAAAATCATTCTCTTTAATGAAAATCTAAGCAAAATATGGGATCAGGACTCCCACTATTTATCTGTAAATATTACCTCTCCTGCTGAGGGCCTGTTTGGGCTTTTTTTTTTTTTTTTTTTTTTTTGATCCAAAAGTTACTAGAAGAAAAATGTTAATTCACTGTCCTCTAGATACAGGAACTATAATATAGATATTCTTTTTTTTTTTTTTAATAATTTTTTTTTAATTTTTTTTTTCAACGTTTATTTATTTTTGGGACAGAGAGAGACAGAGCATGAACGGGGGAGGGGCAGAGAGAGAGGGAGACACAGAATCAGAAGCAGGCTCCAGGCTCCGAGCCATCAGCCCAGAGCCCGACGTGGGGCTCGAACTCACGGACCGCGAGATCATGACCTGGCTGAAGTCGGACGCTCAACCGACTGCGCCACCCAGGCGCCCCTAATATAGATATTCTTTATGAGCAAGCGCTGTGATCTTGAGGAAATGTTTCCATCTTATTGCACTGAAGTTTTCCGGTCTGTACAATGGGGAGGGTAAAAGCACCTACTTCACAGAACCGTGCGAAGAGGAAAACAGGCAAAGTTCACAGACCAGCGTGTGCAAACACTTGGTTAACGCAAACTAGTGCCGTGTTGATGAATCCAGGACTACAAGCAAATAGTCTACTTTATACATTTTTAATGTTTACTTATTTTTTTTTTTTTAATTTTTTTTCAACGTTTATTTATTTTTGGGACAGAGAGAGACAGAGCATGAACGGGGGAGGGGCAGAGAGAGAGGGAGACACAGAATCGGAAACAGGCTCCAGGCTCTGAGCCATCAGCCCAGAGCCCGACGTGGGGCTCGAACTCCCGGACCGCGAGATCGTGACCTGGCTGAAGTCGGACGCTTAACTGACTGCGCCACCCAGGAGCCCCAATGTTTACTTATTTTTGAGAGAGAGAGAGAGAGAGACAGAGCATGAGCATGCGAAGAGCAGAGAGAGAGACACACAGAATCTGAAGCAGGCTCCAGGCTGCCAGTTGTCAGCACAGAGGCTGACACGGGGCTCGAACTCGGAACAGCTAGATCGTGACCTGAGCCGAATTCGGACTCTTAACCTGCTAAGCCAACCAGGCGTCCCAGGACTACAAGCAAACAGTAATGTGTATAATGTAACCACTGCTTCTCTAACTTGTGAGCTCATTTTTATTTTTTTTTTAACGTTTATTTATTTTTGAGACAGAGAGAGACAGAGCATGAATGGGGGAGGGTCAGAGAGAGGGAGACACAGAATCTGAAACAGGCTCCAGGCTCTGAGCTGTCAGCACAGAGCCTGACACGGGGCTCGAACTCACGGACCGTGAAATCATGACCTGAGCCGAAGTCGGCCACTTAACCGACTGAGCTACCCAGGCACCCCTTGTGAGCTCATTTTTAGACTCCCCCATAAAATCCTGATGCTATACTTCAATAAACCTGGGCAGGGGAAACTAGACAAACCAATAAATAATTAAAGATCCTGGTGCCCGGGGCCACATCCCAGACCTATCACCTCAGAATCTCAGGGGGTGGGGAGAGGGGGTGGTATTTTTTAAAGTCTTCCAGATGATTCCAAATGTGCAAACACTTTTAGGAGCCGATGATGTAAACTACAGAGACAAGGAATACACAGGTGTTAAGTGCCTAGAAAGCACTTAATTTTAGAGCTGACTTTTTTTTTTAATGTTTATTTATTTTGAGGGGGAGGGGCAGAGAGCGAGAGAGGGAAAGAGAATCCCAAGCAGGCTCCCCACTGTCAGTGCAGAGCCTGATGCAGGGCTCGATCTCTCAAACCATGAGATCATGACCTGAGTTGAAATCAAGAGTCCTAGCTGACTTTTTCAGTTGGGTTTCAAAGAAAAAGTGGTACCAGAGACAGCAGATGGGAATAAATCACGTAGGTCCTAAAGCAGCTTTCCTGAACTCAAGTGGAGAACAAAGAATTAACGAAAAAGATGTAGTGAGGATGTGGAGAAAGGGGAACCTTCCTACACCGTTGGTAGGAATGCAAACTGGTATAGCCACTCTGGACAACAATACAGAGGTTCCTCAAACATTAAAAATAGGACTACCCCATGGTCCAGTAATCACACCACTGGGTATTCATCCAAAAAATACAAAAACACTAAATTGAAGGGATACACGTATATAATGGAATATTCAGCCATAAAAAAGAATGAAAGCTTGCCATTTGCAACAACTTTGATGGATCCAGAAAGTATAATGCTAAGTGAATAAGTCAGAGAAGGACAAATACCATATGATTCACTCATATATGGAATTTAAGAAACAAAACAAGCAAATGAAAAAAAAGAGAGACAGAAAAACTAAGAAACAGACTCTTAACTGTAGAGAATCGATGGTCACCAGAGAGGAGGTGGGCGGGGGGAGACGGGGATGAAGGAGGGCACCTGTTGGGATGAACACTGGGTGATGTAAGGAAGTGTTGAATCACTGTATTGTACACCTGAAACTAATATAACAGTGTATGTTATACTGAAATTAAAATTAAAAACTTGGGGCGCCTGGGTGGCTCAGTCGGTTGGGCGGCCACGGCTCAGGTCACGATCTCGTGGTCCGTGGGTTCGAGCCCCGCGTCGGGCTCTGTGCTGACAGCTCAGAGCCTGGAGCCTGCTTTGGTTTCTGTGTCTCCCTCTCTCTCAGACCCTCTCCCGTTCATGCTCTGTCTCTCCCTGTCTCAAAAATAAATAAACGTTAAAAAAAAATAATAAAATTAAAAACTTAATAAAAAATATGTTGTGTGAACTAGACATGCAGGATTAAAATATATCTATTTAAATAAAGAAAACAGAAGGTTCTCGACCTGTTACTTTTAAGAAGACCTAATATCTACGGGGCAGGGCGCTGGGTGGCTCAGTCGGTTAAGCGCCAGATTTCGGCTCAGGTCACGATCTCACGGTTCGTGGGTTCAAGCCCCATGTCAGGCTCTGTGCTGACAGCTCAGAGCCTGGAGCCTGCTTTGGTTTCTGTGTCTCCCTCTCTCTCTGCTCCTGTCCCACTTGCGCTCACGCTCTCTCTCTCAAAAATAAGTAACCATTAAAAAAAAAAAAAGGCCTAATATTTAAAATCAAAGTCTGAAAGACAACAATCTCTCTGTGCAGCAGGAATTGAACTACCTGGACAGAGCCAGCCATGTACTCAGCGAGCACAGGGAGATACGCCCAAACAAACAGGAAACACAAATCGCCCTGAAGTAAAAACTGATCCTGTAAGTTCTGTGCAAGGTCTAGCACAATGGGGCGCACGTCCTACAAAAACACAGCAGCAGTTTCCGCAGGAGAGCAGGGCCAGGTCTGACTCACCGGCAGCTTATCCCCTTGTCGGCATCACAATCCACACCTTCACAAGTTCAGGCGGCCCAGCGGGTGAGCAGCCCCCTGCTCCACTGTCACTTGGACAACAAAAGGAAGAAAGGTCTCATCCTAAGGATTAGACCCACGGTAAGACTGACTTCAGCAAAAGGGTAGGTGACAATAAAGGAAACCTTGTTTGGGTGTTTTTTTTAAGATTTTATTTTTAAGTAATCTCTTCACTCAGTGTGGGGCTCACAACCCCAAGATCAAAGGTCGCATGCTCTACCGACTGAGCCAGCCAGGTGCCCCTTGGGCACCCTAGTTCACAAAATAAGCTAGGGTAAGTCCTCATCCTAGGGACAGTTGGTTGATGTTACGTTTGCCTGCCCGGAGCATTTTCAGATACCTGTTGAATACCTTGCTGCCCAAAGACTGAGATGCTGGGTGGGTTTCTATATTGTAGGAATGAAAGTCCCCGCTGTGGCCACTGTAACAGGAAGCTGAGCTAGAGACCGGGGCTCTGGGTGACCAGTTGCCCTGTTAACTTCTTCTCTAAACTATAAACCAGGCAGAACTTCAAAGCTGCATTTATAAAAGAATGCTAACGGGCAACAGGCTAAAATAAATGAAAATTGACAGGCAGGCTCATTTTGGAATTCTTAACTGGCTTTTTTATCCCGGGTTTTCCAGGCCCCCTCCTTAGCCTGTTGGCAAAAGGAAGTGTTAGTATTTGTATGCTTTGTTTAAATATTTTAACTGCAGCGCATTCCACAGTTAGACGACATTTTCTTGTGACAGGTGGACTCAAGGCTTAGAACTCCACTGACAAAAAAAAAAAAAAACCAATCCTTTCCCAAAAAAGTGCAATTGATAAAAACTGTCATTCTTTGTTGCTATAGATATTGATCTTTGTGGACCTTCAACCTGTAACATGCGTGTATGCAAATAGCTTCCAAACAAGAAAAACTATTCAACGTGAAGTCCCACAAAAGTCGATGATAACGTGTGCCATAGCTTGAAGAAAAGGACTAATAATCTCGACGAAGCCAAAACACAGACCGAAAACAAAACAAAACAAAAACATGCTGTGCACATCAAGAGCTGTTTAAGAAAGAACAACCTTCGGGAAGAAATAAGGTACGTAACAAACTCGCTACAGCTGACTCGGAGGTACGAATTAGCAAAAGTTCCGACCACCAGCAGTCCCCGGCGTGACAGCGACACCCTCAGTTCCTAGAGACCAAGGGAGTTGACGCAGGGCACTTGGGGGCCCCTCGCGCCGGGGACTCCCCACTCGCCACGCCCCTGTCCCCCGCGGGGCCGCGGGCGCTGCTCCGCGCCAGGCCCGGACGGGCTCGAGGACCCCGCTCCCGGAGAGCTGACGCCGCAGCCCGGCACAAAGGGGTGCGGGACCCACAGGTGTCCCTGAGGAGCGCCGCCTGGGTGTGTCGCCACCTGCGGTCCCCCGTCCCGGCCCACCCTCTGCAGGAATCCCGCTTACCCGGCTCGGCGCCGTATCCCTGCGCTCCCCAGCGCGCTCGGGAGCGAGCCGACAGCCTGGTCCAGAGAAGGCGCGGCAGAGCGGAGAGACCAGAGCCCTCCTACGGGGCCGCAAGGCGGCCATCGCCCGCGTCCCCCGGCGGCCGCGGCGCACGGCAGAGTCGCGCCGGCGCGAGCGGCTGCGTTACGGCACGGTCGCAAAGCCGGCGGGAGGGAGCGGCGCGGCCGACGGTGCGCTTTCCCAGCGTGGCACCGGCCGCGGGGTGGACCCGGCGGGGGCGCAGGGCGCCGGCGGCCGCTCTTGGGCCGCGGCAGTTCCGGGCTGTTGTGCCAGGCGATAGCGGCCGGCGCGGCCCGGGCGCGGCGCGGCGCCGGAGGACGTTTTCCCAGGGCGGGGGCTGTTCGGCCCCGGGGCGGGGCCGCGGGCCGGCGACCGCGGGAGCGGCGGAGTCGCTGGGCGTCGGCGGCGGAGTGCGCGATGGCGCGGGCTGCACAGGTGAGCGCGGCGCGGCGGCGGCTGGCGGGCCCGTGGGCGACCCCGGCCCCGGCGCGACCCCGGCTCCGGCCCGGCCGGCCGGGCCTCGGCGCCGCGCCGTCCTCGCGTCCGACGCGGGCCGGCCCGCTCGCCTCCCTCCCGGGGCCTCCTCCCGCCCGGGGGCTCGGCGGCCCCGGCCCAGAGCGGCCGCCCCCTCCCCGCGCTGGCCATTGTGAGGTCAGGGCCGGCGGGCGCGTTGGGGGCCCGGGCGAGACGCCCGGAGCGGCCGCTGCGGCCAGTAGCTGCCGCGCCACCGCCGGCCCCTTCACCGGCCGCCCGGTTCAGACCTAGCCGGCTGGGGTGAGAGGGATGCAGCCAGGGGCTCAGCTCCGGTGCCGCACCCCGTAAAGGGCTGACCTTCCACCTCGCCATCTCACCTCGGGAAGCCAAGAGCAAACCAGCTTAGACTCTTCTGGGTAAAGTGCTGGCAGAGAAGGGCGAGGGGGGCGGAGAGGAAGAAGCCGGGCAGCCGGCCCTTCGTGGGGCTCCAGAGGCATGTTCCTGGCCGGGACACCCACCGGGGGTCGGTTTCGATTGATGACCCACTCTCCCATTGAGCCGTGACGGAGACCCGAGAGCTTGGGGGGGAAATGCGTTAAGCCATTCTCGACTCCTGATGGGAGGCTAATGAACGAATTGCTCCTAGCTGTCACATGTTTGGGGGAGGGGGTGGCGAACGTGACCGGGGCTGGGGAGGTACTAGCCCTCCAAAGCCCAGCGTGCTGCTTTTAACACGGTACCAGTCACCTGTCCCTCTCCGGGCAATTTTCTACTTCTGCAGGGAAGGTTTGCGAGGTGCTAGAAGGGTGCGGGGAGAAACGGGGTAACTTTGTACACGTGCGTGAAGGGTGGCGAGGAACGGTAGAAGTGGGGACTTTTGGTGGCGATTGGGATGCAGTGGCATTTGTTTTATTTAATTACCTTTTTCTGGAAACTAAGCATAGCTCTTTGGTCAGGTGGGTGCTTAGATGGCACTGTTCCCACGTGAAGGTAAAAAGATAAGAGGCCACCGTTTTACATCCCCCAAAGGTGCCTGCTGTTGCCGTCAGCCAGGTTCCAACGTTAATACCTAAGATACTTGTGCTGTTTCTAAGCTGATAGTTGATTTCATTCTGTTGGTATAAAGACATAGGCTGCTCTCTGACAGTTGAGGAAACTCGAAATTCACAGGCACAGAGCTCCAACTCTGTCCACACTGCAGTAAGCCGTTGTTCTTAATCTCTGCTGTGTAGGTGATTTTCAGGAAGGTGGATTAGTCACTCTTTCTGCACTTGAGTATGATTGTTGTTTGGATCACAGCAGTGACGGGCCCTTTTTTTTTTTTTCCCAATGCTTATTTTTGAGAGAGATTATGCACAATAGGGGGAGGGGCAGGGAGAGAGGGAGACCCAGAATCCGAAGCGGGCTCAGGCTCTGAGCTGTCAGCACAGAGCCTGACGCGGGGCTCGAACCCACGAACCATGAGCTCATGGCCTGAACCGAAGTTCGGACACTCAACTGACTGAGCCATGCAGGGGCCCCGGGCCCTTATTTCTTAAATGTATTTTTTTTAATGAGAATCTCAGCATAAATATACAGTCACCATTCTGAAGAGGCTTTGTGTAATTTGTCATTCTTGTCATTCTTTAGTGCTTCTAAAACTGAACACAGCAAAAGTATGGATATGGGAAATCAACATCCATCCATCAGTAGGCTGCAGGAAATCCAAAAGGAAGTGAAAAGTATAGAACAGCAAGTAATTGGCTTCAGTGGTCTGTCAGATGACAAGAATTACAAGAAACTGGAGAGGATTTTAACAAAACAGCTTTTCGAAATAGACTCTGTAGATACTGAGGGAAAAGGAGACATTCAGCAAGCGAGGAAGAGGGCAGCACAAGAGACAGAGCGTCTTCTCAAAGAGTTAGAGCAGAATGCAAACCACCCACACCGGATCGAGATACAGACCGTTTTTCAAGAAGCCCAGTCCCTGGTGAAAGAGAAGATTGTGCCCTTTTACAGTGGGGGCAACTGTGTAACCGATGAATTTGAAGAAGGCATCCAAGACATCATTCTGAGGCTGACACACGTCAAGACCGGGGGGAAGATCTCCCTGCGCAAAGCAAGGTATCACACTTTAACCAAAATCTGTGCGGTGCAAGAGATTATCGAAGACTGCACGAGAAGGCAGCCTTCCCTGCCGCTCTCCGAGGACGCGCATCCTTCGGTTGCCAAAATTAACTCTGTGATGTGTGAGGTGAACAAGGCCAGGGGCACTCTGATTGCACTGCTGATGGGAGTGAACAATAATGAGACCTGCAGGCACTTATCTTGTGTGCTCTCGGGGCTGATCGCGGATCTGGACGCTCTGGATGTGTGCGGGCGGACGGAGATCCGAAATTACCGCCGGGAGGTAGTGGAAGATATCAACCAGTTACTGAAATATTTGGATTTAGAAGAGGAAGCAGATAGCACCTACGCATTTGACCTGGGACAGAATCATTCCATCTTAAAGATAGAAAAGGTCCTCAAGAGAATGAGAGAAATAAAAAACGAGTTCCTTCGAGCACAGAATCCTCCTGAGTTGTACCTGAGCTCCAAAACAGAATTGCAGGGGCTGATCGGACAGCTGGACGAGGTAAGTCTGGAGAAGAACCCTTGCATCCGGGAGGCTCGGAGAAGAGCGGTGATCGAGGTGCAGACCCTCATCACTTACATCGACTTGAAGGAGGCCCTGGAGAAGAGGAGGTCCTTCGCTTCCGAGGAGCACCCGTCCCATAAAGCGGTCTGGGACATCCTGGGAAACTTGTCCGAGATCCAGGGAGAGGTTCTTTCATTTGATGGGAACCGAACGGACAAGAACTACATCCGGCTGGAAGAGCTGCTCACCAAGCAGCTGCTCGCCCTGGACGCCGTGGACCCTCAAGGGGAAGAGCAGTGCAAAGCCGCCAGGAAGCAGGCGGTGAAGCTCGCCCAGAACATCCTCAGCTATCTCGACCTGAAATCCGACGAATGGGAGTACTAACGTACCACAGGCCTCACGGTGGCGAGTTCTGCTCTGCACTTTATATATCCTTCCGTGTGTTTAGAGAGAGCTTTCGGTTCGTGGAGCCGAAATGGAATTTATACGTGCATATTTCAATCTCGCTATTTATGATTTAAGCAAATTCTATTCGGTATCTCTGCTGCTTTTGATGTTGCAAAACGAATATGATTACAGCACATTAACTTTTCCATTTGGATCATTATTTGTATGTTGTGTGGTTTTTGGCGTTTTTTTTCATCAGAAAGTGGAATTGGGCAGCTCTTGTGATCTCTAAGTGGGTTGTGCAGGCATTAAAATGCAGACATTTCAGGATCTACATGTAGGCAGAACCTCATACGATACTAGAACAATTATGAGAAGGGGGAAGATTTTTGGTTAAGTGGAAGTAACGTCCAAACACAAAAGCAATGCGGTGATGTGTTTTATTATGCTGAGTAGAGCAGAAGGCTTTCTTTTCCCCCTTAATTTCTAAGGCCTGATTGGTCCAACCCAAGTTAATAGGGTGGGGGTTTTTCTGTTTGTTTTCAGATTTTCTGTTTTTCTCATAAGCGTTTTTTTGTTTGAAAAATGGTGTCTGTGTTTTCCCCCATACTCTGCACTTAGAGGGGAAAATCTTATTTTTGTGTGCAGTGTAAGACAATTATGAAAGCTAGTAGCAAAGAAACCTTTGAGACTGCATCGAAGAAGGGATCAAACATCAAATTGCCTTCAAGTTGCCCTTGTTTGCACAACCTGAATCTATAATTTTCCGTAGTAATTAGTAAGGATGGGAACATTTAGGTAAGGTTAAGAGACCTTTAGAAAAAAAAGAAAGAGAAAAGGAAACACCCTTACGTGTAGCAGGGTGATGAAAACCGGAGATTAGTTACCAATGTCGGGCTGCTAACACTAAGCCAGCACGTCTGAACGTGGTGCGGCATGGGCTGCCTCTGTCGTTCGAGACCGTGTGATGGACAGACTCCCTGAACCCACCTGCTGCTATCATACAGCGTCTGAGAGCAGAACCCGCCGGGAGCTGCGTGGGACCAGATGTTTCCAGCTTGTCTGAGGAAGTTCGCTACTCACAGCATCCCACACCCTCGCACTCTGGGACGAAGCCGCAAAACAGCTCTGAGCACCTGCCGCACTCCTTAGCTCGTGTCCCTGGTTCCCGGGTGTTTCTCTAGTGCCCGCGAGAGCCAGTCAGGTCTGTCCACGCGGGACGTGTCTTTCCTCCTGCTGAAGGCATGCGTCTTTCTGTCAATGCTTTCTGAGGATTCGGTTTCATGGCTGCCAGTCTATGGGAACAAAAGAATTTCCCAAAGTTCTGAAGTGCCTCCATAACATGTCGGTCCCAGTATTATAACAGACAGACTACTCTTTTCTGTTCCCACTTTTCACAGAAGAATCCTGTTAGAGCACATCTTTTGGACCCTATAGTCTGTAATTTTCTCTCAGAGATACTAATTTGGTAACTGTGTAAGCAGCTAAGAGTAGGAGGGAAGGGAATAGCCCTAAATACCTAAAAATGATAAAAGTGTGGCCCTAACAGATTTTCACTTTGTCCCATAATGAAAAGCCCTTGATGTGTCTTTCCTGCTACAAGTGTTCTAGATGCAGTGGGCGGTGGGGTCAAAGGCACTGGCACATGTGCACAGGGCTTTCGCGTGTTGGGACCTTGAGCCCCTCCCTGTGCACACCCCGCCCCCGGCGCCTGCGGGTTCCCAGTGTAGGTCACTGGCAGCTCATTTTGGCCAAAGTCCTTTTAGGCCTGCTGTTCTGCACGCTAATTTTAGGGCCCTTTTAAATCTCGGAGCTTTTAAATTCGGTGCCGTCTCAGTCACCCCGCCGGAAGATCAGGGCTGACTCCGCCGCATTGGGCGTATCCTGCGCAAGGCTCTACTTCAATTTCAACGTCAGATTTGGAAGTCTGGCGTCAGCGTTTCCTTCGCAAGCATCCATTGTTCTTTGAAAAGGGACCTTCCGGTGCTGTTCATTTGAAACAAGGTTTGCCGTAGCTCTGGCGGCGCTGGCCCGTGTCGCTAAGCCCGGAGCACTGGTCCGAGGGCACCGATGTCTTGCGTGGAGCCATGCGGATTTCCCACGTGGGTTATTTTGGTCACGGAGGTGATCGGGTCAGCCTTGAGTGGGTGTTCAGGCACGACGTTTCCTGTCTCCCAGCCTGTTCCAGTTCCTTACGCCTGATTATTCTCCCTTAAGGAACCCTGGTGACGCGGGATTTACGCTTCCTGTCCCCCGCAGGGCGGTGTCTGTTAATGGGGCCTGCCGCATGTAACCATAAACTGGGCTCGTTACATTGTATTTTCATGACCTGACCTGAGGAGAACCTGTCCTGGAAGTGAATCCTACCCCTCAAAACGTTTGGCCTTGGGTCTGCATTAAACGGTATAGTCCATGTTCAAGCAAAAACTGGCTGGGAATGTTTGCTTTCGTTACCTCCCGCGCAGACAGCTTTGCCTTCAGGGCGGTCCTTACCCAAATTAGATTAAAGTCAACGACCTATGATGAAGAAGTTGTGAAAATAAAGGTAGGGAGTCTCCGCAGTACAGTGGGATGCTTTATTTTGCTACGACGACCGTCGCCTTGGCGTGTGGTGTATCTGTTACAAGGTACCGTGTGTGAGACGGGGAGGGGGGGCATCGCTTTTTCTCACGTTTTACTTTGCCAGTTTTTAACTGGTTTTTGAAAGTCTAAGCTTATCCTATACACACAGGTTATTTTTGAGCAAAGCTTTTCAGCTTCTATTTTTCTAAGAATAACCGAAGAACTATTTGCCATTGGTTTTGATGTACAATACAGATGTGTTACCCCAGCGTGTTGGTTCCTGTCCCCTCTCTATTCGTTGTGTGACTATTGTAACCGTATGTCTGAAATAATGCAGTATTTTGAGATATTAGTGTGCCCTTAATTATTAATGAAATAAAAATCTCCTAGCTTATCTTCGCAGTGGAGAAAGGATACGAGTCTGAGGTGTGAGTTCTGTTCTGATGTGTTCACCTTCACTGACGGCCTGCTTTGGGGAGGAAAAGGTCTTGCCCGAGCGGCCCAGGCGAGGGGAAGGTGGGCCCCGTAGGTCCGTTTGGTGGCAGTGGCCTAAGAAGGTGACAGCACTAAGCACAGGCCAGGGTCCTGTGGCAGGTGAAGGGGTACCTGTGTAAAAAGCCCCGGAAGCGTGGGCGCCGGAGAGCGGCTCCCCCGGGGCCGCGCGCAGGAGTTGACCTTCCCCTAGGAAAGGGGAGAGTCTGGGGAGCTCCTCCCCCCGGAGCAAAGGCTTGAGTTGAGGTACTGAAGCTCACCTCTTGCGGAGGGAGCTCGGAGTTCTGACCTGTCGGTCCTTCCGGGGCTCCCGAAATCGCGCCGTGGCCTCCGGGGCCCTCGGCCGCCTCCCCGCTCTGCCTCCCGCGAGCACAAGTCCCTGTCGCTCGGGGCAGCCTCCCCGCGTGTCCTCCGCCTGTTACAGGAAAGCGGCAGCTTGGTTTCTCTGCTGCTCGCCTTCCACGAGCACTTCCCTGCTGTCTCCCGTCTACCTGCTGGCGTCTTCAGATGGTCCCGACAGAAGCAGAGGCGTGTCCTCGGCCGTGCAGATGCGTCATAGGCCCAGAAGTGAAAAGAAACCAGCTGTACGGGTTAAAAAGACCCTTGGGGGAAATTTGAAACGCGTAACAAATCCTCTGCCTCTGCCTGCACCGTATACCTACCGCGTCGGGCTTTGATGACTTCCGGACACTCGAACCCGGGTGGTCCAGCTCGTGCTGTGTGCTGAATGCTGTGCTGCTGGGTGGAACATACCCGTCAGGCCGTGTTGCCCCAAAGAACCCAGGGTGGGTAAGGTGCTGGAGGACATGTACTGGGCACCCCGGCGCTGTCTCTCTCCTAAACGTCTGGACATCAGGAGGGCGGGGCAGGTGCTGAGTGTGCTTCGCAGAGGCCAGGGGGCGCCACGGGCCCGGAGGCTGAGGGAGGGGGCTCGGGGGGGCCCCTAAAGGAGCTGGGCGGCAGAAACCCCGGAGCGGGCTGGGGCGAGGCCCTGGCGAGCAAAAGCGCCAGCTGGGGTGCAAGCCGGGCCCGAGTTGGGCCCCTGGAGGGGAGTGTGAGGTACCCAGGCTGTCAGGATGTGTCTGACGGTGGCTTCCATCGCTTCTGCTGTAATTTAAACGCTTCATTTCTCAAGCCA
Organism: Prionailurus bengalensis; assembly: GCF_016509475.1. Classification (NCBI taxonomy): domain Eukaryota; kingdom Metazoa; phylum Chordata; class Mammalia; order Carnivora; family Felidae; genus Prionailurus; species Prionailurus bengalensis. The sequence continues at coordinate 145,956,493 of NC_057355.1, read as the reverse complement.
TCGCAGGCTGGGCCTTTCTACGTGTCAGGCCCCGCGTGGAGCATTTACGTGCACGTTTACTTCTTGGAACTGTTCCAAGGCGGGTTTTAGTCTCCTGTTTCCTGGGTGATTCAGACACTCCGGTGTCACCTGCTCCAGGAACCGCCTTCCGTCACCGCCTGGGATAGCACCGGCTCAGGGCTCCTGCTGAGTGTTGGTTCGCCTGGAGGCTCCTCCCCGCAGGGCTCCTGACCTTGTGCTCCGGGCCAGCGCCCCGGATCTCAGCCCGGCTGCTCCCCCCTCTCCCGCTGGGCCTCAGTTGGCTCCCACGGCACGGGTCCTTCGCACCGGGCGTTGAGGACTCCTAGCCGACGCACGCCGCCTTGGGCGCCGACGTCGATAAACCCTGCATCCTTTTTTAGAAAAAAGATGTGAAGTAATTTCTACACCCCATGTGGGGCTCAAACTCTCAACTGCGAGATCAAGAGTTGCGTGCTTCAGGGGCGCCTGGGGGTCCCAGTTGGTTGAGTGTCCGACTTCGGCTCAGGTCATGATCTCACGGCTCATGAGTTCGAGCCCCGCGTCGGGCTCTGCGCTGACAGCTCAGAGCCTGGAGCTGCTTCGGATTCTGTGTGTCCCTCTCTCTCTCTGCCCCTCCCCGGCTCATGCTCTCTCTCTCTCTCTCTCTCTCTCTCTCTCTCTCTCTCTCAAAAATAAACATTAAAAAAATTTTTTTCTTAAGTTTTTAAAGTTGCATCCTTCAACCAACTGAACCAGCCAGACACCCCTGCCACTGCATCTGTTTTAATGGGAAAACTTCATTAGAAATACTGTCGTTTCTAGGGGTGCCTGCGTGGCTCAAGTCGGTTAAGTGTCTGACTTCAGCTCAGGTCTCATGAGTTTGAGCCCCGCGTCGGGCTCTGTGCTGACAGCTCGGAGCCTGGAACCTACTTCGGATTCTGTGTCTCCCTCTTTCTCTGCCCTTCCCCCGCTTATGCGTGCATGCACACGCTCTCTCTTTCTCGCTCAAAAATGAATAAACGTTAACATTTTTTTAATTAAAAAGAAATACTGTCTTTTTAAAAAATGTTTTATTTTGAGAGGGGAAGGGCAGAGAGAGAGAGAGAGAGAGAGAGAGAGAGAGAGAATCCCAAGCAGGCTCCACACTGTCAGCACAGAGCCCGACATGGGGCTCAACCCCACAAAACTCGAGATCATGACCTGAGCTGAAATGGGACAAACAGTGTCTTAAACCAGCGTCTTATTCTGTCCTAATGTCTCTTTGCCGTGAATTATAACTGCGAAAATACATCCTATTTATCTCAGTGAAGTTAACGCTTGTCTTCTTCGGACCCATAGACCTTTCTGAGCTGCTGGGAGGCCGTGGCTCCCAGTTTGAGAAGCCCTGCATGCCTCCATGTCGTGTCTTCACTCCCTGGTCCCAGCACAGGCCGGTGTTCCATTCGTACAATAACCCTCTAAACCCCTGAGCCATTTCCCTGCACCTGTCTCCCCACGAACGTTGCCAACCCTCGTGCTGATGTGAGCGCCCCCTCCTTGTCCTGGGACGCAGGGCTAGGTGGCTTCTGTCCCCTTCCTCCCGAACCCTTGCTACCTGGCCTCTGCCTCACCTGTCACCCCCACACCAGGCCGGGCCACACTGCCTTTCCCGACGAGCCGCCGCTCGGTGCTTGTGGCCTCAGGCCCTGGCAGTGATAGGCGCTCAAGTGTCCTTTGGAGGAACGCTTCTTTAGAAGTAGTGTCCTCAGCTTCTGGCGCTTAAGACATATTCAAAACCTTGCTGAGTAACTTGAGTAGAGAGTCTCAGCTTTCAGATAGCTACATGAAGTTTTAAAATCAGCCGCCCGGGGTTCCTGGCTGGTTCAGTCGGTAGAGCACGAGACTTGCTTTCAGGGTCGTGAGTTCAAGCCCCATGTTGGGTGTGGAGCCTACTTAAAGTGTTAAAAAATAATAGAATCTGGGGTGCCTGGGTGGCTCAGTCGGTTAAGCGGCCGACTTCGGCTCAGGTCATGATCTCGCGGTCCGTGAGTTCGAGCCCCGCGTCGGGCTCTGTGCTGGCAGCTCAGAGCCTGGAGCCTGTTTCAGATTCTGTGTCTCCCTCTCTCTCTGACCCTCCCCTGTTCATGCTCTCTCTCTGTCTCAAAAATAAATAAGTGTTAAAAAAAAGTTTAAAAAAAAATAATAGAATCTTAAATAAAAACAAATTCAGCTGCCTTTTTGCTCATCAGGATTCAAAGAACTTCTGTTCGCTGCATCTGCAGCCAGGATCCTGGTGTCACTGTCAGGAACTCGCCGTATACCCACCTCACCCCTCGGACAGGGTCAAGAGTGCCCCAGACCAGGGCCCGTGTGGAGAGGGCACCGCCTCCGACCAACGGCCCTTGGCTCAGCGCCTCGCTGGGTGATGAGCCAAAGGGACGCAGGCAGCGCCCACACGAGGGAGCCCCCGCGGGGTGCACACTGTGGCCTCCTCCGTCCTGCCCTCGTCCCGGCCAGGCCCGGGACTAGACAGCAAGGTGCCCCAGGCCCAGCATGTCAGGCAGAGGCAGGAGCCTTCTGCCCGGAGGGGCACTACGGCCACGGCTCAGGCTCACGGGGATGGAGACGGTTGTGGAGGGTCCTACCGGGACCCCTGCGGTCTGGGTGCAGGCCACCCGCCTCTCTCCCCGTCTCTGTTTCCCCCGGGGAGGGCGGAGAATGGAATCGCTCCTGTCTGGTGCCTGGTCACAGGCAGATCAACAAGCACCTGATGGCCGTCCCTGCAGAAGGGATCAGCTTCTGGGCCGCTCTCCCCGGTCCTCGGCACGGCCAGGCCGACCGCTGAGGGGTCGGCACCCACCCCAGGCTTCAGACCGAGCCCCGTGAACCCGCCGGGGCAGCGGGAGCCAACGGCAAGCGCTTCGTGCCAGAGACTGGCCGCGGTCCCGGTCCGTCGGCTCTGGAGAGTCACCCAGTGCGATGCTGCAGCACGTGGAGGGTCACTCCTGTCTCCATCCAGACCCCGAGGACACGAAACTGTTTTCTTCCTGGCCGTGCCCTCAGCACCTAGAACGGCACCTGGCTCAACTAGTAAACACCTGATGGGTGAGTGGGTGGAGACTGTAAGCCCGTCCCTGGGGCCTGGGGCAGGGAGGCCCCGCAGCCCGCTCTCAGCCCGAGGTCTTGCGCAGGTGTCCCCTGCAGGCCTCCTCGTGTTTCCTTCCCTGTGGGCCGCCCCTGCAGGACAGGGCGCTCCCCGCAGCCCTCGGCTCCTGGGAGCCTTCCTGTCTCCGGGACATTCAGGCCCCATCTTCCTGCTCTCACCCCCCACCCAGCCACTTAAAGGAAAGGAAGGTGTCCCGGGACCAACATGGCTCTCGGGGCGGCCCTGTGGGCAGGGGCCATGCGAGGATCTTGGGAAGAGGGTGCAGGCAGACCGGTGGCCAAGGCAAAGGCCCAGAGGGGCAGCAGCCCCTGGGGGAAGGTCAGGTGCAGCTCGTCAGGGCTGGATCCCATGGCACCTTGCTGGCTGTGGGGGGAGCTGTGGGTGCCTCGGGTGGCAGGACTGCCTGCTGGACCATAGGGTCCCTGAGCACGGAGGGCCGGGTACAGGTGGCCTTCTGGGACCGGGTGCTTTCCCCCAGCCCCAGCCCACTGCAGCTCCACCAAGCCTGGGTGTCTATCCAGATGCTAGGCCTGTACCCCAGCAGGCTTGGGAGGGCGCCCCAGGGGATCCCTCCCACGAGTTCTCTAGAGGCCTGAGCCCCACTGCGTGTGGGGCCTGCCAGGCCGGGGGGCCAAGGAGGGCTCCACAAAACCCTCCCCGCCCCCTCTACGCCCCTGGCCCTCCGCAGAGCCGCACCTGCAGCACTGCGCACGGTGCCCCTGCTTAGCACGCGGCCCCTTGACCTTGGAGGCCTGAGGAGCCGGTCGTGTATTGTTGTTGTGACAGCGGCCGCCAGGCGGCGCCCGCGACCCGGCCCGGCGGACCCAGGGCCGCGCCGGGTGGAGGGAGCAGCAGAGTGGGCGTCGCAGCTGTCGCGCCTGGGCCCCCGCCGGGCGCACCTGCCCTCGTGCTGGTGGACAGGTGGCCGCGGCGCCGCCTGGCCGCCGCTTCTGCCCCCCGCTGGTGCCTGTGGGGGCTCTGTGACCCGTCACGCCCCCACTATGCACCACGATGGAGGTTCTCGCAGCTCCTGAGGCACGGCTCGGGATTGGGGTCCAGCCGGACCCTCTCAGGCCTGCAGGGCCACCCACCAACAGCCCACATCGCCCCACACCATCAGGGTGGAGCCCTCCCCCGCGCCTGGCAGGCAGGGGAGCCCATGCTGTCTGTCCAGTTCTCCACGCAGGCTGGTCCCCCGCCCCCCCCCCCCCCCCCCCCCCCCCCCCCCCCCCCCCCCCCCCCCCCCCCCCCCCCCCGCCCCAGGTAATTCCCGCTGACCTCCCTGCCCCAGCCCATGTGCTGGCCCCTTGGGGCTCTGTGATGCTCTGGTCTTGGACAGACACCCCCTGGAGCTGGGTAATCCCCATCCCATCCTCTGTCTTCAAACCCCGCTACAGCTCCTGTGTTCTGGGGCCTAGGGCAGAGGGGTGGAGAAAGTCAAGGAAGGCTGGAAAGGAGGAAGGAGCCAGAAGACCCACAGCACGTTAAGTGTGCCTGGGCTGCGGTCTGGACCCTCAGGGTCAGGAAAGGCTGCTGTGGGAAGGGAAGGCTGGTCCTGACCCTCCCTGGGCCTCCCCCTGGTACTTTTGGCACTCAAGGAGCCCTGTCATCCCCTGTCCTTCTCCAGGCCTGGGCTTCCCCCAGCAGCCCTCCCAGGGCCATCCCAGGCTGACAGGGTCCCCACACTGTGCTGTGGGGTCAGCAGCCATGAGGGCAGCACAGGCGATGGTGTGCCAGGCAAAGGTCACCGTCACCGAGCAAGGCAGTCCTCTGGACGCTGGCTTCGTGCTGCCCACAAGCAGCCGGTGTGTGGGGTGTGTGGGGTGATGGCACCTGCCCTGGCAGGCTCATTTGCTCCCCTGGAGCCTGGCGGGTGGCCTAGGGTACAGCTGGGGAGTGGGGGACCTTAACTCCTGGCCTCGAGCCTGGCCAGCCTCACTGTGGCAGTGGCCTCGGCGCAAGGGAAGCCTCCTTGCCATCAGTTCAGCCCCAGGAACAAGGCCCTCTCCCTGCCTCCACCTCTGACATCCGCTGCCTCCTGCCTCGCCCAAGCGCCCTGGCTCCAGCCCATCCACCTGCCCCTCCATGAAGCCCCCCTCTGCCCTGCCTCTCATGCCCCTGACCAAGGAGGCTTTCTGGGCCTCTCAGCGGCCACCCCCCGACCCTGCACTCAGCCCTGCCTCTCGTGAGCACACCTCACACGGCGTTATGCCATAGAGAGGCCTGGAAGCCTTGGCACTGCTGGGTCCTTGGCTCAGGCCTTGACATTGCTAAGAGCTCAAGGCCTTTCCCAGGGACCTTGAGATTCTGACAGACAAAAACTCTCCCCCCAAAGGACACAAGCGCTCGTGGAGGCCACAGCCACCGCACAGGTGTGGTTTCTGTCGAGTGGTGCCTCTTTGTAAGGCGGCTGTCCCGTTTCCCAGGGGCCTGCATGTGCTCAAACTTGGGCGGGGGGGGGGGCTTGGGGATGACCCCTGGTCAGCCCTGTGTTGTCAGATGGAGAGGCTGCGGCAGGGGATCCAGGGGCCCAGCTGTGACCCTCAAAGGGGGCCTGGGCGTTCTCCAGCAAGGGGCCCCAGCCCCTCCCACCTGGCCCCTTCCCAGCACTCCTCCCCAGGGAAGCTTCCCGGCTCTGCCATTCTCCCTGCCCCCTCAGTGGGGTCCCACAGAGGTTCAGGGACCCCCGCTCTCTCCCCTGATGCCCAAACTCCACTCTTTGACATCAGTTGACAACGAGAGCCAGGCTGGGCCGCCTAGGGCCCCAGGGCCTCTCTGTGCTCCAATGGGCCCCCGAGACAGCCCGCGGCCTTGCCAAGGCAGCTGTGCACCAGTGCGTTTCTGGGCCACTGTCTGTGAAGCGAGCAGTGGCGAGTCCAGTGTGGCCCATGGAGCCCTGGGCGAGGGGGAGCACAGCCAACATGCGGGCAGGAGCCCAGCAGGTCCCAATACCTCCCAGAGGCGGCCTCATCTGAACTCGGTGCCACTCGTGTCCTCCCTTTAGACCAGCGTGTCCCCTAAATCCTAGGCCAGGAGAGCCCCCTCCCCTCCTCTCCACCGTCAGCAAGTAGATGAAGCGAGGTGGGCTCCTTGCCAAGGCCTCTGAAGCCCAGCTCTGGGCTTAGTGGCCCCTGGAGCCCAGGCGGGTCTTGGAGCCGGAAGCTCTGCACAGACACCTCACTCCACTTTGCCTGGGGCTGAACGTGGGTGGCGCTCTCGGGGACTCTAGGGCCATGGCTCCTGCAGCTCCAGTGAGCGCCTTGTGTGGCTGCGAGTGTGTGCATGTGTGCACGTGTGCCGTGGGTGTGCCTCCGTGTGCACGTGTGCTGCACGCTGTGTGCCTGTGTGTGCATGCACGTGTGTGCTGTGTGTGTGACAAGGTGGGACTGAGACATTGTGCCACGGACCCCCCAGCAGCCGGCAGGTGGGCGGGCGAGGGGCCTGGGGGCAGAGGGGCCGGGGACTGGAACAGCCCCAGCCTGGGGACAGGGCCTGGGCGGGGCTGGAGAGGGAGCTCTGGAGGCGGCCAGAGGTGTCCTGGGAACGTCCCAGGAGGCCTGCTGCGGCACCATGGCAACGTGGCACAGAGCGCTGGCCTACTTACACCCCGCCCCCGCCGCCTGCGGGCTCTCTGTTCCAGGAGAGGGTGCGGGGCTCTCAGGCCTCCTGGGGGGGCTGCACACCCTGGCCTTTGGGGGCTCGTGCCTTAGAAGCCTTGGCCTCCTCCGAGCCTCCCACCCAACCATGGATGTGGGGCCAGGCCCGTGGGGGTCATTTCCTGTCCCTTGAGAGTGACGGGGGCAGAAACGCCCAGCATAGTAGGTGCTCAGCCACACAAGCCCCACCCCCGTCGCCTGGTGAGCTGCGGACTCAGTGGTTGCTAAAGACCTTTGGAGCACCCCCCCCCCAAACCTCAGGGCTCTCTGCACTGCTGTGCTGACAGCCAGCCGTGAGGTTCTCTGTACCCCAAAGGCCTCAGGCCTGGGCCTCCCCAAGTCAGGACAGCATCTCAGTGGGAGGGGGCAGCCCGGAGCACTGGGTACAGAGCCCCAAGCCACCCATATGCCCCCTCATGGGACAGGACCCACAGGAGGGCCGGTGCCCCTCACTCGCTCAGACACCTCAGCCCCTGTTAACGGCACGGCTGTGACACCAGGGCCAGATTCCACTCGCAGCAGGTGGGGCAGGTGGGGAGGTTCATCCTTCAAAGGACACCCCCTGGGCCTGACATTAAGCTCACCTGTGCCTGCCTCCTGGCCCACTCTGACCTTCGAGGGCCAGTGCCATGCCCGCTGCCTCCACCTACAGGAAGCCCATCTGGCCTGGAGCCCAGGTGCACTCACAACTGTGGGGCTGGGGACAGTCAAGCGTCTCCAATGCCCAGGGAGGCTAAGAAAGTAGCCAGAGGAGACCCGGGTGCGTTCGTGGGGCAGCCTGAGGGACCACCTGGGTGAGCCACGCTGGCTGAGCCTTATCTGTGACGTCCGTCCACATGTCCCTGCTGCCATTGGCTGCCCTGGGCTACCCAGACCCAACGGGGTCTCCCGCAGGAGTCCTCTCTGGGGCAGCGCCCTGAGGGTTAAGGGCCAATAAGGCTGTGAGGACACTTTGTGGAGTGGCAGGGGCCCTGGGGACAGGAAGCCCTTGGCCCCACAGCGCGGGGGGGGGGGGGGGGGGATGTCATAAGACACCACTCATCTAAAAGCAAATATTTTCCTGACCTCACCTGATGAGCTGGCCAGGCTGAGGGGCACCTGCTGGACCTCGGACACCCGCAGACGTGCACGCTCAGCCCCAGCCTCCCCTTGGGACCAGAGGCCCCGCCCGGCAACCCGGCAAACAGGCATCCAGTCCTTCCTCCAGCAGGTGGTCTGTGTCCGCAAGGCCAGCGCTCATGACCACGTGAGGAATGAATGAATGAGCCTTGGAGGGGGCAGCCCCGTGTACCCGTGGGGGGGGGGGGGAGGGTTGGCTGTGCGTTTGCGCAGGAGAACGAGAACGGCGCGCCTCCCCCACCGCCCTGGGCGCCAGCTGCAGCCGCCATCCCCTCCTCCACCTCAGGCCCCCTAATTTATGCCATGAGGGGGGCCATCCGCTCACTTGTTCCCCGCCTGGCAGCGGCTTTGTCCCCAGGCGGATTCCCAACAGCCGCCTTTGGGAAGAAAGGGCCCTTCTCTGGCCGGCAGTGAGGTCACCAGGAGGGGCCGGACGCGCACAAAGGCCATGCCCACCCCCCACCCCCCCACCCCCCACCGGCAGCTGCCTCTTTGTCCCCAGCTCTCAGCCTAGAAGAGCCCCCCAGCTCAGCATAGGCCGGGCCTGGGCCTCCTTGGAAAGTAGACGGAGTGGGGGAGGGGACGGGAGCGGGCCCCTTCCCTGGCTTCGCTCCTGAAGAGTGACAGCAGCAGTTGAGGTGCAGCACCCCCCGTCCCAAATGCCATGCTGGGCATGGCAGGGCAGCTGGAGGGGTCTCGGCTTAGTGGGGGGGGGGGGGGTCTGTGTCTAGCTGTCCCCCAGGCAGGCGGGCGAGCTCCCTTCAGGAGTAGGGGTTGCAGGAAGGTGAGAGGGAGCCTGAGGTGTTAGGAGGCAGCCTCGAGGGGGCAGGCAGCTGGTCCCCTGGCCTGGGGGTGCGTGGTCACGGGGAGAGGCTCAGGGCAACGCTCCTCGCACTCAGCCGCCAAACCCAGCTTCTCTCCGGATCGCGTGACGCCTGGCCTGTGCGTGTGTATATCTGCTGTGTGTACACACACGGGAGTGGGGTGGGGGGAGAGGGCCCGGCGGCCCGAGGGTCTCTCCAGGCTGAGAGAGGAGGCGGGGGAGCCCTGGGGGGAGGGGGCCCACGGTGCAGAAGGCACTGGATGGGGGAGCTGTGTGGGCAAAGGCCTGGTGGCCTGACCCAGGAGCTCAGTGAGGGCCGTGGGGCGGGGGCCAGCCACGTGGACCTCCGTCCCCAGCCTGCTGAGTCCGTCCCCTCCCCACCCCCCAGGGCCAGCTGGTGGCACTTGGGCCCAGAGCTCCTTAGCAGTCTCTCCGCGGAGGGAGGAAGTGGAGCCTGAAGGGCAACACAAAAGCCCTCGTCTTGTCCCAGACAAACAGAGGCCAGGCTGGACGCTGGGAGACGGCCGCTGGGGGCCCGCGGCCCTGCCAGAAGTGCCTGCAAGCACAGCCAGCCCTGGCCAGGCTGGGCTGAAGGCGGGGGTGCCGGGCCTGAGGGCTGGGGAACAGAGCAGACGGCAGAGGACTGGGGTCCCACCAAAAGCTCGAAGACCTGCCAGGACCCCTGAAATTCCTGCATCAAGATCGTGGGGGACCAGCCAGGAAGCAGGACCGGAGGAGGCAGAGGCCGGGAGGGGGTGGCAGGGAGGGCATTGCAGGAACCGAGCCAGTGGGCCTGGGTCCCGGAGGGCGCCTGGGGCGGGCACAGGGCAGGCACTCTACCCCGAGGGCCCAGGCAGCCAGTGCACCTTCACGCCCTGGGGGGGCACAGAGCTGGGGGATGGGGAGGCCTGGGCCTCCAGTCCCCACCTCTCCCTCAGCGACGGCCCCGGCCCCGTTGCCTAGTGCCGGGAATGTCCATTGTGCCTGTAGCTTAGCAACAGGCCCCGGTCACCCCTGCCGCCCCCGCCCCGCAGCCCGCAGCCCGCATTCCTTGGCGGCCTGAGTCTCCGAGAGTCCGCAGGCCTCTTCTGTGCATCTCGCAGCTCAGAGCCCTGGCCCATGCACCTAGCATCCTGGGAGCCTAAGGCTGCTGGTGCGGGCAGCTGGGGTGCCACCGACCGCCATGTGCCAGCTACCTGCTCCGAGGGTGCCTCTGAAACCACGTTCACTCCTCACCTCAGTCGCTGGTTCAGTCCCATTTAGAGCCTCTTTCTCGAAAATGCTATGATAGTGGCCAAGAGCGGCTGCCTAGGGCCGGGCAGGGGAGACGGCGGGAAAGGGGATGGGGTCACACAGGACTCCTGGATCGGGACAGTTACATGGGCGCCATCCATCACATGTCAATTACGCTGCAATGAAATGGGTTTCTGGGCTATTTTCTGGGGGACAAGGTCAGTGGGGCGGGGGCAGGGCTGAGGGAGGGTGTGGAAGGAGGAAACAGGGTGGTCTTCTGGAGTTGGGAGCTGTGGGACACAGCCTTCTCCAGGGCAGGAAGCAAGGGCCCTCCCTCCCTCTGTGCTGGGGCCACTCGCAAGGCCCACCCTCCACCACAGCAAACCCACTCCTGGGTCTGTGGCCTTGGATCCATGCGAGGAGCAGAGAGTCCCCTGCCAGGGACGGGCCACCTGCTTCTCCCACCTGCCCCGCAGCGTGTGACCCACTGCCCCCTGCCCCAATGCTGGAAAACCCTAGAGAAACACCAGGGCCCTGACTTCAAAGGAGGCGGAGGGAAGTAAGTCTGGGGCACCTGCAAAGACAGGAACTTCTTCCTGCTGCCTGGAGAGTCTAGAGCAAAGAAATGGTTGAAACGGACTGGGGCACTTTTTTCCTTTTAAAAAATGTATTATGGAAAATGTCAAGGGCACCTGGGTGGCTCAGTCGGTTGAGCATCTGACTCTTGATTTTGGCTCAGGTCACAATCCCAGGGTTGGTGAGATCAAGCTCTGCATTTGGGCTCTGGGCTGAAAGCATGGAGCCTGCTCAGGATTCTCTCTCTCTCTCTCTCTCTCTCTCTCTCTCTCAATAAACAAACAAACAAACAAATAAATAAACTTAAAAAAAAAAAAAGAGGGGCACCTGGGTGGCTCAGTCTGTTAAGCATCCAACTTCAGCTCAGGTCATGATCTCACGGTCTGTGGGTTCGAGCCCCGCGTCGGGCTCTGTGCTGACAGCTGGGAGCCTGGAGCCTGCTTTGGGTTCTGTGTCTCCTTCTCTCTCTGTTCCTCCCCTGCTCACGCTCTGTCTCTCTCTCAAAAATAAATATAAGAAAATGCAAAGCCTTCCACGTCCAAGGAGTATGGGGCTTCCTCTCTCCCAGCCTCCACTCCGTTGGCCCAGGGCCACCTCCCGGTACCATTAGCACACCCAAAAAAGGTGTCATTCCTTAAACCCACGAAATAAGCACTCAGGCTTCAGTTTCCCAAATGTCTCATTTTGTAAAATAAAACCTCTGGTTCGTTCATGTCAGGACTCGAAGGGGTCCGCGTGCGCTGCCTCTCCCAGCTCACCGGCAAGATGAGCCTCCAGAGACACAGGGATCTCAAGAGAAGGGTTTGGGGACGACACGAGAGTTCCGAGCAGGAGCAGGCTGAGGCAAAATGAAGCTCTGACTGACACCAGCGCGGCCTGGAGGAGTGAATCCATGGTGCTGGAAGCCTCCACGGACTTGACCTTGCTGCTCAAGTAATCGGGATGCCTTTGCGCCGTTTCAAGAAACAAAAGAAGGAAGAAAGTTCGAGAGTTGCCGGTGTCTCTGCAGTGATCACTGAGCCCCATGCCCCCAGCTTCCGAGAATGCCGCAGGCCTGGGGTGGGGCCAGGGAAGAGCATTTCCACGGAAGCCCCAGGCGATGCTGATACGGCTGGTCCAAGGGCCGGCCTCAGCTCTGGGGAGATTTCCTGGACACACCCGCCCAAACTCAGGAATGTTTTGCCACGGGAACTGCCTTGTGGGTTTGGAAAGACGGCCTGGCCAGCAGAGAGGACCGAGGCCTGGCCGTGGAAGGTCACTTCTGCCTTCTGGGGGAGGGCAGCTTGGCAGAACTCATTCTGGGCGGACACATCCTGATTTTGCTAGAGACAGGAAGTCAGGAGGGGGTGCCGACCTTTGGGTCCCGGCAAAGTAAAGGCCACTCAAGCATCTCCCTAAATGTCTGGAGTTCAGACAACCCCGTCCACCTCCTGTCCCAGGACACAGTGATTTCTGTCTCTCACTGGGGTGCCAGACCTAGGGTCCACGCTTGGCTGTGGGGATAGGCTGGGAGGGACTTGAGGGCTGAGACTCAGAGGGTCCCCCTGTGCCAAGTGCTTGGTGACTGGCGCACGCACGGAGCATTTGTGGGCACGTGGGGAGGACTTGAGGACATTAGGGGCAAAAGGGCTGCGTACTATTTTGGGCTCAAGTTGGGGGGTAAGGGGCTGCTGAAGAGAGGCCTGAGGGCTTGGAGAGACACGAGCCCCAGGATCCCCCCACTGCTGCCTCTATCCTCCACGGAAGGAAAGAGGGCCCCAGAGAGAGAAAGAGGGAGACTCGGGCGGTAAAGGGCAAGGGCGGCCAGAGCGCAGGCAGGAGGGCATGGCTGGTGGCTGGCGGCTGAGAGGTGGGGACGGCGCAGGTCGGGGGAGGGGTGGAGGTGGCCCGCCTGGCGGGGCGGGGAGAGTGGAGGGATGTAGGGCCAACTCGTTACCGGACCCTCCTCCCCTCCTGGCCCCTCTGCTTCTTCTAAAAATGTGCCCACACCCGGCCGACCCTCTTTGAAGGGACAGATGTCAGGGAGAAAGCTGATTACTGTCAAAGGCTGGAGGCTGCGACCGGAGCTCTCGGTGAGCATGACCCAATTCTGAGCTATTCTCAGCCTGGTGGGAGCCGAGCTATTCCCTCCCGCCGACGCCGACGCCGCTCCCGAGGCAGCCTGACTTTGAAATGCCCTCCTCCCTCCGAGGGGCGAGGCGGGGAGGGCAGGCGAGGAGGCCGGCAGAGACCCATGGTCCCACGCCCTGCCCTGCCCCCCACCCCGCCCCTGCCACGCAGTCCCGCCACCCGAACCGCAGGGCCCCCCTGTCCGCCCGACCAGAGGGCAGGCCGTGTGATGCAGGGCTCGGAAAGGGCCCGCCCGCCCCCCTCCCTGCACGCAGGCCAGGCCGCAGCCCCAGAGGGAGCAGAGAAGCGGGGGGCCGGGCTGAGTTGACATCAGCTGGCCCCGCACGTGAACAGGCCTGGCTGAGGTCGGCCAAGAGCAAACACACCGCAGATCTGAGGGCGAAAGGGACTGCTGCTGGCAGCCTCTGCGGCCATGGGGGGATAGGTATTTGTTATGTAGCACGCCTGCGTGACAGCTGACTGACCATGCACGTACCTCAAAGGCCGTGAGGTCACCCAAAGAGCTCCTTCCCCCCACCCCCACCCCGCTGGCCTGATGTTCCTGCGGTTCTCAGTTTTATTACACAACCGTGAGCACAGCGGGCGGATGAGCTGGGTTTTCCAGAGAAGTCTCAGTGTCAAATCTTCTCTCCCATTATCCTGAGAGACTAGCCAAGTGCCCCTGAAGCAAAAAGCTATTCGAGGACCTCAAACACCAAAGAACATTCTCAGACCCAGAGTGGCCCCAAGATTCTGGCGTTGGAATCTGAGACGGAGACTGACGGCTTCCCGGAGGCGGTGGCAGCAGTGGCTCTCACCAGCGATGACAATCACAGATGTTCTGGGTGCCCGGAGGGCTCAGCCAGAAGAGTGTGCGACTCTCGATCTTGGGGTCAGGAGTTTGAGCCCCACCATGGGCGTAGAGATTATTTCACAAACACCCCTCTAACTTACAACAATCCAAAACGTCGTACGAGCACCAACTGGGCAAACGCCAACTGGATATTTCAATCCCATGGCAGCTCCTCCCCACTCCCACCCCCAGGCAGGCACTGTGTGTGTCCTCCTCTCTGCCAGGAGGGAAGGGACTGTCACCACGGCGCCCAGGGGGAGGATGTGAAGCAGGTGGGCCCAGAGCCCGAGCCCCCCAGTGCAGGGCCCAGTGGAGTCTGGCCTCCCTAAGAATCAAGTCCAAATATCCTTGTCCGTCGGCGACTGCAGGGGGCCACCTCCTGGCAAGGCCTTCCTGATGGTCCCAACCCTCCGTCCCCCCTACACACCACGGGTTGAACCCCCTTCCCTTGCTTTGCTTCCACTTCGTGGCTCTCACCTGCACCGTTGGTGCCTGGTTCCCGGGAGCCCCGCAGGGGCAGGCAGGGCTGCCCGAACGTCTGGTTCCCGGCGCCGGCGTCGGGAGGGCGTGACCCGTAGCAGGGGCTTGGTCTGCACTTGCCGGACCGGCGGACACACCCCGCGAGGCTGGCCAAGAGGGCAGAGTTCTGAGGACTGGGCAACATTAGCCTCCACCTGCACATCCCTCCTGGGGCATCAGGGGCCAAGACCCCCAGCAGGGAGGCCCCTGGGGACCCTCCCACCTGAGGCCCCACCAGGAGGCAGGGACACCCCCAGCCTGGCCTGTGAGCCCAACAGCCTCTGGGTAGAGTGGGACACTGTGTCTGGGCGGCCAGCCTGTGCGCACAGCAGCCTTGCAAACAGGGCAGGCGGCTACCAGTCTCAGAGGTGGGGACACTGCCCTCTACAACTCATCAAGCTGCCCTCTCCCAGGCCTGCCCGTGGGATTCCTGTCTGAGGCCTGTACACTCCCACCTGGAAGGACCCTTGCTCACCCTCCTCCAGTTTCCACCAGCCCTTCCACACCTCGCACAGCGGTCCCCTCCTTCTGAGGAGCCTTCCAGGATTCCAGTGGAAACTGCTCTCCCCTTTGGCCTCTGTGGTTACAATCCAAGGGACCACACAGGGCAGGAGAGCGTCTAGGAGTCCCCGGTCAGCATGCAGAAGCTTGGCGGCCTGGGCCCCAGAGAGTCCCATTTCCTCTGGGCCTCAGCTTCTCCGCCTAGGCAGTGAGCTAGAGCCGGGTAGGAACAGCATCATCTCTCCGGCCTGGGGTCCCACACAGCCTGTCTGCCTGCCTTCAGCAACAGGTTGGAGAGGGGGGCCTGTGTCCCTAGAAGACAGACCAGGTAACGAAAGCAGACAAGGCTGGGGGGGGGGGGGAGGTGGCTTGAGGGGGGCAGGTGTGGGGCAGTCCACCTGCTGTCCTATCCTCATGGAGCAAACAACCCTTCCTCATCACTTTGCTAGACAGGGTGTGGCCCCCAGCAGCCTGGCATCCATTGTGCCACCTGCTGCCCATCCAAAATCCCACCCTGGGCCCCCAACCCACCCCAGCCCAGGGGCTTCTGGTGGAGGGGGTGAGCCCCTCAGAGGCAGGCGAGGGTGAAGCATAGCGAGGGCAGGGGCAAAACACACCAGGGCTGAAGAGGGCAAGGCCCAGGGGGCTTCCTGGGGGAAGGGTGCGATCTTGGACTGTGACCCTCAGAGCAAGTGAGCCAGGGTCTCTAGGTGTTGGAGGGCTCGAATGCCCGAGGGGGGCAGCAGGGGAGGCAGTCAGACGTGTGACATCTTCGCATCTTGGGTGGCGGCAGGGCAGGTATAGGAATTTCCAGGAAAAACTGAGGGTCAGAGTGAGTGTCTGGGGCTGGGCAGGGGACGTCCCCGTGAATCCTTGCCCTGTGACCAGCCCCGTGCTGCTGACTCGCAGAGGTGGCTGTCACCAACCTGCTGACCGGCCACTCATCACGGGCCCTGGCCCTGCCTCTGGACACTGGGCTCCCCTTCTGCAGAACTGGGACACCACTTGGCTTTGGCTCCTTTGCCAGGAGACACGGGAGCAGAGAATGGTTCCCCAGGATGCTCCTGCCTGAGGCTGGGGCTGGGCGGCACTGAGACACATTTTGAGTGCGGTCTTTAAGGGTGCAGAGGAGTTCACCGGGGGCTCAGGGCCACACGGGGCTCCAGACTGAGGCTGAATTGGGCCCAGAGGGCTACCTGGGTCAAGGCTGATGCCTGGAGGCCCGGTGGGGTCACAGGGGCTCACACGGGGCTTGGCGGCACAGATGAGGGGCCAGAGGGCCACCCAGACTTGAGAGCTGCCCTGTGCCTGGTGTGCCCATGGGGAGGGGTGCAGGTCTCCCGACCCCAGTCCTCTGGCATCCCCAGGCCCAGTGACAAACCAGGGCCGTGGTCTAGATCGCCATCCTCAGCCCCATCTGGGAAGTGGAGCTCGCTGAGGCGGGCCATGCCCTGTGCCAGACCTCCTGCAGGCCTCTCTCTCAAAGGCCAGGGGAAGGCACAGGTCCTCCTCTGTCCCCGAAGCTAAGCATCCGCTCAGAGGTCGGGCCAGGTCCCGGGAGGCAGGAGAAGGCTGGGACAGTGGTCCCAGGGCCCCAAGGAAATCTGGTGGGGCTCAGGTCCTGCCAGGAGGTTGGGAGGAAGAGGGAGCCCCCCCCCCCCCCGTGACGCTTCCCCCAGGAGACCAGCCCCCCAGTAGGCCCACCTCCTTTGGCATCTTCCCACGGACTCAGGCCTGGAGGGTCTTTCTTGAGCTCTAGACCCTTCAGAAAGCATAAGAGACAGACCGTGCTGTGAATGGAGGGTCCAGTGCTCTGGGACGGAAGGACGGAAGGACAGACAGACAGATGGACGGACACACACACACACACACACACACACACACACAGGCAGACCCTCTCCCCCCTCCCCTACTAGGACAAGTGGCTCTTTCTGCAGCTGAGTGGGGGTGGCCACACACTCGCCCCTTTGTCCATCATGTCCCAGGCTGTTGTCCTGGAGTCCAGAGCCCCTGTCCAGACGCCCCGCCCTGGGACAGGGAGAGGAAGGAGCAGACCCAGGGCTGTGTGTGGGGAGGCCCAGCCCGGAGGCTGGTGTCGGGAATGAGGGTCTGACTCGAGCGGCACCAAACAGACCAGGTGCACGGCAGGGGCAACGGTGTTTATTTCTCCGCCAGGCATGGTCAGGGGCCGGCCCCCTGCCCCCTGCCAGCACAGCACCCTGGGGCTCTCGTCCAACATGGGAAAACTGAGGCTCCTGATGACAGCTGAGGCCGAGGGCAGACACCCGGGCCCTTCACGCAGCAGTGGCAGGCACAGATGCCAGAGAGCGGGGCAGGCCTGCCCTGGAGGGGTGGCCTCCCCGCTGGATGCGCCCCCGTGTCCCCAGGGCTCCCGTGAGGGTGGGGCACCCAAGCAGCTCCGGGGTTGGACAGCTGGGGTTCAAACGGCTGAGAGGGACCGCCAGCCGGATCACTTGAAGCACTTCTCCGCCCTCCTCAGGCTCCCGGCTACGTGATGCCGCGGTCTCGCTTCTTGACACGTCAGGGGCTCTGGCGGGACCGCGGCCACAGGAGGCACTTCGGCAGGGGGGCAGGGCTCCCCTCCCCCGTCTCTCCACCAGGAGGGGCCGCAGGACACTGCCGCTTGGCCTGTATATCGCCAGGCAGGCTGGGCCAGGCTCGAGGCCACACGGCAAGACCACCTCTCCCTGGCCTCCGGGCCGGCCTGGCACGGGCAGCTCTGGTGGGGTTTGGGGGGGGGGGGGTGCCCAGGGCAGCGCCAGGCCTTGCCCTGGGGAGAGGACGAGCCAGGCCGCACACCGAGTGGGGCAGCAAGCCCCTGGTCCTTCTCCTCGGAGTCCTTGCTCCCCCTTCCCTGCCAGCTTGGGGCCACCTGGGAAGGGGCACCCCTTGGCCTCAACACCCAGAAGAGCTTGCGACGGTGGAGATTTTCTGTGGCAAAAAGAACAGCAGCAGCTCGGGGAAGCAGAGCCCAGCAGTGACTGGGGCAGGAGGCCTTCCTGGAGCCGCCCCCTGGGGCCCCCCAGCCCTGCCCGCCCGCCCCGCCCCCCCACCTTTCTAAACACAGGCCCGGCCCCGCGGTCGCCCGCTGACCCGCTGACCGTATAAGGCGGCCTCTGGCTGAGCCACACCTCCCTGCCTGGGCTCCGGGGAGGCCCGCTGGCTAGCCGGGGGTCTTGGTGGCAAAGGTCAGGTAGCCGGTGTGGCCCACGGCCTCCTTCATGGGTGTGCCACTGCGGAAGGGGCTGGCGTCGGGGCCGGCTTCGGGGCCCGGACCGGCCCCCAGGTCGGGCGCGGGCAGGCTGACGGTGCGCACGTTGTACACCCGGGGCAGCACCTCCAAGGTGCTCAGCTCTGAGAAGCCGCGGGCCGCCAGCGCCTGGCACGTGCGCTGCACCTGCTCGATGCAGGGCGAGAAGGAGCAGAAGCGCCCACCTGCGGGGAGCCAGACGCGCAGTCAGGGGAGCCGGGCGGGGGGTGGGGTGGGGGCTCAGGAGCCAGCAGCCTGAGGGCTGCGGACTGTGTGGGCCGGGCGTGTGGGTGCAGAGCCCGGGGCCCGAGGCCGGCCGAGTCCTCCACCACGCAGAGCCTGGCAGCAGGGTGGAGGAGGGGCAGAGGCCGGCGGGGCAGGGGCTCTCCGGGAGCCGCGTGGAAGGGGCCACTTAGACCAAGCCCACGGCCCTTATTTCTTTGGCCTTGGGCAGGCGCTTCTACGGGGAAAGCGGAGGGTCGGGGCCAGGAGGAACAACGGGCTCAGAGGTCAGGGGTCAGGGCAGAGCCCTGTCCCAGCTGCAGGAGCGCGTGCCCAGAAGAGCACTCACCACACGGCACGGTGGCAGTAGGGGACGGGGCTCACCGGCGGGCGGAGACTGTTGCTGTCACAGGAAATTAGAGGCTGTCACCCGCTCTGGGGAACAGGAGGCGCCGACGGCCAAGGATGACAGGGTGCAGGCGGGAGCTGACAGCCCCTTCCTGCCACCTCCCACCAGGGCCCACCTGCAGTGTCCCTCGGCCTGGCCCGCGTCCAGCCCACATCCCCATCCTAGCAAGGAGGGTGTGGGGAATGCGAGGTGGGGGAAGGGATGTGGCCGGGCAAGTCCTGGAATGTCCCTGAGGCCTGGTCATCTCAGCCACACCTGGGGACACACCCAGGGACCGCCAGATGGATCTTCGGGAAGGGGTGAGTTTGGAGGAAGCACGAGCAGTTTGATGGCAACCTAGAGGGCACAGTGTCACCCCAAGAAGGCACCTGGCCCCTGAGCGTACTGCTGGGGAGACAGGACCCTCTGGACGAGGGCTAGAGCCTTCCGGCGGGCCCGAGTCCCAGGGAGCCTGGGGACTGCACTTTGCTGGGGTCGGGCTCACAGAGCAGGCAGGTATCGGAAAATACAAGGCCTATGAGCAAGAGACACAGAGAGAGCCCAAGGGAGGGGCTTGGAGGGGTACAGGGGGTGGGGTCCACGGATGGTGCAGCTCCCCCCGGCCAAGCACCAGGAGGGAGCCCCAACGACAGGAGGAAGGCTCGGGAGGGTGACCATGTGGACCTGGCATCATCTGGGGGCAAAGCTAGAAGGGGTGGAGGGGCGGGAAGCTGGGCTCAGCTCCTCCCGAGCCCCAGGCCACCTTGGCAGAGCAGGGACACGGCAGGGGACCCACTGGGACCCACTGCTGCTGCCTTGCTGTTTGAGGCACGCCTTGGCACCTGTATTTGGGGGGGGGGGGCGCCCTCCCCCTGCGGGTGCCTGGGCTGGCTCTCCACCCTCCTCCCCACCCTCTGTCCTGCTCTGCTCTGCAGGGAGGAGGGAAGGGGCCCTGGCTGCCTGGGCTGGCTCCTTCTCCACAAAAGGGAAAAACCCAGGGCCTCACCAGCGCCTCCCTGGCTCAGAGCCAATGTTCCCGCCTCCTTCCCGCCGCCTGCACATCTCGTATCTTCCCTAAAAGGGGCTACTCTGCTGGCTTGTGGCTGGTGGGGGGAGGGGAGACTCTTCGGGCAAGAGCTGGAGTCAGAGTCTGGAGTGCCCTGAGGTGCCTTAGAGGTGGCACCTCTAAGGTGGGGCTGCTACAGTCCCCAGGGAACTCAGACGCCTCCCAGCTCCAGGGGGTGGGGGGTGGGGGGGAGCGGGGCAAGGCCAAAGAACACAGGCTCAGCTGGAGCCCCATTCTCCCCAGTTCCTATTCCTCTCCACCTCCCCACGAGCCTTCAGCCAGCCTGACCCACCCCGACTTCAGGTCAAAAGGGGACCTGGCCTGGCCACACTATGTGGCCTGTTGTCTTCTGACCTCTCTGGGCTTCAGACGACCCACACCCAAGGCCAGGCCCACACCAGAACCCCCAACATACCTTCAACCTTGAGGGCGTCCCAGGCGTGGCCCACAGCCTCCCAAGGAGACGGGATGTCCAGGAAAACAGCATCAGCCACGTGGCTCACACCAAAGCCGCTGCGGCATACGTCCTGGTTGCGCACCGTCACCCAGCGGCCCACTCGGTGCTCCTGGAACTCCTCCCGGGCCTTCTCTGCCCGCTGCTGGTGAAACTCCACTGAGTGCAGGTGGCCCGTGGGCGCGATGGTGCGGATGAGCGCGTGGGACACGGAGCCGCTGCCAGTGCCTGGCAGGAAGGGACGGGTGTCAGGCAGGACTGCCGGGGACACTTAAGAATCAACCGCACCCTTACTCTGGAAAACCCCACACGGGGCCCATGGGTCAGACGATCCTGGTCGCTAGTGGGCACCACTCCGGAACTGCCCAGCAGGTCCGGGCTGCCCACGGTTTTGTCACCGAGTCTGCACTGGGGCTGGGTGGGGAAGCGACCGGCTGGGTTCGTTTCCGGGGTCTGCAGTGGGTCCGGGCGGCAGAGCGGCCGCCCTGCCCGATCCCAGCACCGGAGCAAACCCCGTCCCCGCCCCACACCCCCTACTCCCCACCCCCCACCCGGTGGCTGGCCCCGAGTCCCCCAAGCTCGCTGCCCACTCAGAGGTCTGCCCACCTACAGGCCACGTGCAGCAGGAGTGTGGTGTGCCTCCGCCCTCGCTTCGCCTGGTCTCACGGCACCAAGACACGGCAGCCGATTTGCCACAGGGCCCCACTCTTCCCCCACGTCGCCGTCCGCCAGTTCTCTTCCACCTGCCCTGGCCACTCCCCGGCTCCCGTCAGTGCTGCCCCTCCGCCTGGCTTCTCACCTGGCTGTGCCCAGCTGGGGCTGCGTCCCCCCATGACCTCCCCCGCCCTGCGGTTTCGGGTGCTAGTCTTGATGCACGCTCCCCAGTGCCAGGTCCCTTCGCTGCAGACTCCTATTGTCCAGCACACACGCACGACCTCCCAACACCCGACAGCGCTCGGCGTTAACGAGGACAAAGCTGGATCCGCTCCAAGCCCGAACCCCTCCCATCGGCCCTTCCTGCCCAGTCAACGACACCCACAGCTCGACCAGACATCGCAGGGGTGCCCCAGACTCCCCTCTCCCACCCCACATTCGGTCCACAGGTAGCTCCCGCCTCCCCACCTCCACCCTGCCCCCATGCAGCCTGGGCCCTCCTCCTGGCTCTGTAACCACCACCAGACAGGCAATTCTGTTCCCCTCGGTGAGGCCCTGCTCTCGCCTCTCCACACGGGCAGTCAGACCCGACCACCCTCCGAGCTGTGCCCGTTTCCTCCTGACCTCATTTCCTGCCCCTGCCACGCTGGCCTCCTTGCTGGGTCCTCACTCAGGGCCTCTGCACAGTTCACCCTTGGGGTGACACTCTCGCTTGCTTGGCTCTTGGTAGCGCCTCCTCCTTCTCGTTTCCAACTGAATGTCCCCATGCCAGAGGTCTTCCCGGACCGACCGAGGTGTAGGGACCTCTTGGAGCCACCCTCAAACACACAGTCCAGTTTTACTAGGCTCACAGCGATCACAGCACTGAAACAGTGACACTGGGCTTACTGTCCCCTCGGGGAAGGGGCAACCTGGCCTGTCTTGTTCACGGCTGTACCTGTAGTTCCTAGAGGGCAGCTGGCATATTAGAGCCCAGAAGCACACCCACTGCACAGAGAGCAGTAGGGGATGGAGCTGGCTCGAGGGCCTGCTGCCCATCTGCCACCGGCCCCCCAAGTCCCCAGTGGCTGAGCAGCAGGCCTCTGCCTAGACCCCACTAACCCTCTGACCCACAGCCCAGGTTCTGCACCTGACTCTTTCCGTTTCAAAGTATCTGGCTGGCCAACACGGAGAAAGAGGCCTGAGAGGGACAAGATGGCCTCAAGTCCTCAGACCTGGAAGCAATGGTTCTGGGAACTCTTTGTGACCTTGGAGCCCAGCTGCACAGCCCATGAGGCACATGCTGGAAATATAGGTGCATCGGGCCTGGGCTGTTCCTGACCAGGCTGTATGCTTCAGTCTCCACCCCAGGTGGCCCCAGCACGTGTGTGTGTTTGTGTGTGTGTGTGTGTGTGTGTGTAAGGGCCAGAACGATCTCAGGCCCTGGGCTCAGTGACAGCAGTGCTGGCCAATGATGAGCTTGAGATAGAGACTCCCCACCTACAATGAGTACCTCAGAGCAGCCCTGGTCTCCCTCCAGGAAGGGGAAACTCTCGGCCCTGGGGCTGGGTGGTCGGGGACGGCTGGGCCAGCCACTCTCTGCCCTCCTGTCAGCACAGGGGTAGCGACTGGCAGTCAGCACCTAGGCCAGAGCCAAGTGGCACTCTGGCCCTGCCTCGCCAAGGCAGGCAGGACTCTCACTGAACACCAGCTCCTCTGGGGGAAATCCCTGGTCCAGGGCCATCAACTCTCATTTAGATTACAGCACCTGCCTCCTAACTGGTGCTCCTGCTTCTGCCCTCACTCCCTGCAGTCAGCACCCCCCCCCCCCCACCAAAACATTGGTAAAATAGAAGCTGAGCAACCACGTCTGTCTTCAGAAAGGGCAGGATGGAGGCTGTCTGGATGCTGGGTCAGACTTTCATCTTCAAGTCAATTTTTCAGAATCAGGATTGAGGTAGCCCAAAGAACTCACCGGATTCACAGACCACAGAGCCAGGCCGAAGCTCCAGCATCATAGTGAGCAGAGCAATGTCAGTGGAGTAGAGGATCTGGGTGCGGTGTGGCAGGTTCAGTGTCCAGAGCTCAGGCGTGGGGTGGAGCACATACACCCAGCCACCTCGACCACAGGTCACCTTGGAGCCGAAGGGGCGGCCGATGAGGTCTACTGAGTGCCGCAGGACGCCATGCCGGGTCTGGGTCTGTGCCCCCCGCTGCACACGCACTGCCACCATTGCACCATGGCCCAGTGACAGGATGGCCGTGTCACCCTCTTTGATCAGCTCCTCATATGCCACGAAGCTCATGGTGTTGCTATCTGGCAGGTGCCTGAGACCTGGGAGAATGTGTGTGGGCATGAGCATGCAAAGGTGCCAAGAGGGTGCACCTGGGATCTGGGCGGAGGGCTGTGAGGCCCAGGTCCCAAGCGGTGAGGGTGGGGAGGCTGGCTCCGTCCCTGGCTCTGTCCAACAGGACGACCAACAGGCTGCACCCTGCACTGACGTGTTAAGCCCTTCTTGGTCTAGGTCATGAATCAGAAGTCATCAGCCCAAATCACAGATGGAGAAACTCAAGCGGGGCAATGGCAAAGGACGAGCCCACGATTTCCTACTAAGGACCAGACCCTCTCATCACCCTTCTCCGGGACACCGGCTCCCATTCTCCGGGTGTGAGAGGAGGGACCGGCCACCAGCGGGGCAGCAGTCAGTGGTCTGTGCTATCACCTGCAGGCCAGGCTTCATTCCACGGAACCCCCCTCACCCCAGTCTCCCCCAGAGCGGGCTTCCAGGTGGACGGGCGGCAAGGGGGGGATGCAGGAGAGGTAAGGGCCCCCCCAGCAGAGGTTGGGGACGCGGCAGGCCGGGCCGGCACGGGGCGAGGTGGGGGGGGCCGCACCGAGTCTCACCCGCCAGGCTCGGCGGGCTCCCGCTGCCGGACGCTCCGCACGTGGCCGCGCGACGCTGCCTCCGCACTTCCGGCTCCGGCGCGGCGCCCGCGGATGGCGTCACGGCGCCCCGCCCCTCGCGCGCGGGGTGCCGGGACCCGGGGGCAGCCCCTCCCGGCTGCGGAGCGCGCCTCCTGGGCGGCCTCTGCTCGCTACGACTTCGCTGTTTCTACAAGCTCGTGCAAAGGACACAAACGAGAAGTTCCAGCGTCCCCTCGGTCGGGCTGCTGTGGGCGGGGACCGGGGCAGGGCCTCGTAACGCACTCTTTTTGGCAGCCCTGAAGTCCCGGGAAAGGCTGGCCCTTTGCTAGCTGCCCACGCCCTACGAGGACACTTTGCTTTGGCCGTGTTGTCCCAGCAAACCACTCTGGGAACACCTCACACTGGGCCCCAGGATGAATTCCAGAAAATGGAATTGCAGATCAGAGGGTCGTCCCAGAAGGCTCTGGCCCGAAGGGTCTGCAGAAGTGGCCTTAGGCCAAGCCTTGCCTCCCCTGCAGGGGCACATTCTCCACTTCGGGGAGGCGGCGGGCGGTCCCCTCCCGGACCCGGGGCACAATGAGAGCTGCATGAACCGGGCTCACATTGGGGGTGCTGAGGACCAGGTGAGCAGCCTGGGCAGGCACACTGGGGGAAGGGCAGCGGGAACACAGGGGCAAAAAAAAAAAAAAAAAAAAAAAAAAAGGAAGCGGCAGCCCTGTTCTGTCTCAGCAGGGCTGATTCAGAGCCAGTTCCTCTGTAGAGAGGGCGTGGGGCGGAGGGGTGGACAGCAGGGGATATGGAATGCCTTCCTCTAGCACTCAGCTCCCAGCACCCTGGGCTCATTCTGATAGAGCCTCTCAAGCCCACCTTGGGCTTAGTCTGGGCCCTACTAAATCGAGTGACTGTAGGCCCTACTACAGCAGTGACTGTAGGCCACACCCCAGCCTGACAAAATGGGAGTGGCCAGGCCCCTGCAGGGCCAGCCTGTCCTTGGGGCACTCTGAATTCTCCTTTTTCTGGGGCCAGGAATGCCAGGGTGCCTGTGGCCCTTGCCATGGGCCCCTCAAGAGAGTCCAGGGTAGAAACCAGGTGCCTAACCTCAGCTCCCCCCACCATGCCTCTGCCCTGGCTGGGTCTGGGTCTGGGAACCTCTCAGGGGTAAGAAGGTAAGGGGACTTAGGTGGCCACCTAAGTGGGTTATTGTTCCTTTTCGGCCAGCACTCTGGCCACCAGCTGCCCACGTGGCTCATTATGGCCTTGCTGCTTCTTCCCCTTAACATGGAGACAAGCCAGCCCCATCTACAGCTTGACAACCTCTGTTCCAGGTCACTCTGCTTCACTCTCTTGGTGATGCACCTGCCTGAATCACCCCCTAATTGCTCCACTGGGAGATTTCAACTTTCCACTTCTGGGGGTTCCTCTTCCCCAGCCTCTCAGCTGTGATATGGAGCTGAGGTTGGGTGCCTACTAAGAGCCTAAATTGGGACTTAGTGACTCGGCAGTGGTTTCCTGTGGCCCCAACTTCCCACTTGCCTCTCTGTCTGTGACTGGTTGGCTAGCTTCTCCAGTGCCCCCTCCTCTAGGTAGCCTACCCAGAGTTGCCCATCTGCTCCATCTGAGGCTGCCCCAGCCCTGAGCGGCATCCTTAGCACTGCTCCCCCAAGCCCCAGCTGATTACTCAGGTCAGGTGGACACTTTGCCCAGGGCAGAGTTTGTATATTGGGACTCCCCTACCAAGAACTGGTTCTAAAGAATCCCAGGTAAGTATCATTATATTAAACCTTCTCCACAATCCTGTCAGGGTGGGGACCACTTTATGGAAACTCAGGCTAGGTAATTGCCTGAGGTCACAGCCACTGGGGGATTGGGATTTAAAGCCAGTAAACCTAACTTGAGAGAACCAATGGCAGATTTGAAGAAAGGTGGGAACGGGCAGGAAAAAGACCCTGGAGACAAGGGTCACAGGCACCCTGTCAGGAAGAGAGAAGCTGAAGATGTCCACCGGGGGGGGGGGGGGGGAGGGGGAAGGCTGCACCTGGACCAGGTGCCCTGATGTCCCCCTTTCTCTGAGTAGCCCAGGCTCTTACCCCATGGTGCTCAGTGACCCCAAAGCAGCCCCTACCCTTCTCCTGACTGCAACCAACTTCCCCTTTGGGTTCTTCAGGGCTCAGGGACGGGGCACCAGGAGCAAGCAATGCCCATCCTGTCTTTTAAGCACAGGCTCTGAGAATGACCTCTGGCTCCTTGCCTGTCTCTCCCACTTGGCCTACCCCCTCTGCATGCCCGGCGCTGCACCCCACTGGGCAGGCTGAGTTTGTGGATGAAAAGCTGGGGACTCCATTGAAGCTCCCCTCCTCCTCTAGGGCTGGCTGGTTAATGTGCAACCAGGTGTGATTTCTGAGGAACCTGGACCATAAACTCGTTGGGTGATGTCACCCAGC
This sequence comes from Prionailurus bengalensis, assembly GCF_016509475.1. NCBI lineage: Eukaryota > Metazoa > Chordata > Mammalia > Carnivora > Felidae > Prionailurus > Prionailurus bengalensis. Next base: position 145,930,558 of record NC_057355.1, on the reverse strand, counting down.
TTCTTGCCCAGACGCTGCCAAACCGGCTCCTTGGGCCCTGGGGAAAATGGAGGGTCCACAGACAAGAGCCAGGTCACTGGGGCAATGTTATTCTTGGTGAGGTGGAGGCTGGCACCGTCCAGGCCTCCCCACCCCTTGCTCCTCTGCTCTGGGACCACACAGGCTCCCAAGCAGCCCCTGGTAGGGAGCCATCCCCTGACATTTGGGTCTAAAGGCCTTGAAGGCCCCCTGCCCTTCCCCCATCGCAGCTGTTGACCACCCATGCTGTCAATCTAGTGCAGCCTGGGCTTGGCCAGCCCTGGGCGGGGGGTGGGGGGGGTCCCCAAGATGGGTCCCAGGTTAAGTTAGCTCAGGGCCAGGCACTCCAGGACCAGTGAGGGGTTGCTGGACCTCTGACCTGTCTCTTCTGTCACCCATCTTCTGATCTGCCTTTGCTTATCTGCGAAAGGTTAAAACACCCCTCTCAGAGGCTGAGGATTTCTGGAGCCTCAAGCAGCAGTATCACAGGGCCTGACCTTGAGCAAGGCAACCCCAAACCTCTGGACCTCACCTCTCCAGCTTGGACCTTGCTTTTGGGGGGAGAGGGGATAGGACCCTTCCCTCCTCCCACCCAGCAGGTCAGGCCCTTGGTGGCCTGAGGGTGGCGTGGGGGATGGGTTGAGAAGCTGCAGAGGCTGAAGACAAAGAGGAAGCTCTGAGTGCCCCTCACCCCATGTCTGAAAGCCAAGTCTGCCTTCAGGTTTCCAGAAACAGAAACTTGAGCCCATCAGGCTTTTGGGGGTGGGGAGGTGGAAAAGGCAACTGCAGATTATTTCTAAAATGGGAGGAAGGGGCTTCAAGGGGCACAGGGGGCAGGGATTCCAGGCTTAAGGGACACCTGCTGTCTGGGCAGTCCTGCCCATTTGCCTCTTTACCTTGGTTTGTTTTATGTGTCTCAGAAAATGTTGACTGGGAACAGGTCAAAGCACGCCAAGGTGAGCGAGGGAAGAGACAGAAGTCCCGTGCGTGGTAACCGCAGGGACAGCCTAGCGACACTCCACACCCTCTGGTGCGCACACAGGCGGAGGTGAAGGGGCTTGCTCATCCTGTGCCTCTTTGCTCCAGTGCCGGTTCCTCAGAGGTACCAAGTCCCCTGGAGCTCCTTGCTCCGCCTCTGCCCTGCCCCCAGCCCCCGCAGCACCCGCCTCCTCCCAGATGGCGACGTGATTTCATTCACGTGGCTGGTCACTCATGGCCAGCCTTCCAGCAGCAGCGTGATGTTCACCTTGCTGTCCCCCAGAGCTCACGGTGTGGTCCTGGAGGCGTTTTGTTACACACAGAGAAGGGTGTCCCCTCCTTTCTTGCCTTATTCACAAGACGATGCATGGCGCGCATTCACACACAAGCTCCAACTGACTCTTCTTTTTCTCTTTTCGTTTTATTGCATGAAGGAATTGCACGACTACAAGTTAAAAGCAGACCCCAAACGGTTACATGATACAAGCTGTGGGGTTTTTAAACTTGTGGCAAGGGACAGAAGGGAAATTCTACTCGTTGCAAGGAAATCCTCACTTAAGCTTAATCAAAAGCACTTAAAACCCATGAAACTGGGGCGCCTGGCTGGCTCAGTCAGTGGAGCACGCGGCTCTTGATCTCAGGATCGTGAGTTCAAGCCTCAAGTTGGGGGAAGAGATTACTTAAAAAAAAAAAAAAAAAAAAAAGGAGATGATAATAATAAAAAGAAAACCAAGTGGGTAACTTCAACTAGGGCTCCTTTGCCACTCCAGTCTCCACGAGGAACTGGCGTATGTTCTTGCACTGGTCACCCTGCAGCTGAATTACTTCTCCATATTCTGGGTGCTCAATTACATCACCATTGCAGGGGAATTTCTTAAACACCTTATTAGTTCCTTTTTGTTGCAATCATCAATGACCCCTTGGATAGTAGTAAGGGTCTCCCAGCCATTTCTCTGTTGGCTTCATATGTGGACAAGACCTTCAGTGTCCGCAGGATGATCGTCACTCTTACTCACATCGGCAAAGGGTTTGGAAGAGGGGATGTTCTAGATAGTGGATGTGGGATAGGCTCTCTTTTCCGCCGTGAAGGTGGCCTGCAGAAGGCTCTCATGGGACAAGGCAGATGGATCTTCAAGAGGTGAGGGGGCCGAGGGGGAGGCTGCTGAGTCCTTGCTGGTGGCTCAGTGACTAAGGGTCTAACTCACTTTTATTTATTTATTTAAAAAAATTTTTTTTAAGTTTATTTATTTTTAACAGGGACAGAGAGCGAGCATGAGCTGGGGAGGGGCAGAGAGAGAGAGGGAGACACAGACTCCGAAGCAGGCTCCAGGCTCCAAGCTATCAGCACAGAGCCCGATGCGGGGCTCGAACTCACAAACCGTGAGTGAGATCATGACCTGGGCCGAAGTCGGATGCCCAACCAACTGAGCCACCCAGGCGCCCCCTAACTCACTTTTAAAAATAGCTGTGTTGGGGCGCCTGGGTGGCGCAGTCGGTTAAGCGTCCGACTTCAGCCAGGTCACGATCTCGCGGTCCGTGAGTTCGAGCCCCGCGTCGGGCTCTGGGCTGATGGCTCGGAGCCTGGAGCCTGTTTCCGATTCTGTGTCTCCCTCTCTCTCTGCCCCTCCCCCGCTCATGCTCTGTCTCTCTCTGTCCCAAAAATAAATAAACGTTGAAAAAAAAAAAAAAAATTTAAAAATAGCTGTGTTAATACTCTACACTGGGGATGTGCCTTCCTACCCCTGGCCAGTCCCCAAGTGATGGGCATCGAGTTCATTTGTGTGTTTTCCCCACTGCACATCTCTACCTGCAGGGATGAGACCGTCCTTTCTAAAGGCTGGATTCCTAGAAGTGGGATTGCTGGGTCATGGAGTACAAACGTTTTTAATTTTAATAGATACTGCCAAATTACTTTTCAGAAAGGATGTAGCAGTTCACAGTTGCAGGCCGCGTGTGACTGTCTGTCTCTCCACATTCCAACCCATGGCCGACACTGGCTGGTGTGTCTTTCACATTTTTGCCATCTGGGTGTTTTGGGGGCAGTGGAAGTCCTTGTTTTAATTTGCACGATCCTCATTTCTAGCGACTCGTTTTTTAAATCTCACATATGCTTATTGTTTGTGTTTCCTCCCATCTTTGCTGAGAGTCTCTGGGGGACTACCTTTGGGGGTGGGGTGGGGAGATGAACTTGTCCCCTGTGGAAAGGGCCCAGGGCTGGGGTCTGGAGGCTCTGAGACCGCGCACTCCCCAGCGGCCTCCCAGGGCCACATTGTTCTCTCACCTACCAGGAAAGGCTGGCCCCGGGGGTCTCTGGCTTGGGTCCCCTGGCGCCGGGGGACTTGCCCAAGGTCAAGGCACCACGGGTGCCACCCCACTGGGCCGCAGCCAGATTGCACCTCCCTCGAGCTTAGCTCTGCACCAAGATCGCCCGGGAGATGCCTGCGGGCACCTTGAGGAAGGTCGGCAGCTCCGGGCCAGCTCGGATGGGGAGGGGGTGGGGTGGGTGGGTGGAAGGGTTAGTACCTGCTGCGGGAGCCTGGGCCGGTCACTCCTGGACCCTCGTCGAGATCCAGGGACTGGCGGGGCTAGGGAGGGCAGGAGCAGGGCTGCAGATGAGCCCGAGCGTCTTCAAGTGTCCAGTGACTCTTCTGCCTCAGTTTCCCGCCCGGAGGCAGCGCAGGGAGAACTACAGAATATCCAAGGGCCTGAGGCTTCAGCCGCGGGGTCTTGGGCAGGCGCCGGGTCGGATAGGCGGGCTGCGCGGGGTCCCAGCAAAGGGATAACAGGGGTGGGCGGCCGGGTGGGGGGGTTGTCGGGGGCTGCGGGTGGCGGACAAAGCGACGGCACCACCCCGCAGCGCGGACCAATGGAATGAATGGGCTATAAATAGCGGCCAATGGGCGGCCCGCGTCGCGCCCCTTAAGAGCCGCGGGAGCGCGGAGCCACCGCTGTTCGCCTGCGCCGCGCCCAGAGCTGCCGACCGACAGAGCGCCCCTGCCCCGCCCGGCTGCCCGGTGAGTGGGCCCGAGGGCTGGGGGGAGGGGGGGACGGCCGCCTGGGCGCCGGGGTGGGGGCGCTGCGCACGGAAGGAGCTCGTGGGCAGCAAAGTCGTGCACGCCGGGGTCCGCCGGCCGGAGCGCGCGCGCCGGCTGGGCCTGGGGTCCTGGCGGTGCGGGAGTCTCCCCCGCGCGCGCGCTGCGGACCCCTCTGACCTTGGCCGCGCGCCCCAGGGTGACCAGGAGCAGGGGCAGCGAGGCCCTGAATGGTCCGCAGGTCCCTGGGGGGCCGGGTGCCGGGTCCCCGCTGACCCTCGAGTCTCCCCGCAGCCTTCCGCTCGCCGCCGCCATGCCCTTCTCCAATAGCCACAACGCGCTGAAGCTGCGCTTCCCGGCCGAGGACGAGTTCCCCGACCTCAGCGGCCACAACAACCACATGGCCAAGGTGCTGACCCCCGAGCTGTACGCGGAGCTGCGCGCCAAGTGCACGCCGAGCGGCTTCACACTGGACGACGTCATCCAGACCGGCGTGGATAACCCGGGTACGCGCACCTCGGTCCCGGGGTCAGGGTACCGGGTCGCCTTATCTGCAAGACACTCCCCTGGGGCTCGGGCCCAGCGCCTCCCCTAGAACCCCTCCCAGGCCAGGGTTCCCGCGGCGCCCCCTTCCCGCGAATAACCTCAGGGTCCTGAGGGGCTCGGTCAGGCCTGGCAGTGACGCCACTGTCCCCATTCCGCGCTCCCCCCAGGTCACCCCTATATCATGACCGTGGGCTGCGTGGCAGGCGATGAGGAATCCTATGACGTGTTCAAGGAGCTCTTTGACCCCATCATCGAGGACCGGCACGGAGGCTACAAGCCCAGCGACGAGCACAAGACCGACCTCAATCCCGACAACCTGCAGGTACGAGGTGGCCCCGAGGTGGCCCCGGGTGGCGGGGCGGGCTGGGGAGGGGTCCCCCAGCGCTCACCGCCGCTCTGCCCCCAGGGCGGCGACGACCTGGATCCTAACTACGTGCTGAGCTCGCGGGTGCGCACGGGTCGCAGCATCCGCGGCTTCTGCCTCCCCCCGCACTGCAGCCGCGGGGAGCGCCGAGCCATCGAGAAGCTCGCTGTGGAAGGTAGGGGTCGCACCTCTGTCCCCGTGCGGCTTGTTAACCAGTCACCCCAGTCACCTGAGCCGCCGCTGCCGCGCTCTTATCTGCGCGCCGGGTCCGGTTTCCCCGGGGGGACGGCGGCCTGGGGCCCTGCGAGGGCCGGCCCGGCCTGGGCTCCCACAAAGCTGGGCGGGCGTGAGCACAGGGGCTCCCGTGTGTCCTTCTGAGCGCGCCCCTCCGCAGCTCTGGCGAGCCTGGACGGCGACCTGGCCGGCAGGTACTACGCGCTCAAGAGCATGACCGAGGCAGAGCAGCAGCAGCTCATCGACGACCACTTCCTCTTCGACAAGCCCGTGTCGCCCCTGCTGCTGGCCTCCGGCATGGCCCGCGACTGGCCCGATGCCCGTGGCATCTGGTGCGTGCCCAACTCCTCTCGCGGGTCCCCCCCCCGCCCTTCCCCTCCTCCCCTTGGCCCTCCCCACACCAAGGCCAGCCTGAGGAGGAAGGAAGAGGGAGGAGCCGTGCTCCTAGGACAGGTTTGGTGCTTCCCAGGCCTCCTCGCAGGTGACCTTGACCACACAGGTGCATCAAGGAACGCCAGCTGGTAGAGGCTGAGGCCTCGTGGGATCTTGGAGGTGGGCATTGGGTCGCTTTGACTGCTCTCCTCCACCCTCCTCTTGGGAGCCGGAGCTTCTGGTTTTCTCACCCCTTTCCCCGCAGGGACTCTGCCAGGTGCTGGGTGACGCAGACACTTCCTAGTGGGAGTGGGAGTGGGGGTGAGGGTGGGGAAGGCTTACAGCTCCTGCCTCCACTGTGTGCGTAGGGAGGCTTCTGCGCCCAGATACAGCGGTCCTCTTGCCCCTTACCTCCTAGGTGGGGCCCTCGTCCCTCCCCCACACCCAGGCCATGCGGCACATGACTGGCTAGAGGCTAGGGCACAGCTCCGGGCTTTCTGGACTCTCTCTGAGGTGTCCTGGCTTCCCTGCCTACCTCCAGAGTGTGGTCCTGGCAGAAGCCCAAGCTTCTGGGTACAGCCGGATGGAACACCTCAGGGACTTGCAAAGTTCCTGGGGTCTGGGGACCCCCTAGAGCTTTTTTTTGGATGTGCTCTGAAACCTCCAAGGAGGAGGCTTGACCGTGCCCCTCCCCCAGGCACAATGACAATAAGACCTTCCTGGTGTGGATCAACGAGGAAGACCACCTTCGGGTCATCTCCATGCAGAAGGGGGGCAACATGAAGGAGGTGTTCACTCGCTTCTGCAATGGCCTCACCCAGGTCAGGCCTGACCACCCCCAAACTGGGCTGGCACGAGTGGGGTCTGGGGCCAGGGAGGGTGCAGGGCCAAGCCCCAGAGCTTCAGCCAGGATGTGGGCGTCCCATCAGTCCCCCTGGGAGCCCTGGTCTCCGTTACCTCAGGGTCCTGCCAGGGGACTCCTGGGTCCGAGGGTGTCCCCCACCTGGTGCCTTGGAGGTGCCCCTCAGCCAGGCCAACCCTGTCTCACCTTCTCCACCTCCAGATTGAAACGCTCTTCAAGTCTAAGAACTACGAATTCATGTGGAACCCTCACCTGGGCTACATCCTGACCTGCCCGTCCAATCTGGGCACAGGGCTGCGGGCAGGTGTGCACATCAAGCTGCCCCACCTGGGCAAGCATGAGAAGTTCCCGGAGGTGCTCAAGCGGCTGCGGCTTCAGAAACGAGGCACAGGTGAATGGGGCGGGTGGTCTTCTCCCCCTGGGGCAGCCCCCCACCGCAGTCCTGCTGACCTGGCTGTCTCCCCAGGTGGTGTGGACACAGCTGCCGTGGGTGGGGTCTTCGACGTCTCCAACGCAGACCGCCTGGGCTTCTCGGAGGTGGAGCTGGTACAGATGGTGGTGGACGGCGTGAAGCTGCTCATCGAGATGGAGCAGCGGCTGGAGCAGGGCCAGGCCATCGATGACCTCGTGCCTGCCCAGAAGTGAAACCCTGGCCTGCACCTGCCGCCACCACCACCAGCCCCGCTGCTTCCTAACTTATTGCCCGGGCAGTGCCCACCACGCACCCTGATGTCCGCCGCCTGGCGGCTGAGCCCTTAGCCTCGCTGTAGAGACTTCCGTCGCCCTTGGTAGAGTTTATTTTTGTGATGGCTAAGATGTTGCTGATGCTGGAATAAACTAGGGTTTCGGCCTGCCACGAGTCTCCGAGTAGTGGCTCCCCTTTCCCGAGGCTGTTCTGGGACCCAGGAGCCAGGATCTGAGGGCCTCAATCCTGGATCTACCCTTTCTGCTTCACTTTCCTTAAGAAGGGACAAAGTCAGGAGGCAGTCACTGTGCCATCCTGTCTACTTGGCTCCCCTGCAGCCCTGGGATGGGCTGGCGGGGGGAGGGGCCAGGAGGGGGAGGAGCTCTAGGGTGACAGAGCCCCAGCCGGGGCATCTAAGGGCATTTGGGCCCTGGGAGGTGGAGCCTGGCACTTTTGCTCAACCCCATCCCGCAGTGTGGGAGGAGGTGTGGATGCCGTGAGGGGAGGGTGGGTCTTGCCCCGCTAATCTAGTTCCTTTTCCAGTCAGGCTCTCTGCCACCTCTCCTCCCCACCTACAAGAGCCCCTAAATAATCCCTCTCCTCAGCTTCCCTTCCTCACAGCCTCAGGCAGGGCAGACAGTACCCCCTTCTTGCTGCCCCCAGGCCCAGCCCTTCAGTCCCTTTCAGAAAGCCCTGGGGCCCCTTTGGAGCCCCCTCCTCCTTGCAGCCCCCTCTCCAGGACCCTCAGGTGCTCCGCCCCTTGGCCTCCCATGGCGGGTCCTCAACATAAGGTCCCTGGGCGGGAGGGTGCTTTGGGGTCTCGCTTTCCCAGCCACTCTACAGCTGCCACAGTTCCCGACTGATCTCGACTGATCTCACACCATCTGTGGGCTGGGGCCGTAGAGGTGGAACCTGTGAGCCAGCCAAGGGCAGGGCTTGTCCCCCAGCTCCACAGCTCTGTGGACAGTCTGTGCTGCCACCTGCCGGCCAGGGCCCCCTCTGTCCTGGTCTCCCACCCCCACCCCCATCAGAATCTGGGGTACCCCAACTCCTCACGCTTTGGGTCAGCAGGCCCTAATCCCCACCAAGGTTACCCTGCAACTAGGAAGAGAACAGGGCACGGCCTTTGTGCCCACTGTGTCCTGGGCTGGGCAGTCTTTCCTGCCCCAGGGGCAGGGGCAGCTGGCCAACCCAGACCCTGGGGCCCAGGACAAGCAGGCTGGGTGGACAGCAGTGGAGTAGAAGCAGCTACATCTGCCTTAGTGGCCAGGCTTGAGCTGAGGGGCCCACCCAGGCCATGTGCTGGCAGGGGAGGGTTTCCAGGAGCCTGTGCTGGGGGAAGAGGCACAGGCACGGAAGCCAGGTAAGTGAAAGCTGGGGTGGGATGGGCAGAGTAGGGGGCAGGCCTCCTGGGGCACAAGGTTGGCAGGGAGAGGATCTCTGAACCCACCCTTTATTTAGGTCAGGGGCTGGCACTTGGTCCCCTCCTCGGCTGACCGCTGTGGGGCACACATCAGGTAGGGCTCACCTTTTCTCACCTTCAGTGTCCTCCTCTGGTCAGTGGGCACTGGGCCGGGGCAGACAGTACACTGTAGACTGTGGAGTCTGGTAATTTGGGAGAAAGGGCTGTGAGGAGCACAGGAAGAACGTCCTCTGGAAAGGCCTCAGGCTGCGTGTGCCCATGCTGGGGGGCCCTTGTCCAGAAGGCCCTCCTGCTTGCACAGGCTCAGGGATGGGCCACTGTCCCCACTCCACCCTGAGGTGCGTACAGGCACCTGGGGGCCTAGTCAGGCAGGCACATGGCTTCCTGATCGTCTCCACACTGTCTGGACCGTTAAGAGTGGAGCAGTCCCTTAACTATCAGTGGTTCCATAAGACAAGCTGCAACCTCCAATCACCTCTCAACAGGACACCCAGGGAGGCCCCAGGCTTCTTCCAGGCAGTAAAAGCTGCTCCCGGGAGCCCCAAGGGCCCCTACCGTTCTCCCCTGTGCTGCAGCACACAGTGCTGGGCCCTCTCAGGGGGCTGGGCAAGCAGGCGAGCCGCTCCCCACGGCCCTCTGGGAGGAGCCTCGCCACGGGCCCAGAGCTACACGTGCTTCTATGGGCCACTTGTTTTTCTACCTGTAATATTCTCTTTGCTCACTTTTATTCTCATTTATTTTATCCTGCTCTATTGAACACACTTTTTAGCTGAGTCCATTCTTTTTGGGACAAGGCAGGGCTTACTATGCTCTCCCCTCAGTGGGGGTACCTCTGCTTCCCAGTCCATGGGCCAGACTCCCTACAACCTCCTCCCTTTCCTCTGCATTCCTAAGACTCTTACACAGGGTGAATTTAACTTTCCTCGAAGTCACAGTCAACATGGGGAGTCTAAGAAACACCCTACCACACAACACAGATGAACGCACTTTTATTCATTCACTGTCTTGGATGGACCACACCCATCAGCAGCACTAGAAGCATCCGTTCCTGCACCTTGGCCATGGCCCAGCTAGGACATGACCCCATGGCAGGGTTTCTCAATGGCACCCACTCTCGTCAGGCAGGATGACTCCGGGCAGGGGCTTCCCCTGAGCGCTGCAGCTCAGCCTCCAACCTCTAGATGCCAGCAGTTGTTATCCACCCACCCTGTAACAACAGAAATTATCGGCAGACGTGGCCAAAAGTCCCCTGAGGGCCAGAATCCACGCCTGTCTCTTTGAATAGGGTTTACACTTTTTTTTCCCTTTTTTTAAAGTAAGCTCGGGGCTTCTGGGTGGCTCAGTCAGTCAAGCGTCCGACTTCAGCTCAGGTCACGATCTCACGGTCCGTGGGTTCGAGCCCCGCGTCGGGCTCTGGGCTGATGGCTCAGAGCCTGGAGCCTGCTTCGGATTCTGTGTCTCCCTCTCTCTGTCCCTCCCCCATTCATGCTCTGTCTCTGTCTCAAAAATAAATAAACGTTAAAAAAAAAAATTAAAATGGGGCGCCTGGGTGGCTCAGTTGGTTAAGCGTCCGACTTCGGCTCAGGTCATGATCTCACGGTCCGTGAGTTAGAGCCCCGCGTCGGGCTCTGTGCTGACAGCTCGGAGCCTGGAGCCTGCTTCGGATTCTGTGTCTCCCTCTCTCTCTGACCCTCCTCCGTTCATGCTCTGTCTCTCTCTGTCTCAAAAATAAACATTAAAAAATAAAAATAAAAAAAAATAAAGTAAGCTCTATGCCCAATGTGAGGCTCAAACTCACAACCCCAAGAACAAGAGTCACATGCTCTTCAGACTGAGCCAGCCAGGTGCCCCATGCTCCAACTGCCTCTCTGAGAACCACTGCCCTACAGAAATAATGAAAAAGTACAATCACTCCAGAACAGGGAGGAACTGATGGGTCAGGACTGCCAACAAGAAAGGCTGGTTAAAAATCCAGGCCACCTCCCTCAATGAGGCACCATGCAGGCATCCCAACAGCATGAAGAACTCAGTGAGATGGCAGCATGCTTAAAAAATGGAAGTAAAAGCAAGTTATAAAACAGCTTGTACTGTGGATCCCGGAGCATGTATGGAAAAATCCCAAAGAACAGTAGTTAACTGTGGGTGGTGGGGTAACAGGTGATTTCCTTCTTTATACTTTGTTTTCCAAATTTTCTACAGTGAACATGTATTACTTATATAAGCTGAAACAAATTCTTTTTTTAAGCGGTGTTTAAAAAGATGCTCTAATGTGTCACAGTTCGTGGGAGCCCACTGAGGCAGGACTTCATTGTCACCACCCCTCATTTAGTCTGTGTGAACGGATCACTGCCCCTCCGCCCGCAGCGTGGGGCAGGGAGGGAACTGGATGCTAGGAGAGGAGGGAAGACTGGCTCAGGGTCACCAGTTTGAGACCACCCGGTTTGAAGTGCTGGGCTCTTTTGACTGCTCTTTAACTTTTCAGAACATCCAGACCTCCAGCATGCAGCCCGAGCTGCTCTTAGCAGTCGCTGCATAGGCGGCAGGTGCCTGGAAGGTGCCTCATCCTGCATTTCTATTTGGAGCTGCCTGATGCCTACAGTAAGGCCTCCCGAAGCACCCTTGGGGCTGCACCCTGCATCCACACAGAGTCTGAACTAATTTCCTTTTCTATAGGTGACAAAAGGAAGCAATTTTTGATTGGCAAGAGTTATCTTTCTGGCTGAGAGGTTTCCATGGAGCAGGGGTGGGGCGGGGGGAGCAATTCAGTTTGGAGCTATGAATTTTACATGTGGATTGGATGACAAAAACCTTGGTTCCTAAGTCTGGCTAGAGCCTTTTTTTTTTTTTTTTAATGTTTATTTATTTTTGAGAGAGAGAGAGACAGAGTGAGAGCAGGGAAGGGGCAGACAGAGAGGGAGACAGAATCAGAAGCAGGCTCCAGGCTCTGAGCTGTCAGCCCAGAGCCCGACGTGGGGCTCGAACTCACAAACCGCGAGATCGTGACCTGAGCCGAAGTCTGACGCTTAACCAACTGAGGGCGCCCCAAGGCTAGAGACTTTCTGTAGGGATCCGTGCACAGTGTTTGGACTCTTCCCCCCCCCCCCCCCAATCAAACCTGTCTTTGTGGAGCTCGTTCTGCTTTACTGAAGACACAGAGAAGCAAAGACCATGTTCCCAGTTTTAGAAGTCCTGACTTTCATATCCTTCTCCGAGTTGGGGCTTGTAAAATCTAACGCTCAACTTAATTAAACAATGACCCTTAAGACCCAGAAGAGCTAGAAGTATTTGTAGCTCTTCCCACTGCTGATGAATCTGTGTGGAATTTGCCGCTTGTCTCCTAGCAGCCATTTTTCCCTTCCGCTTTGGTAACAAAACCCTGGTTTTGAGGCTGGCATGCGGCCGTCGGGCTAGAGAAGCACATTCTCAAGATGCCCCGGAGGCAGCTGTAACCAAGGGCATGAAATGCTCCAGCAGCCATCCTGGGATGGGAGACAAGCGCCACCTGAGCCCAGCAAACGGAACGCCCACATGTGCGTGACCCGGTGTACACACGTGAGGCGGCCAGCACCACTCCTCAGGGGGCAGTGGGGGCTGGGGCTGGGACGCTGCTCTGCCGCTCACGAACCCTACTGCGAAGTGGGGCCTGGCTTGGTGCTTGCTGCCGTGGCAGGGCTTACAGGTCAATTTGTCCAAAACTGTCATTGGAACTAGATCCAGTGGCTCCAGAAACACAGGCTGGCTTTGCCCGCATCCACCCCCCATGCTGATGTGCATGCAGACTGCAGATGGCACATGTGAGACCAGGGACACACAGCAGAGGTGCCAACCCCTCCAGACCTGGTCTAGCCTGGAGCCCCCTGCTGCACGCCTGTTTCCTGGTTTTGGTCCCACCTCCCTGCCTGCCCTAGCCCTCCTTTCCAGAACGACCTCAGTCCCCTCTATCATTCTCCTCGGGCTTCACCCTTTAGGCATGCCCCCTGGCCCCGTCACATACTTGCTTCACTGAGAGTGTCCTCTCTGAGAACACGGACTGTGGGGTCAGGCTTTGGGTCTCCCCCCACCCACCCCACCCCCACCCCCACCCCAAACGGACTGCTCCCATTACTGGTGAAGGTGGTCTGCGTTAACATGCCTGGGCTACTCTGGAAAAATACAACCTAGCAACAAAAGACAACTTCCGTTAAATTTTCACTGAAGTGAAAAGTCTAGTTTTGTCTATACTTTTGACCCATCAACTGACCAACATATCACTACTTGCAAGAACTGATAAAGATGACGCGTCATCACCCGCACTTGACACTGGCTGCTCTGCTCGATGGGACCCACGTGTACTGGCGCCCGCTGCAGCCGAAGCCACAGCAGTGGTGCCAGGCTGGGAAAGGAGAGGCTCTGGGCACAGGGAGGCCACAGGCCAGGCCTCCTCCTCCTCCCCAGAGACCAGAAAGGAGGGTCAAGGTGTTTATTGCTTTCCTCTGTTCCAGGACTTTCCTCTTCTGGCCTGGCTCCGGTGTTTTGGTCCAACTTATTAATGATATGATACTAGGAAATGGAGCCCAACAAAACGTGACCTACGCGTTTATGACGTCAGGACAAAGAGGCATATGGCACTGCCTTTCTGGGTGACAGGACTCCCACTACACACGGGCTGAGCTGATACCTGATGAGACAACAGGATTCTCCAGAGTTCAGAGAATGCGGGGAGAGGGCCCCAGGGCACCGGGGCTGAGAGGGCGGGAACTGCAAAGATTGGAGGCAGCAGGTGACCAACGAGCCGGGTGCTGCAGGGCAAGTAGAAGCTGGTCACAGGACACAAACAGAGGAGGGACCGGCCTGAGCAGTGCCCCAGGGTGCACAGAGCAGCTCCTGGTGTCAGATCAGGAAGCAGCTCTCAGGGGCCCGTCTACCAGTCTACCAAAGGATTTCGGGTTCCTTATTAATGAACATGACTGCATAGGCTCCTACTTCCCAGCTTATTTCCATGCAAAACATGTCTGATTTGAGAATGTATTCACACCTACCCACGCCTGCTGGCAGCTCCCTTTCGAGAGTGAGGGAGAGGCAAGTCCATGCAGACCTCACTCCGGAAGGAGCTGGCATACCAGGTGCCCCATACTGGCCGGGATGCTTCCTCTCTGGTCCCTAGAACCTGGCTTCCTAGTGCCGTGAGGTCTATTTTTGGTGACAGAACTCTACCCAAAGCCTGCCACACCACTTCCTAAGAAAGTACTGGACTGAAGTCCTCTAAACAGAACAGAGGTGCACTGTTGGAGACATATTTTATCGGGATGGTGAGAAGACAGAGCCTGTCCAGCAGCGCACCGGCCCTGTCACTGCCCCCACACACGCCCCAAGTCCGAAGCAGGAGGAGCCTTTCCATGTCTTCCTTTGCAAACACCACAGCTTCCTCTTCCGCTGAGCAGAACAGGGGTGCTTCGGGCTGTACCTGTAACCTCTGCTGCCTCCCACTCAGACTGGGCTTCCTGCCTGGGTTTCCACCATGCAGCCCTGGCCATCCCAGACTTCCAGACTGTGTCTGTGCCCCTCTCCCTGGAGACTTTAGAGGACTTGGGTTTTACCCTGGTTATTTTTGGATCCACAGAGCTCAGCACAGGGCCCTCTAGAGTAGCTGCCTCACTCTAAACCCTCCAAAAAATGCATGTCGATGAATCAACATAGGAACAAACCACCACGAAAAACCTTCACTCTTCTTGTCCCGAAACACCCGAAGAGAACTGGGGCAGTTTAACTGAGAGAAGCAAAATTTGAGAAGGAAACACAATTTCTATCTTCAAATACTTGAACCCTGACCAGTTAAAGTTCCCAAGAGTAGGAAGCCACCAGGTGGTGCAAGAAGCTGATGAGCACCAGGAAAATGCAGAACCAGACAGAACTCTTCCCCCCAGTTCCCTGGAGACAGAGAGAGAGAGAGAGAGAGAGAGAGAGAGAGAGAGAGAGGGAGAGGGAGAGAGAGGAAGGGAGAGGGAGGCAGAGAGAGGGAGGGAGAGAGAGGGAGGGAGGGAGGGAGAGAGGGAGAGGGAGAGGGAGAGGGAGAGGGAGAGGGAGAGGGAGAGGGAGAGGGAGAGGGAGAGAGAGGAAGGGAGAGGGAGGCAGAGAGAGGGAGGGAGAGAGAGGGAGGGAGGGAGAGAGGGAGAGGGAGAGGGTGTGTGTGTGCGTGCACGCATGCGCGTGCCCTGGCACTGAAGGTGCCCCAGCAGAAGCTGGAGAGGGAGAGGGAGAGGGAGAGGGAGAGGGAGAGGGAGAGGGAGAGGGAGAGGGAGAGGGAGAGGGAGAGGGAGAGGGAGAGGGAGAGGGAGAGAGAGAGAGAGAGGGAGAGGGAGAGAGAGGAAGGGAGAGGGAGGCAGAGAGAGGGAGGGAGAGAGAGGGAGGGAGGGAGGGAGAGAGAGAGAGGGAGAGGGAGAGGGAGAGGGAGAGGGAGAGAGAGAGAGAGAGAGAGAGAGAGAGTGTGTGTGTGTGTGTGCGCACGCACGCGCGTGCCCTGGCACTGAAGGTGCCCCAGCAGAAGCTGGAGAGGGAGAGGGAGAGGGAGAGGGAGAGGGAGAGGGAGAGGGAGAGGGAGAGGGAGAGGGAGAGGGAGAGAGAGAGAGAGAGAGAGGGAGGGAGAGGGAGAGAGAGGAAGGGAGAGGGAGGCCGAGAGAGGGAGGGAGAGAGAGGGAGGGAGGGAGGGAGAGAGGGAGAGGGAGAGGGAGAGGGAGAGGGAGAGGGAGAGGGAGAGAGAGAGAGAGAGAGAGAGAGGGTGTGTGTGTGTGTGTGTGCACGCACGCGCGTGCCCTGGCACTGAAGGTGCCCCAGCAGAAGCTGGAGAGGGAGAGGGAGAGGGAGAGGGAGAGGGAGAGGGAGAGGGAGAGGGAGAGGGAGAGGGAGAGAGAGGGTGTGTGTGTGTGTATGCGCACGCACGCGCGTGCCCTGGCACTGAAGGTGCCCCAGCAGAAGCTGGAGAGGGAGAGGGAGAGGGAGAGGGAGAGGGAGAGGGGGGAGAGAGAGAGAGAGAGTGTGTGTGCGCGCGCGCTCGCGCATGCCCTGGCACTGAAGGTGCCCCAGCAGAAGCTGGAGAAGTTCCTGATGAGCAATTGCAGATCTCCCTCCTGCTTGAGGGAGGAGTTCTAGAATTCTGGCTTAAAATAACACTTAGAGGTGGGTTAAGTGGGTGGGAGGTAGAGAGCAGGAAATTGCAAAAGGAACAGGCTGGGGGGAAGGGCTGCAAGATGAGCAGTTGTCCCCTTTCTCAGTGACGCCCCCCAGGAAGGCACCTTATTTGTCAACCCACATGGTAAGAAGATACTTCACCACAGCTGCAAACCATAGGCGTGAATATCTAGGGAACTGGAAAAAGACGTGAGACCCTCAGAATCTGTAACCAATCAGCCCCACCACAGAAACAAGACAAACCAAGCAATCAAACCAAAGCCAAAAGCAGCAAAAGTGCTTCCTGTGGCCCCAGCCTCTCCAGGCTTCCCTGAGAGATCTGGGTCATCTCAGCAAGCTGCGCTCTAGCCTCGCCCCAAGGTGACCCCCAAGGACCAGCCTCCCTATCTTGGGCACGAGGTGTGCAAGCTCTGCGAGCCAGGACTTGTGCTCAGCAGGTCTCACCTTCGGCCTGGTGCCTGCAAGCAAGCACTCAGGGTGGAGAGCTGCTGTCAATACCCCAAAGCCTCCGTGACCTCCAGCTCACACACTGCGGCCAAGCCTCAGGTGGCTGTTCTCTTGAGGGACTGAAATCCAAGCACTACACTGCATGACTCTGGTGGGGGACACAGATTAAGGCTCGAAACCAAGCGTTTTAACCCCCGGTTTCATATCTGAAGGCAAATGTCATGTGATTCAGGACTTCCCCTGGACACCCACAGCAATTGCATGCTCCCGTCCCAGACTGGACTGAATGACACAACAGGGCATCAGCTATACAGGCAGCTCAGTGAGAAGTACATTTCCAGCCCACCTCTGAGCCTTGTCTGTAAAACAGGAAGGGCTCAGCTCAGAGCGCTGCTGGAGACCGAGGAAAATGGACCACAAATCCCAACACAGCTTCCTATGGCTGTGCCTGCCTCATCCTTGGGCCTTGGGCTATAGGGGAACCTCAGTTAAGAGTTTTGACTGAAGCCATTAAAGCAGCCTGTGCCTTCCAGATAGTTCTTGCCCATACTACTACTACTTACTCCTCCATCATCATCATCATTTTTAAAAAAATTTCTTAACGTTTATTTATTGTATTATTGACAGACAGAGAGAGAGAGACAGAGCATGAGCAGAGGAGGGACAGAGAGAGGGGAAGACACAGAATCCAAAGCAGGCTCTGGGCCCCGAGCTGTGAGCACAGAGCCCGACATGGGGCTCAAACCCACAAAATGGGAGATCATGACCTGAGCTGAAGTCAGATGCTTCACCGACTGAGCCATCCAGGCGCCCCATCGTCATCATCATTTTAAATGAATACTTACTTTGTAAGTAAGTACCCGGCACTATTCTAGGTACCTAAGATAGAGAAGAAAAAGCCCTTCCCCGTGTGGCTTTCGTTCTAAGTATGGGTGGGGAGGGTAGATACAGAGACAAATACATTTGTCCATGATGCTGACTCTTAGCATGACAGGAAGCAGCAGAGAGTGGGAGGGCAGAGCTGGGCAAGCAGTCCAGGAGAGAGGGTGTCATTTTATTATTTATTTGTTTAAAAAAAGAAGGCTCCATGCCCAACGTGAGGCTTGAACTCATGACCTGGGGATTAAGAGTCCCATGCTCTAAGCCAATGAGATCTTAAATGTAATGGCAACGGTAGGGCTGTTGGAAGAGAGGTGACCAGCAATCCGAGGAGGGGAGGGTACCATCGGCCACCCCCGCCTTCCACCAGACTCTCCCACCAGACTCACGCTCTTCCTGTCCCCTGGGGACACAGGCCAAAACTTGGGGCGAAGAAGGTGGCAGTGCAGGCTGGTCAGCTTCCCAGACACCGCAAGCTCAGAGACCAGCACTCTACACTTTAGAAACTGGGCGAATTTTCTTATCAAGCTGGGAGGGCAGAGAGCATGCTGTTCACGGACTTCGGTGTCTTGGCTAAGCTGGGCGGAAGGGCGCCCAAGAAAACTCGCGTCTCCCTCGCCTGTGCCAGGCACCCTGCACTTGTCACCTGGTAGACTCTGCCAAGAATGCAGAGTGAGGCACTATCACCACCGTGCTGCCTTTATAGAGGAGGCGACCTGAGGTCACGAGCCTGGAAACCAGGCTGCGGTGATCAGGACGCACCCCTCCCCCACTAAACCACACTGCATCCAGCGGTCTTCACCATCTAGGCCCTGCTGCAGAAACCAGTGTGTGGACCTCAGCATCCCACACAGCCAGCGGCTCTCCTCCTGGTGGAGTGCTATTCCTGTGATTCCCACGGTCTTCCCTCCAATGTCCACCCTGCTGCCTTAGTGGGCTGGGTTCCTCCTTGAGTCTCAGACCCCCCACCCCCGCCTCAATCTCCACGCGCGCGAACGTCTCCTTCCCCGGGGGAGGGGCTGGGCCCAGACGTCCCTCTCAAGCTTGGACTCCTGAGGCACACGTGCCGCTTTGACGCTGATCGTGCCCAGTGGCCACCCTCGGGTGCCACACCGATGGCGAGCACTACCTCTGAGGGAGTGTCACCCCTGCCTAGGTTCTGTCTCTCAAAGCGGTAAACCAAAGACCCATTTGCAAAGCTGTTAAACTCTGTCCTCCCTGCTGACCGGAGAAGATGCCCAGGTTCTACTCTTGGGGACGGTCACATTTAGACTCCTGCGTGCAGTGTCGGGACACCTGCGAGGCACACCACCCTTCGCTCACCATCGCTCCCTTCGAGAGCCACCACGCTCCCCGATGCAAAGTGCTTGCTGAGCTCTCTGAAGGGTCTCGTGGCAAATTGACAAAAACAACTCCAAACCCCAAGCCCCCCAAAGAACAAAAAACTCCCACAAAAAACAAAGTTTTGAGCAGACACACCTCCCTGCCCCAGGGGCTCGCCTGCTCCGTGGACACGGAGGTCAACGTGCACCACTCACAGAGCAGGAACTGCCAGGAAAGGGTATTCTAGGGACAGTCTCCACAGCGACAGTGACGTGTTCACAATGCACACACAGGGAGATCTTTCTTTTAAATATCATCCTTCTCTGGGCTTTTGAGAAACACATGCTGTGAAAACGATCACGGTTGTGCTTCTCAAAGTTAGTCATGTTTCCTGCCAGCTTTCTTCACTCTCAGAGATGGACGGATGGCCCAAGAGCCAGGCATGTCATTAAGGAATGCTGTCCTGGTCCCTCGGATTTGCCTGATCTGGACGAGAGCTGGCGATACTGGAGTACTAGGGGAGGACAGCACTCTGGTCGTCAGGTAAATGGGAACAGCACCGCCCCCACAAGGTACCTTACCTCACCTCTGAAGGACTCCAGAGGAGCGGATGAGGAAAAAATGTGGCCTTGTCATTGCGTCTGAAGTGATTATGAAGTACTCTAGAATATTCCTTTTCAAAATTCACTGTATGCAGAATAAAAACATCATATTATAAAAAAAGTACTCTCTAAAGGAAGGGCATGGGGCCCTTAATAATCGACTTGAATTCATGTTCCAACTGCAGTAAAGGTAACACTACCTATGTTGCCATTAAAATCAAACCGATGTCGGGGCGCCTGGGTGGCGCAGTCGGTTAAGCGTCCGACTTCAGCCAGGTCACGATCTCGCGGTCCGTGAGTTCGAGCCCCGCGTCAGGCTCTGGGCTGATAGCTCGGAGCCTGGAGCTTGTTTCCGATTCTGTGTCTCCCTCTCTCTCTGCCCCTCCCCCATTCATGCTCTGTCTCTCTCTGTCCCAAAAATAAATAAATGTTGAAAAAAAAAAAATCAAACCGATGTCAATCAGTGATAGCGGCTTTTCAATATGAACAGCTCAGGTGAATTCTGCGGGTGAACACCCGTCTCTCCTCGGACCAGTAACGTACTAATGCAGACACCACTTACGACAAATCAACAACTGAAAACAATATGAGCATCTACCTGTGTCTGCATATAGAGTGGCCATTTCATCAGACGTGGGGGAAGCTACCTGCTCTCAAAGGAGCCCAACTTCCAGTATTCAATTTGTCCTTGAGAACAAAACTATGGAAAACTATTAGAACGTCTCCTAGGCGTAAAGGTCAGAAGGAACCACGCCGCAGCCACACCTTGGCTTGGCAGAGCTCTGCTTCACCTCTGCCAGCTTCCACAGGGTGGCCGCGCAGAGGAGACCTCGCACCGTGATGCAGAAGAGAGCTGGTTCCAGAGAAGGAACAAAAATGCCTCAGGTGATAAGAGGAGGGAGAGGGGACTTGCTGGGTTGAATAAGGGAGGCTCGAAAGTTCTAGTAAGGTAAGTGTGAGCTCCAGGGTCAGGTCAACCGCCACCCTGGCTGCCGGGGTCCCTCGCAACTCACTGCTTCCCTGCCGGCTCCGCCTCTTCTCCCAGGCCTCGCCCTTGTCTGGGAGCTTCTCTGCCAGCTCTGCCAGCTCAGAATAGGATCCACCCACCCACAGGCTGAGGGCTCCCAGGGCCTCTCCCGGGGTCTGTCCCGGCTGCCCATACGGTGTCTTGAAGGCACCTCAAACTCCGGGCATTCAAAACTGCTCTCCTGTTCTCCCTCCCGGCCACAGCAGTGGTGATTAACCACAGAATGGTTAATTCCAATGGACAGCAAACCCATCCTTCCTGTTCAGGCCAGAACTCATCCACATCCAATCAAGAGCAGATGGGTTGACTCTGTTTTCAGGACATAATCCAGAACTGACCACCATCTCCCTAGGCCAGTTACCTCTTGCCTAATCATTGCCGACAGCCTCTGAACAGCTTTCCTGGCTTCTTCTTGCTCCCAGAGAGGCCAAGCCACACCCCCCAACCATCACCCCATGTAACGTGGCACCAACCAAACCTCAGGTCCCTAGCAATGCCTCAACCCGCCCTGCAATTTTTTTCCTGGCATTGACCACTTTGTTCCTACTTTACTTACTAATGCTTAT
This sequence comes from Prionailurus bengalensis, assembly GCF_016509475.1. Taxonomy (NCBI): domain Eukaryota; kingdom Metazoa; phylum Chordata; class Mammalia; order Carnivora; family Felidae; genus Prionailurus; species Prionailurus bengalensis. The sequence goes on along the minus strand of NC_057355.1, from coordinate 145,910,036 downwards.
TGACTGCCGTCCTATTAGGACCTATGCTTCAAGAGGCTCTAGGGATCTTTGTTTTCTTCCCTGATGTGTCACAAACACCTAAAACAGTGCTCTGCCTGTGGTAGTAAATATCTGTGACCGAGTGACTGTCTAGACTTTCATACTTTGACCAACAAGAAAAAAACCCAGAACCCAAAACAGCACACCAATCGATGTGGCAGTTTCCCCATGAGATTCAAGTGTCACACTAACTGATGAATTCATTACTCCCTCTGTATAACCATGCAGGGTGCTGGGAAAAAGCTGTAGGATTGATTCATGTACTGAATCAAAAAACAAGAGAGGAGAATTACATACGTCGTGGAGAACCAACCCAGAACCGTCAAGACCTGGCGTCTCTCCACATGGGCTCGCGAGGCTCCTGATTCCCTTCCTCCTCAGGTCACCAGGAGGGCCGACTTCTCCCTTTATTTCCTTTGGAGAAAAAAGATGCTAGTAATCACAAAATGCTGGGATCCACGCTAAGGACAAAGTGGCCCCAGGCCTTCATACACTTTCCATTTGCTTTTGTTCAAGTTGGTGGCGGAGGCAAAAACATTTAGTCACTGCCTTAATTTGAGTCTTAAATACAGCATTAGGAGACAATGGAAGACTTTACTGAGAAAAAGTGAATTTTTAATTATCTTGTGAATCTACTTAGAAAAACACAAGCAATGTTCACAACTATAAATTTAAACCTTTTGCACTAAAAAAAAAACACAAAACAACAAACACAAAACCACAGGCATGAACTGTAAACCTGTATTAATTATCAACTAGTCTTAAGGTTAAGGTTAATTCTTAGTAGTAATTCAGTATTTTCCTCCTTGGCAATTTTAATGTTTTAGCACCAAATGATCTCCCACAGAGGTACTCGTAACAACTCTGGCTGCCAGTGTAAGGAGATGCTTCCGTATGCACTACTTCACACGCACAGTCCACGCTCACACCACACAGACAGGAGGCCCGTGGCGATGATGTCACACGCTTTCAGGGCAATGGAAATAAGACAGAGGGCACGCGTGTCACACATCTTTAATGTAGTGCATTCGTAGAAAAAAGGCCAGCTTCCGCTCCCAGGCGTGCTCTCGTCCTTATATTTTAATATCATGATTTAGAAGATGCAGACGTTATTACCTAAATATTACTCTATACATTTCCATCAGTGTTCAGGAAAACACTTTAAATTGCTACTTAATTTACACCGTAATTACTGGGTTACAGCTTTAGCTCGTTGGCAATTTTGGAAGCAATATTTTTGAAAGCTATGGATGTCCCTGATATCCGCTTAAACCGGACCCCGTTCAGAGACAGTCTTGGCAGCTTGCACACCTCCATCTCCCACTGCACGAGGTTCTCCGCGTGCCCATCACCGTGGACACAGAAGAGTAGGAAGCGTTCTCTCTGCTCATAGTCGCAGTTATTGGCATCCAGCACTTTGCGGATCTCCCGCATCATGTCACTGGGGTCCATGGAACTAGTGGTTTTCATGCTCCAGGTAAAGCGCAGGGAGCGAGGTTTTGCTTCTTTGTTTTCCTCCTTTTGCTCAGCAGATACGTTGCGACTGAAATGCACAGTAGCAGGTTTATTTTTAATTGCACAGAAAAACCAACCTTTTCTGTTACAGCTAGCTCATAATCAACATCTTCGATGTAGCATGACTGACCTCCACATTTTTCTTGCACAGGCTCGCATCTGATTATCTGTTCCTTTACGGAGAAGTATTCATCTACCACCCACCCCCGGACTCCCTTCCAAATCATAACCCATACAGGCAAAATTCTACCTGGCTGGAAAATCTTCATCAGCCGTCTATATTTAATAAAATTAAGAAGATAATTTGTGAAACAGAATCCTTGGAGATCAGCAAATTACATGGTGGAGCGCCTCTCCAAAAGCCCAGCTCTCCCCTCTAGGCTGACTGCAGGCGGCAAGGAGCCGAAAGGGCCCCCCAGAGGCCCAGCTCAGGGAGGACGGGTCGGCAGGCCAGTAGTACCACTTTTCTTTTAATTCAGCTCATCACGACCTTTCGCTGGAGATGGTACTCAGGATAGCCAGTGACTCCACATGGTTCAAAATCACTTTCCTTGCAAATGGCCCCCCCATGCTGAGTACACAGCTGGGTGCGGGGTGGGCTGTTCTCAGTTCCCTCCGCCCACCTGAATATTTTTCCATTTTGTTACAATTCTGACGTCACAGTTAAAAATAATTCTTAGATGACATTATCTTACTACTGAAACAGGAAAATGAAACGTTAAAGCTTATCTGCTGCTGAGCACTGAAACCACTGGTGTGAATGCAAGCTGTATCGATGCACAGAGTATAAGCTGTGGTCCCAACATCTAAGAGGTGATGTCATAGCGGGGTCCCAGGCACAATTCTCTTGGGAACCCCAAGACCAGGTGTCTACTATCCTGCCGTTCCCCAGCATTTAATCATTGCCACAAACCCGTTATTTACACTCTCAAGTGTACATCTGAATGTTTCAATTAGGAAGGTGAACACCTAACACTCTTGTGTATTAAAAACACCCTGCACGTGCATGATAAATACACTTAATCCAATGGCAAAATCGGCAAATTCATCAAAGCTGAGGGTTTGGGGCTATAGGTTTTACTTTAGATAGAGCTGCCAGGCTGCTGGTAAAATATTCAATTTGGTTCACACCCACTAAAGTTGATCAGGAGCTTCCTGTGTATAAAATGCTGTTTTAGGTACTAAATAGGTTACAAAAATGAGCAAAAGCTCTCAAGCTGCGCTGGGGTTGAGGGAGGGAGGACTGCAACTTAAGGAAATAGCACTAGCACAGGAAAGGTATGAGCACACCATGAGGGGGCGGGGGCAGAAAAGACAGGTAGGGCCCTCTAAAGGGAGGAGGGCGGGGGAAATGAGGAAATGGGTTCCAGGAGGGAGGGCATCTGGGAAGAGCTACCAAGAGCCCATAGAATTCCAATACAACGGGGGTGGGGAAGGAGAGATCGTGTGCTGAGCAGAGGGAGTATCATAAGCAAAGGCAAGGAGGTGTGGAAAGCACAGAATGTGTTTAGGGTATAATCAAGTGTGCAGATGGACTGGAACTGGGGGCACAGCATCACCCCCACAACAGCCGCTGAGTACTTGCAGGAAGCAAATAGGACAGCTGGAGCCTGCTTGAGGCTGGGATGGGCAGGCCTGGGGTGGGAGCGCTGCCAGGCCGTCATCCGGGCACTCTGCCTCAACCTCGGTGGGGAGGGTGGGGGACGCCAGGGCTGCTGAGGCCACCCAGGGTGGGTCAGGTAATGGGGCCCCTGCAACTTTTCATTCACAAAAGTCACATGATCAGAGCTGGGCTTCAGAAAGAGCAGAAAGAGAGCAAATGGGTTAACGGGGACCCAAAACAGCACGGTGGCGACTGGTATGGAATGAGCCCGAGTAGAAAAGACCCAGAACCATGGCAGCCTACCTGGGCCTATCTGGCGAACTCCCCCACCCCCCGGACTTGTGTCATGAAATACAAAATGATCTACAAAATGTAAAAGCAAAACATCTGACTACATAATTGTTCTTCAAAAAAACCATCTAATTTAAAATATGAAAATTCAACTCCATATTCTGCTTTCATTCCTTGAGAGCAGGATGGTGCAGGAGTCATGGACACAGCAAGAGTGCTCCTACTGACTCCCAGAGCTCACTTCAGGCCATCAGCCCCCAGGCAGGAGGGCGGCATATTTTAGCACCCAAATGCCCAGTGGAAGCCCAGTGGAAAGGCTGGACCTGGAAGGCTTTCACCAGTGGGCAGCCATGGCGCTCTGGCGCCCTCAAGTGGCCACTAACAGGTGGCAGCAGCGACAGGCTCCTGCTTCACAAACCACACAACGGGACTCTGCCAAGCAATCCCTACATTGAGAGCAGGGATCTGATGCGGGATAGTCAGAAAAGAGCATCGTCTCTGCCACAGACACGAGGTAAATACCTATAAAATATTTTAAGTAAAAATCATTCCCCTCACCTTGAGCCCTCATATCTCCCGTTCCTCTCATATTCAGTTGGAAGCCTCAACGAACAGAATGCAGAAGCACAGAGAAATGGGAAAGAGAAAAGAAATCTTACAGACCGATACACGACCACCCACATACAAACACAGACGTCATAATATGAACAAATCCAAAGCACTTGGGGTCACCAGCCAACTCTTGTTCAGCTCGTAGTCTCCCAGGGGTGACCGGCCCAGGCCGCTGTTCTCTGTGCGAGCTGGCAGGCAGGCTGGGAGGCCGACCGCGCACCGGGCATCTCTGCCTGGCTCTGGAATTGGAGGTCTGCTGGCTTTTTAATACCTCCCCCAAAGTGTAATGGTTTTTAACTAAAAGGAAATGAATTCTATCAGTTAAATCCTACATTCAACTACAAAATTTTCTGCCCGAGGAAAAATTTGCTGGGAAGATTAAAATCATGGAGTGGAATTTCCCATAGGAGGAAAGCACTCTTCCCAGTTTTTGATAAAGAGCTCACGTTCACACAGCCTTTCAGTGACCCACTGATTTCATCAACATAGAAAAAAGTCCATAGCCTGGCTTTCTGGACACACGGAGGCCAAATGGCAGATTTTCTACCTCATTATGCGTGTGTTGTTAGTCTCCTGATTCGTTATCATCAAAACATAGTCACCTGGTAGGAATAGGATTTCTTACAGTGCTTTAGGTAAAAGTAACGAGACACACTTTCTTCAGTGGTTGCTGGAAAGCGGCTTTTAGAATACTGCTCTTCAACTCTCTGAAAATATTAAAGCATTTCTGCTCTGCAGCTGCCCACACCTTCGTTTCCAAAAACCTCAAACTAAATGAGGCTGTAGGTCTGAATTTTATGCTTGTTTCCCCCATAAAAATATTAGCTAATTTCCCGGTCATTTTAAAGCCTTCTGCAGATTCAATCCTTCATGAAATAAAAAATGGCAACAGTTACCACTTACCTTCTGCATGCCTGAGGCCAACCATTAATTGTACATTAATATTACTGAACATTGCATTCTTCAAACAGAAGCATGCTGAGTGTTATTAGTATGAAGACAGAATTATTTGGATGCTAAATAATTCTACCAAAGAAAGACAATGCACAGAGCATGCACAGGCCTGTTGTTATGTGGGCGCCTGACAGAGTCAATCTACTTCTTTCCGAGGCTCCTTACAAAGAAGTAAGTATGTAGTTCTCAGCAGAAAGTTTAGTTTTTAAGAAACAAAACAAAACAAAACAAAACAAAAACAAGGCTAGAAAGCCAAACCTGATGTTAATTGCAGGAGCCATTTTGGGGTAAGGATTGAAAAATAATGTGTATATATAAATCCTACCTTTTGATAAACCTGAATGACATGTTTCTAAAAGAAATTAAGCCAAAAACAAAATTAACAAAAATGACTTGCACAAATGAAATAGAAAATCTAGTCAATTATAGAGAGAAAGAAAAACAACAAAACAGGGCTCCTCTTCTGTCCAATGAACGATGAAACAGTGACATTTGTTGAAAAAGTAAAATTACAGGTAATCGAGTACATGATCTTTTAATTTTCTAGAAATATAAAAAAATCTGTCCTTGTAAGAAAAAATTTAGCAGTAAATATTGACATTAGCTGTAATTAAATTTAAAGGTTCTTCAGATGGATAGACTTTAAGCTAATAAAATCCAACATTCCATGTTAAAGAAATGACTTAAGTCATGTGCAATATACTATAGTAATAAAGTAACATTTCTTGATTCTCTTCAGAATATTCTATGAACAAAAATCTCACCTTCTATACAACATTAAAAAGTTCATTTTAAAATGTTCAACCATTAAGAGAACCATTACTTATTTCAGGAAGACGATTTAAACATTAACAGAATGTCTGTTACAGTGGTATCACATAAATCACTTCTCAATAAAACAGTAAGTTACTGCGGTTTAAAACGAAGTGGACTTTTCAGAGTTTTAGACAGCAAAATGAATGGAAACAAAATGGTAACAACGGGGGTTTCATGTTTATGTTCTGTGTAATAAAATGGAATAACCGTATTTAGAAGTAACTTTGCTCATTAAAACTTAAGGAGATGCTGAGGTTGTACTGAACAGAATCTGACAAAAGAAATTCCAAACTACCCATCAGGCTTGTACGATCATGTGGTCAGCATTCCTGGGCGAGCGCAGGCTGGCCTTGTCAAACCATTTCTGAAACTTCCCAGTTCTGTGACTGAACACAGAATTCAGTCTGAGTGAATGAAGTAATGAATTCCGTGGGTCGGTTTTTCTAATACTGGTAACTTTGACATTGCTTCAGATGCTGCCCAATTAGAAAACAGCTAACGACTGTAGGTAACAGCCAACCACTTCATAATCAGATCAGAAGTGGTCCACAGAGGAGTTATATGCAGCAGAGAAGATCATGCATGTGACAGGATTTTGTAAATAATTAAGCACTACATAATAAGGCAGGATTATTCCAAAAGATTATTTTAGTTGAAAACCGATTAAAAGGCCTTTCGGTATTTTCACTTCCCAATTTTCTGCCTGAGAAAGGTCAGGGTTATTGGTCAAGCACCCAACTGCTCTTCCTCGCTTTTTCAGCCACGATTCCCTGAGGTATAAAGAGGAGGAGCAGCGGGACTGAGGCTCTCTACTCCTGCCAGGCCCCGCGGACCAGCGCGAGGCACACAGAGGCACCTACATCATGCCTGGGCTGTTCTGCCGATAGGGTAGGAGTGACCCTGAGAACCCTAAGCAGGCCAGGCCTGGCCCCAGAAGCGGGAAGCCTTGCTCCTTCTGACTACAAATGGCTTCCGAGGTTGGAGAGCACACAGCTCTCCAAAGCCACACGTACCCAGGGCAGAGTCAGAGCCAAGAGAACACAGGCTTCCTGGCGGCGGATCTCCTCCCACCAGGTCTGAGCAGGTCTCCAACGCAGCACCTGAGTGAGAACACCTGAGCCTCTTTTGGGCACCAGGACTCTGATCTTAGCATTTATTGTCAGGGCAGGATAAGCAGCTGACGCTGACAGCGGCAGCAAGAAGAAACGGACCACCGCTAAAGTACAGTAACCAGGGAAGACTACAGACCTCAGTTTGCAAACTTTAACAAACAGAAGACTACCTTTCTGTAAATCTTTATGGGTGGAAATTGCCTGCAAATGTAAAGTAAGATGACCCCTGAGACTTTTTTTTTTTAATTAAACCAAGAAATCTGTCTCCAATTTTAATTGAAATGCATGAAATACACTAAATTAGAGAATGAGGGACAAGGATTCCAGCCTACACTATCCTTGACCGTTCTGCTCTGCAGGGCAGCACACGCAGTGTGCCCTGGAGGGCCTCTTCTGGAGGCACCTTTCTGGCTCAGCATTTTTTGGCTGTAGAATCTTCAACATGTGCCTTAAACTCTCTGAATCTCATTTCCAGCTTGTTCTACACAACAGTAAGAGTATCTACTACACAAGGTGGACGGTGGAGATTACGTGAGTATGTGAGAATGTGTTTGTACGTATGTGACACGTGCATGTTTATCAATGAGAAACAAGTATAGCTCTATATACATCTAAGGACGCTTATCTACCTTAACTTAGCACACAGGAAAAATACAGCACAGAGGCAACAATCAGGGGTGCCCAGCTGGCTCAGTAGGAAGAGCACGTGACTGCTGATCTTGGGGTTGTTGAGTTTGAGCCCCACATTGGCGGTAGAGATTACTTAAAAATAAAATCTTTTTTTTTTTTTTAATGTTTATTTTTGAAGGAGAGAGAGAGAGATTGAGAGAGAGAGAGAGAGAGAGAGAGAGAGAGAGAGAGAGAGAGAGAGAGACACAAAATCCGAAGCAGGCTCCAGGCTCCGAGCTGTCAGTACAGAGACTGATGTGGGGCTTGAACCCAAGAACTGTGAGATCATGACCTGAGCCAAAGTCAGACACTTAACTGACTGAGCCACTCAGGTGCCCCAAGATATTTTTTTTAAGTTTATTTATGTATTTCTTTTGAGAGAGAGAGAGAGAGAGAGAGAGAGAGCGAGCATGAGAGGGGAGGGGCCGAGAGAGAGGGGGACAGAGAATACCAAGCAGGCTCCATGCTGTCAGCACAGAGCCTGATGCGGGGCTCGAACTCACAAACCATGAGATCGTGACCTGAGGTGAGATCAAGAGTTGGATGCTTAACTGACTGAGCCACCCAGGTGCCCCGCCGTCCCCCAGATTTTATTTCTAAGTAATTCCTTCACCTAACGTGGGGCTTGAACTCACATCCCCAAGATCAAGAGTCTCGTGCTCTACTGGAGTGCGTGGGTGGCTCAGTCGGTTAAGTGTCCGACTTCAACTCAGGTCACGATCTCACAGTCTGTGAATTCGAGCCCCGCGTCGGGCTCTGGGCTGACGGCTCAGAGCCTGGAGCCTGCTTCAGATTCTGTGTCTCCCTCTCTCTCTACTCCTCCCCTGTTCATGCTCTGTCTCTGTCTCAAAAATAAATAAATGTTAAAAAAAAATTAGAGTCTCGTGCTCTACTGACTGAGCCAGCCAGGAGCCCCTGACATATGACGTTTTACCTAAAGAGCCCATCGTAGACCAAAGTGTAAAGACACAGAACTAGCTGACCTGTAACTAGATCTCAGACAGACCTGACTGATGCATATCCCCTCTGCACTCAGGGCTCTTACAGGGCAAAATACCCGTCGACATGAAGCTCAGTCGGGAAGGCAAACAGCCAGGTGAATGATACCAGGCTCCGTCTCCTATCACCCAAGTTTTGGAAACAGATTCCATTTCAGCCTAGTCCATAATGAAGCAACTAGGGGACAGGGAGGCCTGGGACAGGTCATGGGATGATCCTAAAAACAAGGAATGAATTATTCTGGGGTCAGCAGACTCTTCCTGGATTGAGCTCCCTGCTTCTTTTACTGGTCACGAGTGGGTGCCCCAAACTTGGCGAAGTCCTTTAGACCACTCTGCCCAGTTTGGAAAAGGGGGTCTCAGCAAAGGAGCCGAGAAGAGAACAAGAGGCCGCTGTAACTTCTGGCACCTATCTGGCCTCCAGCCGATGATAAGAGACAGCAGAAGTCCTCCTAACTTGGTAGCCATGTCCTGACAATAAGCAGAGTACCCGGAGAAAGACTAAAAATACTAAAAGAACATAAAAATACTGGATGAATTAAGGAGACTGAAAATGCGGTATTTGGCTTACAGGTTAAATTCCAAAAATGGAAGGAACCACAGCAGGCAGCTGGTGAGCCACAGGGGGCGCCAGCTAGTTCAGGCTTGGAGAAGACCCCACTGTTGTTCTGAGTAAAATACAGATGAAAAGAGGGTCTGCAGCGGGCAAAGCGGCAGGATGCCTTGGACGTACTAATCCTCGGTGAAGCTCAGTGTCGAAGAAATCTCTCCTGGGAGTCCTGAAAGTGCAGGGGCCCTCAGTCTCCTGAGTGTGGGCCCAGCTGGCGGTGCCTCGGCCTATGTGTTTATGGTGCAAAGGGGCACTTCCTCCTCTCATAGCCATCAGTGATTCTAGGCCTTTGCAGCCTCCAGATGAGGTTATGGAAATAAAGTTCAAAACACCTCAAGGGAAAAAGTATCACATGAAGGATTTTATACACAAGCAGATTTACTATATCTTGGTGAGAATAAATCAGGAATTTTATCCGCCAAACTGTACCGTTTAAGCAAGTTACTTTGTTCTTACTATAGCTTACTGAGACCGAGAGAACAGTTTTTAAGATTTAGACCCTAAGAAACTTAGTGCTCCTCAGAGATGCTGGCACGACATGAGAGAAGAGAGGTCTCTCTCCTCTGCGTCCAGGCTGGCCGCACCGCACACTGTCTTCCTCGGGGACGGCTTCCGAAGTGCCAGCTTGCACTAAGCTGCAGTAACCATGCATGTGGGCAGATGTGTGATCAAAAGAACAGTAATTAAAGAGAACGACAACCTCCCAAGTGCTAGAGGGACTTCTGATGTCGGGAAGACTCTGAGCTCTGTAATTCCTATTCTAAAAGGTTTTAAAGTATAAAGTTCTATATATAAACCAGAAAAACACGAGCTAAAGACAAAGTGGAAAGTATCTGGGCAGCCGCGTCACACGACAGGGAAGACGTTTCTCCTTTTGCTCTTACATTGGCTGCAAACAACCAGCACCACCTGGCACTTACCTCCTTGTGAGTTTTGAAGTTAATTTACTAAAAAGATTAGTGGAGCCTCGGCTTCGAGTCTGTGACAGTGGTGTGGCTTCGTGGGACAGGCTGGGCGAGGCAGGTGGGCCGTTATACGTGGCGGTCCGCCGCTCCCGGGGCTGCCCGTGGAAAGTGCTGCGGCTGGCGGTGCCCCGCGGGAAGCGGAGCCGGTCTGGGGTGGCTGCGCTGCTGACACTGTGCGTTGAAGCAACGGGAGTCCTCGGATCAGGAATAGTGCTAGTAGGGCAGAACAGAACAGACTCACTCTCACTGTCACGTGGTTGGCAAAAGCCCAGCTGTGTGGCAAACATGGCGCACGACAATCCACGATCCCAAAAGACACCTTTTATCCTCAGTGGACAAAATCAGTTCTGATAAATCTAGACCCAAGGCAGTATTTTATAGAACTCAGGACCAAAAGGCAAGTTAAATAGGAAAGGGTATCAAATAGATGGCATATAATGAGACAGAGTCTCGTGGGGTTTAAGGGAATAGGTCGTACATATTTTCAAGGACAAGATTAATGCAGGGAAATTCTAGGACACAGAATGGCTAACTCAAGCTTTTTCCCTTTGCTTCCCTCCTCAAAGTGCTTATGTGCGAGAACCCTGCCCCTGTGAAAGAAAGAAACATGAAATGAACAGGCAACTAAAAAGTTTTAGAGACATACAAATGGCATGTTTCCTGTGAAATTCCACATGCTAAGAGCACTGTGAAGAGGAGGGGGATTTCTTACGCCTTCTGTAGTATGCAAAGGCACAGACGACCAAGGACACCATGAGACAGGATGTGCTTAACTAAAACCACACACAGGAAGAACACCTGTGGACCACAGATAGTAACACATCGCGGACTATAAAATCCACAGCACAGAACGAAGCAGCGGTGGGTACACATTAGTTTCACAAGGAATGTGCACTTTTCTTACACAGCCTCACATTTCCCTCCTTCACTGTCTATTGGAGGTACCATCATCGGAGGGGTGCCCATAGGCTGGCATGGACATCGACCTGATGTCTCACCCACTGAGGCAGGGCTAGCTGCAGAAGCGAACACTTCTGTCAGGCTGGGAGGGGGGTTGGGATCAGGCAGAGGCAGAAATAACAATATGATGGCACAGTGACAGAAAAAGTTATCTGCTATTTAAAGCACACACCTTCCTCTTAACCTTGTTTTGGGGATTCTGTAGCAATTACTGACCTGTAGCTGCCTTTCCCCACCCCACCCCACCGCAAATAAAGTAAAAGATTTATTAGCCTTTTAAAAAAGTGTTTATTTATTTTTGAGAGAGAGAGAGAGAGAGAGAGAGAGAGAGAGAGGCGTAGAGAGAAGGAGACACAGAATCCGAAGCAGGCTCCAGGCTCTGAGCTATCAGCACACAGCCCGATGTGGGGCTCAAACTCACAAATTGTGAGATCATGACCTGAGCTGAAGTCTGACACTTAACTGAGCCACACATGCGCCCCAAGCTATATTAGCTTTAAGGGGGGGGGAGGGGAATGACATCTTACTTGTTTGAATATTTAGGTGAGGGGGCAACGTTTTCTGAGCTGTGTACAAAATAAAGCCTTTCCTAAAAGAGATGTCTCCATTCAAACTGAACTGGTTGAGTGAATCTATAATATGAGCACACCTTGCTTTCGGCCTGTTCTCCAAACACACAGACATATTTTAAATGGACTAGTAAAATGACACATATAATAATTAGTTGCTATTTATCAAAGTGTCCTATGCTGTTTCAAGATAGATGAGAATCTTCCTACACAAAGGACATTCACTTCTTTATAAACAACAGTCAAAATTCTTAAGGGGTCAACAGAACCCCTTTTTTCAAGGCAGGAAAACTATTAAGAGTAAATTAACTGTTTGCAGACAGAGAAAAAGAATGATGGACATGGCTGGATGCCTGCAGCTTCCCCCCCGGCACAGAGAGACGAGCCGCGCCCTGGCCACTCTGCTTTAATTCCAGCTCAAGTCATCTTGCCCTTGGAGCTCCGAAGAGGCAGTTTCTCTCCTTGGAGGAGAGCCAGGGACTCAGGACTCAGACCCCGTGTGTCAGTCTGCATATACGCCCCCACCTCTACCCCAGGGTCTCTGCACCTCTCCCCTTCTCTCCCACACGGACCTATACCTCAGTGCCTGTCTTGGCTACACACTTCCCAACCTGTCCAACATATAGCCATGAACGTCCCAAGATGCAAACCTGACCTTGTCACTCATCAACGTACAGCCTTTCAAAAGCATGTTGCATCTTCAGGACAGACTTCAAATTCCTCACCCCGGCATCCCGGTCACACCCTCAGGTACCCACAGCCCAGCGGCGCCAAGCTGTATCTCCAGGTTCTACCTTCTACTGTCATCTCTGGGACTTGACTTTCTGGAGCTCCTAATGATGTGCAATCCCTTGGTCATGCATCAGGTCAAATAACTTTCACAGGAACTATTCTCTGTGCCTGGAGTGCAGGCACCTATTTTCATCAAAATTCAACCCAGAGGTCACCCTCTCCATGAAGTCATCTCCATGAAGTCATCCTCTCCCATCAGGAGTTTATCATTCCCATTTTGTACTGAGTATGTGCCCCTGCCACCCTGTGCTACCCCAGTGACCTTTCCCTGATAGAGTGTCCTGGAAGCATGGTGCTCAATGAATGCTCTCCCGAGAAGTTAACGAACTGGAGTTCTTACAGTCCTGACATTGGGGGGAGGATGGGCACTTTATAATAAATTGCTCAAGGGGCGCCTGGGTGGCGCAGTCGGTTAAGTGTCCGACTTCAGCCAGGTCACGATCTCGCGGTCCGGGAGTTCCAGCCCCGCGTCGGGCTCTGGGCTGATGGCTCAGAGCCTGGAGCCTGTTTCCGATTCTGTGTCTCCCTCTCTCTCTGCCCCTCCCCCGTTCATGCTCTGTGTCTCTCTGTCCCAAAAATAAATAAACGTTGAAAAAAAAATTAAAAAAAAAAAATTGCTCAAGATTTGTGTGTCCCTGCCCCTGTTTGAGAATTCTGTCTTCTGACTTGGGAGAATGGCTCTAATATAGTCCAAGAACTGAAAATGAGTACCTTATAAAGATAAAAAGAGATTCAGTTTTGTGTTTTTGCCACTCAGCACCTACTTTTTATCCTGTGGCAACGACACTTGAATTCTGCTATTAGGGAAGCAAGTTCCTAGGCTCTGGATGTCAATGACTCCACCCCAGGGTTTCCCAGCCACCCTGGTCAGTGACAGACTTAGAGACAGGCACATGGCCAAAGCCAGACCAACACAGACCCAGAGACAGCTGCAGGGCTTCTGTCTGAGCAGAGCTGAGTGTGGGAAGATGCCAAGTCTGATGCTGTGAACCCAACAGGGGAACCACCACAGAGGAAGCAGAAGTAGGAGATGGAGCCTGACTCTATTCCTAGACATTTTTAGTTCTAGGAAATCAAATATGCCCTTTTGAATTTAAGCTTGTTTGGACTGGGTTCCTGTGATGCAGCACAGAGTCCTAAATGATTCAACTCTTTTTTTTTTTTTTTTAATATTTATTTTTTGGAGTACAAGTGGGGGAGGGGGCAGAAAGGAGACAGAAGAATATGAAGCAGGCTCTGCACTGATGGGCTGACAGCAACGAGCCCCATGTGGGGCTTGGACTCACAAACTGCGAGACCATGATCTGAGCTGAAGTCGGACGCTCAACCGACTGAGCCACCCAGCTGTCCCTTCAACTCTGTTTAAAGACTAGTCAAGTGCAGTAGTGAGAAGTAAGGAGAAAGAGTAGAACAAGGAACGATTCAACTATCTGAAGAAAGGCTTGCTAGTTTCTTATACATAGACATACATACATATATGCAAATACATACTTTATTTTTTAAGAAGTTACATTACAGCTAATATGACTGTCTTTTGTGCTCTATTACCTGCTTAGGGCAGGTCAAGGGTCAATATGCTTGATGCCTCTGACCAGCTGCTGACATTCTCTTGCCCACATGAGAAGCTGGGATCAATGGGTGCATTAAAAGCAAGGGAAGCAGGGAAGACAGGGTTATCTGTTTCCTTCCCTGGAGAATACAAAAGATCCCACAGACTCAGAAGAAGGCAAGGGCTTTTCGTCAGCATATAGAGCAGAAGATGCTTGATCTACTCCTCCTGAGACACGCCGCTTGTAGGCTGCCCAGCACAGGCAAGATCCACAGGGCACAGAAGCATAGCAAGACCGGACACACACTTCACAGCAAAGAAACTGACCCTTCTCAGAGACCTTCCTAAAAATGAAGTGTAAATTGATATTTTCATTATAAATTATTAAGTTTTTTGACACAATAATCCTAAATGCAATTAAATGAATTATTTTAGAAACTTAATCCTAACTGCTTTGTACTTATGTCTGACTATCTTTTTTCTAAAATTCTAATCCACTTACGGTGACTAAAGGACAGGTATTTTCTACTTTTTCAAATGTTTATTTATTTTGAGAGAGAGGGAAAACACACACATACAAGCAGGGGAAAGACAAGAGAGAGAGAATCCCAAGCAGGCTCTGTGCTGTCAGCGTGGAGCCCAACATGGGGCTCGACCCCACGAATTTTGAGATCATGACTTGAGCCGAGACCAAGAGCTGGATGCTTAACCAAGTGAGCCACCCAGGCTCCCCAAGGACAGGTATTTTCAATTTGACAGGACATCTCTCCCACAGCAGAACATTCTGACATGAAATGTTCTGGGGTGCTGATTCAAACTATACTCAGTGACTGGGAAAAAGCAAAATTAAAAGTAAAGATACATGTGTGAACTGTGATCACACTTTCTCTGCTCAATCCCTGTGCCTTGATGCATGACAAATGGATAAAATAATAGAGCCATTTTACACTTATAAAATCTTATCTAGAATATCAAATGCCTAAAATTTATTTGAAAAGATTCTGTTGGGGCGCCTGGGTAGCTCAGTGAGTTGAGTGTCTGATTTCAGCCCAGGTCATGATCTCATGGTTTATGAGTTTGAGCCCCAACGTCGGGTTCTGTGCTGTGCTGGTAGGGTGGAGTCTGCTTGGGATTCTCTCTTTCTCTCTGCCCCTCCCCAACTTGCATGCTCTCTAAAAATAAATAAACTTAAAAAAAAGATTCTGTTCTGTTGTGCTTTATTATAACCATATCACACTCCTTCTTCAGGGGTATTCAAATGAATACATTTGCAACAGTCTTTTTTTTAAACAGTCTTCTGTAACTATCTAGAAGCATATGAAAAAGCAGGGCAGAGTCCATGTTATTTGTGTCGGTTAGCAAAATTATTAAGTCAAAAAGTGAGTGTAAACTCAGAAAATTTTTACATTCCCATCAGAATGGTTTATTACCAGTACTTCGATAAGCTAGTTTTTTGTTAAGCATTATGTGTCAGTGCCTGTGCTCAGTGGTTTAAGACTCATTATAAAAACCTACGTGATTCTGACAGAATCTTACAACTGAAGATGTAATTACACTTTCTCATGCCTACTTTGTACTGACTGTTAGTCAATTTGAAATCGGGCCATCTTCAGAGTCTGCCATCAAAAGAAGGTAGAATAATTATACCAGAACATGTAGCAGAAAATAAGCTGGACTTCAGCATGCCTGGTGTCAAAACAACAGTCTTCCTTAGAAAACTACTCACAGGTGCTCAAGCCAAAGCAACAGTTTGCCAAAACTTGTAACTTCTGTCCCTTTAACAACACTGATTAGCATTATTTTTCATACAGTGAGGCTGATAAACAGCACTAGTAAGAATCAATGCATAAAATTAATTTTAAAATGAAAAATATGATCACATGGCCGGTGGCGAGGCTTGAAAACCTCATCTCGTGCTCACTGCTCACAGCAGGATTCTGAAGACAGCTGAAAACCAGCTTGTTTGGGGCACGTATAGCCTTTGGTTGTAAACACACATAGTTTTCACTAGCATGATCATGCTCATACTGGAATTCTGTATAAACATACACACACACATATACACACATACATGAAAAAAAATCCCATATATTTACGGTTAAACATGAAACGAATGTCCTTTCAGAAGTTAACATGGACCCCGGCATCTGCAGCTCACCAGTATTTAAAGAGTAAGAGATCCATATGAGAGAGAAGAAAGCAGTAATTTCCCTAAGAAGTCATCTGTGCACAGAGAAGGTCCAGTGCATCGAATTTATCTTTCAGCATCTATTTCACAGGTGAAAAAAGTCACATTTCGTGCTCTGAGAGTAAAAAATATGACTACTTTAGCATTCACGCCCTCCAATAATTTTCCACAGTTCTTCCATTAACTTGTATGATAGAAAAAGAAAATCTAGAGATTATAAAAATTAAGGGCCCAATCTTGTGTGGTTTGGCACCGAGGCTCTGTTTGGCTAAAGATAGAAACAACATTTTCAAAAGCAAAGCGTTTAAGTGACTGAAGCTAATGAAAGCGGTGAGGCCTAGGTTGGGATAAGGAGGAGTCAGCTCAATAGGGAAGGTGTGGGCAGGGAGGACACAAGGGTAATGATTCCAAAAAAATCAGAGAATTCTTCAAACTCTTTCCAAAGAGTGAATTGGATAACTGCAGGAAGGAAGGGTTAGAAGAGCATGTGCGCACACACAAACACAAGCCGGGTAGCAGAGAGTAGATCTTCATCCTTAACGGCCTTTTTAAAAAGTTTGACCCTGAGGGGCACCTGGGGGCTCAGTCAGTTAAGCGACAGACTTCAGCTCAGGTCATGATCTCACGGTTTGTGGGTTCGAGCCCCATGTCAGGCTCTGTGCTGCCAGCTCAGAGACTGCAGCCTGCTCCAGATTCTGTGTCTCCCTCTCTCTCTATCCCTTCCTTGTTTGCACTCTGTCTCTCTTTCTCTCTCTCAAAAATAAACATTAAAAAAAAAAAAAGTCTGACCCTGAACTTCAGAGAATTGTACTTTAAAAAAAAATTTTTTTTTTAACCTTTATTCATTTTTGAGAGACAGAGAGAAAGTGTGAGCAGGAGAGGGGCAGAGACAGAGGGAGACACAGAATCCAGAGCAGGCTCCAGGCTCTGAGCTGTCAGCACAGAGCCCAATGCGGGGCTCGAACCCATGAGCTGTGAGATCATGACCTGAGCCAAAGTCAGACCCTAAACCAACTGAGCCACCCAGGCGCCCTGAGAATTGTACTTTCAAAGTTCAAAAGGCATCTGACAGAAGAGCTGAACAACTTAGAAGAATTTCCAAAAGAAAGAAGAATCATGAAGCAACATTTATATTAGAAACTCCTAATTAAGTCTCCTACTGATATCCTCTTGAACTAGATGAAATTTGGTAGACTTGAGAATGTAACTAATAAAAGAAACTTTACTAGAGAATAAACTATACTATTAGAAAATAAATATACCAATCATATTTGTAAGCTATCTAGCACAGCTACTATAATATACTCAAGTTATTAATAGATTTTAATCATAAAGAAAAGGTGTTAAAACAAGCACACAAATAGGAATCAGACAAGAGAGCACTAGAATGTAAATATTTCTAAAAATGCTCTGAAAAATCAACATAATCTTCCACAATAAGCTTTTACCTTCATGTCAAATTCAGAGTTCAGTGGTGTATGGAAGAGAGAAGTTATAAACAGTCTGGTTTTAAGGATGAAAAAGGAAAGAAGAATTTTTGTTCAGGCTGTCACAGAAGTTAGTGATCAAACATTTGACTAGTGAGATCTAAACGGAACAGAAACCATACAATGCAGTATCAGAGAGTAAATGTCAGAAAAAAAGAAACCATTTTGATGCCACACATGGGGCAAGTGACGAGACCAGACAATGTTCAAGTTAGGGGGCCAAGGGACAATTAAAGATGGCAGGAATTACTTTATGGATTTCTACCACAGAACTTTAACTGGTTGCTGTAGCTTTATCTCACCCTTTGAATTTAATTTATACACTATTCTTACCAAAAGGAAGAAGGAAGATCCATGCCTGCCTGAGAAATTTGTCCATACAGAATACATTTACTCCACCAATCTCAACTTCTCTTTTTTCTCTCCCCACGAACTATGGTCTTTGGACCTACTTAATCCCACTCAGCTTTTTTCTTTTTAAAATTTTTATTATTTTTTTAGTAAACATTTTTTTTTTTTTACACATATATATTTATTTTGAGAGAGAGAGTAAGAGAGAGAGTGCACGCCTGCATGCGGGAGAGGGGCAGAAAGGGAGGGAGAGAGAATTCCAAGCAGGCTCCACATTGTCAGCGTAGAGCTCATAAACAGTCAGATCATGACCTGAGCCAGAATCAAGAGCCAGACGCTTAACTGACGGAGTCACCCAGGTGCCCCAAGACTTTTTTATTATTTTTAGGTAATCTCTACGCCCAACGTGGGGCTTGAATTTACAACCTTGAGATCAAGAGTCACATGCTCCACTAAGTGGCCAGCCAGGTGCCCCCACCCCCCCCACCTTATTTCTTATTTGGTAACTCTAACAAAGTTGTTTGCATGATATAATTCTCTCCTTATTGACATATTACTTTATTTGTATTTTAAACTGTACTTACCCTATGTGTGCCTGCTTCCCTGCCAGATTAAAATGAAAATCATCCAGAAGACTACTCTCTACATCTTCCTGGGGTTCTCGAGTGTGTCCAAGGTGGAGACTGTGTTACTGCTTGTCCCCTTGGCTCCTCTGGCAGACTGCTGGCCTGTGACTGAGGCTCACTCACCCTACCTCCCACTGTCCTCTAGAGGCACGGCCCCCTGCACCTCAGGTCCTTATCCCTCCCCGCTCTACCCTTTGTTCAAGTTATTACTGTACACAGCATAATACACATTTCCCTATTTGCTATTCTGGAATGACACCACCGCTTCAGATCTGTGTCCTGTGGGAAAGCTCTCTGGTTTAACCCAACCCTTTCAACCATCACACGCAGCCTGCCAGGAGGACAGGCTCTGGACAGTAAGAGGAATTTGGAAGTCTAGTATCTCACTAAAAAAATCTGCACTTAAATTTAACTTACCGTGAAGAACACTTCACGATTATCATCTGAATTTTGATTCTAAAAACTAAGAAGTAACTTCCACTTCTTTTGCGAAAAACAAATTTTCTTGCAAACAGGTAAAATTTCGTACCTTTCTTTCCCATTCTGAATTACTGAATGTCTGTCGGCTGTAGTTCTTTCACTGCAGACGTAAGTATTGCGCCGTGTCATTCCACCAGCTGCTGTATTACTCTATAAAAAAGGGGGGCCCATTTTTGTCTTAAACCATTTAGAAATAAGTATAGTACAATGAGAAAAAAATTCTTACCTAAATACACACAATTTAATCCTTATTTTAAAATTTATTTGTAATGCTTATTTATTTTTGAGAAAGAGCACATGTGTGCACATGAATGGGGGAGGGGCAGGGAGAGAGGGAGACAGAATCCGGAGCAGGCTCCAGGCTCCGAGCTGTCAGCACAGAGCCTGACATGGGGCTTGAACCCAGGGACCGTGAGATCATGGCCTGAGCCGAAGTTTGGACACTTAACTGACAGAGCCACCTAGGTGCCACTGGAGACTGAATTTAAATTGTAGGGCTATGACATGACAAACCAATTTTATGGAATTAGAAAGCCAATAAAAAACCTTTTACAGGATGCCTGGGCAGCTCAGTTAAGGAACCGACTCTGGATTTCGGCTCAGGTCATGATCTCACAGTTCATGAGTTCTGGCCCCACAGTGGGTTCCGCACGGACAGTGATTGTGGAGTCTGAGATTCTCTTTCTCCCACTCTCTGCCCCTCCCCTGCTCACAGGCTCGCGCGTGCTCTCTTGCTCTCTCTCAAAATAAACATTATTAAAAAACAAACAAAAACAAAAACAAAAACCCCTTTCACACAGGGTTTACTCTGATAGAACGCAAGGTCAGAGGATGGAGCAGACAAAACCCTTTGACCTCTGTCATGAGCTCCTATCCCCAGAACGGCACATACAAAAGCCTCCTAAAAGCAGCAGCAGAGCTTCCATGTGGGTCCCTCACTCTGGGTTTGGTTTTTTTTTTTTGAGGTAGAGGGAGGGCTGTGTCATTGTTAACTTTGCAGGAAAAAAAATGTGGTCACAGAATATCCCTCAGACTGTATATTCTCTGCAAATTCTTTCTAGAATTACTTCAGGAGTGCTAAGAATAAGAATTACTATATTAGGTCAGATAGAACACATTTCAATTCACAGAGAAGTTCCTGAAACTGAACAGACTTTAACAAATACCACCTATTTAAAGGGGATTTTGTTAAGAATACGGATTAAGAGATGGACTCAGATCAGCAACATAATTTTAGGCAAAGACTAACTTTTCTTCATTGTTTTCCACCTTAAAATTTAGCTGGTACATGCAAAAGCATTTGGCACAGTCCTTGGCACAAGGTAAGGACTTGGTCAAATGTTCTTTATTGTCAGAGCCCTTTGAAGATGCACACCACATCCTTGGCCCCCACATCCCTGGCCCTCAGGCAATCAGATCTCCCAGAGTCCTGCACAGAACCCGTTAGGCATCTTCTGTCTGCGGTTTCTTGTCGGCACTGTCACCATTTGGTTTTATTTCCTCAGACTATGAGGCATTTCTATTTCTCAGGACCTGATACAACCTAAAGCTCAGATGTTTGTGGAATAACCAGAAACAGCCCTTGACACAAAAGATCGGGTCACTAATCTAGTGGGATGGGGTGCAGCAAGAAACCCCTTCAACACAGGTACTGAAAGTGATCTCTACAGGGGGGAGACTGGGCATGGTGGCCCAGTGGGGACAGCACTGCAGGTAGTTGAGAACACGGGAGTAAAATGTCTAGACCACCCTAACCCTACAATCTTAGGAACGCTCTAGAGTTTAACAATACTCACACTAGGGACAGTAGAGCTTTTCTTGCGTTCAGGAATGTCAGCCTTATTGGGATTACTTGCATTCCCAAGCATGGGGCTGGCTGGAGCAGTTCCCTTTCCTCCGACAGCACTGCCGCTTGTTTTCCGGGAAGGAATTCCGTCTTCTTTGAGGTCACTATCTGCAGTGCTGGTCTGACTCCTTTTTGGATACGCCACAACTGAAGGAATAGCTGGTCCAGCTAAAATAAAACAGTTTACTTTTTAAAAGCCAGAATATAGTTTTATATTTTAGTCTGTGAAAACCAACGTATCTAATAAGATGACCCAAGACTGCTATCATCTAAGAAAATACAAGACAGTAAAATCCTGTAAGAGATTTCCCACCATGTATAGTGTCCTTCCTTATACAATGAATTCAATTTTGAAATTTCACTTTTGTCCCTTTCTATTGAAAAATTAAAAAAAAAATTATTAGTAAGTTTGTATAGTACTTGTGCTTCAGAAATACCTTCAGGGAGAGTTGTCCACTGAAACAATCTCTAGAGTGTTACTGTACAAATAACAAACAAACAAAGTGGGTGCATGTGTATCATGGCAGTGTGAACTACTTCACCTGGTACCTCTGAGGGAACCTTAGTTACCCTTTTTTGTACACGAGATGCGTTCACCTTTTGGAACAGAACAGTACAGACTTATGGGTCATTACTTCTGAAGTGTTATCCTGGATCTTTTGTAAAGCATTCGGAATCTTCTAGATAAACAGGAATTTGAGTAGACAGGGAAAGGTGACACAGGCAGAGGAAAGCATGTTCCTCATGCAAGCGACAGGGAGGAAAGGCGGCAGAGGTTCCCAATCACACCCCACCGCAGGAGGAGTGTGCCTAGGTACATCCTGGATGGGCAATTAACCGATATCCTACAAAATAGCATCAGGAGAGTCCGATGGCAGCACAGGAAATTTGGAGTTCAAAGCATTTTGGAAATGAACAAACTCATATATAACTCATATATTCATTATGTATACTGTCCAGTGGTCATCTTCAAGAATGGCACCAAATGCTCATCATTTATAGTAGAAGAGACTTTATATGTTAGGTGTACTAAAAAGGGGTTGGGGTGGGGTAGAAGAAAACTACTTTTTGGACAAAATCTAAATGGCAAATCTATTTGGAACTGAATTAAAAGTAAACAAAAGTTTGTTTTTATTTATGGGAGGAAAAAAACTAAGCTTCCAGTTTGGGAAATCTACCACATAAGACAAAGAATTAACCAAGCATGCGTGATACTACCCTTAACACTTATCTTTCTTTGCAAAATCATGAGGCAGCTAAGGACATCCTGCACTTTCAGGGTTACTGCTGATCTGCTCTGAAACTTGGCTCAGACCGCATGGTCTCACCAGAGCCACTTGCGTCCGGGGCAAGTTGAGCTCCAACGCACATTTACCACCTGGTTGGTAAATCCAGGCCAACACCAGTCACGCCAGAGCAGTCCTGTCCCGAGGACTGTGTGGACTGCCTTTGCCAGCACAGCCACCTCCTCCACCGTGGCCTCCAGCTCCCTAAACCCTGGTAATCACTGGTCTGGTCTCCATCCCTCATTCTCTCCTTTCCAGAATGTTACATGAATGGAATCAATTTCATAACACCTTTTGAGATTTTTTTCCATTCCGTGTAGTTCCTTTGAGATCTATGCAAATGGTTGCACCTATCAATACTTTGCTCCTTTTTATTGCTGAGTAGTGTTCCGTGATGTGGCTGTCTCACAGAGAAATGTGATTTTTATGTAGTCAAACTTGGTAAACATGTCTTTTCTTTCATAACTATTAGTGTTGGGGTTTCGGTCAGAACGACCGTCACTAGTCCAAGTTACAACGCGAAAAGCAAATTATCTCGTGTTTTCTTTGACTATTTCCATGTTTTTCACATTTCCATCTTCATTCCAAGTGGAACCCACCGTTGTGTAAGATGTGAGAAATGGATACAGATTTATTTTTTTCTGATCACTACCAAACTGCCCCAGTGCCCAGAGTAATAAGCCAGTGATTCTTTACTTTTTTTCCCCCTAAGACAAAGAACGCTTTGAAAATCGAACGAATATCACCTTTCCTAGAAAAATATGTGCACATATCCCAGGCGTTCACACCTGGGACCCAAATTAAGAACCACAGATAAAAGTTAAGTTATACTTTCATAGAACCAGGCCTATATAAACAGCTGGCATCTGGGAGGAGGAAACAAGGGGAGAAGGAAGAGGAAGGACAAGCTGAAAGCGGGGTTAGCTGTAGGCTTGTCTGCCTTTACTCAGTACCAAGTGAGTGTGCTTTACTAGACGTTGCATTTGGAATCTACCTCATTCTTAGCCCTTAAAACTACACAGCCAGAGGTATAACAAAATCTTTCCTTTGCTGACCACCATCTTCATCCCCATAAAGAACAAAAAACAACAACACAGAATTGGGTGACTTTCTATATATACTTGGATTTCTGGAAATATTCTTTTTATGAAAATTTTTTGGTACTATTTTTTCTTTCTTTTTTTTTTTTTAAGTAGGCTCCGTGCCCAACATGGGGCTCGAACTCACAATTCTGAGATTAAGAGCTGCGTGCTCCACTAATGGAGCCAGTGAGGTGGCTTTCATGAACTTTTTGCTATTAGAGGCTCCAAGAAGGAAGGATCGTTATCATCACACAAAGAGCACTCCCTGAGGCAATCAGTGGGTCAGTGGGCAGAGCCACGGGACCTGGCCCCTGAAGTCCGGGCATGCTGCCACAGGTACTCCCACATCCTTGTAACCCTGGGAGATGTGGTGGGCCCTCCTGATAAAATTGGAGATTTGGTGAGTGTCTGACACCATGTCTAATGCTCTTCTTAGCTCTAAAATTTTCTGAACTGGGCGAGAAAGGCATTACCAATCCAAACGGAATATATATGCTTACAGAAGAATTAACTTATTAAGATCGTCACTAGAGACAGGAGAAAACTCTATTACCAGGTTTTTCCCCTCCAAGACTTTAGGAATAATTCCCTTTAAACTGGATGGTCCAGAGCAATCTGGAGGCATTTTGCTAAATGCCTTGTTGTCTAGAGGCGTTGAAAATCCCTCCTTAACAACTAATCTGAACATGGACAGAAACAGAGACCCAGATCAACACTTGGTTTACAAATGCGATGTGCACCATACCTAGTGTCAGAATGGGTCCTCGGCTCTCAGTTACGTCCTAGAATAGCAGACACGCTCACAGTTTACCGGCAGCTTCAGTACATGGTGCTGCACCAGCCCAGACCACACAGACAGGCGGCACATCAACAGGAAGAGAAACGGACACTGAGCAAAGCGTCATCGCTCCTGGTACAAAGCCAAAGCTATCCACACAGGAATGTTCTGTGCCACCGTCAAGCACCAAAACTCAAGGTGAAAGAATGAAAGCGGACAAAGTCCAGAGAAGGGAAATGAACTGAACAAAAAATAAATGGGTGTTCCGTGAGAGGATGTATTTTTATAATTTTTTTTAATAATTTTTTTTTAACATTTATTTATTATTGAGAGACAGAGAGACACAGAGCGTGAGCAGGGGAGGGGTAGAGAGAGGGGGAGACACAGAATCCGAAACAGGCTCCGGGTTCTGAGCTGTCAGCACAAAGCCCAACGTGGGGCTCGAACTCACAAACTGTGAGATTATGACCTGAGGCGAAGTCAGTCACTTAACCAACTGAGCCACTCAGGTGTCCCGAGAGGGTGTATTTTTATTTTTTTTTTTTAAATTTTATTAAAAAAAAAAAAAAAATTTTTTAACGTTTATTTATTTTTGACACAGGGAGAGACACAGCATGAACAGGGGAGGGTCAGAGAGAGGGAGACACAGAATCTGAAGCAGGCTCCAGGCTCTGAGCTGTCAGCACA
Organism: Prionailurus bengalensis; assembly: GCF_016509475.1. NCBI lineage: Eukaryota > Metazoa > Chordata > Mammalia > Carnivora > Felidae > Prionailurus > Prionailurus bengalensis. Next base: position 145,885,171 of record NC_057355.1, on the reverse strand, counting down.
GAGCCCGACGCGGGGCTCGAACTCACGGACTGCGAGATCATGACCTGAGCCGAAGTCGGCCGCTTAACCGACTGAGCCACCCAGGCGCCCCGAGGATGTATTTTTAAAAGTTAGGACCAGGCCAACTGGTCTAGGTTCCTGGATCTTAAAATGCTGGAATTAAAGAAATACCTGCAACATTAACATTCACAGGTTACAGGCGAATAAACACACATCCATGCTAGGGTGTCTGGATTCCAACACGGGGTTGCCTTGAAGGTAGAATAACTGTTAAATTTGGTACCCAACATCTCTTAGGGTCCCGAGTCTCATGAAAAATTCACTTCCATGGTGAATATGTTAAGAGTGAGGGTGTTCAGACACACCAATGGCCACAGTGCACCTGACAATGACCCAGGTCAAAAATTTAAACCAAGTATGGCAAAATTGGGGTACTATGCATTCTCTATGGCTGGCCACGTGTAGCTACATAAATTTAACTTAAACAAAACTGAAAACCATTTCCCTGGTTCAAGTGCCCAACAGCCAAGTGTAGCTACTGGCTACTCTGTTGGACACCATCGATCCAGAACATTTTCATCACAGCAGAAAGTGCTGGACAATGATGCTCGGGAAAGTAAGTCTGATGCAGAGATGGGGAGGGGAGTGAACAGAGAACCAGAGACTGAAGCGAGAGTCCCAGAGGACTGAATGTACCAAGGAGATCAGAGCCTGGAGATGATCAGGCCAACACTGGCAGGACTGGTAGGAAATAAAAGTCCTGAAGGGAAATCAAGTCACTTTCCCACCCTGACAGGCCTTAAGCAAAAGGATGCTTCCCAATGTTAGGAGGCCTCTTGTGTAAGGGGAGACTGAAGGAAAACACAGTGGAACAGTCTCAAACTTACCATGGTCACTGTATCGCCTCTGCTTCTGGCTGGAAGAAACACTTCTCTGCACCTTGTGGTGAGGAGACTGGCCAGTGCTGTTGTTGAGGTCACTGCTTGGCCTAACCTTAGCAAGTGAGAGATTGCTGCTAGAACTGGAGTCACTAGCATCCAGCTGAGAGAAAATGAGAAGAACAGAGCAAACCACAACACGGACCCAAATGGTACGTTAGGAAACTAAACTTCTCGTAACACATAAACCTCTCACAAACAGTTCATTCACAGATGAAGAAGCACCATGTACAAAAACGACAACCTTACATTTGGGCAGACGTATTTTTCTGACTGCTGAAAAGCTCATGAAAGGACGGGTATTTATGCGCTTTTTAGGCTTTTTCAAATAACGTAAAACACTCTCTATTTACTTCACCTGATACTTTATATCACTTCCAAACCATTAATGACCACAGGCTAACTTATGATGTTCATGTCTGGGACAACATCCAATGTTACAGTTACCATCTCAAAGTTGAAACAGGCGCTCCTAAAGGTGATAGCAGTTAGGTTCATCCTTTGCAGGCCAATTTCAAAATTACATACCCAATGTTATACATGTTAACAAAATAAACACTAAGAAAAGAGCTTTTGAAACTGATCATTTACATAAAAGTTGTATTAGCTTTTTCCAAGTACTCTTACCTCTGAAGATTTTCTTCCCAACAACAAATATGTAGCTGTGATTTCATCATATTTCATTTTACTAAGAGATTCTTGAATTTCTTCTTGTGAATATCCCATTCCCACCATAATATCTAAAAGAAGGGCATAATACAGTTGATGTGTTTTGTCTGGATACGAAATCACTGTGTTAGATATTAAAATAATTTCCTTTACTCCACTCTAAACATCATAGATTTTCTAATTTAAATGGGCGGTTGGTTTACTTCTGAGTAACTAAGGAATAACACAGGAAACTACAGGTGAGTTCCTAATATCACAAAACAGATAAGCTGACTCATATAACTTATGTTTCGCTTCCCACCATTCACATCTGAGGTGTATCCATACGAGTCAAAACAGAAATATGTCACTTGCACACACACAAGCATGGAGGCACAGAGTAATTACCTATTCTCTTCTGGTCTGAGATGTCCAGTTCTGGTTCAACAAATGGTTTAAGTTCATCTTCTTCGTGCCCTGCGTTGATCCACCTGTCCTTCATGATTTGCTGAAAGGTGAACTGTTCATTAGCAGCATAAAATAAAACATGCTAATAACCACAATATTTAGAAAAAATTATTTTCAACATTTCATGGATTACAGCTCAAAAGGTAACTTTAAAAAAATGTTTCTGGGTGCCTGAGTGGCTCAGCCAGTGAACGTCCGACTCTTGTTTTCAGCTCAGTTCATGATATCACAGTCTTGTGAGATCAAAGCTCACAACGGGCTCTGTGCTGACAGCATGGAGCCTGCTTGGGATTCTCTGCCCAACCCCCCCCCCCCGCCCCCCGAATCCCCTGCATGCCCACGTGTGTGTGGTCACTCTCTCACTCTCAAAATAAATAGATAAACATTAAAAAAATGTTTTGGGGAACCTGGGTGACTCAGTCCAGTTGGGCGTCCAACTTCAGCTCAGATCTGATTCCACTGTTTGTGAGTTCGAGCCCCATGTTGGGGCTCTGTGCTGACAGCTCAGAGCCTGGAGTCTGCTTCAGATTCTGTGTCTCCCTCTCTCTCTGCCCCTCTCCTACTCTGTCTCTTTCTCTCAAAAATAAATAAACGTTAAAAAAAGCTACAAAAAAAAAAAAAGTTTTAATGCCTCAATTCCTGCTTTAAAAGCCCCAGGGCAGTATTCTCATACAAACCAAGCAAAGTTCTACAAATACCTTAAAGACCCTCCAAAGTTGTTACTTACTTTGCACTTATGCAATTACCTCTAGAGTGCCTCGTTTTATTGGATTTAGCACCAGGAAACGTTTGAGAAGGTTTTCACAGTCTGTGGACATGTAGAAAGGGATTCTGTATTTCCCTCTTAATACTCTTTCTCTCAGTTCCTTTGGGGATGGAGGGAGGAAAGAAAACTAGTGAGTCAACTTTTAGGTTAAAAAAGAACCAGTGAGACCCCATGATACTGACAGATTCTTATAATATCAACCCTCATCATTTTATAAAATCTTTTGCATTCTGAAGAACGTGGATGCAACTGGTTCTAATACCTTTAGGTTCTGTCCGTCAAAGGGGAGCGACCCGCTGACAAGAGTGTAGAGGATGACGCCCAGGCTCCACACGTCCACTTCTGGCCCGTCGTATTTCTTGCCCTGGAAGAGCTCTGGGGCTGCATATGGAGGACTGCCACAAAACGTATCCAGTTTACTGCCAACAGTAAATTCATTGCTAAAACCAAAGTCAGCTATTTTAATGTTCATATCAGCATCTAACAATAGATTTTCGGCCTAGAGGGAAAACATCAAGACAAAAATGAAATTTAACCAAAATATAATTAGAACTGTGATAGAATTAGGCATTTCATAAAAGCTTTTTGTAATGATATCAAGTTAATATATCCTAATGAATAAAATGAGAAAACATTCTTTCTAGAGGAAAAAAAAAAACCAGCCCTGAAGATAATTAGAATTTCTAATTCTTTTTTTTTTTTTTTTAAGTAATTGCCACGCCCAATGTGGGCTCAAACTCACAACCCTGGGACCAAGAGTCAGATGCTCTACTGATTAAGCCAGCCAGGCGCCCCAGAATTTCTAATTTTTTTGAACATTAACAACCAGTAACAGATATGAGGTATAGATTAACTGGCAATAATTTAAACAACCAATGCCCATGATAAAAAAAAAAAAAAAAAAACAACCCTTGAAATAGCTTTTCAATTAATAATGATAAACAGCTTTTAAAAAATGAAAACTTGTTTTAAGTGGACAACCATGTTTCATAAAAACTGCCAAAGAGCTGTGCAATGGCTATTATTGGCGAGGGAGAACCTAGGCCTCATAGAAGATACACAGCCAGCCACTTTCATTTATTTCAACAAACATTTACCACATGCCAATCACATACCAGGAACAGACATGGTGTCTGACGTACAATGATGAATAAGATAGATGGGGTCTTGCCCTCAAAGAGCTCATAGGTTGGAGGGGGAAAGGGCAGAAAGTCAAGTAGCCACACTCTGACCTGAGTGCCAAGACAGGAGGTGTGGGGAGTTGTGGGCCTAGCACTGAAGGAGCAGAAAGGTCTCCTAGAGGGGCGAAATCGAAGCCACTGCCTGGAGGCTTGGTCAATAGTAGTGGGTGTGTTGGCCCGCAGAATACAGTCTGAAAACCCAGGAGGAAAGATAGACCATGTTTTACTCAAGAAACTGAAAGACAGTATATGGAAAAGAGGTGCAGGGGATATGGCGATGGCTGAATCACAAAGGGCTAGTTGAGTGACTGGTAGGAAGTTTGAGTTTTCAACCTAATGGCAATGGAAAGCCATTAAAGAGTCACTCAAACAAGAAAGCGACAATGTTATTTGTGTTCTTAAAAGAGCACTGTGGTTGTAATGTGTAAAACAGACAGGACAGGGAGAAGCAAGATTGGAAGCAGGGAAGACCAAGCAAGAAGCTAGTGTACAAGATGCTGGTGGTCTAGATGAGAACAGTGGTAACAGGGACAGAGAAGAGTGTGCTCAAGACAGGTTTAGCAAAAGGGCCTGGGAGCTGAGAGGGCAGCAGAGCAAAGGAGACTGAGGCACCGAGGGACACAAGCACCAGAACGAGAGGTGAACATTCTGGGGCAGCAATGAAGAAGGCAGGCTGTGGACCTGAGCAGGGGCGCAGGTGGTGTGGTCAGACAGCTGGGCACCAGACTGCAGAAGACAGCTCTGGCTGCAGGCATGGATCCAGGACTCGCCAGCATGCAGGTGGCCCCTGCAGCTACCAGTGCAGGTGCGAAAGCAGCACGGGTGGGTATGGGAAACAGGGAGGAATGTGGACAATGTTTGGGGAGATATGTGGCAAAGGCGGAGAGAGAAAACGGAGGGTATCTGGAAGGGGACGTGGGGTGAAGAGGTGTTCTGGTGGAAGGTAGTACAGCCTTGAGCATGTTTTTGTAAAGGCTGCTGGTGAGGAGCCAGCAGGTAGAGAGGGTGGATGAAGAAACAGGAGTCAGGACCCAGGACCCAGAGGCAGGGCCTGCAGGGCCAACCTACTGACCGTAACAACAGGAAGGGGGCATGTGGTACAGCTTACTCTGGGAAACCAAAGGAGTTCCTGCCCGGTGGAAACTAGAAAACCTTATCCTATGCCAAGAGCGAGGGCAGAGGCGAAGGAAGGATGGTGCAGCAGGTCTCCAACGGCACTGCTGTTAACAGAAGACAATGCTGACCAGAGAAACAGAGGGGGCCAGGTGGCGCGGAGGGCACTGTCCAAGTGACAGCACACGTCTCGGAGGCCCCCAGCTGTTTGGCAGCATGATGGTTTTTCTCCAGAGACCAGCTATGAGCTACGTTAATTGAAATGTAAAATATTTTTAATAAACTTCCCACTTCTTTCTTCTTAATACCAAAACCTGATTAAAAGGATCAATTATTATAGGATCTATTTTTTTCTTATTTAATAACACAGTCTAATCTGTGACCGCTAGGAAAACTGAGTGCACGCAGATAGAGCACACGCTCACAGACTAAGGGCCCCGCAACTCACCTTGAGGTCTCTGTGAACAATCCGCTTTTGGTGGCAGTACTGGACTGCAGACACTATCTGCACAGGAGAGACACAAGGTTATTAATCATCATTAAGAAGAAAAGACTCCATTGATGTTCACACATGCCGAATACTTAGCGATCACCTGAATGTGTGGATCTCTGAAAGTAATTTTCTTGTGCTTTGAGCTTTCCAATTCGGAGAAATTCAGGGGTGAGGGTGAGAAGAGAAGGGTGAGGATGTTTTCGCTGCTCTCTAGTTTTAACTGTAAAGTCTCCTTTGGGACCTACCCCTTGACATTCCGGTTCTTTGGGAATGGTGCCAGGGTCCAACAAATCACCAGGATCTTGAGGACCCTCTTTGTCCCCAGACCCAGGATCGGACGGCTCGGGTGCAAGCTTCCCATACTCATGTAATTAACTCAAAACCAAACTGGCAGCTACAGACTATCAATGGTCAGGCGTCCATCCAGGTCAGGTCTCCTCTGTTAATCACTTCTCTTCCCAGTCAGACTGCTCCTTATAACACTCTCTTCCTTTTAGCTGATGCGGGTGCAAAGACAGCAAAACTTACTTCACCTCTCTGAGGATCAGTTTCCTCTTCCTCAAAGTGGAAGAGTAACTGTTGTCACGTGTGAACTACAAACTATGGAATGGTTGTGTGCTCCATCGGTCAGGGTCCCTTCCACACTCAGCAAATGGTATGCTTTTATTTAGTCCACTTTGGATTATTCCTGTGATTGGTACTGCTGATTAAACAACTATTTTGCTGAAATTTCACACTTCCGCCTAACTTTTTAAGAAGTCTCCTTTTCTAAATATGAAAGTTTTAGATGCTCATTATAGGAATTTTAGGAAATACAGAAAGGTATATCTAAGTACATGACTCATAACATCTCTTGTTGTTTTACTGTATCTGCTTCTAGTCTTTTCGTTGGCATTATGCCTGCGTAACTATGTATGACCACATACACACAAAACTGGGGTTCTAAAGCTTTCTCCAGATCATCATCAGCTTTTAGTTGTAAGCCCCACACACCCACCTACACTGGACATAAACATTCAGAGAGGCTGTTTTTTAAGGAGGCTCCGCACCCAGTGTGTGGTATGAGCTCACTGAAGAGTCGCATGCTCCTACTGATTGAGCCGGCCGGGCACCCCAGGCTGTTTTATCAATTTGCATTTTGGTTCAAAACAAGCATCAAGGAGAAGCTGGACTGGGGTTAGGGTGAGGTGATGTCAAAATCAGGGCTTCACTAAGCAGCTTCATACTTCATAAAGTGAATAGTCACAAGATCAGATCAGATCCACTTATCACCAACAAAGAATAGAAAATTTCTAATGGTAAAGTACGGTTTAGAACACTTGTTACCTTGGATTAGCATTTACACTTGTTCTAGTCTGTCTGCATGAAAACTGAGAAAATGACATTGCTTTGTTTTCCCAAGACAAACACGTTTATTGCCTGAAACACAGGTAGAGTTTACCTTCCTTCTGCCTGATCTGATTTTCCCTCTCCCGCCATACTGAGATTCCCCTACAGGTTATTTCCAAACTCTGTTTTTGAACCAGATTTGACCATCTCCCATCCTTCCTGAAAGAGATCACAGAACTTCTCCTACCTTAGAACAAGTGAACCTAAAGCCACAATAGCCTGAAAATGGTCAACTTTAAATCACTGCGGTATTTTTTGCATTCTTTTAAGCTAGAAACAATTCTTTCTTTAAAAAAAAAAACAAAAAACAAAAACTGAGGATCTGTGTGTTTTCCAGATTGAAATATGAACACAAGCCTAATTTGCCTCTAGCCAGACAGGAGACAACAGAGGCAGCAACGTTACCAACCCCCTAAGAAGAAGGTGAGGAAGGAAGACGGAGCCGGGAATCTAGTCTTTCTCTCTGAAAACAACAGAGCTCTTGTTCAAAAGCTTAAAACCACACAAGCAGTCACTAGGAGGAGAATGGCGAAGGAGACATCACCTGCTAACGGATGTGAAAAGAAAGGCCTATTTCTGACACAAAACATGATCCTACCAAGTGTACTTTTTGTACGGCATACCTTCTTCTTTGCCACAAACAGGAAAACGTATTCAAGTAAGGATGGCTTATAAACTTTTGGAAAGCATGGCTATTCGAATCAGAGCAAAGAGGAAACACCAGTATCTCACTTGATCCTTCCAGGCTTAAGTGAGGGGTCTTAAGGAAATACTAAGGCAAGAAGAAAGAATTACATTAAATTGTAAGCAGTGTAAATCAAGTCATTCGTAGGAAAGGCACATACACTATCTTTCCTGGACAAACTAATAGGTTCCTCAAATAAAGAACTCAGAATTTCTGCAGAAAATTTAAAATAACTGAGCAAGTGCCTCAAGCTTTGGGGTAGTCGATGTCCAAGCCCCTCTGACAAGTGAGACCCCGCCAGGGGGCTGGGTAGAGACGGAAGAAGTGAGGGGCAGTTACAGGGTTAAGCACCGAGCTGCTTCCCTGGAGAAGGTCAGGCTCAAACCTGTTGTTGCTGGCTGGCGCTAAGCAGCCCGCTCCTCACAGTCAACAGACCACGTTCACATAAATGTGTGCAAGTTAGACAGATTCATCTGAGTGGGAAGGAACTGAAGTTTTAGGAGGAAAGAAAAAAAAAAAATCTTGGCTTTTAAGGGGCCAACTTACAAAAATTAAGAGTACAGTTATGGGAAGGGCCAAACAGGCTTGTCTTGTAATAAAGAGAACCTTGAGCTTCCCTCCACAGACCACAGAATAAAATGATAGGAGAACTGGAAAGTACTTCAAAGTTTATCATTCAAGTACAAATTCCAATTTTTGAGCTAGAAAAACTGAGGATATGAGAAGTTAAACAATAGCCAAAAGTTAGTTTCAAATTTTGATATTTAATAGGTTTTAATTCAAAGTATCATTAGTATTTAAGCTTTTAAATTAAATTTAAGGAACAGAAGTTAATCTGAGTAGCAAGTTCTTTTTTTTTTTTTTTTTTTAAATTTTTTTTTTTTTTTCAACGTTTATTTATTTTTGGGACAGAGAGAGACAGAGCATGAACGGGGGAGGGGCAGAGAGAGAGGGAGACACAGAATCGGAAACAGGCTCCAGGCTCCGAGCCATCAGCCCAGAGCCCGACGCGGGGCTCGAACTCACGGACCGTGAGATCGTGACCTGGCTGAAGTCGGACGCTTAACCGACTGCGCCACCCAGGCGCCCCAGCAAGTTCTTAACTGTAAATACCAGACTAAGCAAAAGAGGCAACTGTTAAAAGAAATCTGGAAAATCAACTAAAATTGTCTTTCCAAATATTATGAAATCTTTAAAGACTACTGTCTATACCTCTACTGTGGCAACCTTATAGATAAATAAAACAAAAAAATTAAAGGTTCTGAAACGAGGCTATACTGCCGTCTAAATACAGAACTGATTGATGTCTAGCAAAGTACAGAGTTAATTTAATGTTTTTATTTGTTTTGACAGAGAGAGTGCACGTACATGTGAGTGGGGGAGGGGCAGAGAGAGCAGGAGGGAGGGAGAGAGGGGGGAGAGAGGGGGGGAGAGAGAGAGAGAGAGAGAGAGAGACAGAGAGACAGACAGAGAGAGAGAACCCCAAGCAGGATAGAGCCTCATGCGCTGGATCCTAGGAACAGTCAGATCATGACCTGAGCCAAAATCAAGAGTCAGACGCTTAATCGCCTGAGCTCCCCAGGCGCCCCAGTACAGAGTTAGTTTAAAAGCAGTAAAGGGGGTGCCTGGGTGGCGCAGTCAGTTAAACGTCCAAATTCAGCTCAGGTCATGATCTCACAGTTTGTGGATTCAAGCCCCACGTCGAGCTCTGTGCTAACAGCTCAGAACCTGGAGCCTGCTTCTGTTTCTGCGTCTCCCTCTCTCTCTCTCAAAAATAAGAAACATTTAATTAAAGGAAGGAAGGAAGGAAGGAAGGAAGGAAGGAAGGAAGGAAGGAAGGAAGGAAGGAAGGAATAAATGCGGTAAAGTATCCTGCTCCTTTTCTGTGTCTATATCAAGGATGGGCAAATCATGGCCTTCAGGCTAAATCTGATCCACCACTTGTAAATAAAGTTTTGTTGGAACACATTCGTTGGAGCATATTCTTTAACAAACTGTCTACAGCTGTTTTTGTGCTACAACAGTCAAGTTAGATGGCTGTGACACAGGCTGTGTGGCCCACAAAGCCTGAAATATTTACTCTCTGGCGCTTTACAGAAAGAGTTGCCTGATTTGTAATCTAAAAAAATAGGAGAATATAACGATTAAGAATTTGAGTTTTTGAGTCAGAGGACCTGGGTCTGAATCACTGGCAGGTCTGCTACTTGCCAGACGTCATATTTTGGGCAAATTATTTAATCTTCCTGTGCCCCAGTTTCCTTATCTTTAGCAAATGAGCACAAGACCCCTTAATTCACAAAGGCTGCAGCAAGATTCACATTAATGTAGATAAAGCACTTATCCCAATATCTGGTAGGTAATGATCCATCAGTAAGTAGTAATTATGATTAATAAAAACAGGGAAGTTAGGTCACCTTTGTATTTAAAACCTGCTTATTAAAATGAGCGTGTCTTTGGGGCACCTGGGTGGCTCAGTTAGTTAAGCATCCGACTTCGGCTCAGGTCATGATCTCACGGTCCGTGGGTTCGAGCCCCGCGTCGGGCTCTGTGCTGCCAACACAGAGCCTAGAGCCTAGAGCCTGCTTCGGCTCCTCTGTCCCTCTCTCTCTTTGCCCCTTCCCAGCTCGTTCTCTCCCTCTCCCTCTCTCAAAATAAATAAATAAATAAACTTAAAAAAATAAAATGAATGTGTCTTTGAAGAGCAGGGTGAAGACAAAACTAATAATGAACTGTGGGACTGTGATACTCCTCTTGCTAAAAACCGGGAGATGGTTTTAATTAATGCAATCATAGGTGTTTTGAAAGACTAGAATTTTGAGGCTCAACTGTCAAAAGTAAGGTTAAGCGTGAGACTAAAATTCTGATAAAGCTAGAAATAGAACCCACAGTCATTTCTAGCACAGTGCCTTAGGCATGAAAGGCACTTAATGAATTTTGTTGACCCGAATGGCCAACCCCCTGCTCCATCCAATGGGACTTATAAGCATTTATTGAGGCAAACACTCTTTGCTTCAGGGTTTAAGCAAGATAACTTTATTAAATTAATAAACTGGAGGTGCATCAATTCATACCTGTCTAAATTTAGCTCTTGCTTCTTTTTCCTTCATTCTTCCATGTGCAACCAAGTAGTCAAACACTTCACCTAAAATTGAGAAAAATGAAAGTAAGCATAAGTCCTACTTTGGAGCACTAATTTTCCTATAAATTGATATTTCACTTTTAGGAATGCTCTAATTTTTATTTTTAAATCCAGGTTTGAAGATAAACAGAAACGTGGATTTTGAACTAAGTTAGCCTTAAGTTTAACTGTAGGCAAAAGGTTCACTGATAAAATCTTTAAGTTAGAGAAAACGCTTACAATTAAAATCTCTTACGTTTATACAACTTTTATTTTAAGCATTATGCTTTCAATGTGCTTTCACAAAAACTGAAAACTAACATGGGAAAGTGATTTGTGTTAAAAGAGGAGGACACCTTCATTGTAGGATTATGATAAAAGCAGTTCCTTTCTTCCTTCTTTCCAGAAGTATTTATTGAGCGCCTACTAGTTGCCAGGCACTGCTCTAGGCTCTGGGGAAAGACGGCAGTGAACAGAGCGAAGTCCCTTCCCTCGTGGAGAGTTTACAGTCTAGCAGGGAGAGACAATCAGTAAACAGGCGAAGAGCATCTTGGCTGACGAGGACGGTGGAGCAGACGCGGGGAAGTACGCAGAAAGTGTGTGTGCATGTGCAAGTGCTTTGCTGACTACTGTCAGGGGGTGGACAACGTCCTTGTCTGGGAGAAAGAGTCCGGGCAAAGAACAAGGAAGCCATGTGGCCGAAGAACCATGAACAAGGGAAGGGCACAGAGATGGGAAGAAGGGGTGAGGTCGTAAGAGTCCCGCAGGCTTTGCTCTGAGTAAGAGGAGAAGCAGAGGAGAGTGTGAAATGACTGACCCCTTAAAAGGGTCACTGTGGCTGGGGGGAGGGTGGGGGAGGGTTGGGGAAGGTTGGGGAGAGAACGGAAGGACAAGTGGGCGTAGCGCAGTAATCAGGGCAAGAATGAGGGAGGCTGGGCCTCAGTGGGAAGTGGTGGTAGTCAGGATGCGGCGGGAAGTTCGAGCCAACAGAACGTGCCGGTGGACGTCTGGCTGGTAGTTTACACAGTATTGGTTCCTCAGCAAAAAGGTGACACTACAGAAAATGTATCAGAATTGCCAATTGCTTATCAATTTGGAATAAAGAAACAATACCTCAAATCAACAGAAAAGGGTATTAATTTAGCAAATTAGACATAAAATGTGTTTGGGAAGGCATCCCATCTACTTCATACAAATAAAGAATATTTCCATCAGCTTAGTGACAACTTTCAACTAAAAGATTTTTATACTTAAAAAATGCTTAGTTTCAGAACATAACAAATACTTCTGGGGAAAAAGTTGCTCTGAATTGCACATTAATGTCTCCAACTTCTAAGCTTCTAGCCCTAACTGAAACATTTTTAAATAATGGATGGGCATAAATACTGTATTTTCAAGTTCTCATTTGACTGCATAATGATCTTTTCAAAGGCATTACATAATGTTAATTTACACTACACGATTCGTGTTAACTATGATGAATTATGAAGTTAAATGTCAGTTAAGTAAAATGTCAGCATTTTCTAAGCGAATGACCTTTCTGTTTGCAGAACAGTATACAATGTCAAAACAAGTGGTTAAAAAGTGAAAACCACTAAAGATATGTGCATATCCTATGAAAAACGGTTTTGACTTAAAAAAATTAATGGATTAATTAAACCCACTAGTTGTTGTAGAGTAACATGGAGAAAGGTCTGTCAATATAATTTTAAAATAGTATTTTTATAAATTCAAAATTTATAAATTATAAACCTCTTAAGAGATTTGGAACCATGAAGTCACACTCACAATTACTAAGTTACAAATCAGGAATTCAACTTATAAATCAGGAATTCAACCCAGATCTCTTTATTTTCCTCATTAAAAGCGTATTAGCACTCAGATTAAGTAGCTAAACTGAAAAGCTCAAAAGGCAATTTATTAGGAAAAAGAGAGCAAATAGTGGCTCTCCCCACCCAGGTCAGGGACCATGCAGTTTGACAGGAAGCCCTTCGTCCTAGCTCAGGTCCTGCCACTACCTAGCAGTGGCGCTGCTGGCATAGAACAACCTATCAGAGCTTTACTTTAAAAATTACTTAAAATTTTTTTGTGGGAGCGCCTGGGTGGCTCAGTCAGTTAAGCGTCCAACTTCGGCTCAGGTCATGATCTCACAGTTCGTGAGTTTGAGCCCCTCGTCAGGCTCTGTGCTGACAGCTCGGAGCCTGGAGCCTGCTTTGGATTCTGTGTCTCTCTCTGCTCCTCCCCCTGCCCCATGCTCTGTCTCTGTCTCTCAAAAATGAATAAACATTAAAAAAAAAAATGTGGGGCTCAAACCCACCGATTGTGAGATCACGACCTGAGCTGAAGTCGGACGCTTAACTGACTGAACCACCCAGGCGCCCCCCCCGCCCAAAGTTGCTTTAAATTAAGTAAATTAATTTACTTTAAAAATTAAGCAGTTACCTTGGATGACTTCTAAGATTCCTTCCAATTCTAAAATTCTATGATTCTACCAAACTGAAAAATACCAGGCTAGGGAGGAGTAGGTAGTCAATTTATGAAACTCTGGGTTGTTCCAAATGGCAAATGTATCAACAATAAAACAGATGTCCTGGAGACAGTGCTTTGTTGAGCTGATTAAAACAGCCCAAGCCAGAAAACCACATCACCAATGAACAGTGCCCGTTACAGCGCTGAGCCCCGCACTGAGCCCTCAAAGGAGGGCTGTGTTAGCATGTCCACTAAGAGGCTCAGAGACATGTTAATTTATCAGGTCACACTGTCAATGAGAGGCACTGGCTGGACTGACTCCACGTCTGTGTTTTTAAAAGCCCACCCTCTTTCTACTAAAAGTGGATGTTTCTAAGATGTTTTTGCCTTGCCCCTACAGAAGAGCAATCTCTATGACCCCTAAAATACATGGGAACAGAAAGCCACGACCAACTGACCACTCAGGAGAGGCTATCGACTGTCAGAAGGCTCGGGCTCCAGGCCTGACAGCGTGACCACAATGACTTCCCAGCCTCCATTTCTTCAAGGGTAAAAAGCCCATCCTTCACTGCCTGGCCACATCAAGGAGTCATTGTGAAGGTCAAAGGAGATCAGGTAAGAGAAAGCACTTGTGCGCTGCAGAAGCTACACCAATGAAAAGGTTATGAACATAATTCTGTAACACAAGTAGAAAGCATTAGAATTCCATATAGATTTTTGGTTCTGCAATTAAGTTTCAGTTCTTCCTACTACTCCTTAATTGTGGAAAATCCCAAATAATTCTCAAATCAAACATTTAAACTCTAAATCAGACAACTAATACTGAATTAGGGGTACGAAAAAGTAGTGTCAAAGGTTTGCCTGTTGTAAACTCATTCTTGCCCACAACAGGTTGACAATCTTTTCATTGCAAAGAGGCTGTGACTCAATTTTCTGACTGATCAAAGTGCTAACAATAAAATAAAACTCTATTGTAATCAAAACAGTCAAAGCTATACTGCAGAGTTAAGCAGAATATGTCCCCAGTAATTTGTAATTTCATAAATGCAGCTCAGTTCTTATTTGCTGAGTATCTGCTATGTGCCGGGCACCATGTAGAGGTAGGAGCATGCAAGGACCAGTAAGAAAGCTTCCACCGTCGAAAGACAAGGAGACTCACATGTGGTCCAAAAACTACAAGCCTAACCCAACCTCAACCCCAAAATGACAATCTTTGTAAAAGACAATAGTTATATACACGCATTTCAGAAAAATGGCTATATGTATACAACCCTGCAGGCAAAAAATGACTAATCCTTAATCTTTAAGGAAAATCTAAATGTATGCACTGCAACCACCATTTCTGGCCTTGGGAAAGAGGAACACCAATGACATTATTATCTGATAAAGAAAACCATCCAATATACAGTACACATTTATTTCAAACAGGCTAAGGCACTGATACATTTAAAAATTCAAGTTCTTAAAATAAACAAAATGTGGTGTATGTATATACATAATGGAATATTATTCAACCTTAAAAAGGAAGGAAATTCTGACACATGCTACAACATGGATAAACCTTGAGGACATTATGCTGAGTGGAACAGATGAATCACAGAAGTATTTTATGATTCCACTCCTATGAGGTCCCTAAGAGGAGTCAAATTCATAGAGACAGAGAGAAGAATGGGGGGTGCCAGGGGCTGGGGAGGAGGAGAGGGAGGTTAGTGTTTAATGGGGACAGAGTTTCAGTTTGGGAAAATGAAAAGTTCTGGGGATGGATGGTGGTCACGGTTGCACAACAATGTCCATGTACTGAATGCCACAGAACTGTACACTTAAAATGCTGAATTTTATGTTATGTACATCTTGCAACAATAAAAAAATCCAAGTTTTGGATATCATCACTTATTAATGCTAATAGTGAAGTACTTAATAGCAACCCATAGAAGAGCCAAGACAGCTTTCCTTCCTGATCCCCTGCTGCTGTATTACAACTCTGGACGGTAAACGAAACCCGAACAATCATCCATATGGGCAGTGTGGTTGCGCATTCTTCTAAAAGGGAGAAAGGAAGAAAAACCTTTTAAAATTCTTACCTCCGCTTGCATACTCCATGATTAGGTACAGTGTTTTGTCAGTTTCAATGACTTCGAACAACTTCACTGGGGGAGGGGAAAGAATACAGGAAAAAAAGAAACAAATGTCTTTATGCATATACAATGTACATATAAACTGTAACTATGAACGGTAACTTTTTCCCGGTTAAAGATTTTTATAACTGGCCTTCTTCAGAGAATATTCTTTGGGAATTTTATCACACACAACTGACTTTTAAAAGCATGGAATTCCATAAGAACAATTTCTGGGTGCTCAAGTGATGTGACTCTGGCATGCACTCAGCAGCCTAGGCAGTGCACCTGTGCATATCTCCTCCATCCTCGTCCTGTGCTGTGTCTACACTGGCTAGCTGCCTTCCCAGCAGCTCCGCCTTTCCCCTCAGGAAGAGTTCTTATTTCACATCTAACCTGCAGGAGCTGCTTAGACCTACTCTACTCCTCCAAGTTTAAGTCTGTTCACTTGTCATTATGGCTTTAAGGGTATACAGAACAATTCCACGTGAGATTTCTGTTCACTTGTTCTCAGAGAAGAAGGTTCTTTTGTTACTATTCTGAAGCCAGAGATGGAAAATATTAGAAGGGATTATGCTATCATTAATTGAAAAGAACTTTTTAAAGAATTATTTACAATGGGTCAATGTGACTGCGCTATATAGCAGTCTCTTGTTACAGATAAAAATAATACTTCGATTACTGCTAATTTACCAAACCAAATCAAATCAATCAGAAATATACACATTTAAAAATCAAACTGAAGTACATGTCTAAAACTACTGAATCACTTTTTCCATATCTACTTTATTTTGGTAATGCATACTTGAAAGTTCAACTTACCAAAAAAGGGGGGAGGGTGTGCTAGTCTCTTTTACTGCAGACTATTTTCTGATACTTTAATATAGAGCATCAGACCAAATAAAGTGTCTAACATAGTATGCAATGTTTGTTGAGCTGATGAATAAAACTATTATATCATTTTTTTTTAAATTTATTTTCAAGTTAGTTAACATATAGTGTAGTCTTGGCTTTAGGAGTTGTATCATTTCTAAAATGTTGTATTCAGGTTGTCAGGAAAAAGAATTTAAAGAAATTTAAGGCATATATGCTGGTAAACCATCAACATTATCAATGCAAATACTGGCTCTTCTGCAAAAGCTCTCTGAATCCAATACAAATTTAAAATTTTAGAAATTCATACCTATTATCAAAGATATGTTATTTAGGAGTAAGTAGAGAGAAGTCTAATCAGGGCACAATTTAACTAAATAAAACACAAAATATGTTTAAGTTAGCAAGTTCTAGGCTGCTGTGATTGGTTATTTGGTGCAAAGCTGGAATCTGAAATCGAGAGTTAGCTAACCACAAAGGGCTGAAATGAAAAGTAAGGAAATGTTTTCTTCCCACTATTATATTCCTTGTTCTACTTCTCCTAACATATATTTATTGATTCTAAGATTTTCACATTTTAACTAATATCACTAATTATAAGATGATGGCTTGGTAGCATTTTTTTTTTCCTTAGCAGTATGTGAAACTAATAATGCCTTTTAAATAATGTGGCTTAGACCTGATGAAACAGGGTGTAAGCTTTTCCCTCCTGTGGCTCCATTTTATTTTCTATTCTTATGCCTTAAGAATTCTTGATAGGGTCGCAACAACATGGGCAGAACTAGAGGGTATTATACTAAGTGAAATTAAAGACAAATATCACTCCCACTCATATGTGGGATTTAAGATACAAAACAGATGAACAGAAGGGAAGGGAAGCAAAAGTAATGTGAAAACAGGGAGGGGGACGATACATAAGAGACTCTTAAATATAAAGAACAAACTGAGGGTTGCTGGAGGGGTCCTGGGTGGGGGGACAGGCTAGATGGGCAAGGGGCATTAAAGGAGGACATTTGTTGTGATGAGCACTGGGTGTTATACGTAGGGGATGAATCGCTGTATTCTACTTCTAAAATCATTATTGCACTATATGCTAACTAACTTGGATGTAAATTAAAAAAAAAAAAAAGAATTCTTGAAAGGGTATCCTTAGCATCAAATATCATCCCTTCTACTTCCTAGAACTGATCTTGATATTAAGTTGGCTGTCAAGTGGCTGTCTTAACAGCTATTTCACTCTTGAAATAGTATTTTTAGATTGTAGGAGATAGCAGTGTGCAAAAAAAAGTATTATTTTAAAAGAGCTCTATTATGTTATATGTGGGATCAAGCTTTCATTGAGATGTATATACAAAATACTAAGTAATTTGCATACGTTTGCCTTGTTCCAACAACTATGATGAGAGCAGGACCACAGCCCTTCCTCCTCCTTACTCACTCACTTATTTTTAAGTAAGCTCTACACCCAACATGGGGCCTGAACCCATGACTCCAAGATCAAGAGCTGGGTGTTCTACTGACTGAACCAGCCAGGCGCCCCTCTACCTTTTTCACTCCCACTTCATCCCACCTAGCACAAAGCTATGCACACAAAGGGCGCGTAACACAAATTTGTACTGAACAGAACAATTCCTATCAAAATTCCATTAAATAGCAGGCATCCTGTATTTTTAAAAATACAACTCAATATACAAATAATTTCTTAAGAACAATGCCACGGCAAAAACTGTTATACCTTTGAAACCTTAACTCTGACTTATAATTCCCTTCTCTATGAAATAAAATTATGTTATGTTCTAATATGCATTAAAAATTAGAAAATTATAATCTGATTACAGATGTTTCTACTGCATTAAGTTTTAAATTCAAGTGTTTAATACCTAAGCTTTTGACTGTCTTCAGCAATTTCAAAAACTTAATACAAATGATCAAAAATTTGTATAAACACAGATTTTACGAAAAGTGTACCTGGGCTGGGAGGAAGGAAGGGATCTCCTACCACTCCTGGGATGTATGTTTAGACACAAAATGGAATGCATTTAGACCCAAAAGTATTTAAGAAAGCAGAAAGTACCTATGTTTGGATGATTTAAAATCTTCATTATTCTTACTTCTCTGAAGAGCTAAAAAACAAACACATAATCCCCCAACACAGGTTATTAAACATTCTATTCCACTGTTGTAATACAAATTTAAATCTCTTAGATAACTGATCCATTGCTAACGTTCGACAGTCCACATCTAACACTAGTATGAGAGTCCAGGGTAGCTATAAATGCTTCAGTTTTATCTCCTGAAAAAGCAGAAGTCCCAGAGGAGGATGATATAACAATCTGCATTATATTTTGCTATCCTGAACATGTGAGACCATTTAGGCAAGAACAGTCTGTGATGAAACTTAGTCTGATTCAGTATCTACCCAGGGGCAGATATTGCAAATCCATACATGTACAGTCCTAAAGAACTACATCACAAGTGTATTTGACCGATAATTCCAAGTAATTCTACAAGAAGACTTTGAACAAAACCACTTTGGGAAATCCTTGTTGGAGAAGGCAGGTAATTTAGCATGGAAGTTGTGGCAGACTGTGACACTAATGATCCTACTGAGCCCTGTCTCGCATGTTCACGCTTTTGTATGGGCTGTGTGACCTGCTCTGGCTCTGGCCTGTGGGACAGTACCAAATTTGAAGAAAAGGCTGGATAAGCGGTTCAATATCAGGGCTTGCTCTCTTGGAATGATGTTGGCATGAAATGAAGAGGCCAGTCCAGCCTCTTTAAGGATGAAAGGCTGTATGTAGGGAAAGAGCCACTGTTCCAACAGAGGACAGCCCCATCAACTTGTCAACCGAATGCTGCCATACAAGTGAACCCAGCAGATGCCATAACAAAAACCACCCAGGCAAGCCGAGAGCTGTCCAGCCATCACAAAGAATAAGGAGAAATATTAACCTGTCGTATACACATGTGCTGTGAATTCAGAAGAGGGGCACAGTGTACGGCCTCGGCTAGTGTCAGAAGATCTCAGAAAGTAACAATTCTAGAGACCATCTTATTCCACCCTCTTGCAAACAGGTGGAAACCAGGAAAGGGGAGGAAAAGATCTCCGAAGGTCCTGCTCTCTTTCTGTAGGGAACTGGGCTACTAGAACCAGGTCTCCCAACACCCAGTATCCATAACCTATGAGAGGCATGGGCTGAGCAGAACTTGGGAAGGAGGAGCAGCTGACTATGTGGAAAGGAATCTGGGGAGAAATCACAGGGGTCTTACCGCACTTGCCCTGCCCACCACATCTAATCTAGAACTGAATCGGCACCTAACAGCTAAGAGCATGGAGATGGGCATGGATGTATCTGACCTATAAACCGAGCTCAGAGCCTAAAAACATGGGGTCAGAAGAGTAAGATTCCTTTCCTGAAGGCTGGGTCATCTCTAAAGGCACTTTTCTCTCCAACACAAATCTCTCCTGTTGCTGCTGTGGTCATTCTCACATTTTATGTTCTGAGATGAGAAGTAACTACCCTGACTACCACTCGGGCTTGAGTTTGTAGTTTCCCTCTGTCAAGCCAACATAGAAATCCTGTTTTCCAATCCATTATAGTTGAATTTGTAGCATATAATCTGAAACTCCCAGTTATTTCCACAACTGCTAAATTAGAAGAGCTCCAAGTTAGATACAAAGCCAAAACAAGTTAGGACACTGCATTTCGAATGAAACCCAGGCTTGCTCCTCCCACCTCAGCTCCAGCCACCCCAACTCCTGTGACTCCTCTCAGGTAGGAGAGCATACAAAGCTCCTTCCTTCCTTAGAGTCTCTTCTTTCTGTCCTTGAAGTCTCAGGCAGATGCTCTGTAAACCTCACCTGAGAAGATCTTTGTTTTACATCATAGCGGTCTGTTTGCTTCCTCATTACAATGTCTTTCAAGTGTAAGGACACACTTTTGGTGGACCTGTGGGGAGGGGGCACATCAGCGTCCTTTCACTACTGTTCTTGAGACCAAGCCTGGCACACAGCACTCCTCTGGCACACGTACTGACCACCAAGCAGTGTGGTTTCATAGTTCTGCTGGCAAGAGGGCAGGTCAAATGAAGGTGATCAGTTTTAAATCCCTACTGGCAGTGCAGCACTGAAACAAAGTACTCAGGGCCAAGGAGCAGGAAAAGATGATGCAGTATGCCAGGAGCCCAAGGGAGGCAAGAGCTCACTTTAGTAACCAGACTTGTGCAGGACTTAAGAGGTCTACAGCAGAAAATGAGCTCAGTGTGCTTTGGACCCATGAGGAAAGATATGGCGTGACCAATTAAGACTATTTAAGGGGGTGCCTGGGTGGCTCAGTGGGTTAAGCGTCTGACTTCAGCTCGGGTCATGATCTGATTGTCTGTGAGTTTGGGCCCCGTATCGGGCTCTGTGCTGACAGCTCGGAGCCTGGAGCCTGCTTTGGATTCTGTGTCTCCCTCTCTCTCTGCCTCTCCCCAACTCATGCTCTCTCTCAAAAATAAATAAAACTTGAAAAAAAAAAAAAAAGACTATTTAAGGAAGACCAAGGGATCCATCTGGCAGAACAGTGCATTTCCGAGCATGGTTTTCAGGTCACCTGCATCAGAATCATAAGGATATGCAAACTGCAGGTCCCTGGGCCCTACCTCTCGCTAGATCAGAAATGGGACTGAGAATCGTACTTAAACAAACAAACATTTTTTTAACGTTATTTTTGAGACAGAGAAAGTGTGAGTGAGCAGGGGAGGGACAGACAGAGAGAGAGGAAGAGAGTGAATCCCAACCAAGCAGGCTCAGAGCCTCAAACTCACTGGGATCATGATCTGAGCCAAAACCAAGAGTTGGACACTCAACCCTGAGCCACCCAGGTGCCCCCCACCCTTTTTGAGAGAGAGAGAGAGAGAGAGAGAGAGAGAGAGAGAGAGAATGAATCTTGAGTGGGCATGGAGTCTGATGTGGGGCTCGATCCCAGGATCCTGGGATCATGGCCTGAGCTGAAACCAAGAGTTGGATGCTCAACCGACTGAGCTACCCAGGCGCCCCGAGAATCTTTCTTTCAACAAGCATCCCAGGCATGGTGGTTTTAAAATTCTTTTTTTTAAGATTTATTTTTTAATTCTAAAATTTGTGGTGTCCACAAATTCTTTGATAATCCTCCCCGCAAAAGATAGAACATAATATCCTTGCCTTTGAGTGAGGGGTATACTTAGTGACCTGCTTTGAATGAACTGAGTAAGGCAGAAGTGATGGTGGGGGGCATTCAGAGATTGACCAGGTCCTGAAAGGCACATGGCATCCTCCAGGTCTCACAGATCACTTGCTTGTGTGTCACGAGGACGTTAAACCCTCCAATGGACAGACCCAGATGGCAAGGTACTGAGGCCTCGTGCCCATGGCCTGTGAGGAAATGCAGCCCCTAGACAAAGCCAGGTGAGAGGGCTCCTCTGGAAGCAGAGCTGTGAGCCCCAGTCAAGTCTGCAGATGCCTGTAGCTGTGGGTCCTACCAAAACTCCCCGGGAGCCCCTGGAACAGAACTACCCCCTTAAGTCACTCCCTAACACAAGACTCGTAGAAACTGTGAGGTAACAAATGGCTTCATTTAAGTTGCTAAGTGTTGGAGTGATTTGTTAGAGAGCAGTAGACGACTAATCTACTACAGACAACCCATGACTTACAGCAGAGGGTATGCCGAGGGAAGCGCTATGAAACCCAGAGGAAAGGTGAATGGGGCCCGACGGAGGGATGGGTAGTACAGCATTCTTTTAAAAGTTTTGTTATTATACTGAAGTCTTGCCATTTGCAACTACGTGGATGGAACTAGAGGGCATTATGCTAAGCGAAATTAGTCAGAAAAAGACAAATATCATATGACTTCACTCATATGAGGACTTTAAGATACAAAACAGATGAACATAAGGGAAAGGAAGCAAAAATAATATAAAAACAAGGAGGGGGACAAAACAGAAGAGACTCCTAAACACAGAGAACAAACAGAGGGTTGCTGGAAGGGTGGGGGGATGGGCTAAATGGGTAAAGGGCATTGAGGAAGCCACTCGGGATGAGCACTGGGAGCTATACGTAGGGGATGAATCACTGAAATCTACTCCTGAAATCATTATTGCACCATGTGCTAACTAACTTGGATGTAAATTATAAAAAATAAATAGATTATAGAAAGAAAAAAAAGTTTTATTATAAAAGGACACTTGAAGAGAAATCACCTATTTCTACCATATTAATTTACCGTATTTCTCTATATTCCTTTTCAATCTTATGCAGAGGCTAGTTGTAAAAAAAAACAAAATGAAAAAACCACTGAAATGGATAAAGTGACCAATCTGCATCCTCCTAACATCTCCATGTCCTCTAGGAACTGGTCACCCAGGAGGAGAACAAACATGTTCGAAGGCAAAGATTCAGGATCCTGGTGATCAGAATACCAAGGACACCAAATATACAGTACCAGAGAGTAAAGAAATGTCCCAACAGCCAGGACTTGGGACGTCCGGAAATGATCTTTGGAAAAAGACAATTTACCAAGTAATGTAAAATGAAGTGAGAACATAAAAAAAGAGCATGAAGGGTGGGGAGGAAGGGGTCATATAAAACTGGGGTCAAGGCTCGCCTCTCCAGATACACAGGTACAAGACAGGAGGAACAGGCTGTAATGTGGACGGCCTGTGCTTTTCAGGGCAGCTGAGTGACAGGCTGAACGACAACTTAGGTGGTAGAAATCATGAAGCAAACATAATGACCACTCTCTTCTTTAATAGAAAACAGCCGTATTGTAAATCTAAGATTCACGGGAAATTATTAGCAGTCTTGGATAAAGAGAAGGAGACACAGTCAAGAAACATCCAGAGGGTAAAGGAGTCAGATGCCAAGGGGACGCTGACACCTCGGGTGCCACTCTGAGACAGAGAAGATGTGATGGTCTGAGCCACAGCACAGCAGGGCAGACTGAGCTGGTTTTGGACCAGCAGTGCGAGAGGTGCTGGAGGCCAGTGCAAACACAGCATAGTATGTGTGTCCGGACCTCAAGAAAAAATTCTGGGCTAGAGATAAACTCTGTAGAATTACCAGCATAGAGATGACATCCTTGGAATGACGCAACACTGCCTAATTGTGCAGAATGAAAAGACAGAGACACCGAAAAGCAAACATTTCAAAGAGGAAAGAGCTGGGGTCCACAACAGAGACTCAGACAAGGCAGCCAGAGACCATGAGATCCGGACACCGGGGTCTAATGCCTACCACAGAACTACACGCGGGGCCGGGAATCTATTGACCAACAGCATACCAGGTCCTGGGGCATCTCGAGGGTGCTTTAGGAAGGGAAGACGGAAAGGTGACATACCTGCTCTTCCTCTTCACTGTGTAGGAATCTCTGTTCCTCTGTTCTACTATGCTGCTCCCTGCAGCTTTGCTCAACGAAAGGATTAATCAAAGCCTCTCTCAGATAAAACCAAGGGAGAGAGGCTGGCAAAAACCCACAGAGTTTAATGAAGAAGGAATTGTGAAGAAAATGCATTGGTGTGAAAAAGGAAAAATACAGGTCTTCACTTTTCTGTACACGGAATATCTCTGGAAGGACAAACAGAAACTGATGCTACTGGTTGTCCCAGGAGCAGGATCAGGGTGACTGGACGTCAAGGGCTGAATGAAGACCTTCTATACTTTTTTCTGTCCTTTGAACTTTGAATCACATAACTGTATTTAATCTCCCTTCCCCCAATTAATCTGATTTTTAAGAAAAAAGGTTGAGAATGAACAAAGCTTTTTGTTTTTTGTTTTGGCTAAAAGGGGAATTCTTTAAAAAGACAAGGTAGCTGGAAATGGCTGTGTTTTGATCTCTGGTAACAAGAAGAGCAAATCCTATTCCTTCTCACCATGTGGGTGGGAGGCTGCTGGTGGGTGAAAGGCAAGCAAGTCTTCTAGGGAGAGTCTCTGAAGTCAAGTAAATGTGACAGCCAGTGCCATAAGGCAAAATTTAAGACAGGCAGAGATTCCAGTTGCTCTGAGAACCACCCTGACATTAAATGTCTTGAAATAAAGAACAGAATAGGAAAGTTAACAGATGATAGGGAAATAAGGTAATTAGCAGCATTATTAAAGACCATCTAACAACACTAGCCAAAAGCAATGACCTCTCCTACCCAGGAAGAGATGTCTAGAGATGTGGGGATATGACACGTCTGGGTGTATTACAATGCATTTAACTAGGATTTTACTGACGTCACGTAGGTTACTAATAAATTTATGCTATTGTAACATTACACTGAACATCCTTGTGCAGTAGTGCCCCGCCCCTCAACCTTATCTGCAGTTTCAGTTCCCTATGATCAACCTCAGTCCAAAAGCAGATGATGCTCCTTCTGATGTATAGTTAAAAGGTCGGGAGTAGCTGAACGCTGTCATATGCCTACATCACTCACCTCACTTCACCTCATCACTAGGCATTTTATTATCTCACATCATCACAAGAGAAGAAGGGGAAGTACAGTACAGTAAGATGTTTTGAGAGAGACCACATTCATAGAACTTTACTACAGTACATTGTTATTATTCTACTTTATTATTAGTTATTATTGCTACTCTTACTATGCCTAATTTGTAAATTCAACTTTATCATAGGTGTGTGTGGGTGTATAGGAAAAACGTAGTATATGCAAGTTTGGTACTATCCATAGTTTCAGATAGGGAGTCTTGGAACATGCCCCTCTTGGATAGGAGGAAACTATTGTATATACATTCTTGTACACTTATGCAAATGTACTGGCAAGGTAGAGTCTTAGAAAGCAAATGGGGGCCAAAGGGCATACACACTTTTTTTTTTTAAGATTTTATTTTTTAAAGTAATCTCTACAACCCAGCGTGGGGCTCAAACTCAAAACCTCAAGATCAAGAGTCACATGTTCTACCAGCCAGACACCCCCAAAGGGCATGCATGCCTTTAAAGCTTTGTTAGTGCTATATTACTAGATTGAAATATATTACACTATTGGCAACAATATGCGGTTTCCTATTTCTCTACACTCTTGTCAACACTATGCATCACTAGTTTTTTTTGCAGATCTGAGTGATGAGAAAATGGTATCTACAGGATGTTGAACATTTTTACTTGAATATTGACCATCTGTCCTATTAATTACTTAAGTATATCTTTCGATTATTTTCCACAGATTATATACTCCTGTTCACTGATTTGCATGACCTTTTATGGAGTTAAGGAAGTAAGACCTGTGTCTGCCAAGGCAGGCACTGTTGGTGACTTATCCAAACTCATCCCTGCCCTCTTCTGTTTGCCTCTCTTCTCTGTGAAGTTCCCAGAAGCAATCCTTTCAACTTTTTTAGCTATTTCACCTACTGTTTACCTACTTATTTCTAAAAAGCCAGAATGTAATGCTTCCTTAATTTTCCATTTTAGACGTTTTCTTGTAGCTACCTACTATAGCGAGCATTTTCAACTCTGGCCATTTGCTGCCTTACTTCTAAATAGCCTGCTTGCACTGCTGTTCACGGATTTGTTTAGCCCCTCCCCAACCCCATTATCTACTGAATTTAAGTAGGCTACATACCCAGTGTGGAACTCAATGCGGGACCTGAACTCATGACCTTGAGATCAAGACCTGATCTGAGGTCAAGAGTTAGATGCTCAACTGTTTGAGCCAGCTAGGTGCCCCTTTACTGACTTCTTAATATGGGCAGTGAAGACTTCACTCTCTTATGTCCTTCCCCCAAGGTATGTCCCTTCCCTCCCTCTTCCTAATCAGTTATGATAGCATTTGGCTAAATCATTCAGTTTACGTTATATAAATATTTACATGGATGGAATGCATTTCCATCTTTTTTATTTATTTTTGGTTTTCTTGGAGCCAATAACTTCCTTGGTAATTTTGTTCACCTAAGTTTTTTTGTTTAAGTTTATTAAATAAATAATTTTGAGAGAAAGAGAGGGAGAGAGAGAATCCCAAGTAGGCTCCATGCCATCAGCATGAAGTCCAATGCAGAACTCAATTCCATGAACCATGAGATCATGACCTGAGCCGAATCAGGTCAGATGCTGAACCAACCGAGCCATCCAGGTGTCCCTGTTCACTTAAGTTTTCTATGTATCCCTCACTTTACTAATTCACCCTTAAACTCTGTGACAGAGGTGTAAATCTTTCAAAATACTTTCACAGTTAAGTAATTTTTTTTCCTTATAGATATTCATATTTTGAAGGCCTCTGCCCTGTTCTCAAGGCCCACTCTGTTGGATTTCCTGTTCTGGATCCTACACTTGTCTCTTTCTTGGTATTCTCTCTTGTTGTGGTTCCCAAGTGAGGGTAAGTATATCCCACCAATAGTTCCCAAGTGAGGGTAAGTAAATGGTTAATTTTAAGACCTTACATGCCCCAGAATATTTGATTCTGTCTTCACATGTGATTGACAGTTTGGCTGGGTAAAGAATTATATATTAGATTTTTCTTGGGGCTCCTGGGTGGCTCAGTCCATTAAGCATCCAACTTCAGCTCAGGTCATGATCTCCTAGTTCATGAGTTCGAGCCCCGTGTCAGGCTCTGTGCTGACAGTTTGGAGCTCAGAGCCTGGAGCCTGGTTGGGAGTCTGTGTCTCCCTCTCTCTCTGCCCCTCCCCTGCTCACACTGTCTCTCTCTCTCTCTCTCTCAAAAAAAAAACATTAAAAAAACCCAATAGATTAGATTTTTCTCTCAGAAAAATTTCTCCTCAACTTCAAAAGGTGTTTTTTGAAAAGATGTTTATTTATTTTGAGAGACAGAGACAGAGCTTGGGCAGGGGAGGGGCAGAGAGAGAGGGAGAGAGAGAATCCCAAGCAGACTCCATGCTCAGTGTGGAGCCTGACTTGGGGATTGATTTCACGAACTGGGAGATCATGACCTGAGCAGAGATCAAGAATCGGACCCTTAACAGCCTGAGCCACTAGATGCCCCCTCAGCTTCAATGACATATAATTAACATGTGACACAGTGAAAGTTTAAGGTATAAAATGTAATGATCTGAAACACCTATATTTTGTGAAATCTTTACCAAAATGAAGTCAGTTAACACACCCTTTGCCTCATGTAATTACCATTTCATTGTTGTCATGGTGGTGCTATGTCCACAGCAGCGTCGAATATACAACACAGTATTGTTAATGCCAAACACCGTGCTGTATGTGAGATCCCTGGACACTAACCATCTTTAGAACCGGGGAAGTTTTTGTTTTTTTTTTTAAGTTTATTTATTTACTTATTTTGAGAGAGACAGAGACAGTGCAAGTGGGGGTGGGGCAGAGAGAGAGAGAGAGAGGGAGAGAGAGAGAGAGAGAGAGAGAGAGAGAGAGAGAGAGAGAGAAAATCCCAAGCAGGCTCCACACCGTCCGTGCAGAGTCCAACTCGGGGCTTAAACTCACGAAACGGAGAGATCACCACCTGGGCTGAAACCGAGAGTCGGATGCTTCACTGACTGAGCCATCCGGGCGCCCCATAACGGGAAGCTGTATCCTTTGTATCCACCTCTCCCCATTTCCCCCACCCCCCACTGCCTACCCTCTGCTTCTAGGAGTTCGGTTTTTTAAGATTCTACATAGAAGTGAGAACATACAATATTTGTCTTTTTCCATCTCGCTTGTTTAACTTAACATAATGCCCTTGAGATGCATCCACGTTGCCTCAAACAGCAAGATTTCCTTTTTCGTGGCTGAATGATATTCCTGCATGAGTGTGTGTGTGTGTGTGTGTGTGTGTGTGTGTGTGATCTCACATCTTCTTTATCCATCTGTTTTGTATGTTAATGTCTTGGCTAGTGAAGGTCAGATATCTCTGAGACGGTGACTTCATTTCCTATGGATGTGCACCCAGAAGGGAGACTGCCGGATCGTAAGGCGGCTGTCCTGTTAACTGTTTGAAGACTCTTCATACTGTTTTCCACAGCAGCTGCAACAGTTTGCATTCCCACCAATGAAGAGTGCCCGAGGGTCGTCACTTCTCCACCACCCGGCCAGCATTTATCCCTTTCTGGTAACAGCCATTCTAACAGATATAAGGTGAGAAAGATCTCATTGTGGTTTTGATTTGCATTTTCCTGATGATGAGTGAGGTTGAGCACCTTTTCATGGACTTACTGGCTATTCCAATGTCTTCACTGAAAAAAGGTAGGTTTTTGCCCATTTTAATCAGATCATTCGGGTTTTTTGTTTTTACTATTGAATTGCAGAAGTTCCTTATCTATTTTAGATATTAATTCTTTACCAGATATATGGTTTGCAAATATTTTCTCCTATTCTGTGGGTCCCCTTTTCATTTTGTTGACTGTTTCTTTTCCTGAACTTCTCCACTAGTTGATTTTTGCTTTTGTTGCTTGTGCTTTTGGTGTCATGCCCAAAAAATCATTGCCAAAGCTAACATCCAAGAGCTTTTCCCTATGTTTTCTTCTAGGAGCTTTATGGTTCAGGTCTTCCGTTTAAGTTCTTCATCCATTTTGAATTAATTTTTGTCAGTGGTGTAAGATAGGGGTCCAATTTCAATCTTTGCCTGTGAATATCCAGTTCGCTCAGAATTTTAAAGGCCTCACTCCATTATCTTCCAGCTCACAACAATGCAGAATAGTGTGATGCCATTTGGTACAATTCTGTTTGTGACCTAATTTTTCCTCTTCATTCTCCTTAACCTTGGTGTATTTAAATCTTAATGGTACCAGAGATTTAATATCTGTGCTGCATTAGCATTCATTAGATATACTGTGGGCCTTTAGTCATTTTGCACTGGGCACCAAGCCTCTCAATCTGGAAGTTCAGATTACACGGTTCTGGGAAACCACCTTTTGCCATTCCTTGATAACTTCCTCTCCTACGTCAGTTCTTTTTATCACTCCTCTTTATCACAAACTATACCTCCTGGATAGATACTTCAATTAAAAACAAAATTTTTTTAATGTTTATTTTTTGAGAGAGACAAAGACAGAATGCAAGTGGGTTGGAGCAGAGAAAGAGGGAGACACAGAAGCAGAAGCAGGCTCCAGGCTCTGAGCTGTCAGCATAGAGCCCGACACGGGGCTTGAACCTACGAGCTGTGAGATTGTGACCTGAGCCGAAGTTGGACACTCAACCAACTGAGCCCCCCAGGCACCCCCAGATACTTCAATTTTATACCATATCTTCCTTCATTCTCAAAGTCTTTGAATTTTTACGTTACTTTTTGAGAAATTTCTTTGACTTTATTTTCCAACCCTTTTATTGACTTCCTTCCCAATACCATAAATTACCCTTCCTCAATGGTCCTTTTTCAATGCATCATGTTCTTTCACAAATATAATGATTGTTATTGTACTCTCTTTCTCTTTTAAATCTTTGAAAACACAAATTATAGTTTTTCATTTCTTTTAAGTAGTCTAGTTTATTCTTCCAGTTTTTCTTTTTCATTCCTGTTTGTTTTAGTCTCTGGTTATTCTCAAGTATCTGGAGATTTCTGGTTGTCCTTCTATATTTCCATATTTAAGAGAGGCACCTCTCAAAAATTCTCTCAAAGATAAATAAACATTAAAAAGAGGGGAGAGTGCCTGGGTGGCTCAGTCGGTTAAGCATCTGACGTAGGCTCAGGTTGTGATCTCACAGTTCGTGAGTTTGAGTGCTGTGCTGACAGCTTGGAGCCTGGTTTGGATTCTGTCACCCTCTCTCTTTCTGCCCCTTCTCCGTGCTCTCGCTCTCTCTCTCAAAAATAAATAAACATTAGGGGCGCCTGGGTGGCGCAGTTGGTTAAGCGTCCGACTTCAGCCAGGTCACGATCTCGCGGTCTGTGAGTTCGAGCCCCGCGTCGGGCTCTGGGCTGATGGCTCAGAGCCTGGAGCCTGTTTCTGATTCTGTGTCTCCCTCTCTCTCTGCCCCTCCCCCGTTCATGCTCTGTCTCTCTGTCCCAAAATAAATAAACATTGAAAAAAAAAATAAATAAATAAACATTAAAAGAGAGAGAGAGAGAGAGCGAGCCCCAAAACTCTGGAATAAGTGTTACGTATATGAGGGCTGGACCACAAGATGACTGGGCAGAGATTAAAGAGCTTCAGTAGAAAATACTCAAATGTCTGTATCTGTATTTTCTTTTCTTTCTTTTTCTTTTTTTTTAAGGGGGGGTAGGGGCAGAGAGAGACAATCCTAAGCAGGCTTGGCACTATCAGCACAGAGCCCAATGTAGGGCTCTAAACCACAAGCCTGATCATGACCTGAGCCAAAATCAAGAATCGGATGCTTAACACAATGAGCCGTCCAGGTGCCCCGTATCTGTATTTTCTTGAAGTCAATTTTTCCAGAAAAGAAATCTCCTATTTCCTTTTCAGGCAATATACAAGGGGCTAACAAAGTTCTGGGAAGTGAGCAAAGAAGGTGGGCCCCTGTTTGAGGTATGGGGTCCCCAGTCTAGAAGCTCTTAGATTCACCCTCTTCAAAAAACTGCCCAATATCTACAAGGGCAGAGAAGGGGAAGATGCCTAACTGGGCAGGCTGCAGAAGGTGGCATAGGGCCCTGGCACAAATTTTCGGCCAGTCTTTCCGTTTCCAGTTCTACTTGTAACTCCACCCCCAAAAGGAGTCAGAACTTATTTCTCAGCGTTCTGAATCCTGTGGCATGACTCAGCATGATTCTTTTTGCTACCAGTCTCTATCTACCTCCACCCTTAACTCCTGCTTGTAGGGGCTTGGTTTCAGCTCAGTCTGGGTTGCTGAATCTATTAAACATCACACATACACAACACACACATGGGCGCATGCCATCTGGCAAAACTAGGTTCAATTCTTTGTCAGCTAGTCTTCTATTCTGTCACTTCTTTTTTTTAATTCCTTCACCACTATTTAGTAAATGGGGGGAGGGAGCAAAGATAAATATACTAATGTTTAATTCTAAGTCCTATATGCTAATACTTTTAATTTCTGGTTTTTGAATAGATGTGATATTGAACTGTAGTTTTCTTCCCTTTTTCCAATGCATTTTGATAGTGTTTCTAAATTTGAGAAAAGAATTAGTAATTTCCAGGGCCCCTGGGTGGCACAGTCAGTTAAGCATCTGACTTCGGTTCAGGTCATGATCTCACAGTTTGTGAGTTTGAGCCCTGCACTGGGTGAGCTTGAGCCCCACTTCAGGCTCCACACTCAGTCTGCCCCTGGCGGGATCTCTCTCTCCTTCTTTCTCTCTCCCTTCCCCTGTCTCTGCCCCTCATGGGATTCTCTCTTTCTCCCTCTTTGCCCATGATCACTTGTGCTCTCTCTCAACAGTTAAAAAAAAAAAAAAAAAAGTTAGGAAGTTCCCCTTCTTTCTTAAGTTCTGAAATAGCTGGAGAGAAATGGTACTATCTATTCACTGAAGGTTTGAAAGAAGTCAAACATGAAATCCTGGGTTTAGCAATTTGAGGCGTGCATCTGGCCTTTTTACCACTTTCTCAATTACTTCTATAGTTACTGGTGCAGATAGATTCTTTCCTAGAGTTAATTTTGGTAACTTATGTTTTCCTAGAACACTATCCATTTCTTAGGTTGGTTCTAATTTATTTGCACAAAAGGTTTCCTTGTAATAATTTTAATTCTTCTCTATCTAGTCTTTTCCATGCCCTTCATTCCATACTTGGTATTTTCTCTGCCTTTCCCCCACTAAGTTCCCTAAGGTAACGAGGTGGTTTATCTTTTTTATTGCCTCCCTTTTCATCCCCCCTCAAAAATAACAACAAAAACCAAAGCTTTAGATTTCTCTTTTCTTCTGTTTCTCAAATTCATGAATTCCTGCCTTTATTAGTTCCTTACATTATTATTAATACTTCCCAAGATTTTGTTCCCTCTTCTTAGTTTAATATTTAATGTATTCATAGTCATTCTTTCTTGTTTAATAAAGTGTTTAAAGCTACAAATTTTCGGGGCGCCTGGGTGGCTCAGTCGGTTAAACGTCCGACTTCGGCTCAGGTCATGATCTCGCGGTCCGTGGGTTCGAGCCCCGCGTCGGGCTCTGTGCTAACAGCTCAGAGCCTGGAACCCGTTTCCGATTCTGTGTCTCCCTCTTTCTCTGACCCTCCCCTGTTCATGCTCTCTGTCTCAAAAATAAATACATGTTAAAAAAAAAAAATTTTTTTTTAATAAAAATAAAAAAATAAAGCTACAAATTTTCTTGAGCATCAAAAGCAGTATTCTTTAGGTTCTGATATGTAGTTTATTAGTGTTAATACATCTAGATATATTCCAATTTTGGTTTGCATTTTAATAAATGACCTATGAATTCTGTGTTTTAAGTTCCACATGTTTGTACTTTTGTTTATTTCTATTTTTATTGGTTTCTATTTTTACTGCTCTTCATTCAGAAAATGTAGTCTGCAGGGTCGCCTGGCTGGCTCAGTTGGTAGAACACGTGACTCCTGATCTCTGGGTCATGAGTTCAAGCCCCACGTTGGGCATGGAGCCTATTTAAAATTAAAAAAAAAAAAGAGAGAGAAAGAGAGAGAAAGAGAGAGAGAGAGAGAGAGAGAGAGAGAGAGAGAGAGAGAGAAAATGTAGGCTGGAAAGATCTATTAGGCTTATTAATCATATTAACAGAAGCACTGCTTACAGTTGTGCAAGTTATGTATCGCGCAACTCTGAAGAAATCACTTACCTTGTAGTCATCATAGATTTTGACAGCTATTACAATAATTTCCTGGCACATAGTTATAACACATCCTAAGAAATGGGTGCGTTAAAAAAACCTCCACAAAGTTATAATATAGGCTAATATACTGAGATCTGTATCTTTTTTCTCATACTTAATGTGTTATGCATGGCCTGAGAGACATAAGTCTCCTTTGTCACTCATGTGTTCCTGTTAATTTATAGCTCGGATTTTACCTCTCAGCTACTTTGGGGTTCTATTTATTATGTGCCACTAAACTAATAATATTAAAAATATGAAAATAAATTTAAAACAACTGCCTTTACAACAACAATTGCTAAGTGACTCAGAGTAACCACTTCAGAAGAACAAAGAGTGTGTGTACCAGGTGTGTGCAGGCATGGAAACTGCACTGCACATCAGTAGGGAGAGGAGGCACTAGGGGGTAAGTTGAAGCACATACCAGAAAACATGAAATTGGATCCCTATGCCACAATACACACAACTTCCAGATGGATTAGAGATTATAAAAACTTTAAGTCAATAGAGAAATACCTTTATGGTCATAGGTATGGAAGAATTTCTTTTTTAATTTATTTTTGAGAGAGAGAGAGAGAGAGAGAGAGAGAGAGAGAGAGAGAGAATGTGCACGTGAGGGGGGGTGGGCAGAGAGGGAGACAGAATCCCAAGCAGGCTCCACGCTGTCAGCACACAGATCATGACCTGAGCCAAAACCAGGAGTTGGATGCTCAACCAACTGAGCCACTCAGGAGCCCCTGAAAGAATTTCTTAAAAAAGACACAAAACCCACAAACCTTTTAAGAGTGATCAGTTCAGGTGCATTAAAATTAAGAACCTCTGCTTTTCATCAAAAGACAACATCAAGACAATAGAAAGATAACTGGAGGAAGACATCTGCCATGTATGTTAGTATCCAGAATAATCTCCTAAAATGATTAAGAAAAAATTCCACTTGAAACTGAATGAAAGATGCAAAGAGGCACTTCACAGAAGAAACAAAAACTAGTAACAATATGAAAAGATATAAGACTTCCTCATAAATGTTATTTTTATATCCACCAGATTGGCAAGAATTTAAAAATCAGACAAATTCAGATTTTGATGAGGATGTGATGTTACTTGTACTGTCCTCCTATATGTTACTGGTGGGAATGCCAATTAAACAACTGCTCTGGAAACCATTTGGCCAGCTCCAATAAACAGACCCTGTGAACCAATAATTCTACCACTGGAGATATATTTATCATTAAGAAACTGTCGCACAAGTATACCAGGACAACTCACAGCAACAGTATTTGTTATTACAAATAGCTAAGAGCAACTCAAATATCTCTGAACCAGAGAATGGATATATAATTCATGGTGTATGCATGTAAAATAATTCTATATAATCATGAAAATAAGCACAGTAGAGAAAGTGATTGTGAGTTAAATATTTCAACATGGAACACAATTTGGACAAAAGAAAGCAAATAGAAAGATACATAAAATGTGATTACATTTATATAGTATTTTAAAACTTTACAACACTTTGGAAAAGATAAAAAAAATAAAACCTTTACAACTATTTTGATGAGGGAATCCACATATGGCAAAATTATAAAGACAACCAAGAAAACAACACAAAAATTCTTGTCAGTGGTTACCTGGTAGGTGGGAAAAGATAAAGAGGAGTAAGTTTGAGAGGGCCACAGTGGGAATGATTTATAGGTACTGACGATGATCTGTTTCTTGAGGTAAAAGGGTGTTCATTTCCTATAATGTTTACACTGTAAATATCTAACATTATTTTCTTCTTTAAAAAAAATTTAATGTTCATTAATTTTTGAGAGAGAGAGAGGAGAGAGAGAGAGACAGACAGACAGAGCATGAGGCGGGGAGAGGCAGGGAGAGAAGGAGAGACAGGCTCCCAAGCAGGGTTCAGGCTCTGAGCTGTCAGCACAGAGCCCGACAAAGGGCTCAAACTCACCAAGCCGAAGTTGGATGCTTAAGGATGCTTAACTGACTAAGCCACCCAGGCACCCTTTTTCTTCTTCTTTTTTTTTTTTTTTTTAATTTTTTTTTTTCAACGTTTATTTGTTTTTGGGACAGAGAGAGACAGAGCATGAACGGGGGAGGGGCAGAGAGAGAGGGAGACACAGAATCGGAAACAGGCTCCAGGCTCTGAGCCATCAGCCCAGAGCCTGACGTGGGGCTCGAACTCATGGACCGCGAGATCGTGACCTGGCTGAAGTCGGACGCTTAACCGACTGCGCCACCCAGGCGCCCCTTTCTTCTTTTTTTAATGTTTATTTATTTTTGAGAGAGAGAGGCAGAGAGAGGAGGAGACAGAGGATCCAAATCAACCTCCGTGTTGACAGCAGAGAGCTTCAAAAGTGGGGCTCAAACTCACAAACCATGAGATCATGATCTGGGCTCAAGTTGGCAGTTAACCAACTGAGCCACCCAGGTGCCCGACATCTAACATTTCCTTGTGTAAAGCATTGAATGAAAATTAACTGAATTTTAAATAATTGCTTAGATTTAGCTGGTTAATAAAATTAAGCAGTTTTTAAAAATTTAAAATAAGAGCAGCAGCAATGTGGATTTTTAGGATTATATATTTCTAAGGCAAAGATTCTCCTACTCCCAAAACCCCAGGTTCTGGTGGTCAAGATTCCTGGAATCAGGGTACTATGAGAAAATATTAACTCCATGTTAAAATAAATTTGGTAATTAATAACAGATTTCACTGGGCATCTACCGTATGCAAGCTGAACTTCAGTATGCTCCTTTGCTGTCCTTCCCATATGGAAGGTGCTGGGCCTGATTCCTTCCAAAGGGACATGGTGGAAAAAGACTATCTGAAGTTAGAGCTTTAGGTTCTAACACCAGTGCAGTTGCTTCCTCATTGGATGACTGAATAAGCTACAGAATGTTAGAAAACTTCAGCCTGCTCATCTGCAAAATATAGATAAAAATAGCTATGTCACGGGTCTGACGTGAGAAACAGGCAATGTGTGATGTAGGTGGTGTGCACAGTCATTAAAAATCTGATCTCTGGAGCATGATACCTGGCCCTAGCCTGGCTCTAGCAATGACCAGGTCTAGGTGATGTGACCTTCCTGGGACTCTGGTATCCACCCAGTTAAAGGAGCTGGATATGTGGGAGGCTTGGAATAGTACCTGGCACATGACAAACAGTATGGGGTTGTGACTCTGGCTGCTACTGTTACTGTTATGATTCTTTCCCAAAGGCCTAATTTGTGCCCAATTTTCAATTTTCTGTAAATGGGTCCATGTTATGCTCTAAGTTTAACCTATTTAAAATATTTTGCTCTTGAGTGACTTTTCTAAAATAACATAATGAATCATGGGTACATCTGTATAATTATAATTGGTATAATTTATAAAAATAAATCATATATTCTTAATTCACAATCTACTTTAAATATCAAGCTGCATTATTTCCTGCCAAAGCATAAATAAGGCTGGCAATAAATTAAAAAGTTCCTCCTTTGCAACTTCATGGATGGAACTAGAGGGTATTATGCTAAGTGAAATTCGTCAGAGAAAGACAAATATGAGTTCACTCATATATATGAGAACTTTAAGATACAAAACAGATGAACATAAGGAAAGGGAAGCAAAAATAATATAAAAACAGGGGAACAAAAAACATGAGAGACTCTTAAACATGGAGAGCAAACAGAGGGTTACTGGAGGGGTTGTGGGAGGGGGGATGGGCTAAATGGGTCAGGGGCACTAAGGAATCTACTCCTGAAATCATTGTTGCACTATATGCTAACTAACTTGGTAAATTAAAAAAAAAAAAAGTTCCCCCAAAGGAGTGACAACATGGAAGCTGTATTTTCCTACATTTTTTTTTAAAGTTTATTTATCTCTTTTGCAAGCAAGAGACAGAGACAGAGACAGAGACAGAGACAGAGACAGAGACAGAGAGACAGAGAGAGAGAGAGAACGCACGAGCAAGCCGGAGAGGGGCAGGGAGATACAATCCCAAGCAGACTCCAAGGAGAGCCCAATGTGGGGCTCAAACTCATAAACTGTGAGATCATGACCTGAGCCAAAAATGAAGAGTGGGATGCTTAACTGACTGAGCCACCCAGGCGCCCCTTTTCTTGCATTTCTACTACAGCTTTTGAAATGAAAACACATACATAAAAATTTTTTTTTTCATTTTATTTTTAGAGAGAGAGCATGTGTACATGTGCAGGGGAGGGAAGGAGGGGGGAGGGAAGGAGCGGGGAGAGAGGAAGTGGGGGCTCTGGGCGGGAGGGAGAGAGGGAGAGAGGGCGAGAGGGAGAGAGAGAGAGGAATCTCAAGCAGGCTCCATGCCCAACACGGAGCCCAATGTGTGACTTGATCCCAGGACCTTGGGATCATGACCTGAGCCGAAATCAAGAGTCTAACACCTAATCGACTGAGCCACCCAGGCACCCCATACATACATTTTTATTCTCATATTTTGAATATGTATAATCAAGAAGGGTTGTAGATTTCATTTACCATACTCTGGTTTCCTTTAGTTTCACCAGACTCATTATACTGATCTGGATGCAGACACTGTACTGTAAGTAACAGGACTTTTGTAACTACTTTTGTTAACGGCTTGAACTGCGAGTTTGCTACAAGTCAATCTGGAAAGAAGCAGTATTAAGAAAGGAAAGGATAACAGAGCTGTTCAATGAAAAAGATTCCCCAAAAGACTTGTGCTTCACCTGATGGAAAAGGGGAAGGAAGGAAGTCCAGAGATTGGATATGGAAGCATTCCCAGGAAAAGAGGTGGAGAGAAGGAGGAAATACTGGCACTGGCAGTACAGCAGTGTCTAAGACTTAGAACACTGAGGGAGAGGTCATCTTTAAAACAGCTGACCTTGTGGAAGATAGGAGAAATTAAGAACTTAGAGGGGAACCAAATGACGTCCAGAGGCCATTCTCACCTGGGCTGTGCACTCTGTGATCCTCCTCTTTGCCCCAGGCCTATCAAATCAGAATTGGTGGGGGGAGGGCTGTTCTGAAGGAAACATGGGCTTTTTTCTTTTTTAACTCCACAGATAATTCTAGTGCACAGCAAGCGGTGGAAATTACTGGTTTAAGGAGGCTGAAGCAAAAGTGACCCAAACAACCCAGTGGTGGTAACAGTAAAAGTAATTGCACCGTACCCCACATGAAAAGCATGAACTGGTTCTCTCTCCGCCTTCAAAGTATACAGTTCTCTGATTTGTCCCACAACTAACATTCTCTGGGATGCCCAAAAGGCCACTACTGTCACAGAGCTCTGAGCATTAGCAGTGACTCCAAAACAAACAGCTTTAAAAAGAAAACAGGCTGAGGAGCCTGGGTGGCTGAGTCGGTTAAGTGTCCGGCTTCAGCTCAGGTTCTGATCTCATGGTTTGTGAGTTCAAGCCCCATGTCAGCCTCTGTGCTGACAGTGTGGAGCTTGGAACCTGCTTCGGATTCTGTGTCTCCCCCTCTCTCTGTCTCTCCCCTGCTCACATTCTCTCTCTCTCTCTCTCTCTCAAAAATAAATAAATGTTAAACAAGAAAAGAAAATAGGCTGAGTGGGTGTTAAGTAGGATTTCCCCACAAACACCCTCATAAAAGGAATCTATAGCCAATAATATTTTAATAAACCTTAGGCAACCTACTGTATATCTTGCATATACTTGAACTTAATGCCTTTTTTTCCTTCATTATTTTTTACTTTTTTTTTTTTTTTTTTAAAGCACAGGGATTTCCCTTTCTCTCCTACTAAAAGTCTGGATTGAAGAATGTACTTGAATCTTACTCAAAAAATGCTTTGTTCCTGAGTCAGCAGGATCAACTAAGGGATGGATGCCCCACTGAAGGCCTGTCATATATTTTACCTGGATGAAGACATCCTTACCCAGTTTATGCAGCACCAAACTAGAAGTGACAGCTAATACAGAGGACTCACTATTCAAAAATACCTCAACAGACTGGAATTGTGGCAGAAAACCAATAAAATGAACTTTAGCAGGAATCAAATTCAGGTAAGGAAAAAAAAAATCAGGGGTGCTTGGGTGGCACAGTGGGTTAAGCTTCTGACTCTTGATCTTGAGTCCACATCAGGCTCTGCTCTAATGGTGTGGAGCCTACTTGGGATTCTGTCTCTCCTCTGTGCCCCTCCTTCGCCTGTATATAAGTGCTCTTTCTCAAAATGAATAAATAAACATTAAAAAAAAATCAGTTGTAGGAATCAGATAAACTAGGCCTATGTTGAGGGCAATTACTGCAGCTGGCCCAAGAGGCTGAGTATTGACTTTGGTGAAGGGACCAAGAAGACTCACTCAAAAGAGCTGGCTATGTTTGCAGTGGGAGAATGACCCTCCACAGCTCCATATGGCAAAAGAGAGAACAGTGTTGTAGATGTTTCTAGAAGACAGATGCTAGTGCCAACTAAGGGGAAAAATTAACTAGAGCCATCCAGCATGAACAAGACAGTATAAGGAAGTGTGCCTCTGTCACTAGATGTGTTAAAACTGGCTAACTAACCAGATACCATAAATACATATTTTAAACAATTATTTCATTGCATGTTATAAATCTCTTACTTTTAATTAAGTGGTTCCAGTTTAAGAAAAAGGAATTACTGCTTCAATCGATTATGGCAGAGTATGGTGACAACTAAGTTTCTGCCACCGAGAAGAATATTTCTAACATAACAAAATATTAGAAGAACCCAAGGGAAGGATGGAGAGTCACTGAAAAGTTTTTTTTTTAATTTTTTTTAACGTTTATTTATTTTTGAGATAGAGAGAGACAGAGCATGAATGGGGGAGGGTCAGAAAGAGGGAGACACAGAATCCGAAACAGGCTCCAGGCTCTGAGCTGTCAGCACAGAACCTGACGCGGGGCTCGAACTCACGGACCGCGAGATCATGACCTGAACCGAAGTCGGCCGCCCAACCGACTGAGCCACCCAGGCGCCCCGAGAGTCACTGAAAAGTTTACTGCACACAGATGACTGTTCCTTACAAGAGCCAGGCACCAAGGGCTCCGGTGGGGCCCAGTGTGAGCTCTGGTGCATCTTCCTGCACTCAGCTCAGGGCCCTGCACCACGCTGCACACACACAGCTCTCTGCAGCCTGATAGTGCGCCGCGTCCTGGGCTGTGCACGCAGTCTTGCCAACAATGAGTGAGGGTCCCCAGAACACGATGGGACTGCGAAGGTCTTTCCATCTTTTTTACTTGGCAAAAAAATACTTAGATCCTTCGAACCTAGGTAAAATTTTACTGCAAATCACACGGGTTCACCCAGAGTCCACTGCACTTATCTGACCCATCAGAGACATCACAGAGCTTGGTTCAGGAGGTCACGATGTATCTTTCTTTCTTCCTTCCTTTCCTCCCTTTCTCTCTCTCTTTCTTTCTTTCTTTTTTAAGGTTTATTAATTTTTGAGAGAGAGAGTGAGCAC
Source organism: Prionailurus bengalensis (assembly GCF_016509475.1). Classification (NCBI taxonomy): domain Eukaryota; kingdom Metazoa; phylum Chordata; class Mammalia; order Carnivora; family Felidae; genus Prionailurus; species Prionailurus bengalensis. The sequence continues at coordinate 145,844,839 of NC_057355.1, read as the reverse complement.
ATGCAGGAGAGGAGCAGAAAGAGAGGGAAAAAGGATCTGAAGCGGGCTCTGTGCTGACAGCAGAGAGCCTGATGCGGGGCTCAAACCCAAGAACTGCGAGATCATGACCTTAACTGAAGTCACATGCTTAACCGACTGAGCCACACAGGGGCCCTGGATACGATGTTTCTTAAGTGAATTAGTAAAAGGCCACCCCTATTTTTCATTTGAAATCTACAGGTTCTTGAAATACTATCTCCTCAGCCTGTGTTTTAAAATGTAGGTTACTGGGGCGCCTGGGTGGCGCAGTCGGTTAAGCGTCCGACTTCAGCCAGGTCACGATCTCGCGGTCCGTGAGTTCGAGCCCCGCGTCAGGCTCTGGGCTGATGGCTCGGAGCCTGGAGCCTGTTTCCGATTCTGTGTCTCCCTCTCTCTCTGCCCCTCCCCCGCTCATGCTCTGTCTCTCTCTGTCCCAAAAATAAATAAACGTTGAAAAAAAAAATTTTGAAAAAAAAAAAAAATAAATAAAATGTAGGTTACTCAGATATGGTGAGCCAAGACATCAGGACAAGCACTGAAAGGAGGCCATGCAGGGCCACATGGGGAAGCACCAGGGTCAGTCAGGATGTAGAAGGAGCAAGAGGGAATCATGGGAAAGAGTCTTCATCTTGGTTTCCACGGGAAAGGAATGCCCAGGCAGGGTAACAGACTGGGGACTGGCTTGTCTGAACCATTTTAGGAGGCTCTCGGGTACAAATACAGTTTCTAATTATCTGGCACCTAGCCCTAGGATGATTAGGGCAGAGGAACTCCTGGAGTTTAGGAGCCAGATAAAGGTGATGGTTCTGAGTACGAGCTCTGGACTAATTCGTTTGCATATGAACAGTACACTCACAAGGGAGCAGTCTATTTCTAGGAATCAGCTGCCCTGGGAGGGACAGTCTATGACAGGTCAACATAGCCCCAAGTGCAGGAGCATCAAGAAAACAGAAAATAAGCATCTGGAGGGCTCAGTGGGTTAAGCATCCAACTCCTGATTACGGCTCAGGTCAAGATCTCATGGTTCCTGGGCTCTGGCCTGCATCGGTCTCTGCAGTGACAGGGCCAAGTCTGTTTGGGATTCTCTCTATCTCTCCCTCTTTCTCTCTGCCCCTTCCCCATTCTATCAATAAACAAACAAACAAACAACTTTAAAAGGGGGGGGGGAAGAAAATAGAAAATAAGAAAATATAGTTAATCCATCTCACTTTATTTTCTTCAAAACACTGACATGACGTTATATATTTATTTGCTGCTGCTCCCCTACTAGGATGTCAACTCCACTGAAGTGGAAACTTCACTTGGTTCACTGTTGTATCCACACTGCTTACAACAGTGTTTGGCATACAGTAGGTATTTAATAATGTTCGTTGAATGAACGAGTGAATAAATGAACAAACCTGCATAAAAACCTGGCTTATGCAATGTTTGGAGGGAGAAGTGGAGTAAAGGCCTACTTTTTTTTTTTTTTTTAACATTTATTTATTCTTGGGGGAGAGAGAGAGAGAGAGAGAGAGAGAGAGAGAGAGAGAGAGGGGCAGGCAGAGTGCAAGTGGGGGAGGGGCAAAGAAAGAGGGAGACAGAATCTGAAGCAAGCTCCAGGCTCCGAGCTGTCAACACAGAGCCTGACATGGGGCTTGAACTCACGAACGATGAGATCATGACCTGAGCTTACGGCTTAACCGACTGAGCCACCCAGGTGTCCCTTGGCCTGCTTCTTTTAAGTACTTGAAATATTCCTCCAAACTTTAAACTATTAACTTCTCTATTGCTACTACAAAGGAAAGTCTCAGGTTAGTTCCAGTCCAAATTTTCACAAATCCTGAATTAGGGAAATTTACTAATTACAGTAAGGGGGCACAATGGAGCAGAAAGAGCCTCTATTTGGAACCCAGACCAGGATTTCCATCTTTACCCACCACTTACTAGCTGGAGAACTGAACTATCTCCACTTCTTAGAGTCAGTATCCCTCACTGGAAAATCAACAGAGTATGAAAATGAAAACATACCTATCAGACTAGCTAATGTGAAAAAGTTCAACACTTCTATGTGTAAGAACACGGGAGGCACAGGCTCTAGTGCCTAATGACAATGAATCCCCACAAAACTAACACTCAAAGGTGACCATAGGACACTGCTTACCAAAATGTTCTATTATCTTAACAGTGGCAAACACATTTTCATTCAGTGTTCACTAATGTGTGACTTAAAGCTAACCACACCTGCCATGGAAGGACTGCCCAAGTACCCATCAATTATCACTTAAGGGACTTTGGACAGGTTTCTTAATCATTCTGGCCTCTCTTTCCTGAATAACAGAACTTACCTTATGAAGTTGCAAAGAGTGAAATGAATGCTACGGACTGAACTGTGTTCCCCAAGATTTGTATGTTGAAGCCCTAACCCACAATGTGATGGTATTTAGAGCTGGGCATTTAGGAATTAAGTAGGTTTAAATGAGGTCTTAGGGTAGGTCCTCATGATGGATTAGTGCCCTTCTAAGTAGACATGTCTCTTTCTCTGCAATGTGAAAACACAGTGAGACAGCAGCCCTCTGCGAGCCAGAAAGACAGCTCTCACCAGAACCCAACCAAGCTAGCGCCCCGGTCTTGGGCTTCCCAGCCTCTCAAATTGTGTGAAATAAAGGTCTGTTGTTTATGCCACCCCACCTATGGCATTTTGTTGTAGCAGCTTGAGCAAACTAATACAATGAGTTCATACAGGTAATACACTTAGAAAAATGCTCAAACATTAGCCATTACCAGAAATAGTCCACTGCAATTAAGTTCTACAAAAGAGACTGAGCCAGGGGCACCTGGGTGGCACAGTCAGTTAAGCTTCTGACTCTTGGTTTCGGCTCAGGTCATGATCTCACAGTTGGTGAGTTTGAGCCCTGCATCGGGCTCTACACTGACAGTGCAGAACCTGCTTGGGATTCCCTCTCTCCCTCTCTCTCTGCCCCTCCCCCCCCACTCTCTATCTCTCTCAATAAACAAACAAACAAACAAACAAACAAACTTAAAAAAAAAAAAAAAAAAAAGACCGGGGTGCCTGGGTGGCTCAGTGGGTTGAGCGGCCGACTTTGGCTCAGGTCATGATCTCACAGTCTGTGGGCTCGAGCCCCACATCAGGCTCTGTGCTGACAGCTCGGAGTCAGGAGCCTGCTTTGGATTCTGTGTCTCCCTCTCTCTCTGCCCCTCCCCCGCTCATGCTCTGTCTCTCTCTCTCTGTCAAAAATAAATCAACATTAAAAATAAAATGAAAAATGAAAAATAAAAAAGAGGGAGAGAGAGAGAAAGAGAGAGACTGAGCTAGAACCCAACACTGTATTCTTAAGCTTTGCTTATTTCCTGTGAGGGGAAAATTTTACTCAAACAAAAAACACCCTTCACCCCTCAAAACCAAGCAAACAAAAACTACTATTCAGCAGAACACACAAAAACAGAAAGAATTCATTCAGTCCTTATCGTGTGTCAGGTACTATTTTCTGCCCTTCCAAGGGCTTTTTTTTTAAATTTATTTTTGAGACAGTGAGAGACACAGCATGAGCAGAGGAGGGGTAGAGACAGAGGGAGACACAGAATCCTAAGCAGGCTCCAGGTTCTGAGCTGTCAGCACAGAGCCCGACATGGGGCTCAAACTCACGAGCTGTGAGATCATGACCTGAGCCAAAGTTGGATGCTTAACTGAGCCACCCAGGTGCCCCTTTAAAAAAAATTTTTTTTTTTTAATTTATAAGGGCTTTTAAATGTTAACTTGTTTATGCAATAACTTCTTTCTAGATAGGTCTCCTGAGGCAAAAGAAATAAAAACAAAAATAAAATATTGGGACTACACCAAAATAAAAAACTTATGCACAACAAAGGAAACAATCAACAAAACTAAAAGGCAACCTACTGAACGGGAGAAGATATTTACAAATGACATATTCAATAAAGTGCTAGTATCCAAACTATATAAAGAATTTATAAAACTCAACACCTAAAAATGAAATAATCCTATTTAAAAATGGACAGAAGATGTGAACAGTCATTTTTCCAAAGAACACACCCAGATGGCCGACACAGAAAAGAAATTCATCATCACTTATCATTAGGGAAATACAAATCAAAACTACAATGAGGTATTACCTCATGCCTATCAGAAGGCTAAAACCAACAACACAGGAAACAATAGGTGTTAGCTAGGATGTGGGAAAAGGGGAACCCTCTTGCACTCTTGGTGGGAATGCAAACTATGTAGCCATTCTGGAAAATAGTATGGAGGATCCTTGGTTAAAAACAGAATTACCCTACGACCCAGCAATCACACTACTGGGTATTTACCCAAAGGATACAAAAATACTAATTCAAAGGATACAGGCATCCCTATGTTTACAACAGCATTATCTACAATAGCCAAATTATGGTAACAGCCCAAGTGTCCATCGATTGATAAATGAATAAAGATGTAGTATGTATGTGTATATACACATGTACACACATACATACATACAATGGAATATTACTCAGCTACAAAAAAGAATGAAATCTTGCCATTCGCAAAGATGTGGATCAAACTAGAGAATAGAATGCTGAGCAAAATAAGTCAGAGAAAGACAAAGACCATCTGATTTCACTCCTGTGTATTTTTTTTTTCACACATGAAATTTAAAACCAAACAAAGGGGCAAAAAAGAGAGAGAGGCAAACCAAGAAACAGACTCTTAACTTTAGAGAGAACACTCTGACGGTCACCAGAGGGAGGTGGAGGGGACAAGGATGAAACAGGTGATAGGGATTAAGGAGTGCACCTACTGTGACGAGCACCGGGTGTTGTGTGGAAATGTTGGATCACTATGTTGAACACCTGAAACTAATATTACACTTTATGTTAACTGGAACACAAAGAGAAACTTAAAAAGGGGTGCCTGGGTGGGTCAGTCGGCTAAAGCGTCCAACTCTTGATTTCCACTGAGGTCATGATCCCAGGGTCATTGGGACTGGGCCCTGTGCTGGGCTCTGCACTGAGCATGGAGCCTGCTTAAGATTCTCTCTCCCCACCCCACCCTGACTCACCCTGCTTGCACTCTTTCAAAACAAATTGTTTTAATAAAATATTAACTTATTTAATTCTTACTACAGCCCTATTAGCTACTGCTACTGTTCCCATTTTAAAAGTGAGGAAACTAAGACCTGGGGAGGTTAAGTGACTTGTCACACAGCTAAGCTGGGTTAAGCCTGGATCTGAATCCATGTAGCCTGGCTTCATAATGTTCCCAACCATCGCTCTATACTCTCTCTGTATGTTAACAGTCTACTCCAACACTGACAAAGAACAGTAGTAACTAGATGGATTACACTGAGTATACCTGAACGTCTTTAATAGGTAAATACCTTTTTAAAACTGAGCCATAACTTGCTTCTTAATGACAGACTAAAATAAGACCCAGCAAGATTACTTGCATACAATGAAATCAAATTTAAAAATGTGTAAAACCAGGGGTGCCTGGGTGGGCTCAGTTGGTTAAGCATCCTACTTCGGCTTACGTCATGATCCCACAACTTGTAGGTTCGAGCCCTGCATCGGGCTCTGTGCTGACAGCTCAGAGCCTGGAACTTGCTTCAGATTCTGTGTCTCCCTCTCTCTCTGCCCCTTCCCCTGCTCACGCTTTGTCTCTCTCCAAAAATAAACATTAAAAATTAAAAAAAATAAATAAAAATAAAAATGTGTAAAACCAAAAAGACTAACATAGTTCTTATACCTGCTGCTTTCAAAACCATTATAGGTACACAACAATAAAAAGACTGACCTTAAAAAACAACAACAACAACAACAAAAGGATGACCAAAAACATTTACAAAGAGAAAACATCTTAGGAATAGTAGTTCAAAGTTGAAAAGTACAAAAACAATGGAGAAAAATATCTCTTAACAGAATCTAACATTTACTAATGCAATGGCTGGAAAAATAAAAAGAAAAATGAAGAGATCTGTCTATGAAAATAACATCAGTTTGCAAATGTGCAATCAATTCAGGTTTACTTATATGAATTTATTAAATGTGCATGATTCAATGTGCAAGCCTGAATCATGTGAATATTTTGAAACGGACACTATCGTAACATGCATATTAAAAACACTCTTGAATGAACCAGTCCACATTTTTTGGTAAGTGGCAGTACAAAAAGATTACGTTTTGTTGATGGCACAATGTTCCTTGAAGTGAATGTTAGCTTCTAAGGCAGTGCCCTAAGTTTCAAGGATTAAAATCACATTATATAAAGAGAGCTGTTCCTGATACAGATGTGATACAATTGTGCACAGTGCTGAGGAAGAAAAAAGGCTGTGTGAAGCACTATCCCAAAGGCAAAGATGCCATGTACACTCTACCCTACAGCAACTTTTCCATGGGAAAGCAATTCAGTGAAAAAGAATTATAAAGAAATAGAGAGAGAATGCTTTTAATTTATAAGAAAAGAATATGAACCAATACACATGATTTAAAACAGTGCCCTATACTTCAATAAATGGTGCTGGGAAAACTAGACAGCTACATGCAAAAGATGAAACCGTCTGGAAAACAGGATGAAAGTCCCTCAAAAAAAAAAAAAAAAGATGAAAATTGACCACTTTCTCACACCACACACAAAAATAAAGTCAAAAGGGATTAAAGGCCTAAATGTCAGACCTGAAACCATAAAACTCCCAGAAGAAACCACAGGCAGTAATTTCTTTGACATTGGCCATAGAAACATTCTTCTAGATGTCTCCTCAGACAATTGAAACAAACGTGAAATTACACTATTGAGACTACACCAAAATAAAAAGCTTTTATGCAGCAAAGGAAACCATCAACAAAACAATAAAGCAACCTACTAAATGAAAGAGGGTATTTACAAACCATATACCCAATAAGGGGTCAATATCCAAAATACAGGATATTAAACTAGAATCCTCAATAAACTTCTCATATACTAATTTTAGTTCTGAATACCAAATTTATTAACCCTTAAATTACTTATTAAAACCAAGTCCTTAGATATATGAAGAAATTAACGTTTAAAGTAATGGATACAATTTTATCTTCAGAACAAAGAACTGCAACTTTTGGATCCATTCCAAAAGCCACCTTGAGTGCCATTAAGACTCACTTTGGCCTGCAGAACCAACTTGTTTACCATTTTTAGTGCAAGATAAACTCCCTCCCTCCTACTTCTCTCTCTCTCTCTCTCTCACACACACACACACACACACACACACACACACACACAGGACTTCAAAATTACAATGATATAAATGGAAAACAATCATTAGGAAAACATTAGGAATTTATACAAGGCAATATGCTTACAGTATCTTACATGAGAAATGCTTTGCAGTTTATACTCTTTTAAGTGCATTATTTTATTAATTCATCCATCATGAGCAGATGAAATTATCTCTATTTAAAAAAATTTTTTTTTAACATTTATTTATTTTTGAGAGACAGAGAGAGGCAGAGTATGAGTAAGGGAGGGGCAGAGAGAGAGGGAGACACAGAATTCGAAGCAGGCTGCAGGCTCCGAGCTGGCAGCACAGAGCCCGATGCCAGGCCCGAACTCACAAACCGCGAGATCATGACCTGAGCTGAAGTCAGACGCTCCACCGACTGAACCACCCAGGTGCCCCGAAATTATCTTATTTTAAAGATGAGAAAGCCAAGGTTAAGAAAGTTAGCTTGAGACAGTTAGCTTGAGGTCAAGTTAGACATTTCACTAACTGGCAAAGCCAGGACTTAAATTAGGACTACCTGTTCCTAGTTCAGGGTCTCTAAAACCCCAACTAGGACTGGCCAAATTTAGAAATCAAACAAAGTATGTAAAAAGGCTATGCAAGACTAAAAAGAACAAGAAGGATTTTATTATGAAGATCATTAATCATTTATTTGCTAATGCACCAGTGAAATACCTATGCCAAGCCCCTAATCTGAGCAATTAAATCTCTCTAGGCCAGTCATCAAGACTTTCAAAAGAGGTCCACAGAATTCTAACATGCACCAGGGTTGAAAATTTCAGATCTCCATTAGATGATACAAATGGCAACAGTGCATTACAAACACGTTTTTCAATTATTTTTATTTTTACATTTTCCTATGAATTAATCATCAGTTCTTAATTAGACATAGTGACAGAATTTAATAAAACCCAAAGTGCTGACCTTAAAGACCTCAGTATTAGCTATAAGAAAGGTGTATAACTCTACATTAAGAGCAATCACACAAAAATGTTTTTTAAAAAATCTGTTCTAGTTGATACTTAAGAGTATTCAGTTAAAATGTACAGCCTTCAGTTTGTGCTATTAAGAACACTTAAAAATCATTATATTCATCTGAAGAAAAAAAAATCCAACAACTTTTTGTACAACACTACATCTAAGTTGCATTCATGTTGGAATCAGAATCTTTACTGTACTAAACATAATAATTAAAAATAACAGGTGTACTGAAGGGACAAATTTGATGGCAATTTGTACCGAAAATCATTTTAAAAACACTGGATACTGAACCAATCTTACCTTTTGTAGACTTGTTGGATTCAACTGAGTTTTGTCAATTATTTTTATGGCAACCTAGAAAAAAATAAATAAATATTACAGGTTTTAAGAATTTGGTAATTATAAACTAACTGGTAATAGTTTTATAAATGCCCAAACATGTGGGCATTTACCTAAAAAACTAAAACTCAACTAGTTATAATAATATTTTATACTTTATAAATATTTTTTAATTGAAAAGTGGAGCTTCATGCAAATACGAGTATTGTTAGAACATTTATATTTAAGTTACTTATAGACATGGGGAGAAACATCTCCCACAAGGTAGAGACAGAGAAAGAAAGAGAGATTATACAATGAAAACACTTCTAAAAATAGAGGACAATGAAGCAACTCTCCCATTCCCTATTTACCAATACTTAATTTTTTTTTTAATTCCCCGGGGTGGGGGTGGGGGTGGTTGCACTGTTCCTGGAGGTACTGCAATACCAGGGGGATGTGTGGAGTGGACGGAGCAAGCTCCTATTTCACCTCCTAGTTCCAAACACCCATTTAATATATTGTCCTCCGATAGAGGACATATCAGATATTAAACTGATAAGAAACAGATACTACACTTGATCTTAGCCAAAAGGCTGAGAAGCAACCCAGTATTTTAATTTCATCTGACTCTGACAAAATTGATCTGATCCAAGGGCACGAAGTACAGCTTTTACAGATTTATACAGCCCAGAATGCCTTGCTCAGAGTGTCTTACACACAGTAAGAGCTTGATAATTGGGTAAATATATGAACCAACAGGTTGGATTCAATCTGAAAACTTTAAAAACATTAAAAGAAAAAAAAGAAAGAAGAAAAGCCCTTTAGGTAGTTAAAGAAGGAAAAGGGACTAGTTCCAGAACAATCTGTAGGCTAACCAAGTGAAACCAAGTAAAGCGGCAAAAAATGGGTCATCCAGGAGCCTTTGTTCAGAAAGGGGTGAGTAAACCCCAAGCAGTCTAAAAACAAGCCACTAAGATACAGGAAGAAAGAACTATAGCTTCTAGTTATATGTGTTTATCAATTAAAAAAAATCAGTTTTACTAATATTTACTAAATGGACCTACAGCAGCATCCTTATCTGGTAGGCTGTCATTACCAGAATAAAAGGATTTCTAGGAACTACACATAATCCAGAATGAGGGGAGAGGGTGACAGTAGGGGATGGAAGGGAATATAAGTGAAGAGAGAAACTTTGCCATGAACTGAGGAACATAATTAACTCAGCTTTGCATCTGAGGTCCAGAAAAACAATGACCTCACCCCACATTGATGATGCTGTTCCTACTGTGCATTCTTCAGGACACAGATCCAGTAAGAAGCACCAATGAAGAAAGGGACTATAGTCAAAGTCTGGGGAAAGCGCTTGAAGATTCTCTATGTCAATGGTGCTCCAACTTTTTGTTGCCCTTTACACCCTTAAAGACTATTGATAATCCCAAATGTGGATTATATCTATCAATATTTACCTTATTACAAATGAAAACTGAGAAATGTAAAAATAAGTATTGAACATAATAACATTCATTTCAACTAGTAAGATTCAACAAATGGTGCTGGGAAAGCTGGATATCCAAGAAGTTGGACTCTTACCTAACATCATCTACAAAAATTACTGCAAAGTGGATCAAATATCTAAATGTAAGATTTAAAACTATCAAACTCTTGGGACACCCAGGCAGCTCAGTCAGTAGTAGAGCATGCAACTCTTGACCTCAGGGTTGTGACTTCGAGTTCCACATTGGGTGTGGAGCACATTAAAAAAAAAAAAAAAACAACTGTAAAGAAAACAGCAAAAAACTATCAAACTCTTAGAAGAAAACATACAACAAAAGCTTCACAACACCTGACTGAGCAATTGTTTCTTGGATGACACAAAAGGCACAGGCAACAAAAGAAAAAACCCAGTCAAATCAGACTATAAAATTTTTAAATTCTGTGCATCAAAAGACAGTGTCAACAGAGTATAAAAAGGCAACACAGAGAATGCTAGAAAATATGTGCAAATCAAAGATGTGATATGGGATTAACATCCAGAACATATAGAGAACTCCTAAGGCTCAACAACAAAAACCCAATTTAAAAATGGGTGAAAGACTTAAAGAGACATTTATTCAAAGAAGATATACAGTGGATATCTCAAACAATGCAAGGTTTCAGGGTACCACACCTCTCCAGCACAAATATCGATGATAGCTTTTGACTCCCCCAAAACTTAAGTACTAAAAGCCTACTGTTGAGCTGAAACCTTACCAATAACAGTCGATTAATACATATTTTGTACGTTATGTGTATTCTTAAACTAAGCTACAGAAAAGAAAATCTCATTAAGAAAATGATGCGGAAGATAAAATATATTCATAGTACTGTACTACTGCATTTATTGAGAAAAATCTATGTATAAGTAGACCTGCACAGTTCAAGCCATGTGGTTCAAGGGTCAACTGTACAAATGGCCAGTAAGCACATAAAAAAGATACTTAACATCACTGATCATTAGGGCAATGCAAATCACAACTACGAGATGCTACTTCACACCCATCAAGATGGCTACTATAAAAACAAACAAACAAACAAACACATCTGTAAGAAAACAACAAGTTGTAAGGATGTTGGGAAATTGGAATCCTGTGCACTGTTGGTAGGAATGTAAAATAGTACAGCTGTGGAAAACAGTATACAGTGCCTCAAAAACATTAAAAATAGAATTACCATATAATAGAGCAATTCCATTTCTGGGTATGTACCCAGAAAGCAGGGACTTAAATAGATTCTTGTACAGCCGTGTTCATAGCAGCATTATTCACAATAGCTAAGACATGGAAGACACCCTAGCATCCACTAAGTGATGAATGGGTAAGTCTAATGTGATGTCTCATACAGTAGAGTATTATTCAGTCTTAAAAAGGGAAGAAATTTTGAAACATGCTACAGCATGAATGAACCTTGAGGACACTATGCTAAATGAAGTAAGCCAGACACAAAAGGACAAATACTATATGATTCCACTTTATGAGGTTCCTAGAAAGTTCACATTCATAGACACATAAAATAGAATGGGGGATGCCAGGAGATGAGGAAAGGAAAGAATGGGGAGTTAGTGTTTAATGGGTATAAAGTTTCAGCTTTACAAGATGAAAAAAGGTCTGGAGATACATGAAGGTGATGGTGGCACATTATAAATGTATTCAAAACTACTGAAACATACACTTAAAACCAGTTAAAATGGTAAATATTATGTTATATGTATTTTATCACAATAAAAAAAACTGGGAAAAAAAGCCCATTATATGTTAATATAAATAACATCAGTTTGAAATTTTCATATATCCTTCTGTATTCAATCTGTTGTGATACCACACATCATAGACCTCTGAAAAATTTTACTTTACATTCATGAGAAAGAGTGGAAAAAGTAATGTCTTAATAGTATTACAAAAATAGCTTAGACTTTGCAGACCCCCTAAAATGTTCTCGGAGAAATCTCCAGAAATCTCTTCATATTAACACTTTAAAAAACAAACAAACAAACAAAAAAACAAAAAAACCAAACTACCCTGCTTCACTTGGTCTAAAGTCTCCATCGCCTAAGTTATTTGATCACTACCTATGAACCCATTAATCTCCAGAGGGGCTAGAGAAACACTGCTAACAAGGCATGTCAGACCCTGGAGTGGAAGGACCCACCACCTCATCCCATCCTCACCTGGGGAGGTTAAAAAAAAAAAAAAAAAAAAATCAGAATTGGAGAAGCAGAGAGTTAGCATGTTATGTGCTTGAAAAAAGCAAAGACAGAATTCTAATTCTGTATTCGGAAAATCGAGGTCTTGATGGAAACTACAGTAAATAAAGCGAAAGGAAATACTGGTGGCTGGAATATACAAACAATGACTACCCTGTTCATATCTCACTTGGTGACTGCCTTACTATTATAACCCTAGCACACTACCAGGGACATAAATAGCATTTAATAAATGCCTCCTACATTGATGTGAGGCCCTGAACCTCCATAATCAGTGAGCACACACATTAGAGATAGAGACAGAGGAGAGAAGAAATAGGATTTCTGGTGTTTTAACAGATATCAGTGTGATTTTTAAAATTACATTATTTTTTTTTTGGTTAATATTTATTTTTGAGAGAGAAAGAAGAGTGAGGCAGAGCGCAGGAGGGAGAGGGGCAGAGAGAGAGGGAGACACAGAATCCGAAGCAGGCTCCAGGCTCCCAGCTGTCAGCACAGAGCCTGACGCAGGGCTTGAACACACAAACCATGAGATCAAGACCTGAGCCGAAGTCAGACACAACTGACTGAGCCACCCAGGCGCCCCATAAAAACTACATTATTTTAAAGTTTAATGAATTAATTTTATTCAAATTTTACTTTCATAAGTAATTTTGTGTGGCATCTATAGATCTCCCAATTTCCAAAGAAATCATACTATTCTTTTCTGGCCACCATTCTGTTTTCCTCCCCCTTCTCATGGCCAGATCTAGTACATACGCTGCCTTTCTGGTTCTTCTTCCCTCTGATCTTCTGAGACCTGGTTTCTATTCTCACGACCAGACTCTTGATCACTAGCCACTTTTGGCTCTGTTCAGTATCTGTCTTTTACTCTAAAGATTCTATTAAGCATTTTCTTTTTCAAATACTGCTATTCAAATAGTATTTAAAGCAAAAACAGGAGCAAAAATATGTCTCATTCAGCTAAATCAAACTGTAGAAGAGAGTCATTTTATTAAAAGTAAGTGTCCTAGAGTGAAACACTGTCATTTAACATGATGGTGTCTGTGTGGCAATGAAGCCTGAGGGGGAAGTTCCTAATCCCCTCTTCCTTTCCAGCTCCTTGCTGGGATGACTCAACTACCAAAATAACCTTGGCCCAGAGCTGGAGCCTGCAGGAGAGTTCTGACCTTGAGGTCAATAAAAAAGGCAACTGTGGGGGCATCACCAGGTGCCTGAGAAAGACAGAGACTGTAGAGAAGACCCCCCCCCACACACACCCAAGGTCATGGAGTTTTCTGGAGGGTTTTTTTGGGGGGGTTGGGGTGGGGGAGGGCATGCACAGCAAAAGCCAAGGGAGTTCACTAGGCGAGGAAAGAGGAGTGTCCCTGCCACTTGTTGTGTAAAGTTCTGGGAAATTCCATTTTTCACCCTGATGCCAGAAACAAAGTGGAAAATTACAAAATAGGGATAAAGACAGCTCATACATGAGAAGGACTTCCCCAAGCATATGTCACCCTCGCTGGCCCCACAAACCTATAGCAAACACCGACCAGAGAAATAAATATCCTTATCTTCCACTTCCTGTCAATTTTCTACTGGTCAAAAGGCCCCAACATCCTGCTCCCGACATGCATTAAAGCATCCACAAACACTAAAAGAGCAGGCAAAAAAAGAATCCCAAGTCCTTTAAGAGAATGCAGCAGCCCAGAAGGATGAATTATTAGTCAGCTCAGGCTGCCATAGCAAAAATGGCATAGGCTGAATGGCTTAAACAACAGAAATTTCTTTTCTCACAGATTAGGAGGCTGAAGTCTAAGATCAGAGTCTGACCAACACAGTCAGTTCCTGGTGAGGTTTCTCCTCTGGGCTTGCAGATGGCTCCCTTCTCACAGTGTCCTTACATGGTAGAGAGGAGCCAAGCTCTCTGGTGTCTCTTCCTATAAGGACACTTAACCTACTGGATCAGGACCCTACCTTTGTGACCTAATTTAACCTACTTCCACAAAAGCCCTATCTCCAAATACACAGGGGGTTAGGATTTAATATATGATATTGAAAGACACAATTCAGTCCATAGCAGTGAACACCAAGCCAAACAACTACAGTACTTGACTACAAAATAAAACTCCAAATTAAAACATAAGGCACAACACATGGAAGAATGTCACAAACATAAAGTGCAGTGAAAGAGGCAAACACAAAATATATACCATGATTCCATTAATACAATGTTAAGAAAAAAAAAATATCTACGGTGCTAGAAGTCAGGATAGTGGTCACCTTGGGAAAGAAGGGCAGACAGGTGATTAGACGATAGAAGGGAAGCTTCCGGAGTTCAAGTCATAGTATAGTTTTGCCCTGGGTCGTGGTTATGCAAATGTGTTTACTTTGTGCTAATTCATCAAGGTGTACACTTACAATGTGGGCACTTTTTCTGGATGTGTGTTGTATTTCAATAAAGAGTTTATTTTATTTTATTTTTTTTTTAATTTTTTTTTTTCAACGTTTATTTATTTTTGGGACAGAGAGAGACAGAGCATGAACGGCGGAGGGGCAGAGAGAGAGGGAGACACAGAATCGGAAACAGGCTCCAGGCTCTGAGCCATCAGCCCAGAGCCCAACGCGGGGCTCGAACTCACAGACCGCGAGATCGTGACCTGGCTGAAGTCGGACGCTTAACCGACTGCGCCACCCAAGCGCCCCAAGAGTTTATTTTTTAAAAAGTCAATCACGACTCTAAATAACCATAATGAAAAAAACAGTAGGTAACGTTTAAAACTGAAAAATAAGTAAGAGCATGCTATGTGTCAACTATACTTCAATAAAAACAATTTTTAAAGAATAAAAGCATGTTAAAGATATAGTAGTAAAACCTAAAGAATCAGTTTATATTGTACACCTAAAACTACTATAACACTGAATGTTAACTAGCTGGAATTAAAAATAAAACTTAAAAAAAAAAAAGGAATCCGTTTAGAAGACTGAAAAGTGACTATCTTGGAAGAGTAGGGAATGGAGGTGGGGGATCAAGGGACACTTTTTTTTAAACAAGCCTGTACTCTTTAAACTGTGTAATATATAACTTGAATAAGTAAGCAGATGTGGGGCACCTGGGTGGCTCAGTCAGTTAAGCATCTGACTCTTGATTTTTCCTCAGGTCATGATCTCATGGTACATGAGTTCAAGTCCTGCAGTGGGCTCTGTGCTGACAGCACGGAGCCTGCTTGGGATTCTCTCTCTTTCTCCCTCCCCCCCCCTGCCCCTGCCCCCCTCAAAATAAATAACTAAATGATTTTTCATAACCATAATGAGACATTTGGTTAAAGATAGCATCATATACATTTCTCTCTTCTCCCACGTGATGGCCCAGCTAAAAAATAAAGAATGACAAATAATGGCAAAGAGAATGAAGAGGTACCATCAGTATACAAGCGACTTTAAACAATTTCTGGAAAATAAAAATCTGAAGCACATGTGGCAGGGTGCATACAAGCCTAGGGTGTACTCAAAGAAGGCTACAATCCATGAAAAACTTAACTGAGGAAGTCACTTTGTGCTGTGTATGTGGAAGGTCCCAAGCTATATAAGAGCAACTTTCCTACTGGCTACCTGGAAGCTAAGCTGGGCACTTGACCAGCAGCTTCCATAAACCCCATCCTATGTAGAGGGCTCTCAGTTTGCTTCCTAGTGCTCCCCTCTTGAAAACATTAACAGTGAATCAAAAACCATCAGATATACAAGGAAAGCCTATGACTTTCCCTAATACCCTTCTCCACGTATCTGTTCAGGGAAAACACCAGATAACTGAGTCTTCTCTTTCAAAAACAGAGACAGTTGATTATTGTCGGGTATGGTAATTATGTTCTATAATGCCACTGTGGACACTGAATCAGCAAATACTGGAAGCACTGTTCCTAGAAGAAATACAGGGTTAGGCTCCTTTGGGCCCCGGATCATAAAAATTTTCACCAACTGATCAATATAACCTTGTTTTATGTGTGTTTCTCTTTAAGGACACCTTATTTACTACATATCATTGATTCGTTAACATAGAATTCTCAGCCAACAGCAGAATTTAATTCACATCTGAATGAGGCTTATCTAACATACGTGTTTTCTTTATCAGGCACAACACAGCCTTGCACTTAGAAACACTGGCCAGGGGGCACCTGGGTAGCTCAGTCGGTTAAGCATCAAACTTCAGCTCGGGACATGATCTCACAGTTCCTGGGTTCGAGCCCTGTGTCGGGCTCTATGCTGACAGCTTGGAGCCTGGAGCCTGCTTTGGATTCTGTCTCCCTCTCTCTCTGCCCCTCCCCCACTCATGCTCTGTCTCTCAAAAAATAAAATAAAATAAAAAACCCACAAAACACTGGCTAGTCCTTCAGGCCAACTCTTGGGGGCCATTTTAAACAGCAAAGTTGACAACAAAAAGCACAAAAATGCAAAAAACACGGACTACACAGACCACAAAAAGAGCATTTTTTATAGTACGAAAGCTGAAACAAGGCAGAGAACATCATCACCTTGTTGGAGCTCAACTGGGGATGCACACATTGGGCAATTCAAACTTTTTGATGCTTTGTGCATGTCCACAAATACTGCAAAAGCACCACAAGTATTGATTCTGGAATTACAAACAAATTGTAGTGAGTAGGTGAATTTACAAATAAGATCAACCATATCTGTCCTAGAGATGGGTGGT
Source organism: Prionailurus bengalensis (assembly GCF_016509475.1). Taxonomy (NCBI): domain Eukaryota; kingdom Metazoa; phylum Chordata; class Mammalia; order Carnivora; family Felidae; genus Prionailurus; species Prionailurus bengalensis. The sequence continues at coordinate 145,827,840 of NC_057355.1, read as the reverse complement.
GGTGACGGTTGCACAACAATGCAATTATACTTAATGCCACTGAACTGTACACTTAAAATGGTTAAGACTGTAGTTTTGTTATATACATTTTATAATAAAAGAGTGTAACAACTGTGTGATTAAGTGATTCTTAATTTGTACTAATTGGGTTAGGCGAGGCTTTTCTCTTTTTCTGCACACTAACTGTAAATACTCCACCTTCAGATTATACTAAAAGCCAGATGATCATCTTTATACTTTTCAGTTATACCTGTTATTGGAATACGAGGCTCTTTTGCCCTTCTGCTTGCTTGCTCGCTTCTAGATCTATTATTATTCATTTCCAACTGAAGCAAATTGTTCTGGGTATTAACGCTTTGTGGCAGTCACTATAGTTGTTTTGAATAAATGTTCAATTAATCATGCCCCCTCCTGCCACCAAATTCCTACTTGTTGAGTTTTAGCATAGTATCAGAGAACAATATTTGCAATCATCCCAAAGAAGAATTAAGATACTCCTCTCTTCTAGCTACCGTTTCTGTATGAGGTTAGATTTTCTTCATAAACTTCAACTGAAACAGTATACGGACGCAATCTGAATGCAGAAGAATGTATGAAAAATCCAGCTACCTTATATTAAGCCAGATACTAAAGAGATTTGCAAAAATTAAAACAATGTCACTCTTCTCAATAACTAGCTTTGAACAATAGAGTCTCTTTTCATAAAAATGTTATTTATATTAAATATAATAGGTCTGTCATTAAGTGAATTAAATACTTGAACTTTTTTAGTGTTAACTTCTAGTACAGTAAATATCAATATATATAACCCACGTAAACAAACACTTTTGGGGAGTCCTCACGTTGAGAGGTCTAAAGGCAACCTGAGGCACAAGGAGCAGAAGGACTGTTCTCCCCAGCGCAGCTGTGCACAGCCACTAAGCCTACTCGGAGGACCATGTGGAGGCCTAGAAAACTGCTTTGGAGGAAATTCTGAGGGACAAGACCCAGGATACAAGATTATGACCAAAAATATATTGAAAAAACATGCATATAAATATGGAGAATATACAAAAATAAAAATGGTATTCAGAATATGGTCATTGTGGTATTTTTTTCCTCTTCCAACTCTCCGAAGGCCATCTTCACCCACACAAAAAGTTGTGACTAAAATATATGACCATTAATCTAAAGTCGCAAGAAGTGGAACACATCCCAGGATGAAGTACTATGGTTTTATCATTCTTACAATCAATGACAAATGATAAACGAGGCTCCAGATCCAATTTTCCCCTTCTGGCTCCTTCAGTGCAGGAGGCAGGACACAGATGTGAGGAGGTTAACGACAGTCAAGGCACAAAGGCACAAGTGCACAGTAACAGGTTGAGAAGACAATAGTGGAAAAGATAGTTCAATAATTTTCTGAAAGAGAACAGAGAAAACTGTAACCAGAAACAACATGATTTGCCCAAAGGGCTCCAGATGGGCTTCAAACTTAGGAGGTTCTGAGAAACCACAAGCAACATTGGAGCTACTAGTAGGTCTAATTACAAGGTCAAAAGTCTGTATACACAATGTCTACTGCTCCCCAACCCAGCCAATAACCACTGGTTCCTTTTACTTTTTTTTTCTTTTTTAACCACTGGTTCTTTAGAGGCTGCAAATTTGTTCTTTGGAGAAGATGATGAGGTTCTGGACTCAAGGTGAATGGGCCCAGCAGAGGACAGGAATGAGGCATGGACATGAAACGGAAAATGAAGGGTCAGACTGCCACAGAGGGGTTGGACCACCAGCTCCTCCCAGGCAGAAGAGAGGATTCTCATTTAAAGAAATGAAATGGCCCCACGAGAAGAGATCTAAAGACTGGGGTCCTCCAATAAAAGCACCAGACAACTTCCAAAAGGAAAGCTCTGTGGTCAAACATATCCTATGCATGCAAACTCAGCTTCTGATCAGCTTCTGAAGGCTCCAACTTAAATACAAACAGATAACCAAAGATTACCAGATTCCAAAGAAAGTCTCTGTATGAAAGACAGTTACCAAGAAAGAATCCCAGAGAAAAGAGATACAGTGCAGGGAGCAAATTCTATTTAAAAAAAAAAAAAGAGGAAAGTCTTTACTATCCTCACGGGGAGTTAACAGAAGAAATAGCATTCATGACCCCAGAAATGGATGCTATACAAATAATCAGTGCACAAGAAAGCTGGGAGGATGAAGAGGGCATACACAGGGACACACATACACACAAATTTAACAGAAAGCTGGGAAAATGAAATTAAAGACATCCCCCAGAAAATAAAATAGAAACACAGAGAATTTTTTTTTCCCCAGAAAAAAATCAAGGTTCTTTTCCAAGAGATCTTACTAATCTCTGATTAATAAGAATTACAGAATAAAGACTTTTAAATAATAAATAAAATGAGACAATTCTCCAGAACTGAAAGACAAGAATCTCCAAATTGAAAGGGTCCAATAAGCAGCCAAGAACAATGAATGAAGACCAACTCCTTGGTACCTCACTGTGAAATTTCTGAACAGCAAGGATAAATGTGAAGAGTCTAAAAAGCTTCTAGAGAGGGGAAGAAAAAGTCACATACTTAAGCCACTTACATTGTTATACTCTAACCTCTGCAACTACCAAGATATGAAATCTCTTTATGACCTTAACTTTGAGTTTCCCACTTTCTAATCACCTCCTCTATGGTTCCCACCCACTCAATCTAGAACTCCAACCAATAACTGAGACCCCTGGGTGGCTCTGTGGGTTAAGTGTCCGACTCCTGGTTTCAGCTCAGGTCATGATCTCACGGCTTCATGGGTTCACACTCCACATCTGACTTTGCACTAGTAGTGCAGAGCCTGCTTGGGATTAGCTCTCTCTCTGCCCCTCCCCCATTTGCACTGTCTCTGTCTCTCTCAAAATAAACAAATAAACTTAAAAAAAATTAGAACTCCAGTAACTATTTGAACTCACCAGGATCCATAATCCACTGGTCCCACCATCTTCTTATGGATTGTCTTCCCACTCAAGTTATTTCCTATTCAAATCTGTAGTCCTTCATTGTAATCATTCCCTTAGATATTCCAAATCAATGCCCTTGCTCTGTTCCCATTTCACTACACTTAGTGTGACAAAAACCCCAACCATCTACAAATGCCAGGCTTGTGTCTGGGGTACCTGGATGTTGCTGGAGAGTAATTTCCAGCCACGGTGCCTATTCCCACTTTGAATCCATGATCGCTAACTTCAGGGAAGCCTTAAGGCTGCCTGGCAATTCTTCTAGTCCGTTCACTCTCCTGCTTGCCTGGTAATTACTATAACCTCTCACATGTCTAACACCTCCTGTCTCCTTGATAATCACACTCTTAGCTGATGATTTTGCTTTCCATTTTACTGAAAAAATAGCTGTGATGAGAAGAAAACTTCCACAGGCTCCCATACCACCATACAGAGCCCCTCACCTGTACCTATACAAGTATCCTCTATCTTTCTCCTGTTTCTATGGAACAACTGTCCACATCAAGGCCAACGCCTCCACCATCTCCTCTCATTCACTCAAACATCTCTCTGATAGCACCATCTTCCCTTTCTGTCAGATTATCCCCATTAATTGATAAACATGTTGGTATTTTGCCCATCCTTTAAAAAACAGTTTGGCCTGACAGTTCCCTGTAGCTACCCTTCTGTATCTTCATTACATGGTGGCAACATAAATCTATACAACTGTTACAATTCAGAAGACTGTACGTCAAAGGAAAAAGATGTATAATTTAAAAAATAGCAAAAACTTGCTTAATTTTGATGTCCAAAATGAGAGTTCAAAAGGTGCCCAGATACAAGATGTTATACAAATGTTACAGCATTTCCTTAACAACTAAGGAAAAAATTCCATTCACAACAGCAAAAAAAATTTTAAATACCCTGGAATGAACTTAAGAATTATGTAAAACTATTCACCTACTCAATAAAATTTATTTCTAACCCCCTTGAAAAAGAATTATGCAAAAACTTAGATGAAAAAAATTACAAACTCTGAAAACAAAATTGAGACACATTTCATATTCCTGTATAGAAAGGTTTGGTATCATAAAATAGCAAATTTCCCCCAGATCAGCTTACAAATTCAGTTAATTCCTATCAAAATTGATCTTACCGAATTTCCACTAAGACTATTTTTGGAACATGGCATCTTGATTCTAAAGTTCATTTAACACAGCAAATGGCAAGAAGAGATATGAAGTTTTTAAAAAATAATAATCCGTGGGAATGCAAAATGGTGCAGCCACTCTGGAAAACAGTATGGAGGTTCCTCAAAAAACTAAAAATAGAACTACCCTACAACCCAACAATTGCACTACTAGGCATTTATCCACGGGATACAGGTGTGCTGTTTCAAAGGGACACAGGCACCCCCATGTTTATAGCAGCACTATCAACAGTAGCCAAAGTATGGAAAGAGCTCAAATGTCCATCAACAGATGAATGGATAAAGAAGATGTGGTATATATATATACAATGGAGTATTACTTGACAATCAAAAAGAATGAAATCTTGTCATTTGCAACTACGTGGATGGAACGGGAGGGTATTATGCTAAATGAAATTAGTCAGAGAAAGATAAAAATCATTATGACTTCACTCATATGAGGACTTCAAGAGACAAAACAGATGAACATAAGGGAAGGGAAACAAAAATAATAATAAAACAGGGAGGGGAACAAAACAGAAGAGACTCATAAATATGGAGAACAAACTGAGGGTTATGGGAGGGGTTGTGAGAGGGGGGATGGGCTAAATGGGTCAGGGGCACTAAGGAATCTAATCTTGAAATCACTGTTGTACTAGATGCTACCTAATTTGGATGTAAATTGAAAAAAAATAAAAAATTAAAAAAAAAAAGAATAATCCTCAGAGCACTTAACCTACTCTAAAACATTAAAACGTACAATTCAAAGCTGCCATAATAAAATTACCGTAGTATGGGTACAAGACTAAATAAATATATCAGACATTAACCAAAAGACATATACGGGAATTTGGTAAGTGATAACACAGGTATCTTCAACCGGGGGAAAGAACAGATGATCCCAGGACAAGTGATAAACCACATGGGGGAAGAAAAATTAAAGCCCTACACTTCATACCAATCCCCCAAAATATATACCAAATGAATTAAACATTCAAATGGGATCCACAGGACTATTTGAAGAAGATATAGAGCCATTTTTTACATCTTGGGGCAAAGTAACTAAACCTTTCTTACCAAGTCATGAAACTCAGATTAGACATGAAACCCAGACAGATCAGACTGATATATGAAACACATAATGGGTTTAAATCATTAAGATTTTTTTTTTTTTTTGGGACAGAGAGAGACAGAGCATGAACGGGGGAGGGGCAGAGAGAGAGGGAGACACAGAATCGGAAACAGGCTCCAGGCTCTGAGCCATCAGCTCTGAGCCATCAGCCCAGAGCCTGACGCGGGGCTCGAACTCAGGGACCGCGAGATCGTGACCTGGCTGAAGTCGGACGCTTAACCAACTGCGCCACCCAGGCGCCCCAATCATTAAGATTTAAACGGGAAAAGAAAAATGGATAAAGGACACAAATAGGAAACTTATTTTAAAAAGAAAATATGAATGACAAAAATACATGAAAATATCAACCTGTTACCAAAAAGAAGCTTGCAAAAAATACATTTTTTTTGTCCATCAGATAAAAATGATCTATGTAGTATTAGTAAGGGTGCAGAAAAATGGATACTTTCATTCACTTTGATAGGATAATAAAATGCTGTAAAATTTTCTCAAAAGCAATTCACCAGTACCTATTACAATATCAAATATTCATCCTTTTTGACCTGGATATCCACTTGTAGGAATTTATCCCACAGAAACACTTAAGCAGAGTAGAGAGTTAAGAAACTTTCACTGCAGATGCTTACAGTAGCAAAAAATCAGAAACCACTCAACGCCCACTGACAGGGATAAACCACAGCAACAGCACACACGTGTAAGATAGAATGTGTCAGATCTATGAGCACTAAGATCCAGACACAATCAGATATGTTGCTAAGAAAGTTACCATTATAAAAAAAAAAAAAGTTGCCATTATATCCATGAGTCTCTTTTTGTTAAAATAAACAAAAAGTTAGTATCTATATAAAATACTGTGAGAATCTACACCAAACAAGTGATCCTCTTTGAGAAGAGAAATTTCAAGGAACTTGTACTTCCTACATAATGAATTTCCAGACTATAGAAATATAAATATTACATTTTCTAGGATTCTGGGTGATACCTACAGTAAGGGGGTGGGGATCGAGTAAAATAGTTTATTTTATTTATTTTACTTTTTCTTTAATGTTTATTTATTTCCGAGACACAGAGAGATAGAGCATGAGAGGGGGAGGGGCAGAGAGAGAGGGAGACACAGAATCCAAAGCGGGCTCCGGGCTCTGAGCTGTCAGCACAGAGCCTGACTCGGGGCTTAAACTCACAAACCGTGAGATCATGACCTGAGCCGAAGTCGGTTGCTCAACCTACTGAGCCACCCAGGCGCCCCTAAAATAGTTTAATTCAAAGTTAAAAAAAAAAAAGAAAAAGAAGAAAAAAAACTTTAAATTAAGTCACTCTGCTAGTCAGATTCAAGCTTTTTTGGCAAGAGAACCTACCAGATGTAAATACAGTAGGCCAAACTACAGCTAAGGAAAAAGTGAGAGGGTCTGTCTGGCCCATTCCTCTTCCAACCCACCATCTGCCCGTGTGAGGAAACTGGCCAAGCAACCACCTAGAGTTGTGGGGACTAAACTCAAGAAGTCTTGAGTTTCAGAAAGCTCTGCTCAGGGACAGCAAGGTAAGACCCTCCTCCGCTCATGCTGTTCATGGACTCGAAAAGCAGCCCAGGGATCTTCATAACAAGGAGTACTGACCATGGATTTGTCACCAAGTTGAGATGGAACGTGAACAGGCAAACTTTTGGTTCAAGTCTGTACTTAATATTCCAGTTAGTGTGGACCTGGGCTTCCAGCCTTCTTCAGCTCCCAGCACTCATGGAAAATGGGAATATCTGGAGGGCACACTGCAGCAGAGGCTGCTTCCAGACGAATGACTGGCCCCTGGCCCTGCTCCAGCAGCCCCGGGCATGGTGGGCTGTGGGCATCAATGCCATGACACGTCGGTAATGCTGTCATGGCATATCTATCAGGAGGCTCTGGTACAGGGAAAGCATTTCTTTAAAAAGCTTCCTTCAAAAGTATCATTACAGGGACACCTGGGTGGCTCAGTCGGTTAAGCGTCCAACTTCAGTTCAGGTCATTATCTCATGGTTCACGAGTTCCAGCCCCACATCGGGCTCTCTGCTGACAGCTCAGAGCCTGAAGCCCGCTTCTTCAGATTCTGTGTCTCCCTCTCTTTCTGCCCCTCCCCCGCTCACATTCTGTCTCTCTCTCTCTCTCAAAAATAAACAAACATTAAAAAAAATAAAATAAAATAATGAAGTATCATTACAATCATTCAACATATATTTACTAAGCACCTACTATGTGCCAAACGCTGTTAAGTACGGCTATCTGCCCTACAGACCAGAGAGGAAAGATGGGTAAATAAGCAGTTCCCATAAATGTAAACTGTGCTATCTGAGGGGAAGTACCAGGAATTTTAACCTGAGTCCCATACCTGGGAAAAGGGAGTCCATCAATGACTCCTTCCCAGAAGAAGTGGTTGCTACACAAAAGTGTAAAGTGCATTTCAGGCAGAGGAAATAGCAGGGATAGAGACCTAAATGCAAGAAGTCAAAGAAGCAAAACAGGTTCTGTATTGCACATGTGGAACATGTGGAGGGAGTCAATTCAGGAGTTTTAACAGGTGTATTTTTGATAAATACAGAATGCAGTTGAGCAGAAAGCCAATCATCACAAAAGTTAGGAAAGCATATGCCTTCCTGTACAACAGCCAATCAAACCTAGGCTATGAGAAAAGTTTCTTTGGTGAAATGAAGAAACTTCTTGGGCATAAAATCTATAAAAAGAGACAACACTCATGATTTCCAAGTACTGTGAGCTTATACATTAAGTTCCAAACAATTTTTATTCTGGTGGCAGAAAGAATATTAATCTGGTGGCAGTTCTTAGAACAAAACACTACCCACTTTGGCAAAAGCCAATTCGAACACTCAATGTAATACTACATTTAAAGACATGAGAAAGCAAAGGAACTCCCAGAAAATTAGTATGTAAATTTCTTGTTCTTAAAAACAATATTTAATTAGCTCAGAAATTAGCTCAAGTAATATATACATTCTCTTCCTCTCTCACATGGAACTGAACAAAGCAAATATCATAACAGAAATTAAACTTAATATTTACCTCTCTTCCTGTAAGGATGTGTCTTGCCAATTTCACTTTTGCAAAATTCCCCTTGCCGATTGTTTTCAACAGTCTGTAGTTTCCGATGTGAGGTTGTTCATCTGCACAGGAAGCTATAGAGTTTCTACACCGAGCTCCAGAGCGCCCAGTGCGAGAGGTAACTTCTTGCCGCCCATCTCCATGTGACGTGTGCTACAATATAACATACATAAAAATAAGGAAATGAGAGAACACATGGTACCTGCCAAGTTTTAAGAGCCCCTAGTTGAAGAAAAAAAACACGGCTGCTTTAATTTTAATCCTAACGTATCTAGCACTTTAAAGGAATTTGCCCACGATATAAATTTATGAGGAAAACAAGCAAATGCCAAGAAGAAAAATATCATCAAGGGTTGAAGTGGGTGTTCAGAAGGAAATGAGATATTTTTTGTATGTGGTTGTAACATAAAATAGGAGTAACAAGGCTGCCTTATAATCATAAAGAATGTAACTTTCCCATAGCTATTAAATGCACCAGCACATATGATCCTTCACCAGATGAGGATACTTTTGTGATTTATTCACTGCCACATCACTACTTAGTGAGAAATCCAAAGAGAATATAATTTAGGAACTGGAACACGGCAGTATATAAAACAAAGTCCTGTCCCGCCGAGCGAGGTATGTATCAAGTGGTTTTACTATTTACACAACAAAAATACAGTCACTAAAATTGTACTAGCCACAATATGGTTTAAAAAAGCTTGTGTAATGTAAATGTATTTTCTAATTTACATGTTTTGTAAATTCAGCTTTTCATACATTAAGTTTTCTAGCGTGAGACACAGTTAAATGGAGAAAACATTAACTTACATCCAAGTCAACTGTCTTCTATTACACATAAAATAGGAATATTAAAAGAATCTTAAGATTCATAGGCATCCAAAGTTTGTACCTTTGCTTATGTTACTCTTACTCAATCTACTTATAATTAAAGAGTAATTTCTTAGCATCAACCAGATGTAACCTTCAGGAGGACAAGGATTTTTGTCTGTTTTGTTCATTATCAGATATTCCTAGAACTTGGGAGCAGTGACTGACACAGAGTAGCTGTGCAATACATTGTTGCTGAATGAATGCTAAATGAATTCAAGGCCTTGTGTGATCTAATCCATTCCTCCTTTCTGGCTATATCATCCACTCTTCTCTAGGATGGTCCTAGTCCCTCAATTTGAATGCCCTTTCTTCTCTTCAAACCTAAGATTCCTACTCATCCCCTTATGTTTGGATCATTTGTCACCATCTTTATGAAGCCTCCTGTGACTTTTCTTGCATCTAATTAGTTTCTTTTTCTTCTCCTTTGGGTTCCAGGGGTACTTTGTATCTATCTATATTATGCTACTTTGTTGTGGACAATACTATTAGCCACCATATTAGCTCTTTTGCTTCTGAGTTTGTGGAGGATCCCACTGATTTCACCTAGGAACTCAGACCCTCTTCCCTCATTTGAGTTGGCCCAGCCATGTCCCTAAGTTTAGCCAATGACATACAAATGAAAATGACATGTCATTCCCATGCAAAAGCATTATTTGTCAGTGTTTGACTTCAGCCATCGTTTGCTCTCCTGAATCCTAAGCATTGCCCAAAGACAGAAGCCCTCAGGGCCAAATTATCCTGGACAGGGAGATCAATCTTCGTAGAGCCAACAAGCCCTCAGGCAAACTGTTTAAACAAGGGTTTTTACTGTGTTAAACCACTAAGATTTTGATTGTGTATGTTACTACAGCATAACACAACCTAAACTAATACACTTATGCAAATAAACAATCATAATACAAAGCCAAAAGAAACCTGCATTTCCCTGTTAGATTATAAACTCATACAACAGATTTAAATACCTGTTAAATTTGTAATATATGTTAAATTATAATTTGTTAAATTACAATAGGGTTAAACTTAGTATATTTAGTAAAGTATACTAAACTTCAGTATATTTAAATTGTAGTATCTGTAAATTTGAAATATCTGTTAAACTGTAATTTGTTAAACTACAATAGGGTTAAACTAAGTATATTTAGTTTGGTGTTTCCTTACATAAAGTCCTTAAATTAAAAAATCGGGGGGGGGGGGGAGGCTGGCTAGCTCAGTGGGAAGAGCACACTACTCTTGATCTCAAGGTTGTGAGTTTGAGCCCCAAATTGTGTAGAGATTACTTAAAAATAAAATCTTTAAAAAATAAATCTGGGGTGCCTGGGTGGCTCAGTCGGTTAAGCCTCCGACTTCGGCTCAGGTCATGACCTCACAGTTTGTGAGTTTGAGCCCTCCATCGGGCTCTATGCTGACAGCTCAGAGCCTGGAGCCTGCTTCAGATTCTCTCTCCTTCTCTCTCTGCCCCTCCCATGCACGTGCTCTGTCTCTCTCTCTCTCAAAAATAAATAAACGTTAAAAAAATTAAAATAAATAAATCAATCTAACTCGGCCATCAAAAAGAATGAAATCCTGAGGCGCCTGGGTGGCTCAGTCAGTTGAGCCTCCAACTTCCGCTCAGGTCATGAACTCACGAGCCCCACATCGGGCTCACGTGATTTCACTCATGTGGGATTTAGGAAACAAAACAGATGAATATATAGGAAGGGGGGGAAAAAGGGAGAAAAGCAAGCCATAAGAGACTCTTAACAATAGAGCAAACAAACTGAGGGTTGATGGAGGAAGGTGGGTAGTGGATGGGCTAAATGGGTGATGGGTATTAAGGAGGGCACTTGTGATGAGCACTGGGTGTTATATGTAAATGATGAATCACTAAATTCTACTCCTGAAACCAGCATTATACTGTATGTTAACTAGCTAGAATTTAAATAAAAATGGGGGGGGGGGGGAATCTAATGTATTTAACTTAAAAAAATTCTCTCAAAACAGACACAAATTATTTATCAGGGATATACTGGCATATAGTTTTCTAGTAGTGTCTTTTTCTAGTTAAACCTGATTTCTTAAGTAGGCATCTCAAATTTCAGGTTTGTGCTTTACCAGAAAGACAGAAAAGCAAACCCGGAACCATATTTAACTATGTTAAAAAAATTAAAGATTATTTTTGGGGGGTGTATGTGCGTCTAAGGTATATTCTAATTTGTGTCTTGGTCATATAATAAATTATATGGTTCTTACATATGGACACATTTTCAAGAGCTAGTATGTATAACATAAAATGGAATGCATTCCCAATTTATTTTCTTACTGCTTCTTATGTTAGTGTTGATACAGCCCTGTAACAGTTACTAGAGCTTCTACTTGGCTTTCATTTTATTCATCCCATGCTTCTATCAATGGCCCTAAAGAAAAATTGTTTCTAGGGGAGCCTGGGTGGCTCAGTCAGTTAAGCATCCGACTCTTGGTTTCAGCTCAGGTCATGAGCTCAGTTAATGAGTTTAGGCCCTGCGTCAGGCTTTGTGCTGACACCATGGAGCCTGCTTGGGATTCTCTCTCTCTCCTTCTCTCTCTGTCCCTCTCCTACTCTCTCTCTCTCTCTCTCTCAATAAATAAACTAAAAAAAAAATTAAGAAAAAAAGAAAAAAGTTTCTAATCTTATACCACTCAATGTGCTATACTAAACAATTAACCAAATAATTCTGAATTCTTTACTATTAGCCAATTATTTCATGCATAAGGGTTTTTTTTTTCTCCCTATGGAGCCAGTAAACAACCCAAGGGTAAAAAAGGAAAAATGCTATAGAATTCTTCAGTATTCACATTACATTTTGTGGCAGCACTAAGCATGTTAACAGGTACTCTAAGCTGTTAAATTCAAGTCTTAAAGATTAAAGGAGCCCTGAACCTTCTCTCTCCCATGGAGTTGAGCTGATACCACTTCATCCACCAGAAAATTAGAATATGTACACTGCTACTGAAAATAACCAGAAGCAAACCAAAGACAGGAGATTATTAACAAATTTATAAAGCATCCATTTGCAAACTAAAACCTTTACTGCAGAAAATTTAAATTTCCAGGTAATATATTAGAGAATGGGGCAAACATTATAGTTATATACTCAATATCCATTTCTCCCTTCTTCATTACCAAGAGAAGCTGGCTGGGTATTTGATGAGGCAACAAGACCAACTAAATAATTGTTTTCTCAAACGTGTCTGTAGCTAGGGGCACCTGGGTGGCTCATTCGGTTAAGCATCTCGGTTCTGGCCGGTGCTCATTAATGAAAACATACCGGTGGGGGGCAGGACAGGGGCAGTTCTGGGAAAACTTTTTGTTTCTCACAAAGGGGCACAGATACACTAGTACAGTCCCTTCTTTCTCTTTCCTTCAATGCAACCATAACTGCAGATGTATAAGTTATCTTGCAGCCAAAAGGTCTCAAACACGAAAGAAAATTTTTTATTTTTATTTTAAGTAGGCTTCACACGCAGCACAGAGCCCAACGTGAGGCTTGAACTCACCATCCTGAGATCAAGAGTTGGAAGCTTAACCGCCTGAGCCACCCAGGCACCCAAGAAAATAGTATTTTTAAAAACCACCAGCTCTGGGGTGCTTAGGTGGCTCCAACTTCGGCTCAGGTCATGATCTAGAGGTTGGGAAGTTTGAGCGTTCCATCAGCTTGCTGCTGTCAGAGTATAGCCCGCTTGGGATCCTCTGTCCCCCTACCTGCCCCTCCCTGCTCTCTCAATCTCTCCCCAAAATAAATAAAATCTGGGGCGCCTGGGTGGCTCAGACTCTTGATTTCAGCTCAGGTCATGATCTTACGGTCTTTAGGATTACAAGCCCCGTGCTGGGCTTTGCACAGACAGTGCAGAGCCTGCTTGGGATTCTCCCCCCGCCCCCGTCCCTCCCCCCCCCCAATAAATAAATATTAAAAAAAAGTATTAAAATATATATATTTTTTAAAAAATAAATAAAAACCACCAACTTCAATATTATACTGCTGAACCAAAGCTAGAAACTATGTATGTTTCTTTTGTGAGAAAAGCAAACCCCTATTTGGTTAAGCCATTATGTTAGAGTTTATTACTTTCAGTCAAAGCACTACTGTTACAGAGCTGTATCAACACTAATGTAAGAAGCAATAAGAAAAATGAATGGAGGAGTGACTGGATGGCTCAGTCAGTTAAGTCTCTGATTATTTCGACTTGGGTCAGGATCCCAGTTTCTTGGGACTGAGCCATATGTCAGCTCAGCACTGAGCACGGAGCCTGCTTGGGATTCTCTCAGAAAAGGAAAAGGAAAGGGAAAAGGAAAGCGAAAAGGAAAAGCAAAAGGAAAAGGGAATAGGAATAGGAATAGGAATAGGAATAGGAATAGGAATAGGAATAGGAATAGGAATAGGAAAAGGAATAGGAATAGGAAAAGGAAAAGGAAAAGGAAAAGGAAAAGGAAAAGGAAAAGGAAAAGGAAGAAAAAGGAGGAAAAAAAAAGAAAGAAAAAGAAAAATGAATGGAGAATGCATTCCATTTTGTTATGTTCTTTAAAAATGTATCCATATTTAAGAGCCATAGAATATAAATCATATAACCAGAAGATACAAATGAGAATATACCTTAGACACACATCAAAAAGGTTTTTTTTAATTATTTTTTTTTAACATTTATTCATTTTTAAGAGACAGAGACAGAACATGAGTGGGGGAGAGGCGGGGAGAGGGGAGAGAGGAGAAGGGAAAGGGGAGAGGGGAGAGGGGAGAGGGGAGAGGGGAGAGGGGAGAGGGGAGAGGGGAGAGGGAGGAGAAAGACAGAATCTGAAGCAGGCTCCAGGCTCTGAGCTGTCAGCACAGAACCTGACACGGGGCTCGAACTCACAGACCGTGAGATCATGACCTGAGTGGAAGTCAGATGCTTATCCAACTGAGCCACCCAGGCACCCCCACCAAAAAGTTTTTTAATTTTAATTTTTTTAGCATGATAAATATGGCTCTGGGCTTACCATTGTATCTATCTGGTAAAGCACTAATCTTAAATTTGAGAAGCCTACTTAAGAAATCAGGTGTAAGCAGAAAAGAACACCATTAGAAAAGAAAACTATAGGCCAATATCCCTGATGAATATGGATGCAAAAATTCTCAATTCTCAATACTAGCAAACTGAATTCAGCAGCACGTTAAAAGGATCATTTACCAGGGCACCTGGGTGGCTCAACTGGTTAAGTGTCCAACTCCTAATTTTGGCTCAGGTCATGATATCACTGTAGTGGGATCAAGCACTGAGCATGGAGCCTGCTTAAGATTCTCTCCCCCCCCCCCTCCCAATCTCTTTGCCCCTCACCTGCTCATGTTTTCTGTCTCTCTTTCAAAAAAAAACAAATTTAATTTAAAAAATACACACACACACACACACACACACACACACACACACACACACACACACGTAGGATCATTTACCATGATCAAGTGGGATCTATCTCTGGGATGTAAGGATAGTTCACCACATCAATCAATGTAACATATCACATTAACGGAATAAAAGAAAATAATCATGTAATCATCTTGATACACACAGAAAAAGCATCCAACTTCTGACAAAAGTCAACATCCATTCATGATGAAAACTGTTAACAAACTGGGCACTGAAAGAACATATCTTGACATAAAAAGTCCACATATGAGCAGCTCGCAGCTAACATCATACTCAATGGTGAAAGGATAAAAGCTTTTCCATTACGTTCAGGAAAAAGACAGGGTTGCCCATTCTTACCACTTCTATTGAACATAACACTGGAAGTCCTAGTGGGAGCAATCAAGCAAGAAAAAAAAAAAAATAAAGGTATCAAAACTGGAAAAGAAGTAAAATTGTCCCTGCAATGTCCTTGCAAAAGACATGATTTTACAGAGGTGCCTGGCTAGCTCAGTCAGTAGAATGTGTGACTCTTTTATTTTTATTAATTTTTATTTTTTTTTAATTTTATTTATTTATTTTTTTTATTTTTTTTTCCGACGTTTTATTTATTTTTGAGACAGAGAGAGACAGAGCATGAACGGGGGAGGGGCAGAGAGAGAGGGAGACACAGAATCGGAAACAGGCTCCAGGCTCTGAGCAGTCAGCCCAGAGCCTGACACGGGGCTCGAACTCCCGGACCGCGAGATCGTGACCTGGCTGAAGTTGGACGCTTAACTGACTGCGCCACCCAGGCGCCCCCTAATTTTTCTTTTTTTTGAGAGCAACAGAGAGAGAGTACACACACACACATGATTGAAGTGTGAGGCACAGAGGGAGAGAGATAATCCCAAGCAGGTTCCACACTCAGCACAGAGCTAGACGCCGGGCTCAATCCCATATCCCTGGGATCATGACGTGAGCCAAAATCAAGAGTCAGAAGCTCAACCCAATGAGACACTCAGGTGCCCCAGAGCATGTGATTCTTGGTATCGGGAGTAAGTTTAAGTTCAAACCCCACGCTGGGAGGAGATATTACTTAAAAAATAAAATCATTTAAAAAAAACAAACATGATTTTATATATAGAAAACCCTAAAGACTCAACTGAAAAACGGTTAGATCTAACCAATGAATTCAATGAAGTTGCAAGATAAAAAAAATTAAATTAAAAGATCAGTAGTGCTGGGCATCTGGGTGGCTCAGTTGGTTAAGCATCCAACTCTTGGTTTTGGCTCATGTCATGATCTCATGTTTTCATGAGTTTGATACCTACATAAGGCTCTGTGCTGACAGTGCAGAGCCTGCTTGGGATTCTCTCTCTCCCTCTCTCTCTCTGTCCCTCCCCCATTCATGCTGGCTCTGTCTCTCTCAAAATAAATAAATAAGCTTTAAAAACACATTTTAAAAAATCAGTAGTGTTTCTATACACTAATGAGATTTCTGAAAAAGAAATTGATCCTATTTACAACAGCATTGAAAAGAATGAAATACTTAGGAATAAATTAAGGTGAAAGATCTCTATGCTGAAAATTATAAAGACACTGATGAAAGAAATTGAAGACAATACAAATAAATGGAAAGGTATCCTGTGTTCACGGGCTGGAATTAATATTGTTAAAATGTCAAAACTACTAACAGCCATCTACAGATTCAATGCAATCTCTATCAAGATTCCAATAGCCTTTTTTACAGAAGTAGGAAAAATGCTCCTAAAAAATTTATATGGAACCACAAAGACCTCAAACAAAGAAATATTGAGAAAGAGCAAATCAGGAGGTATCACACCTCCTGATTTCAAGCTATATTATAAAGCTATACTATGATAATGAACAGTATGATAATGGCATAAAAACAAATAGACCAGAATATAATTGAGAGCCCAGAAATAAGCCCAAACATATAAGGTCAACTAATATTTGACAAGGAAGCCAAGAATACTGAATGGAGAAAAGACCATCTCTTCAATAAAAGATACTAGTATAACTGGGTACTCATATGTAAAAGAATGAAACTGGATCCATATGTTATACCACTCACAAAAGCTAATTTGAAATGGATTAAAAACTTAAATGTAAAGGGGCACTTGGGTGTCTCAGTCAGTTAAGTGTCTTTGTTGATTTCGGCTCGGGTCGTGATCTCACAGTCTTGGGATTGAGCCCTGTATTGGGCTCAGTGCTGGGCGTGGAGCCTGCTTGAGATTCTCTCTCCCTCTCCTCTCCCTCTGCCCCTCCCGTTTGCACACACACAGGCATACACGTGGGCTCTCTCTCTCTCTGTAAAATAAAAATTAAAGTCATTAAAAAGCACTTAAATGTAAGACCTGAAACCATGAAACTCCTAGAAGAAAACATAGGAACAGAGCTCCTTGATATGGGTCTCAGTAATGATTTTTTGGATGACACCTAAGGCACAAGCAACAAAATAAAAAATGAACAAGTGAGACTACATCAAACTAAAAAGCTTCTGCACAGCAAAACAAAACATAAATAAAGTGAAAAATAACCTATGGGATGGTAAAATATTTGCAAACTATATATTTGATAAGGAGTTCATATCCAAAACATATGAAGAACTCATATAACTCAATAGCAAAAAACAAATAACCTAATTAAAAATGGGCAAAAGACTTGAATAGAGATTTCTCCAAAGAAGATATACAAAAAGCCAACAGGTACGTGAAAAGATGCTGAACATGACTACTCATTAGGGAAATGCAAATAAGAACCACAATGAGATATCAGTTCACTCCTGTCATAGTGGCCGTAGCCATAATCAAAAAGACAAATAATAGTATGGATGTAGAGAAAAGGAAACCCTTGTGTACTGTTGGTGGGACTGTAAATTGGTATAGCCACTGTGGAAAACAGTATGGACAACCCTCAAAAAATTAAAACCAGAACTACCATATGATGCTGCAATTCCACTTCTGAGTATATATCTAAAGATAACAAAAACACTATCTGCACTCCATGTTCACAGCAGCATTTATGTACAGTAACCAAGACATGGAAACAACCTAAGTGTCCATCAATGGACGAATGGATAAAGAATTGTGGTAAGTATTCACAATAAAGTATCATTCAGCCATTAAAAAAAAAAAAAAAAACACAACAAGGAAATCCTACCATTTGTAACAACATGGACAGATCTTGAAGGCATTATACTAAGTGAAATAAATCAGAGAAAGACAAATCCTGTACGATCTCACTTACATGTGGAATCCAAAAGCAAAACAAAAACAAGAAAACAAACCCAAACTCATAGAAAAAGAGATCAGAATTATGGTTACCAGAAGAAATGAGTAGGGAAGGGGGATCTGAGGGAAGATGGTCAAAAGGGACAACCTTGCAGTTAAAAGGTAAGTAAGTACTAGGGATGTAACGTAAATCATGGTTACTACTGCTAACACTGCTATATAATATATAGGAAAGTCGTAAAAAAAAAAAAAAGTGTAAATCCTAAGAATTCTTACCACAATGAGAAATTTTTTTCCTTTATTAATTTCTTCTTTCTTTTCTTCTTATTGTTATCTATACGAGAAGATGGATGTTAGCTGAACATATTGTGGTACTCAATTCTCAATGGACATAAACCAATACCTTAAACTTATACAGTGATGTATGTCAATTACTTCTCAATACAGATGGGGGGGGCGGGGGGGGATGGGATCAGGTTTAAAAGTTAAAAAAAAAAACAACTTTACATCATGTTTCAACTCTTCCTAAATAAACCTTGGTCCCTTTTGTAAAAACACAAGACGTGCCCGCCCACGCATCCTTTCTAATCCTTAAAATAACAAACCACCTCCTTAACACAAGGGCAGGTTTTTCAAATGTAAAAAAATCTACAAAGCTAAATTGTGACAATAAAGGGCTGTCCCCCACGTATTTTGTACTTTTAGAGATATTCATAAAATCAAATTTCACTTTTGAAAGCAGCAGGGCGATTATTACATTCACTGCAAAAAAAAAAATATTTCATAAGATTGAACAATTTGTGATTTAAAAAACTCTTAGCAAACAAGAAACAGAACAGAACTTCTTTACTTTGATAAAAATCTTGGACCAAAACCTTCAGCAAATATTACACTAATGGAGAAACTTTAGAATCATTTCTTGAAAATCAGAAACAAGACAAAGGTGTCTATTATCACTACCATTATTTAACATAATACTAAAGGTTATGGCCAATACTTGAAGGAAAGAAAAAAAGTAAGATATGAGAATCAGAAGGAAAGAGATAAAACTGTAACTGTTTGTAGATGATATGATCTAACTACAAACCAACAGAATCAGAAATACCACTGGAACTCATGAGAGTTTGGCAAGATACAAGATCAACCTATCACATTTCTCTGCACTGGCAGTAACCTGCCACAAAATTTAACAAAAAAATAACCATATCAATAAAAACTATAAAGCAGGTAGAAACTAACTTAATCAAAAAGAATATGTAGAAGCTCTTTGGAGAAAGCTTTAAATTTTTAATGAAAGACCTAAAAGATACTCAAACAAATGGAAATTCCATGTTCATGGATAGATACTATAAATTCTACCCAAATTAACCTACAAGTTCAAGGCAATTTCAATTAAAATTTCCAATCAGTAGTTCTTGAGCATTTTTTTTAATGTTTATTTCTTTTGAGAGAGAGAGAGAGAGAGAGAGAGAGAGAGAGAGAGAGAGAGAAAGAGGGTAAGCAGAGGAGGGGCAGAGAGAGAGGAAGACAGAGAATCCAAAGGAGGCTCTGCTGTCAGCACAAAGCTGGACTCGGGGCTCGAAACCACAAACCATGAGATCATGACCTAAGCCAAAGTCGGACAGTCGCTCAACCGACTGAGCCACCCAGGTGCCCCAAGTAAAAAAATTTTTTTAATTTTCTAGTAATTTTAATCTTACTCTGACGTTTACATGGATGAATAATTGCCAGGTCAGCCTCAAAAAAAGAGTTAAAAAAAAAAAGAAAAAGGCTCAGAAACAAAAAGCGATCTAAGTTAGTTAACACAAGCATAACAAAACATATCTATATAATGTACCCTCTTTTTTTTTAATTTTTTTTTTAATGTTTATTTATTTTTGAGACAGGGAGAGACAGAGCATGAACGGGGGAGGGTCAGAGAGAGAGGGAGACACAGAATCTGAAACAGGCTCCAGGCTCTGAGCTGTCAGCACAGAGCCCGACGCAGGGCTCGAACTCACGGACCGTGAGATCATGACCTTAGCTGAAGTCCGACGCTCAACCGACTGAGCCACCCAGGCGCCCCTCATGTACCCTTTTAATAGCATACACTAAGAGAGACACATCTTTTGTGTGGTATTCTTACCAAAAATATATAACCTTAATTGTGAAAAAACATCTGACAAACTTAAACGGAGATATATTCCACAAAATAACTGACCAGTACTCATCAAAACTGTCAAGGGCATAAAAGACAAAGACAGAGGAACCATTACAAATTGGAGAAGACTGAGACACAATAACTAAACGCAATGTGGGATCTTTGATTAGATCCTAGAAGAAAAAAAGAACCCTGGAGAAAAACTGGTGAAAATTCAAGTTCTGTCGTCGTCGACAAGTTCTGTCGTCGTCGTCATCATCGTCGTCATCATCGTCATCATCATCATCATCAACAGTATCAGACCAATATCAATTTTCTGGCTTTCATAACTGAGCTATGGTTAGAAAGGTGTTAACATTAGGGGAATGTGAGTGAAAGGCATACATGAACTCTGTACCACTTTGGCAATTTTTATTTAAGTCTTAAATTATTTCCAAATAAAAAGTTCAACAGATAAGATGTACACATAGATACACAGATTAAGAAGATTAACATCGACTGTGAAGCCATAGTAATTAAAGAGAACAGAAAAACCTAAGGGGTATGGGCACAACGGAAAAACAGACCTGTGCACCAGAATATAAAACTAAATGACATGAGTACATGGGAACCTTAAGATACAATGAAAGGGGCCCTATAAACCAGAGGGGAAAGGATAGATTGCAGAGTAGACAGCAGTGGGAAAACTGGTTCACCTTATCAGCCGGGGGGGGGGGGGGGGGTGTACAAAACTAGATCCCTACCAGAGAAAGGCTATGTCTCCAGGGATTAAAAACCTACATGTGAAAAGTAAAATGATACAAGGTTAACAAATGAAATATAAGAGAATATCCTTGTGATCCAGGTATTTAAGTAAAACTTCAAAAGCACAAACACAAGGCAAAATTTATATTGGTTACACCAAAATCAACAATTTGTTCAACGAAGGGCATTATAGAAAGATGACAGAAGATATGTGCAATGTCCACAACCTACATCAGATTAACATCTAGAAAACCAAGAATACCCAAGAATCAACAAGGAAAAGACAACACAAAAGAAAAATGGACAAAGGAAAAACAGCAATTACAGAACACCCCAAAAGCCAAAGTATATATAGACCTAATAAAAATCAAAGAGAAATACAAGTTTACAATGAGATATCACATTACACCCAACAGGCTGGTAAAAAATTAAAGCTGGATAATGCTAAATGTTGGCAGGAACCAGGGATACTATGCACGACTGGCAGGAGTGTGGATTGATTTAGCCACCCAGAAGGACAAGTTCTGGCCCTATCTGTATTTCCTGTGACAGAGCAAGTCCACTCCTAGCTACCCCAAGAAAGTCTTACACGGCTCCATAAGGGACATGGATAAAGATACTCATGGTAGTATTTTGTGGCTGCAGGAAGTGGAATGTCTAACCCTGAGGAGCAGACAGGTTGAGTATAGATCACCACCCCACAGGTAGATAGATCACCACCCCACAGACTGCTAAGCAGTGGTCAGAAAACAGATTAGACTCATAGATGAGATACATACAGTATTTACACGAGGTGCCAGATGTATACTTTGTAAGAGCACATACATGTACACACATTACAGCATATTAAACAAACTATGGGGAATGAACTATGGGGATTAACAAGAATAAATAAGACAAGGGCTTCACACTGACCTATAAAGATAACGTGGTGGCACCTGGGTGGCTCAGTTGGTTAAGCGTCTGACTTCGGCTCAGGTCATGATCTTGTGGTGCAGGAGTTCAAGCCCTGAGGCAGGCTCTGTGCTGACAGCTCAGAGCCTGAGCCTGCTTGGAATTCTGGGTCTTCCTCTCTCTTTGCCCCTCCCCCGCTCACTTTCTGTCTCTCTTAAAAATAAACATTAAAAAAAAAAGATAATGTGACTTTTTGCAGCTGAGTTTACAAAAAAGGCTTCTAAGAATATGAACAACAGAAATGGGAAACTATTACTGCTCATATCCACAAATTCAGTGAAACTGGTTTCATTTTTAATAAAATATTATTGCTGTAACAGATAAACTAATCATAACAGACTGAAAAATCATTTACTCGTCTAATCCCCAAAAGGACTACAGGCACAAATAAATTGTGGCTAAAGAAAAATTTCACTCAGTAGCTTTTGACCAGTTAACTATAAGCTAAGCAACTATTAAGTGACAGGCACTACAGAGTGATGAAATAAAGGATGGTGCCAAACCTTCAAGGTACTCCTAACCTACCTGAAGAGCTAACATGTGGAATAATAACTAAAACAGAAGGCAATCCCTGCCCCACTGAGAAAATCAGAGAGTAGGTACTCTTAAGTGCCATCCGTCTATGTTATTTTCAATTTTCTAGTAGAAACACTAAAAAACGTTATCAACAGGTTAAATTAATTTTAAGATTTTATTTAACCCAATATATTCTCAAATATTTCAACACATAATATAAAAAGATTAAGACTGCATATTCTTTTTTTCACACTGTCTTTAAAATCTGTATATATTTCATCCTTACAGAGCCACATTTCAAGTGGTCAGCAGCCACATGTGGCTAATAGCTACTGTGTGGGATAATGTAGTACTAAGCACTCAGGAGGTGATCACATTTGAGTGAGATGAAAGAAAAAAGGTATCTTATGAAGGGATAATCTTTAAAGGATAAGTAGTAGAGTTCTAATGAAAGACAAAGGTTATTTCAAGCCAGGCACTAGTACAAGGAAACCTAGGAAAACGTGGGGGGTGGGGAAATGATCCCCTCCCCTGCCCCCCCCCCGCACCCCAACCTGCATGTCAAACCACTTTCATCTCTCACAACTCTCTCATTTCATGGGACACTAACACTGGTGGGGGGGGGGGGGGGGGGGACACTTCATTTCCTTGACATCATGATGGCTGACAATTTATCCTTATGCTCCTGACTAGGCTGTCCTTTCTGCCTTGCTCTGCTCTCCATCCCCAACCCTTAGCTTAATTAATGCCTACACCAAAGTACTTGACTATGAGTTCCTTGTGGGCAAGAATAGTCTCATCTCTGTATTCTCAGAATACAGGACCTGGCAACTAGCAGGTGTGAAATCACTGGGTAAACAAATAGCTAAGCAGAACTGTCTGGCTAGAGTATTAAGGTTATACAGATGAGCAGTTGGAAACAACAAAGCTAGAAAGGTGGATCAAGAATTAACCTCCAAAAGTTTAAAAAAAAAATTTTTTTTTAATGTTTGTTTATTTTTGAGAGAGACAGAGACAGAATGCGATTGGGTTAGGGGCAGAGAGAGAGGGAGACACAGAATCTGAAGCAGGCTCCAGGCTCCAAGCCATCAGCACAGAGCCCAACGCGGGGTTCAAACCCACAAACCCATCATAAAATTCTCATCACAAGAAAAAAAAAACGAAGTATGTATGGTAATGAATATTAATTATTATACTTATTGTGGTGATCTTTACACAATCAATACAAATAGTGAATCATGTAGCACATCTGAAACTAATAAACCAATATGGAGGTTATGTCAATTACATCTAAAACTTAAAAAAACAGTGAAATAAATTTTTAAAAGATGAGGCATAGATCAGTGAATTGGTCATGATTAAGTTACTTGTATTTGAAAGCTAGTTTTACATTTTTTTTTCAATGTTTATTTTTGAGAGAGAGAGAGAGAGAGAGAGAGCGCGCGCGCGCAAGTGAGCAAGCGAGCAGGGGAGGGGCAGAGAGGGGGAGACACATAATCCAAAGCAACTCCAGGCTCTGAGCTGTCAGCACAGAGCCTAACATGGGGCTCGAACCCACAAACCGTGAGATCATGACCTGAGCTGAAGTTGGATGTTCAACTGACTGAGCCACCCAGGCGCCTCTGAAAGTGAGTTTTAATTACAAGTATGTAATTAACATAACTCCAAATCCCAACTTCTTGTATGTTTTGTTGTTGTTGTTCCTTCTTTTTTGCTCCGCATCTTGTCCACTCTACCTCAGACATGTCTTCAGATGTACTCCTTCAACTGGTCTTAGGCTCCCATCTTTCTCTCTCCCTTCCAAGCCCAGACACTATCCATCAGTTCTCCCTTTAAGAAAGCAGTCTGAGGTTTTAAAAAAGGAGAAAGGAGATGATCTTGCTGGCATAACTACAGAGGGGAGAAGCTAAGGATACAGGGATAGAGATGAGAAGACCAGTAAAAAGACCATCAACATTAACGACAGCTAACATTTATCTGTTACTTACTGTAAGTAACAGGCACTGTTTTAAATGCTTTACCCATATTGTCTCATTTAACCACTAATTCAACCAATATTTTATTGAACCCCTATAACAGATGACAAGCATGTTCTAGGTATTTGTTGTATCAGTAAGCAAAACAAATTATTTCTGTTCTTGTGGAGCTTTCAGTATACCAGAAGAAACTGACAAAACACAATAAACATAAGCAATGTGTAAATATGATACGTAAGAAGGTAATAACTGCAACGGAGAAAAGAAAAACTAGACCAGGGTTAGGGAGACTGGGAGAGTCACAGGTGATTAAGCCACTGAGGTGATATCTGAAAAGAGGAGGTGAGAAAGTTAGCCATAAGAATATCTGGAAGAAAGGTGTTCAAAGAGAAATGCAACGTCAAGGCCCTGAGGTTGGAGTGTCGCTTGTGTGTTCACAGAACAGCAAGAAGACTCTTAGGTTTATGGGCAGAGTGGGTGAGGAGAGGCAGAAGGTGAGGACCAAGAAGAAAGGAAAGCCGGCACATGGAAGGCCTTATCGTTGTAACAGCCCTATGAGGTCGTCACTATTACCAATGCCATTTTACAGATGAGGTAACTGGGGCACAAAAAAGTTAACTAACTTGTCCAAGGTCACACAATAAAATGCTAGGCCAGATTATAAACCCAAAGAGTTACTATTAAGTTGTTTTGAAAACATGACGTTGACATTGTTGACACACTTCCCATTACAAAGTAAGGTCCGTGTCCCTTGTGTTGTGATAGATTTAACCAAGAGCAAATGACACAGTGTGACTTCTGAGGCTAGGTCATAAAAGGCAGGGAGCTTCTATCTCTTCTGAAACACGGAGCAACCTCGGAAGTCTGTTTGCACTGAGGCCTCCACACTGGAAAAGCCCTTTGTAGACCCTCTGGCCAAGAGTCCCAGCTGAGCCTAGCCCTCTAACCACATCTGCCAAGGTGCCAGATACATAAGTGAAGAAACTATCTAGGATGTGGATCTTCCAGCCCAGCTGCTCAAATCCCACTAGCCTTTCGAGATCCTCCAAACTGAAGTCCCAGATATAGAAGAACAGAGATAAGTCATCCCTGTCTGAATTCCTCAAACACAATCTGTGAGCATAATAAAATGGCTGCTGTTCTACATTACTAAGTTATGGAGTGATTTGTTCCACAGCAATAATATGAAGAACCACTATACAATAAGCAGGAAACAAATGTTAACAACCTGAACTAAGTAACAGAAATGAAAAGAAAAAAAAAAAAAAAAAGAACCCCCAAACAACAACTGGAATACACTACCATGGTACATAGAAGGTTCTTTATCATTAAACATCTTTAACGTCTAGATGGCAACGTTCTTTTAAGAGAAGAAAACAAGCTCTTTTATTCCATTCCACTAATAGAGCTAATACACGCCTATGGATACCAAGGAGGGCCTAGGAATAGGTAAAGGATAGCAATTGAGAGAAGACAAGGAAAGAGGTGGAGACAGTATGTGAACAGAATGCCATCAAAACACCTCAAATGCCTTCGACAACAAAAGGTGACTGCCCTGGTTTAAATTATTCTACAGGATAAAGAATGGCAATTCTCAGAGCAGAAAGCTGAGTTAGGGAATGGTTCTGGGTCGACTCCTCTCTAGAACTCCCTGCTAGAATCTGCTCTTGTAGTCAATGAAGTCATAAAGGTGCTTACTGCATAAAGAATGAAGTTACATATAAAAGTCAGAAATAAAAACCTTTGGGCTCAGTTTATTCAAATTTTATATTAAATTCTACCCAAATACACATCTTCATGTAAAATGTCCATACTACAAATCCCCCAATATTGAACATCCACTCAAATGCAACTGCCTATTAGCAACAAACAAAACACCTCCTGCTGTTTAACACCAAGACCCCTTTGTAACCCACTTAAACAATGCTTTATCTAGTCTACATAAGATTATATAAGACTAGCCACAGATGAGCAGCTCAGGTGGCTAGTATGCAGTGCTAAAGAACTGTTCCTTGAAGAAAAAAATGCTTTCTTCCAGTGCCAACTTCCGCCCTCCCAATTACTGTGCAGGCAGGTGCATATGGGTCAGCATAAACTCCTTATTACTACTTGCAGACAAATTCCAAGCACATTCTTTAAATTCTTTTGTAAGACAACATTAAAGCTGGGAGATTTCCAGGGAAGACATCTGTTCTCTCCTTCAGATTTAATTTGAAAGTTTAAAATGGAGGTGAGATGGGGTACCTGGCTGGTTCAGTCGGTAGAGCATGTGACTCTTGATCCCAGCATCATGAGTTCGAGTCCTATGCTGGGGATGAGTTTACTTTAAAAAAAAAAAAAAGTACTAAAATACTTAAAAATATATAAAAATAAAATAAGATGGAGGTGAGACAAGGGTTTTCCGCTTTACTCCTCCTAGTGGTGATCAGAAAGGGCTGCATTCCCTGACTCTCACTTCCTGGTTGGGAAAAAATTCCAGGGACAAAATTTGTCTTAGATCTTGGATCTCAGAATCCAGAACAATCCTCCAAAACTAAAGGTAACAGATACCAAGGCGCCTGGGTAGCTCAGTCAATTAAGCGTCGAACTCTCAATTTCAGCTCAGGTCATGATCTCATGGTTTGTGGGATCAAGCCCTGCTGTGGGCTTAATGCTGACAGTGCAGTGCCTTCTTGGGATTCTCTCTCTCCCTCTCTCTCTGCCCCTTCCTCTCTCTCTCTCTCTCTCTCTCTCTCTCTCTCTCTCTCTCTCTCTCTCAAAACTAAATAAACCAAAAAAAAAATTTTTTTTAAGAGAACAGGTACCAGGGGCACCTGGGTGGCTCAGTCGGTTAAGCGGCCAACTTCAGCTCAGGTCATGATCTCATGGTCTGTGAGTTCAAGCCCCGCGTCGGGCTCTGTGCTGACAGCTCAGAGCCTGGAGCCTGTTTCAGATTCTGTGTCTCCCTCTCTCTCTGACCCTCCCCCGTTCATGCTCTGTCTCTCTGTGTCTCAAAAATAAATAAATGTTAAAAAAAAAAAAAAAAAAAAGACAACAGGTACCACAAATTTACACTGAGTTGTGTATAAGTCTCTCACAGGTAATTACAATGTAAATAACCATGCACTACATAAAGTAACCTGTACTCTACTCATTGCAAATTTCCAAGTTCACCTAATTTACACATAGAAGAAACAAAAATGACCTTCAAATTGAAGTCTGTAAGATTTTTTTCTCAAAACACTTTGACACCATAAAAAAATATTAATTCTTCAGAGATTAACTTTTTTTTAAAGGCCCAAACAGGCTTTATTCAACAGATAGTTGTGCTTGAAAGTTAAAAGGCAGATTAAATAAAGGCACAGTATATACTTTAAAAGAAATGTCATTTAAAGTACAGTAAGTGATCAACAAATAGTAACTATTTTTATACTCCATAACCATACTTTCTTACAAAGAACCAACTTTAAAAACTCACGGAGCTTGAAAATTTTATTTAATCCATTGGAAATCTCTCTTCTATAGTCACAATACAACCTAAAGGGACATAGTTTAGTTGACAAGCTTTCAATAAATACTAATGCAGTAATTAAAATGTGGTTTCTGGACCACAAGTTCTGGGAACTTGTTAGAAATGCAAACTAGAATCAAGGTCTGGGGAGGGGCCCAGCAATCAGAGCTCTAACAAGCCCTCCAGGTGATACTGGCGTTTACTCCAGTTTGAGAGTTTATTAGACAAGCTCACCGAGCTCAGGATGCTTTGTTCTGCAGGGACTGGGAAGTCCTAAAGAGCAGGTACAGGTACAACATGGTTCCTAGATATAACTTCTATGGAAGCTAGCAGTGTCCTACACAAAGTAGGCACTTAAACTTGAACAGGTTAATGACAGTCTCCTATAACCTATACCTGGCTAGACAAGAACACCATCAGTTTATCTATTTCACAGAGATCAGAAATTCTGATGGCTTGTCTCCATTAACTAATAATAAGTAAATACAGGCTGCACACACACCAGGAGCTGTTAACTGACAGAGCCCTGGGGCCTCTGGTACTTTGACAAACGGCTCAGGCTTACAACGTGTCATATGCTTTAAAATTTAAGTGAAAAAATACATTTCTGATTTTACCAGTGTCCAAACAGGATTTGCCCATGGCTCCATATAAGTCATGACACTGCAGAACAAAAACCAAAACATAGATTTTTTTTTGTTGCCTTCAAAATGCATCTTATGTCACATATTAGCTCACTGTAATATATGGACCCTGGATGGAGTCCAATTTGAACAAAGTGTTAAAAAAGTAGACAACTGAGGAAATTGAAGACTGACTGGATATCTGATGTTAAGAAATTATGATAAAGGGACTAGGATTACAATCTTTATAAAACTAAAGCTTTATCTCTTCTAAAAGCTTTAGAGATGAAATGATATGAGGTACTGAATTTGCTTCTTGGGGAGACCCCAAATGAAATAAGACGGCCACTGAGTATGTGGGGGGCTAACTATATACAAGGGTTTCTCAACCCTGACCCTATTGCCATTTTTTGCCAGATGTTTTGTTGTTGTTGGGGGGAGGAAGGGGTGCTGCCCTGTATATTGTAAAATGTTTAGCAGCATTCCTGGTCAGTAAACTCTCTTCTGTTGTGACAACCAAAAAATGTCTCCAGACATCATCAAATGTCCACAGGGCAGCAAAACTGTTCCTGGTTGAGAACCACTAATACAAACTAAATTCTCCCTACTTGTTTGTTTGAAATCTTCCGTAACAATACATTTAAGTCTTATTTTAATTATACTCTGTGTAATGGTACATCTATATCTCTCTGGTTGAGTAATTAGTACATAAGCTTTTGAGGAACAGCTTGGTACCCAAAAAAGCAGAGGGAACTGAACTGGAGATGTGGAGCCTAGTGGTGGCTCTGCTACTAAATAGTGTTGTCACAGCAGCTCCTGTCACCTCTCTGAGCATCCTCATTAGGTCAGATTATTTGATTAGTCCTTATGAGTTTTAAAATTATTTGAAAACAGTATTATCTTTTATATACCCATCAGCTAAAGGTGGGTACTCACATTTATAAATCAAACAAACGAAAACAGAGTAGTGGACTAGGATGAAGACAATATTCTTGTTGCAAATAATCTGCCTTTTATTATTCCTCTATCTATAAGCAACATTCCCATCACGGCCATATACAATTATTTAAAATTGATTCCCAAGATAAGCAAAATGGAAAGTCTTTTCACAAAAAAGACAAAGTTGTTCTAGTCATAGTAGCCAAAATGCCCATCAACGGTGAATGGCTTAGGAATTGTTGTACATTAATTGGGTGATGTATGGAAGTGCTGAATCCCTATACT
This sequence comes from Prionailurus bengalensis, assembly GCF_016509475.1. Taxonomy (NCBI): domain Eukaryota; kingdom Metazoa; phylum Chordata; class Mammalia; order Carnivora; family Felidae; genus Prionailurus; species Prionailurus bengalensis. The sequence goes on along the minus strand of NC_057355.1, from coordinate 145,798,280 downwards.
ACACACCTGAAGCTGATATAACACTGTATGTTAACTATACTGGAATTAATATAATAACTTACAAAAAAACAAAGAAACTTTTGTACCTCCAAACAATGAATTACCCACCACTCAGCGATAAAAAGAAATGAACTACTGATACACACACACACAAACATTAATAAAGATTCCATTTATATGACATTCTAGGAAACATAAAACTATAGGGACAGATAACAGATCAGTGGCTGCCAAAGGCTGTAGAAAGAGAGAGGCGACTGACTGTAAAGGGCCACAATGTAAGCAAGCACCTTCCTGGGCAATGAAGATGTTCTGTATCTTGACTGTGGTGAGGGTTACATGACTATACATTTGTCACAACTCATCAAACAAGACACTTAGGAAGAGTAAATGTTCTATCTCAATAAACCTGACTTTAACAAAACAGCTGCTCAAGAAACTGAGAGCTCTCATTCATTCTTGTACCCTCACCACTCAACTGGCAGTTCAGGAATGGCAGGCAAATAAACATGACATATGCCAGACACGCAACACTCGACACAAGGGCACCACACTGTCAAAGACACACACCTACTTCCAGAAGATTCTAACACAAGTTAAAAAATGGAACAGGGCACGGTGAATTCATGCCACGATACGCTACAGACCTCTGATTTCAACATCGTCAAAAATTCAAATTTAAACACATTCTACAAGAATAAAGGCACGCTCCGTACCTTACACTGTTTTCAAAGAATAAAGTCAGTAGTTTCTAACAGCACACAGAAAGATTAAAAGACACGATTCAACAAATTCACCAGAGAACAAAGTAAAGACTCACTTAGGGTGAGTCCTTCATGACCACAAACCTGACTGTTTTTGGCCTCGGTTCATTTAGAAAGCATGGAGCTCCTGCTCTGGGTCAGTGTAAGATTCTGCCGCTGTGAGCGCAAGTCAAGGACCCGAGCTAGCCAACTGCCTGTTTTGCTTACTCCGCTCTGCAGTGTGGTCCAGGAACAGGAAACTGATCAAGTCAGGAACACGTTCTTCAAAAGAGCCCTAAGAAAATGAGCTCACGGACTCACCTGGTCTACGACCGCCTACCACTGACCCTTCACGGAACTTTCTAACCCGTCTCAGGGGAAGGAACACGCGCCGCGGCACCACCCACTCACCAGGGGAAAGAGCACTACATGCCGGGCGCTGACACACCCCGGGACTGCTTTAGAGCAACCCCGGCGTGAGCAGATGAAGTCACCTGAGCGCCACGCAGCAAGCAAGCCTCACACGAAGGCACCGGTACCGCCGGGCCACCGTGTCTCAGGCCACGGCTGAAGGCAGGGACACGGGCAGAGCGAGAAGGCTGTCGTTCCTCGGTGACGGCGTCTTCCTGCCAGGAACCACCCCGGAACACGTCTAATGAAGGGCCCGCGGACGTTCTTCCCCGGCTACCTGCTCCACGTCTTCCAGAAGGCACCTCCCGGACCCGAACTGCCCTGAACCGAGCGCGAGGCACGGGCTCAGAGAGCCCTTGGACGCACGGAGTCGGCGTTTCTCCGAAGGCCTTTCCGCTGCACGTCGCCGCCCCCGGCCCTTTGCAAGGTTTCCACCGACACAACCAAACGGTCCGCGTACAGAATCCCAGGCCGTGAGCGCTGGAGCGGGGGCTCGGCGCCGTCGAAGCCCGCTGGCGGCGGGCAGGCGAGAAGCCAAGCCCGGAGCGGGCGTCCCCCGGCCGCGGCGGCGTGGCCAGCCCCCTTCCTTTCAAAACCGCTTCGTCGGCCCTTCCAGACAGATGCGCCCGGAAGGGCAGCGACTCCTCAAGGAAGCCGGTACTCTGTCCCAAAACTTCTCTCCTGACCCTGCCAGGGGGCCCTCGAACACGCCCCCGCGGCCACTCAGGTGTCGAGCCGGTCACTAAGCTTAGTTCCAGACAGTTTGACAAAACCAGGCAAAAAGGGCAGCCCACTCGACCCGATCACTGGCTTCTCACCGGCACCACGAACACGTTTCCAGCCCGCCAGCCCCTCGACAGCTAGCTTGCCCGCCCCATCTGCAAGGAGAGCCTGCCCCAAGTCGGCACCAAGCGCGGCCGAGGGCGGACAACACGCACCGGCCGGCGAGCGGGACTCGGCGAGAACACGGAGGCACGACCCGGGCCGCCGCCTCCAGGAAACGGTCGCGCCCCGCCGCCCCCCGCGGCCTCCGGCCGGCCCGCCGCGTCCCGCGCGCTCCGGGCCGGGGACCCCCGACGGCACGGGCTGCCGTCGCGCTCCGGGAGGCAGCGGGGGAGACCCGGCCCGGGCAAACCCCGACGAGGCCCAGGGCACTTACGTTCTCAGCGTCTCTTTCATTCACCGTTGGCAACGGGGTCCTAGTGGACATTTTACTCCACTCCACTTCTGCACAATGCGAGGGTGAAACAAAACAGCACACGGCCTCGGGGGGCCGGCGACCTCGTCCTCGAGCGCCCTGCGGTTCCGGAACGGCGCCGCGGAGGGCGGCTCCCCTCCCCCACGGCCGTCTAGATCCCGGGCCGGGCCCGGGCCGTCCCTCGGCGGGTCCCGGGGCTCATGCTCCCCCGGCCCCGGCGGCCGCGCCGAGGAGCCCGGCGGGCGGCGGTGGCGGGGCCGGGCCGGCGGCGGGCTGCGGTCGGCCCGCCGGCGTCCCCGCGCCTCAGGGCGCCCCGCGGGCCCGGACCCCCTCGCCTCCTCCTCCGCCCTCGCCCGTCGCACCGCGGATCTCAACGCCGGGGCCTCCACACAGCGCCGCCGGCTGCCCCCGAAGAGGAGGAGGAGGAGGAGGAGGATGTGGACAAGGTGGACCGCAAGACAGGCCGCCGCGGGCTGCGGGCGCCGACCATGGAGGGGGCTGCGGAGGCGGCGCCTGCGCCCGGCTGCTCTGCTCCCTCCGGCTCGCTTGCCGCCTCAGCCTCCACCCGGTGGCCGCCGCCGCTCCCGGTACCTCAGAGCCTCACGGACCCAAGATGGCCGCCCCTCGGCTTCCTCTGCTGCCTCCGGGTGCCGGAAGTGACGGAACCGCCGCCTCCCGGAACTCGGCCAATCAGCGCGGCCCGAGGAAGCTGGCCCGGCCGCTGTTGCTAGGGGCGACTCAGTCAGGTCTGGGGTGGAAGAGGCGGCGCTCTGGGACGGGAAGGGGTGGTGGGTCGCGGCGGGCGCAGCAGGCGCCCCCGAAAAGAGACGGCACATGGTCCTGGGCGGTGGCTTGAGCAGGACTGCTGGGTTGGCATTTACAGTGTTGATAGAGCGCCTACTGTGTGCCGAGGTTGAGGTCGCGCCCGCGGAACCGCGCTACACAGAATCGAGCCGCGGCAGCAGTTACAGGGCCGGGGCTGCGGTGAGGAGCCGGGCTTCTGTCTGATCAACCGCGACCCCGGGATCGAAGATGCAGCCACCTTTCCTGCCTCCAGCTCTGGGTAGCAGGAGGCTAGGCTCGGCACCCGGAGGAGCTCGCTGTCTGGAGGAGGATGGACTTGGACCCACCTAAATGCCATTCGGAAGACGAGAGCGCCTACGGGTGGGCTTGAAGGCCCCCCCCCCCCCGCCCCAGGGACCAGTTCCTAAATGCCCGTAGGGGTTTTATAACCGGGCTCTTCTACACCAGCATGTAAGTGCCGAAGGGCTGGAAGCATCTCTGGGTGCCAGCCTTGGGCCGAGCTCAGCATCGCTTGCAGGCTGGAACGTTGGAAATGCTACTGGGAGCCTTTCTTGCCCCCTTGCCTCTGCATGTGCCCCGTGGTCCCGCGCAGACCCTGGCACTGAGGTGGATGGCGTTTATTGGTTCAGGGACCTTGTGGATTTGTTGCCTCATTTAAGCCTCAGGGTAATATATATACGCATATATATATTATATTCATATATGCGTATATATATAATTTTTTTAAGTAAGCCCTATGCGCAATGTGAGGATTGAACTCATGACCCGGAGATCAAGAGTCTCATGCTCTACCGACTGAGCCAGCTAGGTGCCCCTCAGGGTAACCCTATAAAGACAGGCAGACGCATCTTGCCATCCAAAGCCTAAACAGATTACAGTGCCTTGACCAAAGTATCCAAATGGGTTAGCTGCAGAGCTGGGATTTGAACCCATGTCCTAAAACTTCCCTAACAGATAAGTTCTTGTAGTGGGTATGCCTTGTTTTTCTTACTTTCCTCCCTCTGATTTCCTTCCTCCCTTCTTTCCTGCCTGCCTGCCTGCCTGTCTTCCTTTCTTCCTTCCCCAGCATGTGAACCATCTTGCTATGTCTGGGGCATTTCCTGCTCTGTGAGAAATACATGTCTTTAAACACCAGCGTCATACCCAGAGAGGACAGACGCTCCCATCACAAAAACATATGAGGACTAAGATGCATTCGGGGCTTCAATCTTACCCTCTCAGGCAAGTGTTCACTGGGGCCAATGGCAGCCTTGTTTAAAATGTTATTCTGTCTCTCCCTGTTTGGACAAGCACACATGATTGAATTCCCATTAGTTAAATGTGTGCTTCATACACTGCAACTGAAATGTGGGTAAGCACAAGATTGTGGAGCCCCAGTAGGGCATTTAGCCCAATTTGGGGGGTTGGGTGAGGGAAGCTTCCTGGGAAAGAGATCATTTATTTACACTGAGTCTGAAACCATGAGTAGAGTCAGCCGGTGAGGATGAGTAGAAAGGCATTCCAATCAGAAGGGTAGCCTGCACAGGGGCACAGAGGTGGGAAAAAACGTAGTGGGATTGGGTAAATGTCAAGAGAAGGGGAGGCGAGAGTTTAGGTTGGAAGGGGAGGCAGGAGTCAGGCCAAGCTTGGACGTAGCGTGACATTCAATCCAGCATCTTGAATGTCAACTAGATCAGCCATGAAAACAGAGGACCCACAAAAGGGTTTCAGCCTCGGGTAGGAGCAGAGAGACAGGGTTTGGACAATTCAGAACATTCTATATTGGCCAAAGAAGTCGCTGGGGGATGAGGTTTCCAATTAAATGTCTTTCTCACCTCACCACAGCACACATTAAATAATAAATTAGTGAATGCCAAAAGACAGGAAGCAAAGTTGACACTGTTTAACTCAGGATTCCTCTGGTTTTCATGAGAGCTGGAATTAAAGAAACACTTTGAGCTTTTCATCGCACTTATGTCAGATGACATCATGGTACTATAAAGACCTGGAAATGGGGAGATGGGAGGCAAGGTATGCATGTGGACATGGAAAAAAAAAAAAGAGGAAGAAGTGGAAAAGAAGAAAAGAAAAAGCAAAGCATTGTTATACATGGAATGGATCTATGATCTGGAAGGAATGGAAGAGGGAGATCTGAGATCTGGATCTGGAAGTCATTCTTAGAATGCCTTCTTCTGTCCTTGTTCCCTATCTCCATATTAAAGTAGGTTCTGTCTTGGTCTCCTTAGACTGGAAAGACATAAATCAACATACCAAGCTGTGTATGTGCAGAGGCGGTGCTTACTTTCATGTTAGCAAGGAAGCTCATCCTGAGATGTCAGAAGCTAAAAAGAATCTAGTTCTACCCTTGCTGCTGGAGGGTGGAAAAAGAACGGAGCCTCGAAGAGGTGAAGTGACTTGTCTGCAGCTGCACAGCTAGTTGGCAGGAGAACCAGAATGGGGCCCAGCTCTCTCAAGCCCCAGACTCCTGTTCTTACTCCCAGCGACAGCTCTCCTCAACTGTATAATGACAGAGGATACAGAGGGACCAGGAAGATGTTCCAGCCAGGAGAATGGAAGGAACACAGTCTCAGACATGAGAATTCCTAAGCTGCCTGCTGGCCCCTCCCTGAGGGCAATGATGAATGGCCTTGTGCAAGAAACATAAGCACCCATTTGTTTAAGCCATGACAGTGTGGCTTGTCTGTTACTTGCAGACTAGTGCATCCCTAACCAGTTCTGTCCCGTGCAGTGGTCAGATCTCCTGCCGCCCAAGCCTAGTGCTGTCTGCACCACGTCTAGTCTGGAGGGCCAGAAAGGCCTGCTTTGGCCTGGCCACCACACAGCACTCAGCCACCATCCTTCTGCCAGAATGTGGAGGGTGATGGGGGCCAGGAGCTGTTCTCAGTGTGTGTGCATGTGTGAGAGAGAGACGGGTAGAGAGCTGACAGAGCTGAGCACTGAGAGTAAGCCACAGAGAGAGGAAGTGTGTAATAGTCATATGACACCTGAGAGGCAGGGCGGGGGGTGCCGGGCCGAGTGTAGGCCAAGTAGGCCACAGATGCTTGGGGACACTGGGAAATAGGCCCGCTGCTATCCTTTTAATTCACTACTCTGGTCCCCTTCTTCACCCCAGTGGGGCCATGATTGCCCTCAGGGAGGGGCCAGCAGGCAGCTTAGGAATTCTCATGTCTGAGACTGTGTTCCCGCTGTTCTGCCTGGAACATCTTCCCGGTCCCCCTGGATCCTCCCTATCATTATACAACCCTATCATCTCACCTCTTCCATGGAGCCTTCCAAGATTGGCCTCCAGTGAGCTCTCCCCCACTCTCAGCATCCTTGATTTTTACTGCCTGAGGTCATAGTACATATATTGAGCTCCAGCTGTGTACCTGGCACCAGGCACCTACACTTAAGACTGCTAACTCTCCAACACCATGTGAGGGAGTCAACACGCATGTTGTTGGTGGCAAGGGGAGGGGACCAGCGTTCAGAGAGAGGAACTGTAACTTGTCCTACATTGTCATCCCCAAGAGGAGAGCCAGGGTCAAACTCCAAACCATGTTTTTCCCTCCAAGTGTCTAACAGTGATGGATCCCTTTCATTCCGGGTAAGTGGGGGGCCTTCTAGCCCCTTGTGCTTAGCTCAGCAATGTCCAGTTAGAAACTCAGCACAGATCTGATGGTGACCACCCTTCTCTCTTCCAAGTACTGTATCCTTTCAGGATAATTGTGGATGGACTGCTTCTAAGATGGGTCACGGACATACCAGCCTTCCTTCCTGAACACACAAAAATTCAACTTTGATCAATGACTTATAGCTACGCTTTTATCAGTTCCCATAATGCACTGCAGTATTGGGATGGCTTTGGGGAATATGGAGATAGAAAGGACCATCTGCCCCTGCACTTAATGGCCCCAAGCTATTGAACTGTTCTATTCTCGGGGCACCTGGGTAGCTCAGTTAAGCATCGGACTCTTGCTTTTGGCTCAGGTCATGACCTCATAGTTCATGGTGTCGAGCCCCATGTCGGGCTCCACACTGACAGTGTGGAGCCTGTTTGGGATTCTCTCTCTCCTTTTCTCTCTGCCCTGCCCTCGTGCACACACTGTCTCTTTCTCTCTCTCTCTCTCAAAATAAATAACCTTAAAAAAAAAAATGTTCTATTCTCTGACGTGCTGGAGATTGTAGTTCTGGATCCAGATCCAGATGCATATGTATACGACATTCTGTTGGGTGACCTTCTAGATCCTGATGGTGTGGGTCTCTGTAGCAGGCCTTCTCTCTTGGCCACTCCGCTCTAAGCTAGGAAAGCCCACTGTTTGGAATGCATGCAAAGGTCTGTGGACGCAATAGTTGCGGAAGAGAAGTGCGGACTCTGGAGTTTGAGCCTTGACTTATGACCCTGAATGCTGGGTGACCTTGGGCAAATCACTTCATGTCTCTCAAGGCCAATTTCCTAATTAGTCGAATGGGAATAATAGTACCTGTCACTCACTGTTGCTGTGGGGACCCACAGAGGTCATGCGCAGGGAGCAGCCAGCACATGTGTGCAGAGTTCACCCTTCCCGGGCGGCTGCACTTCTCAGTTCTCCCCGGGATGAGCGCTGGAGGTCAGGGTCAAGTCTTCTTAGGCTACACATGGCTGAGAGGTCAACACTCACTCCTCCTACCAGGCTTCCTCAGCCAATCTTACCCACCTCACCGGGCACCTCATTATTGGAGGCAACGGATGCAAATGCCCTTGGTAAGAGGTCTGGCAACACAAGGGAAGCTGTTAGTGTCCATATCAATGCCTCTATTCGCATTCAGGAACATGGAGACTCCTGAAGAGTGAGAGGCTTGCTCAAGCTCCCCACGCAGAAAGTGGTGCCCTAGATCCCAGGCTGGTGGTTCTGACATCATGCTGCTGCAAAGACAAGTGGGCGATAATAGACTAGGGGAGAGCTGGGAAGAGCGGGTGACGAAGATTCACGACCTCTCCCGAGACTGACACGTGCCGCCTACCTTATGGCTGACCTACGGAAGTAAGCACATCTCCCGATACAAATAATAACTTTTTCTGAAACAATTCTAAGCTCTTTTTGAGGAAAAAATATTTCCTCTGTTACTTCAGTTCCTGTGCCATCCTTGGAACCAGCGGACCCCCATGAAAAGCCATATTTGCCTCTAATGGCAGCCCTCCCTCCCTGTCTCCTTTCTGCCCTTTGTTCTTCCCCTAACGAGTGTGTATCATGCACCCACTTTGTGTGAAGCAGTGTTTCAAGCACTAGGGATATAGCTCTGAACAAAGTTCTCAGCCAAGTGTCACAGGACACACATCAAATAATTCATGAGTGATGTAATTTAGGGCACGATAACTTATAAAAAATTAATGAGGGTAGAGTGACAGAGACTAAGCTCTTTGGCTTTAATTCAAATTGTATTCAATTTTTTTTTTTTTTTTTTTGGTAATAGATGCACATGGTGCACAATTTACAAGGTGCAGAGGGATACACAGTTAAAGGAAAACTCTCCCTGGGTTGCCTGTGTGGCTCAGTCAGTTAAGTGTCCAACTCTTGGTTTTGGCTCAGGTCGTGATCTCACAGTTCATGAGTTCAAGCTCCACATCAGGCTCCGTGCTGTACGGAGCCTGCTTGGGATTCTCTCTCTCCTCTCTCTGCCCCTCCTCCACTCGCACATGCCCTCTCTCGCCCTCTCTCTCGCCCTCTCTCTCAAAATTAAAAAAAAAAAAAGTTTAAATTAAAAAAAGCAATATTCCATTTATGCAAAGCTCAGAAGCAAAAAAATGCAAAACCAACAACATGTTGTCTAAGGATGCAAACGTATGGGATAAAATAATTCAGAAAAACCGAAGCAGATAATAAACACAAAAATCAGGGTAGAGGTTCAGTGGTTTGAGGAGACAAGGGTGGAAAACAAGCAGCAGGTGTAGGAGCATTGGTATGTCACCATCCCTGACAAATACTTGACATGTTTTTAAAAACAACTCATTGAAGAAAATTCCCCTAACATGATATTAAGCATTTCAATTGAATAATTCAGGGGCGTTTAGTACATTTGAAATATTGTGCAACTACCAGTTCTGTCTAATTCTAAAACATTCCCAGAGTAACACCCCTACCCACGCAGTAAGCAATTTCCCTTGTCCCCTTCTCTCCTAGCTCCCGGAAGCCACCTAACTGTGTCCTGTCTCTATGGATTTACCTATTCTAGATATTTCATATAAATGGAATCAGACAGTATCTGGCCTTCTGTGTCTTGCCCCTTTCACTTAACACAATGTTTTGAAGGCTCACCGATATTGTAGAATGTGGCAGTACTGCGTTCGCCTTCATGGCGGGATGACAGGCCATCGTGTGGATGTACCAGCTGTGTTCATCCATTCATCTGCTCGGCGACGTTTAGCTCCAGGAGCGGTTCTGCGTGCGGCACCAAGGGAATGCATGCATCTATGTGGGTAACTGCTTTCAATTTTTCTGGGTAAGTGTCGAGGAGGGACATTTCAGGTCCACCCAGTTTTGGGTTTTTTTTTGTTTTTGTTTTTGTTTTAATTTTTTAACGTTTATTTATTTTTGAGACAGAGAGAGACAGAGCATGAACGGGGGAGGGGCAGAGAGAGAGGGAGACACAGAATCGGAAACAGGCTCCAGGCTCTGAGCCGTCAGCCCAGAGCCCGACGCGGGGCTCGAACTCACGGACCATGAGATCGTGACCTGAGCCGAAGTCGGACGCTCAACCGACTGAGCCACCCAGGCGCCCCACACCCAGTTTTTATTAAAAAAATAAAATTAGATCTTTCCAGTTGTCCTTCACCCCCAAAGGCAGGCCGAGTCCCGCCCTCTGCCTTGCTCCTCCTCCTCCTCCTCCTGCGAAGACTCCCCGGAGCCTTTCTTTCCTCGACTCCTGTGGATCAACCGCCAACCATCCAGATGCCTGAGGGACCCGTGAGGTGAGGCCCTGTCCTGCTTCTGCTCAACATCGCCCACGGCCCCTGGGTCCCTCAGAGGAACGGCCGCGTCCTCCCCGTGGTGCCAGGGTGATTCAGGGGGTCCCCTGGTATGTAATGGCATGTTTCAAGGTATCACATCATGGGGCAGTAAGCCATGTGCCAGATGTAAAAAGCCCACCTTGTACAGCAAGCTGATGCCTCATCTGAAGTAGATCAAGGATGCTACGAAGGCCAACACCCGAATGTTCTTTTCCAACCCTCTACCCCTAATAAAAATTGAGTATACATCAAAAAAAAAAAATTAAATTAAATTAAAATAGTTAACAAACATCGGTCAAATATAAGATAAGAGGGCCCTCCAGCTAGATGTGGAGGTGTTGGGAGGAAGCTGTCGTGTGTCCAGGAGAGAAGGAGGGCTGGAGCTAGGGTTCACGCTGGCTCAGATTTGGGACAGCGTGTCCCAGTTGGGACTGCAGGGCTTGCTGATTGACCAGACACTTGGGAAGAGAAAAAAGTAGGAACTGAGGCTAGCTCCTTGTACTATTTACCGAGATGGGAGAGACAGGGTTGGGGGAGGGGACTGGGGGTAACAGCGGAAGAAATAAAAAATTCAGTTCGGTTGTGAACATGTTGTATCTGAGATGCCTATCAGACGTCACATGCAGTGACTCGGGACCTATTTTGTGTCTTAATTTCCATATAATAAAATTTGGGTGGTGGGAAGAAGAACAATAATACCTCTTGCAATCCTACTATATTATTGTAACTACATTTGTTGTGGAATATAAACTCAGTAGGTGGTGTGAATATAAATCTATTTTTTGGCCCCCTGTTTTCAGTGGTGTTCTGTTGAATCCACTTCAGGTTGTTTTCTAACTTTCTGGACATTCACAGTTACTGAAAGTCCTGCCCAGTTTAAAGCTGCCAGATCAAACTCAGTGTAAGACCGGGACTTCCCGATCCCCTGCTGCAGTCGGGCCCCCGGTGGAGGAAGGGGGTGCCCCCTTCTGGGCTGGAGCCCCTGGTGGGGAGGGGCACACACTGGGTGGGCAGAGGACCCTGAGAGTCAGAAAAGCAGCAACAACTTACCCAGAGCCCACTCAACACACCCTGTCCAACGCCCACAGACACCCTTGTGCCCCATGGAGGGTCACCCTTTCCTTCTACATCCCTGAATATCCCAAAGGAAGTGCTCCTGTGGGGAGTCTGGACCCATGTTCTTCCAGGCACCCCCAGACCCTCCCTGGGCCCTCAGCCCCTCCTTCCTTGGCACCTTCTCTTTATGTATAGACCCTTCCACCAGCCACAAACAGTTGCCTCTCTCTGTATTCTAGGGGACCCTCAACTCCATGTCCTCACCCCCACTTTCTTCTTCTCTTCCACTCTCTGCTGAGGCCAGACTTGTGATCTGTGACACTATGCCCCACCCCCCCCCCCCCAACAACTCCTGAGTCGCCCTCTCCTATAGCATTTCCAGTTTCATCCTCCCTCAACTGTTTGGTATCTTAGAAGCCATGGGCCTGCCTGTCTTCCTTCTTATCTCTCTGTAATGTATGAGTTCCCATTTTCCAGATGAGAAAACTGATACTCCTAAAGGTGAGGAGGTTTACTGAGCTCCCTCAACTGGTAAATGGTGACACCAGGCCTCTGCTGCAGGCCGTTGACTCCATGTTCTGTGCCCCGCAGACTTCTCAGGGTCTGGAGAGTATCTGAGCTCACCAGCAAAGTAGGGCTCCTGGCCCAGGTCACACGCCCAAGCACCAGCCTGCCCAGGCACCAGTGGGCTCGCACAGACTTAAGGACCTGGTGCCCCTGAATGTTGGGTGGTGACAAAACGAAAATGAATGATGAGTGATTGACGTATCGGTCAGAACTGGAAGGAGCCTCGGAGTTTTGCCACTCAGTATTTATTTTGTCACTCCCCCCAGCTGATCAGGAGAGGCTGAGGCTGGGCATTGTTGGGGACAGAGGTTCTGGAGAGGCTGCCTGCCAGGCCTGGGCTGCTTAGAAAGCTCGCTCTGACAGGGGAGGGAGCATCAGCTGGATCTGGCCAGAGGCAAACCCCAAGAGCCCACAGGGCAGAGCAGCTGCTTAAGTTTTCCCACGGGGACCAGGTACACTCCTCCTGGGCTCAGCGTCTGTTTCCTCTGGCCACTGTAACAAATGACCACAGGCCATGTGGCTGGAAGAAACATAAGTTTATTCTCTCAACTTCTGGAGGTGGAGGACTGAAATCAAGGTGTAGGTGGGCCACACTTTCTCTGGGGGCTTTAGGGGACAATCTGTCCTTTGCCTCTTCCCGCGTTGGTGGCTGCTGGTATTCCTTGATTTGTGGGCACATGGTTCCAATGTCTGGTCACACTGCCATCTCCTCTTCTGTCTTTGTGTCATATAAACACATTTCAGCAGGCTCCATGCCCAACTTGAGGCTTGAACTCATGACCCTGAGATTGAGAGTCACATGCTCTACCAACTGTGCCAGCCAGGCAGTTGTGTCTTTGTGTCTTTGTGTCTTGCTCCCTTCTGGCTGGTTCTCATCACACTTGTGATTACATTTAGGGCCCGCTCCGATAATCCGGGATGATCTCTCCATCTCAAGATCCTTAATTTAACAACATTGGCAAGATTTTTGCCATATAAGGTAACATCCACAGACTGCAGGGATCAGAACCTGATATCCTGGGGGCCACTGTGTAGCCTAGTACCCTTAGACTAACTAACTTGCCCACAGTCACCAACTTAAGTGAGAAAATGATCAAGAAAGTGTGGCTAATATATTCAGGACATTTATATTGGATATTTTTGCAGTTTTTTACACTTGCTGGTAATGGATTTAATTTTATCTTGAGGTCAATGCACTAGGCACAATTAACAGTGACTGACTACCTTTCTGTTGCTCAATATGTAGGAGCCCTGTAGGAACCTGAAAGGGAGTGGTCATCAAGAGAGGAGGTTCACCCTGCCTAAGACCCTTCCTGCCTTCCCTGCACTTCCCTTTTCACGACCATGATTCTGATGCTTCATCCTGTCCCCTAGCACACATCAACCAGGAAAGTGGCTGTCACGGTTGCATTTGGAAAATATTTGTTACCAGTGAGTTTGATTCCAGGTCAAAGACAAGGGCAGAATTGAAAGAGTAAAACCCTCAAAGGTCTAACTTTTCCTGATTAATAAATCCCTGACCTCACACACGGAACCCGTTGAGTTGTTAGAACAAGATTCTGTTCCGGCGGGTGTAACCTCAGACGTGAGCTGTCCAGGGCTGGCCTTCTGAGTCAGCCTGAGTCCCACCTACATGCACTCCCCTGGGGCTGCTGGACTCAAAGGCTCTTTTCACGAAGAGAGCAGGAAACAGATGACTCGATGTGCGTGGCACATCCAAGCCGGAGGGTAACTGATGTGCTTGAATATTAATAAGAAAGAACTGGCTTCTGTAGCCTGGGAACCCTAAAAGAGATTCTGTTAAAACATTTGAATCTAGACCTACAGCAGGCAAGCAAACGCACAGGTAATTTATAGACCAAATGAATCAAGAAGAAAAAAGTAGAATTGAATAATGTAAAACTTTTACTCATCAAAACTTTGGGGATACAACAAAATGGTATTTAGAGAGAAAATCACAGCCTTATATGCTTAAATGAGAAAAGAAGAAGGGCTAGAAATTATTTATTTTTATTTTTTTTTTCAACATTTTTATTTATTTTTGGGACAGAGAGAGACAAAGCATGAACGGGGGAGGGGCAGAGAGAGAGGGAGACACAGAATCGGAAGCAGGCTCCAGGCTCCGAGCCAGCAGCCCAGAGCCTGACGCGGGGCTCGAACTCACAGACCGCGAGATCGTGACCTGGCTGAAGTCGGACGCTTCACCGACTGCGCCACCCAGGCGCCCCGAAGGGCTAGAAATTAATGAGCTATGGGGGCGCCTAGGTGGTTCAGTTGGTAGAATATGTGATTCTGGGTTCTGTGAGTTCAAGCTGCATATTGGGCATAGGGCTTACTTAAAAAAAAAAAAAATTATGAGTTATGCATTACTATTATGTAGCCAGAAAAAGAATACATTATACCCAAAGAAAGTAAAAAGGACAAATGAAAAGCAGAAATTAATAAAGACAAAATGAGATGGGAGCCTGGGTGGCTCAGTTGGGTGGGCATCCGACTTTGGCTCAGGTCATGATCTCGCAGTTCATGGGCTCGAGCCCCACATCAGGCTCTGTGCTGACAGCTCAGATCCTGGAGCCTGCTTCAGATTCTGTGTCCCTCTCTTGCTCTGCCCCTTCCCCACTCATGCTCTCTCTCTCTTTCAAAAATAAATAAACATTTAAAAGTTTAAAAAAAAAAGATAAAATGAGATCAGTAAAGCCAAGAAATAGTTCTTTGTTGGGAGAGAGGGGAGGGTGGGTGATGGGCATTGCAGAGGGCACCTGTTGGGATGAGCACTGGGTGTTGTTGTATGGAAACCAATATGACAATAAATTTCATATTAAAAAAAAGAAATAGTTCTTTGAAAAGCCTAGTTAAAAAAAAAAGGCAAAACTCTAGTCTAATTAAGAATAAAGGAAAGAAATGGGGAGTGAAGTATTAGAAAATACAAGGTAGGAAACGACCACAAATGTTACAGAGGTTTAAAAAGTAAGGAAATACCATCAACAAATTTGTGTCAATAATTTTGAAAGCTTATACAAAACAAATTAATTCCTAGAAACCATAACATCATGAATACCCAAGAATAAATAGAAAATGAATAGCTCCATAACTGGTAAAGAATTTGGGGGGGGCATCTGGATGGCTCAGTCAGTTAAGCATCCGATTCTTGATTTCAGCTCAGGTCATGATCTCACTGTTTATGAGATTGAGCCCCACGTCCAGCTCAGTGCTGAAAGTGCGGAGCCTGCTTGGGATCTCTCTCTCCCTCTCTGTCTCTGCCCTTTCCTGGCTGGCTCTCTCTCTCAAAATAAATAAATATTTAAAAAAAAAATTGAGGGGTGCCTGGGTGGCTCAGTCGGTTGAGCGTCTGACTTCGGCTCAGGTCATGATCTCACAGTCCGTGAGTTCGAGCCCTGCATCGGGCTCTGTGCTGGTGGCTCAGGGCCTGGAGCCTGCTTCCGATTCTGTGTCTCCCTCTCTCTCTGCCCCTTCCCTGCTCATGCTCTGTCTCTCTCTGTCTCAAAAATAAATAAAAACATTAAGAAAAAAAATTTTTTTTAAATTGAAGCAAGCGCAAATAGCTTTACAGGCAAGTTCTACTGAACTATCAAAGAACACATTATTTCCGTTTCACACAAATTCTTTCATACAAGAAGAAAGGCTGAAAATCCAAGACCTAAGTAAACATCTAAAAAGCTTGAAAACAGTAAACCAAATCCAAAGAAAGTGTAAGAAAGGGAATATAATAGAAAGAATCAACAAAGCTACAAGTCTCAGCGCTGGTGAAACTGATCGTGGTAAGAGAAACACAGGAAACACAGTCAAGAGTGAGAAAAAGACGTTACCAGAGATCCTTCAGACATTAAACAGCAGTAAGAGAATATCACGAACAACTTCATAAGAACACATTAAAACTTTTAGATGATATGGACAAATTTCTAGAAAAATACCTTACCAAATTGGCATGAGAATAAATAGAAAGTCTAGATAGTACCTTAACAATGACATTGAACCTGCAATTCAAAACCCTCCCGAAAGAAAACCGGAGACCCTGAGGATTTCACTAGGTGTTCTCCCAGCATTTAAAAAGAAATAACACTAATTTCACACAAACTCTTCTATAGAAAAGAAAAAGAGGAGACACATGTTTGTTTTAGTTGGACACTGTATGTAGCCTTTTTCCCAAGTCTGATGAGGACATTATGAGAAAAGAAAATTACATGCCAATATTATATTGCTCAGGAACATAGATAAAAATAATTCTAAAGAAAATATTAGTAAGTCAAATCCAGTGATGATTGAAAGATAAAACATCACAACCAAGTTGAGTTTATCTAGGAATGCAAACTTGGTTTAATATTCGAAAATCAATCAATGTAATTCACCAAAGTAGCAGAATACAGGAGATAATAATCATACAAACACCCCAATACCTGCAGAAAAACAACTGATTCAATATTTCTAGCAAACTAGGAATAGATTGGATTCTCCTTGATCTGTTAAGAATATCTAAACAAATCTGCAGCAAACATTGTCATCCCTAACTTTACAATGTTTCCAGCTTTCTCTTTGCCATCAGGAAAACACAAGGGCACCCACTTTTGCTGCTTTAACTCAAGATTGCACTGGAGCTCCTGGTAAGTGCAGGAAGAAAAGAGAAATAAAAGATAGAAAGATTGAGGGGGTTCTGGGTGGCTCAGTCAGTTGAGTGTCCAACTTCGGCTTAGGTCATGATCTCGAGGTTTGTGAGTTCAGGCCCTGCGTCAGGCTCTGTGCTGGCAGCTCAGAGACTGAAGCCTGCTTCGGATTCTGTGTCTTCCTCTCTCTCTGCCCGCTTGCACTCTGTCTCTCTCTCTCAAAAACAAATAAACATTAAAAAAAAAAAAGATAGGATTGGGAAGGGATACATAAAACTGTTATTATTTGCAGATGATATGCACATAGAAAATCTAAAATAAATATATGGATAATGATTAGAATTAATAAATGAGTTTAGGGGGCACCTGGGTGGCTCAGTCGGTTACCAATCCGACTCTTGGTTTTGGCTCAGGTCACAATCTCACAGTTGGTGGGATCAAGCCCCATGTGGGGCTCTGTGCTGACAGCATGGAGCCTGCTTGGGATTCTCTCTCTCCCTCTTTCTCTGTCCCTCCCTGCTCACTCATGCACTTTCTCTCTTTCTCTCTCTCTCTTAAAATAAAAAAAAATAAATAAACTTAAAAAAAAAAAGAATGACTTTAGTAAGGTTGTTGGGCATAAGATCAAAGTACAAAAAAGAATTGTATTTCTGTAAAGTAGACACAGGAGCTACAGAATGAATTTTTGTAAAAGATACTGTTTATATATAGGATATACAAGGCAGCTACATAAAAACTAAAGAAAATTATAAGAAATCAAAGAATAGGGGCATCTGGCTGTCTCAGTTGGTGGAGCATGTGACTTTTGACCTCAGGGTTGTGGGTTCAAACCCCACATTGGGTGTAGACATTACTTAAAAAATAAAATCTTAAAAAAAAAAAGAAATGAAAGAATAAATAAAAGGTGGAATATACTGTGTTTTTGTCTCAGAAGAGTCATTATTATAACATATTCATTCTTCTATAAAATTGGTCTGTATGTTCAATGCAATCTCACAAAAAAACATGCCCGAAGGGTTGTGTGTATATATGTTACAATTCTGTGTAACTTGACAAGCTGATTCTAAATTTCTATGAAAACGTGAAGGACCAAGGATATCCAAAGTCTTTTTTTTTTTTATTATAAAGCCAGCTTTTATTTATTTATTTATTTATTTATTTATTTATTTATTTACTGTTTATTTTTATTTTGAAAGAGAGTGAGAGAGAGAGAGAGCAGGGGAGGGGCAGAGAGAGAGGGAGAGGAAGAGAATCCCAAGCAGGCTGTCAACGCAAAGCCTGACGCAGGGCTTGATCTCATGTACTGCGAGATCATGACCTGAGCCAAAATCAAGAGTCAGATGCTTAACCCACTGAGTCACACAGATGCCCCTTATTTAATTAAAAATTTTTTTATTTTAGAGAGAGACAGAGAGCACTAACTGGGGAGAGAGGCAGAGGGAGAGAGAGCAAGAAAGAGACAGAATCTTAAGCAGACCCACCCTCAGCATGGAGCCCCACATGGGGCCTGATGCCATGACTCTGGGATCATGATATGAGCCAAATCAAGAGACAGACACTCAACCGACCGAGCCACCCAGGCACCCCTCCAAAATCTTTTTATTTATTTAATTAATTAATAACGAATTAATGTTTAAATGTTTATTTTTGAGAGAGAGAGAGAGCACATGCGAGCCAGACGAGGGGCAGAGAGAGAGAGAGAGAGAGAGAGAGAGCATCCCAAGCAGGCTCCAAGCTGTCAGCGCACAGTCTGATGATGGAGAGCTTGATCTCATGAACCATGAGATCATGACCTGAGCCAAAATCAAGAGTCATTTGCTCTACCGACTGAGTCACCCAGGCAGCCCAAAAATCTTTTTATTTTATTTATTTATTTATTTATTTTTTAATTTTTTTTCAACGTTATTTATTTTTTATTTATTTTTGGGACAGAGAGAGACAGAGCATGAACGGGGGAGGGGCAGAGAGAGAGGGAGACACAGAATCGGAAACAGGCTCCAGGCTCCGAGCCATCAGCCCAGAGCCTGACGCGGGGCTCGAACTCACGGACCGCGAGATCGTGACCTGGCTGAAGTCGGACGCTTAACCGACTGCGCCACCCAGGCGCCCCTATTTTATTTTTTTTATAAAGTTTTTAAAAATTTTTTTTAATGTTTATTTATTTTTGAGACAGAGAGAGACAGAGCATGAACGGGGGAGGGTCTGAGAGAGGGAGACACAGAATCCGAAACAGGCTCCAGGTTCTGAGCTGTCAGCACAGAGCCCGACGCCGGGCTCGAACTCACGGACTGCGAGATCATGACCTGAGTCGAAGTCAGCCGCTCAACCGACTGAGCCACCCAGTTCCCCCCAAAAATCTTTTTAAAGCAGAGGAACAAGATAAGACAATGACTTCACTGGATATCAAGCCTTATTATAAAGGATGGTAATCAAGGCACTGTGCTGGTAGTGTATGAATGCAAAGATAACCCAGTGGAATAACAAAACTCCAGAAGGAGACCAACACGTATGTAGATACCTGGTTTTCAACAAAGGAGCTCTTGCAGAGCAGTGGGGGAAAGAACAGTCTTTTAAATAAATGGTTCTGGAACAATGAGATATTCCCATAGGAAAGAAAAGAGAAAAACACTTGATCCTTACTTTGAACCATATACAAAAATTAATTATGAAATAAAAATATAAAGCTTGTAGAACATAAGGAATATAATATCTTCAGGAATTTAGGGTAGCAAAAATTTGTTAAGTAGGCATAAAAATAAGCCTGAAGGAAAAAAAAAACCTGATAAATTTAGTTACAGGAAAATTAAGAACTTCTGTTCACCATAAGACATCATTCAAAGAGTAAACAAAGAAACAAGAACAAGCAAATATCCAAGGAAAGATATTTGTAACACATATAACTGACAAAGGCTCATATTAAGAATATTTAAAGAACTTGTACAATATTTAAGAAAAAGCCAAACGAAAATTAGAGACTTGAAAAGGCACTTCACAAAAAGACTGGCAAATGGCCAGTAAACATATGTAAGCGACATTTAATTTGTCAGCAACCAGGAAAATGCAAATTAAATCCATTTTATATTAAAGGCATCATAAAGAAAGGGAAAAGACATGTACAAACTCAAAGAAGATAATTTCATGCACACAATTAACAAATGACTAGTGTTGTCTGGAATATATAAGGAATTCTTGTAAGGCATTAAGAAATAGCAAACAACACAAAGCAAAATAGCAATCCATTGTATGTGGATACGGTTTTATTGATCCATTCATCAGTTGGTGGACATGTGGGTTGTTTCCACTTTTGACTGTTGAAAACAATACTGCTATGGCATTCATGGGCAAGTTTTTATGTAGACACATGTTTTAATTTCTCTTTATTACTAAGGAGTGGAATTGCTGGGTCATATGGTAACTCTACTCTTTTGAGGAACTGCAAGCCTGTTTTCCACAATTGCTGTACTATTTTATATTCCCTCCAGCAGCGTGTGTATGTGAAGTCTCCATTATGTCCACATCCTCACCAACGTTTGTTATTATAAGTCTCTTTTTATTATGGCCACTTGTACTAGTATCCTGGGGCTACGGTAACAGAGTACCACAAACCCGGGAGGTTAAAGAAACAGAAATTTATTTCCCAGTTCTGGAGGCCAGAAGTCCGAAATCAAGGTGTCGGGATGGCTGTGCCCCTATGAAGGCTCCAGTAGAGATTCTGTAGCATTCTCAGCTTTTGGCTACATCACTCCAATCTCTGCTTTTGTCTTCGCATGTCCTTCACCTCTGTGTGTTTCTCTCAACCCCACCCCCCACATCCCCTTTCCTGTAGAACACATGTGGCTGCATTTAGGGTCTGCTCAGAGAATGCAGGATGAGCTCCCCCTCTTAAGGTCCTGTCTTCCTCATATTTGTTGCCATATAAGGTAACATTCACAGGTCGCAGCGATCTGATGTGGCTATCTTTTGGGGTGTCATTTTTTTGGCCTCACACATCTTCCTAGCGGGTATGGAGTTGTATCTCAATGTGGTTTTGGTTTGGATTTTTCTGACGGCTAGTGGGGTTGAGCATCTTTTCATGTGCTTCTTAGCCACTTGGATATTTTCTCTGGAGCAATGTCCATACAGATCCTTTGCCCAACCAAAAAAAAATTTTTTTTTAACTTTTTAATGATTTTTTAAAATGTATTTTTCAGTGAGAGATAGAGAGAGATAGAGAGAGACAGAGCATGAGCTGGGGAGGGGCAGAGAGAGAGGCAGACACTGAATCCAAAGCAGGCTCCAGGCTTCTGAGCTGTCAGCACAGACCCTGACATGGGGCTTGAACTCGTGAACCATGAGATCACAACCTGGGCCGAAGTCAGACGCACAAGTGACTGAGCCACCCAGGTGCCCCTAAAAATTTTTTTGTAATGTTTGTTTGTTTATTTATTTATTTATTTATTTATTTATTTATTTATTTATTTATGTTTATTTATTTTTGAAGGAGAGAGAGACAGAGTGTGAGCGGGGAAGGGGCAGAGAGAGAGGGAGACATAGAATCCGAAGCAGGCTCCAGGCTCTGAGCTGTCAGCACAGAGCCCGATGCGGGGCTCAAGCTCATAAACTGTGAGATCACGACCTGAGCTGAAGTCCACTGCTTAGCCCATTGAGCCACCCAGGGGCTCCTGCCCAATTTCTAATTTAGCTATTTCTCTTTTTATGATTGAATTGTAAGAGTTCTTTATATAGCAGTAACATCAGGGAAGACAGAGTAGGAAAAGCCAGGAATCTGTGTCCCCACCTAGACAACAATTGTACTGTCAGAGTCATCTGTTGTAACTACTTTGAAGCTCTGGGGTCTATTGGAAGACCCATTTTCCGGGGGAAGTCTTGGGTGGTGAGCCCTGATTACTTTTGGATGATTTGATCTCTTAGGATGATAATAGCTACCCATCCCCCAGTGTCCCTTTGCCCGATAGCAGGGAGCCATGCCCATGTCCTTATACTGGCCTGTGGGAGCCCAGGTGGGCAATAAGGACACTCTTCCCCAAATATCAGGAATCTGTGTCCTGATCATGGATCACTGCTTGTGACCACAGGAGTGCAGACACAGAGGTGGCTCTCAGGGCTAGACCCACCAGCTAAAGTGACTTCCAGGGAATTTAAAGATACAGATTCTGTTTTAATTTTTTTGGTTTTGATTTTTAGCCTTCATTTCCTCCTTTTCCGCTTTTGGGAGCCAGATAATTAAGAATCAGACATTCAAAAGCAACCACATATACAGGGGAATTTGGAAAAGTCACTGCATATGCCCAAGAAAAAACCTGATAAGACCTTAAGTTTACACCTCAGGCTGATCCTCACCACAAAAATACCCTACAATAATTATTTTTAAAATGATGGGAAGGAAGATAATCTGATTTCCAGAGTTACCATACTGTAAAATTCAAACATTCAGTTTTCAACGACAACGAATCACAACAGATGTAAAAATACAGGGAAGTCTGGCCTACTCAAAGACAGAAGCCTAGTCATCTAAGGAAGAGCCCATGGTGGACTTGCTAGAAAGACTTGAAAACAACTGTCTTAAAGATAATTCAAAGAGCAGGGTGCCTGGGTGGCTCAGTCAGTTGAGCGTCCGACTTTTGATTTGGGCTCAGGTCCTGGTCTCAGGGCTCGTAGGGTTGAATGCTGCGTCTGGCTCTGCGGTGGCAGCACAGAGCCTGCTTGGGATTCTCTCTCCTCTCTCTCTCTCTTTCTGCCCCTCCTCCACTCACATGCACTTGCTCTCTCTCTCTCTCTCTCAAAATAAATAAAAATAAACTAAACTAAAAAAAAAGATAATTTGGGGCGGCTGGGTGGCTCAGTTGGTTAAGCGCCCAACTTTGGTTCAGGTCATTCTCTCACAGTTTGTGGGTTTGAGCCCCAAGGTGGTCTCTGTGCTGACAGCTCAGAGCCTGTAGCCTGCTTCAGATTCTGTGTTTCCCTCTCTTTCTCTCTCTCTCTCTCTCTCTCTCTCTCTCTCTCTCTCTCTGTCTCTCTTAAAAATTAATAAACATTTTTTAAAAAGATAATTCAAAGGAGTACATGGACAGAGTCAAGGAATGATATATTAACAAATTGGAAATATCCATGAATTGATGGAAAACATGAAAAGAATCAAAAGGAAATTCTGGATCTGAAAAGTATAATAACTTAAAAAAAAAGAATTTAGTAGAGGGATTCAAAAGTGAATTTGAGCAAGCAGAAGAAAGAATCAACAAACATGAAGATAGGATAATGGAAATTACTCAGTCTGAGAAGCAGAAAGAAAAAGTTCGAAGAAAAGTGAGCAGAACCTAAAGGACACCAACATATGCACTGTAGGCTCTCAGAAGGACAAGAGAGAGGGGGTGGGCAAAAAGATTAATTGAAGAAATCATGGTGACAACTTCTCAACTTTGATGGCAGACATGAATGGAAACACTCAAAACACTCTCACCAAGACGCATTATAGTAAAAATTTCAAAACACAAGGGCAAAGAGAATCTTGAAAGCAACAAGAGAGAAGCAAGTCGTCATATGCAGGGATTCCCAACAAGATTATTGGCAAAATTACCAAAAATCTTGGAGGCCAGGGGCACCTGGGTGGCTCAGTCAGTTGAGCATCTGACTCTTGATTTTGGCTCAGGTCATGATCTCACCGTCATGGAGCCCTGTGTTGGGCTCTGTACTGAGTGTGGAGCTTGCTTAAGATTCTCTCTCTCCATCTCTCTCTCTCTGCTCCTTCCCTTCTTTTTCTCTCTGCCTCCAAAAACAAACAAAAACAAACAAACAAACAAACAACCCTTGGAAACCAGAGGGCAATGAGTTGATATATTTAAAGTGCTAAAGGAAAAAAAAAAAAAACCTGTGAAGCAAGAATCCTATATCTGGGAAAACTGTCCTCCAAAAATGAAGGAGAAATTAAAATACTCCTTGATTTAAAAAACAAAAACAAAAACAAAAAAACCTGAGGAAGTTTATTACCATGAGACCGGCTCTACAAGAAATAGTGAAGGGAGGGGCACCTGGGTGGCTCAGTTGGTTAAGCATGCAAGTTCAGCTCAGGTCATGATCTCATGGTTCATGAGTTTGAGCCCCATGTCAGGCTCTGTGCTGACAGCTCATAGCCTGGAGCTGTTTTGGAATCTATGTCTCCTTCTCTCTCTGCCCCTTCCCCCTGCTTGTGCGCTCTCTCTCTCTCTCTGAAACATAAAGTAAACATTTTTTAAAAATTAATTTTTTTAACGTTTATTTTTTTTTGAGACAGAGAGAGACAGAGAATGAACGGGGGAGGGTTAGAGAGAGGGAGACACAGAATCTGAAACAGGCTCCAGGCTCCGAGCTGTCAGCACAGAGCCCGACATGGGGCTTGAACCCATGAACCGTGAGATCATGACCTGAGCTGAAGTCAGACGCTTAACCGACTGAGCCACTCAGGCGCCCCTGGAATATAATCCTAAATAACTACTTGCTTTGGATAATATTGACATCTTAACAATATTAATTCTTCTAATCCATAAACATGGAATGTGTTTCCATTTATTTTTGTCTTTAATTTCTGTCAGCAATATTTTGTAGTTTTCGTTGTACACGTCTTTCATCTCCTTGGTTAACTCCTAAGCATTTTATTCTTTTGGATGCTATTGTAAATGGAATTGTGTTCTTTATTTCCTTTTCACATTCTTCATTGTTAATGTATAGAAACTATATTGTTGAGATTTTTTTTCACTATTTAATTTTTTTCATTTTATTTAATCTAAAAAAAAGTTCACCCATTTTTCCCCACCCCATCTCTAGCAACTACTATTATCTGTATCTATTAGATTTTTTAAAGATTATAAATATAAGAGAGATCATATGGTATTTGTCTTCCTCTGACTTATTCCACTTCACATAATGCCCTTGTAATCCACCCATGTTGTCATAAATGGCAAGATTTTTGGGCGCCTGGGTGGCTCAGTCAGTTAAGCATCCAACTTGATCTCAGGTCATGATCTCACGGTTCATGAGTTTAAGCCCTGTATCCGACTCTATGCTGACAGCTCAGAGCCTGGAGCCTGCTTCAGATTCTGTGTCTCCCTCTCTCTCTGCCCATCCCCTGCTCGCACTCTTTCTCTCTCTCAACAATAAACATTAAAAAAATTAAAAAATAAATAGCAAGATTTTCTTTTTTATAGCTAAATTGTCCATTGCATATATCTGTACCATAATTTCTTTATTCATTCATCCATTGATGTATACTTAACTTTGTTCCCATGTCTTGGCTATTCTAAATAATGCTGCAATAAACATGGGAGTGCATATGTCTTTTCAAGTTAGTGTTCTTGTTTTCTTCAGATAAATACCTAGAAGTGGAATTGCTGAATTGTATGGTAGTTCTGATTTTACTTTTTGAGGAACCTCCACACTGTTTTCTGTAGTGGCTCCACCAATTTACATTCCCCTTGACAGTGTATAAGGGTTCCCTTTTCTCCACATCCTCACCAACACCTTTTATTTCTTACCTTTTGATAATCACCATTCTAACAGGTGTGAAGTGATACCTCATTGTGGTTTTGATTTGCATTTCCCTGATGATTCGTCATATTGAGCATCTTTTTATGCACCTGTTAGCCATCTGTATGTCTGCTTTATAGAAAATGTCTAGTCAATCTTTAATAGGATTATTTGTGGGTTATTTTTGTTATAAAATTGTATGAGTTCTTTATATATTTTGCATATTAGTCATTTATAAGATACATGATTTGGAAATATTTTCTTCCATTCAGTATGTTGTCTTAAAGAATTTTTAAAAATGTTTTATTATTTGTTTTTGAGAGAGAGAGAGAGAGAGACAGAGAGAGAGAGACAGAGACAGAGAGAGCAGGGGAGGGGCAGAGAGAGAGGAGACACAGAACTGGAAGCAGGGTCCAGACTCTGAGCTGTCAGCACAGAGCCCGACGTGAGGCTCAAACTCACAAACTGTAAGATCAGGACCTGAGCCAAAGTCGAACACTTAACCGACTGAGCCACCCAGGTGCCCCAGTAGGTTTTTCTTTTCATTTTGTTGACAATTTCCTTTGCTGTGAGGAAGCTTTTAGTTTGATGCAGTTCCACTTGTTAATTTTGCTTTTGTTGATTTTGCTTTTCATGTCAGATTAAAAAATGATTTAAAAATATATCATCAAAATCCATGTAAAAGAGGTAACTTTTCTTCCAGGAGGTTTACGGCTTCAGGTCTTATGTTCAAGTATTTAATCTATTTTGAGTTAATTCTTGTGTATGGTGTGAGATAGTGGCCCAGTTTCATTCTTTTCCATGTGGCTGTCCGATTTTCCCAATACCATTTATTGAAGAGACCGTCCTTCCTCCATTGTATATTATTGGTCTTTTGTTGTAAATTAATTGACCATATATGTGTGGGGTTATTTCTCAGCTTTCTGTCCTGTTGCATTGATCTGTATGTCTGTTTTTATGCCAGTACCATACTATTTTAATTACTACCACTTCATAATATAACTCGAAGTCTGGAATTGTGAAACCTCCAGTCTTGTTTTTCTTTTTCAAGATTGTTCTGGCTATTTGAGGTATTTTGTGGTTCGGTACAATTTTTAGGATTGTTTGTTCTAGTTCTGTGAAAAATGATGTTGCTATTTTGACAGGGAGTGCATTAAATCTGTAGATTGCTTTGCGTAGTGTAGGCATTTTAACAACATTTTTCTTCTAATCCATGAACATGGAATGTCTTTCCATTTCTTTGCATTGTCTTGAATTTCTTCAGAGTACAAATCTTTCACCTCTCTTATGAAGTTTATTCCTAAATATTTTACTGTTTTTGGTGCAACTGTAAATAGGATTGTTTTAATTTCACTTTCTGCTGCTTCATCATTAATGTATACAAATGCAACAGATTTCTGTACATTGACCATGTATCCTGCAACTTTACTGAATTCACTTCTCAGTTCTAGTGTGTGTGTGTGTGTGTGTGTGTGTGTGTGTGTGTGTGTGTGTGTGGTTGGGTTTTTTTTGTTTTTGTTTTTGTTTTTGTTTTGGTGGAGTCTTTAGGGTTTTCTGAAAATAGCAAGAGTTTTACTTCTTCCTTACCAATTTGGATGCCTTTTCTTTATGCTGCTTAATTGTTGTGGCCAGGACTTCCAGTATTACGTTGAATAAAAGTGGTGAGAGGGGACATCCTTGTCTTCTTTCTGACCTTAGGGGAAAAGCTCTCAGCTTTTCAACATTGAGTATGATGTTGGCTGTGGGTTTTTCATATAAGGGCTTTATTATGTTGAGATATGTTCCCTCTAAACCTACTTTATTGAGGGTTTTTGTCACGAATGGATGTTGTACTTTGTCAAATGCTTTTACTGCATCTATTGAAATGATCATATTCTTTCCCTTCTTCATGTGACATACCATTGATTTTTTGCAAATATTGAATGACATTTGCATCCTAGGGATGCACACTTAATCGTGGTGTAGGATTTTTTTTTTAATGTATTGTTGAATTTGGCTTATTTTGTTAGGAATTTTTGGATCTATATTCATGAGAGATATTGGCCTGTAGTCCTTTTTTTTTTTTTTTCTCCTTTTTGTGGTGTCTTTATCTGGGTTTGCTATCAGGGTGATACTGGCCTCATAGAATGAATTTGGAAGTTTCCCTTTCTCTTCTATTTTTTGGAATAGTTTGAGAAGAAGAAGTATTAACTCTTCTTTAAACTTCTGGTAGAATTTGTCTGTGAAGCTGTCTGGTACTGGACTTTTTGTTTTTTGGGAATTTTTGATTACTGATTCAATTTCATTGCTGGTAATTGGTCTGTTCAAATTTTCTATTTTTTCTTGCTTTTGTCTTAGAGGGTATATGTTTCTAAGAATTTATCCATTTCTTCTAAGTTATCCCATTTGTTGGCATATACGTTTTATTTTCATAATATTGTTACAATTATTTTGTGTTTCTGTGGTGTTGATTGTTATTTCTCCTCTTGCACTGGTGACTTTTTTTAAAAAAATTTTAACACTTATTTATTTCTGAGAGACAGACAGAGCACCAGTGGGGGAGGGACAGAGAGAGAGGGAGACACAGAATCTAAAGCAGGCTCCAGGCTCTGAGCTGTCAGCACAGAGCCCAACGTGGGGCTCAAACTCATGAGTGGTAAGATCATGACCTGAGTGGAAGTCAGACACTTAACCGACTGAGCCACTCAGGCACCCCCTTTCACTGGTGATTTTAACTGCATTATCTCTCTTTCTCTCTCTCTCTCTCTCTCCTGGTTTTATTTATTTATTTATTTATTTATTTATTTATTTATTTATTTATTTATTTATTTATAGTTTTTATATCATTTATTTCTGGTCTAATCTTATATTATTTCCTTCCTTTTGCTGGGTTTGGGTTTTGTTTGTTTTTTTCTTTAGCTCCTTTGGGTGTAAGATTAGGTTGTTTGTGGTTTTTCTCGCTTCCTGAGGTTGGGCCCATGATGCTACGAACTTCCCTCTTAGAACCACTTTTGCTGCATCCCGAAGATTTAGGATGTTGTGTTTTCATTTTCATCTGTTTCCATGTAATTTACTTATTTATTTATTTTGATTTATTGGTTGACCCATTCACTGTTTAGTAGCATGTTATTTAAACTTCATGTATTTGTGGTCTTTTCGGATTTTTTTTTCTTTTTCTAGTTTCATAGCGTTGTGGTCAGAAAAGATGCATGGTATAACTTAGATTTTTTTTTTTTTTTGAATTTGTTGAGACTTGTTTTGTGGCCTAATATGTGATCTGTTCTGGAGAATGTTCCATGTGTACTTGAAAAGAATGTGTATTCTGCTGTTTTATGATGGAATGCTCTGAATATGTCTGTTACATCCATCTGTCCAGTGTGTCATTCAAAGCCACTGTTTTCTTGTTGATTTTATGTTTGGATGATGTAAGTGGAGTGTTAATGTCCCCTACTATTATTTTATTACTATAAATTAATTCCTTTATGTTTGGTATTAACTGTTTTATGTATTTGGGTATTTCCATGTTGGGTGAATAAATATTTACAATTATTATACCCTCTTGTTAGATTGTCCCCTTTATTAATAAATAGTGTCCTTCTTTGTCTCTTGTTACATTCATTGTTTTACAATCTATTTGTTCCAATATAAGACTTGCTATCCTAGCTTTCTTCTGGCATCCATTTGCATAATGAATGTTTCTCCATGCCCTCACTTTTTTTTTTATTAGTATTTTATTTATTTTTTTCAACGTTTATTTATTTTTGGGACAGAGAGAAATAGAGCGTGAACGGGGGAGGGGCAGAGAGAGGGAGACACAGAATCGGAAACAGGCTCCAGGCTCTGAGCCATCAGCCCAGAGCCCGACGCGGGGCTCGAACTCACGGACCGCGAGATCGTGACCTGGCTGAAGTCGGACGCTTAACCGACTGCGCCACCCAGGCGCCCCTAGTATTTTATTTATACTTTTGGAGAAGATCTACAGTTTCACAAGAAACACTGATTTTTCTCAAACAATGGAAACATAAAAAAATCTATTGTCTAAGAAGAATAAAACAAGTCTCTTCAGTAAGTACTGGGATAATTCAGACTGGAGGAATCAGTGAAGCCAACGTTACTTGCAGTAAGTTCAGATTTTTTTTTTAATTTTTTTTTCCAACGTTTATTTATTTTTGGGACAGAGAGAGACAGAGCATGAATGGGGAGGGGCAGAGAGAGAGGGAGACACAGAGTCGGAAACAGGCTCCAGGCTCCGAGCCATCAGCCCAGAGCCTGACGCGGGGCTCGAACTCACGGACTGTGAAATCGTGACCTGGCTGAAGTCGGACGCTTAACCGACTGCGCCACCCAGGCGCCCCACAGTAAGTTCAGATTTATCCAGTTTTAAGGATAACACAAATGTCTTCCTGTCTAGTTTTGTACGGTTCCAAAT
Source organism: Prionailurus bengalensis (assembly GCF_016509475.1). Taxonomy (NCBI): domain Eukaryota; kingdom Metazoa; phylum Chordata; class Mammalia; order Carnivora; family Felidae; genus Prionailurus; species Prionailurus bengalensis. Next base: position 145,769,011 of record NC_057355.1, on the reverse strand, counting down.
GAACCATCTCAGCCTAAAACTAGTAACAAGCTGACAGACAAAGCCTCTGGGGTCCCATCTAGTTTGAACAAGGAGTGGCTCACTCTCCAGACGGCTGCATCTGTTTACAGAACTCATTGAACTCTTGCTGCTCAGGTTCTGTCATGACTCTGTTGAGGTCATAGATCTCTGCTTTTTGTCTTTGCTTCAGCTCCTGCTGGGCTGATTTCTGCTTGGCCTTCTCAACTTTGCTGACAGGTTGTTTAACTTTGGAATTTTCTTTACGCATAGGTGGATCCATGACTTGGGTTCTGAACACTTCTTAGCTCTGACGTCCAGGCCTGGAGTCATGAGCCTGCTGTGCCTCTGATTGGGTGGGGCTCCATCCCTTCACTTTCTATCTGCAGATGTCTTTCAGTCTGAAATGAGTCTCTTGTACACAGCATATAGATGGGTCTTTTTTTGGGGTCTTGTTATTATTTTTTAAATTCACTCTGTTGTCCTGTGTCTTTTGAATGAAGCATTTAGCGCATTTACATTCAAAGTAATTATTGATAGATATGTATTTATTGGCATTTTGTTACTTGCTTCATGGTTGTTTTTGTAGTTCTTTTTTCCTTTCTTCCATGGCTCTCTTCTCTTATGATTAGTCAGCTTTTTTTTTAGTGATATACTTGGGATTCTTTTTATTCTTTGCATATCTATTACTGATTTTGGATTTATGGTTACCATTAGGGTTGTGTATAGCATCCTCTGTCTATATCAGTTTGATGGTTGTGTTAGCTTGAGCTCATTCTTTACTCCTCTCCCCACCACCTTTTAGGTATATGTTGTCATATTTTATATCCTTTTATTTTATGAATCTCTTGACTGATTTTTACAGAAATACTTATTTTTACTGCCTTTGTTTTTTTACTTTTCATACTCTCACTTATGGTCTTTCCTTTCCACTCAAAGAGTCCCCTTTAATATTTCCTGTAGGGCTGGTTTAGTGGTCATGAACTCCTTTGGTTTTTGTTTGAGAACTTCTATCTCTCCTTCTATTCTGAATAGTAGCCTTGATGGAGAAAGTATTCTTGGCTGAAATTTTTTCCCTTTCACCTCTTTGAATATATCATGCCACTCCTTTCTAGCCCGTAATGTTTCTGCTGAAAAATCCACTGATAGCCTTATGGAGTTTCCTTTGTATGTAATTGTCTTTTTCTCACTTGGTGCTTTAAAATTTTTTATCACTGCTTTTTTTTTTTGTCATTTTAATTACTGTATGTCTTGGTGTGGACCTCCTTGGGTTGAATTCTGGGGGATCTCTGTGCCTCCTGGATCTGGATCTCTATTTCCTTTCCCAGATTAGGGGAGTTTTCAGCTATTATTTCTTCAGATAAATTTTCTACCCCATTTTCTCTCTGTTCTTCTTCTGAGATCCCTATAATACAAATGTTATTATACCTGATGGAGTCACTAAGTTCCCTAAGGCTATTCTCAATTTGTGTAATTTTCTTTCCTCTCCTTTTTTCAGCTTGGTTACTTTCTAGTCTGTTGTCTTCAAGGTCGTTAATTCATTCCTTTCCTTCATCTAGACTGCTATTTATTCCATCAAATGTATTTTTAATTTCATTTATTGTGTTCTTGATCTCTGATTGGTTTTTTTTATCTCTGTGTTAAGGATCCACTGATGTCCTCTACTATCTTCTCAAGTCCAGTGAGTATCTTTATGATCATTACTTTAAATTTTCTATCAAGTGTATCTCTTATATCCATTTAGGTCTCTTGCTGCGGTTTGGCCCTGTTATTTCATTTGAGACATATTTCTCTGTCGCCTCATTTTGTCTAACTCCGTGTCTGTTTTTGTGTTAGGAGAGTCGGCTTCTCTTGCTCTTGATAATAGCTTTATGAAGAAAAGTTCTTGTAGTGCCTTGCATTGCAGTGTCTCCCTGTTCCCCCGGGCCTGGTGCTTCAAGGAGTGTCTCCTATGTGTTGTGTATGCTCTGCTATTGAATCTTAGCTTCTTTTTTCTTCTGTCTAATTGTCTGCAGAGGCTCTCTTTGCCTATTGTGTGTAGTGTTTGGTCCCCAATAGGGGTGGGGTATGCTTTAACAAGGTGTGCAGTGATCTGCTCACAAAATGCGATCTACTCCCACAACCACCAGAACTGAGGTCCACAAAATGTGCAGGTCAGGAGATGTGGTGTTGGCAGAGTTTGTGACTGTCCTCTGGGGAAGGGGGCCTGCAGTGCTGGAACTAAGGGGAGCGTGACTGGGAAGGGCAGATCCGCTGAAGCTCAGGGGGTACATGGGACTTGGTGTAAGCAAGTTAGGTAACACGTGTTGATGCTGCACTAGTTCCCACAGATGGCTGTTGTTTATGGTGAGGGGTGGGGGAAGGGAAGTGGCACTTGCCAGCTCCTTTGTTTCTGAAGCGGTCTCTCTATGATCCCTGTGTCTTAGGGCTACACTCCAGGTTGAGCAAATTATTGTCTCTCCTGTCTGCCCCTGGCATTTTTCAAACTGCTGGTTGTACACTGTATCTGCACAGGCTGTTTGTTATGCTGTCTCTTTAAGGGTAGGTACTCCACTTCCTACACCCTCTGAGCTCTCCCAGAGCTGAGTTCACCAATTTTTAAAATTCCAGGGTTTAAGTCCCAATGGTTGTAAGAACTCAATGAAATTTGGCCCCTCTCTCAAAGACAAATGTTATGGGGATTCATCCTCCCCACTTCTGGGTTTCCTGATGTGAAACTCTGTTTTTCACCCTTTTCTACCACCAGCTCCCTCCCCACCATGGACCAGTACAGCCCATTCACTCTCAGACTGTGTCTTCACTCTTCCTACTTTTCTCCATGTGCCCTCTCCTCTACCTTTAGTTGTGGAGTTTGTTCTGCCAGTCTCCAGATCATTTTTTGGACTATTTATACAATATGAGTGTTATCTAGTTGTATCTGTGGAATGGGGCAAACTTAGAGTCCCCCTACTCTGCCATCTAATTACTATAGCTTTGTAATATAGTTTGAAGTCAGGGAGTGTGATGCCTCCAGCTTTGTTGTTCTTTCTCAATATTGCCTTGGCTATTTGAGATTTTTTGTGTTCTATACAAGTTTTAGGTTTGTTCTGTTTCTTTGAAAAACGCCATTGAAATTTTGATAGAGATTGCATTCATCTGTATATTGCTTTTGGTGGTATAAACATTATAACAATATTCTTCCATTCCATAAGAATAGGATATCTTTCCATTTACTTGTATTTTCTCCAATTTCTTTTGTTAATGTCTTGTAGTTTTTCTTTTTTTTAACTTTAGAGAGAGAGTGGGGGAGAGGGGCGGAGGCGGGGGGGGGGGGAGGGGGGAGAGAGATTGAGAGAGAGAGAGAGAGAGAGAGAGAGAGAGAGAGAGAGAGAGAGAATATCTTAGGCAGGCTCCACACTCAGGACAGAGCCCAATACAGGGCTCAATCCCTCAACCCTGGGATCCTGACCTGAGCCAAAATCGAGTCAGATGCTCAACCAAGCCACCCAGGCGCTCCTTGTAGTTTTTAATATACAGGTCTTTCACTTCCTTAGTTACATTTATTCCTAGGTATTTTATTCTCTTTGATGCAATTGTAAATGGGATTGTTTTCTTAATTTTTTTGATAGTTTGTTACTAGCATACAGAAATGCAAACAATTTTTGTATTATGATTTTGTATCCAACTTTACTGAATTTATTAGCTCTAATAGTTTTTTGATAAAAATTTTAGGGTTTTCTATATATACTATCATGTCATCTACAAATAGTGTCAATTTTAGTTTTTCCTTTCCAATATGGATGCCTTTTCTTACCTAATTGCTCTAGCTAGGAATTCCAATACTATAGTGAATCAAAGTGGCCAGAGTGGGCATCCTTGTCTTGTTCCTAATCTTACCATGTTTGGTGCATGGAGTATGATGTTAGCTGTAGGTTTGTCATATATGGCCTTTATTATGTCAAGATATATTCCCTCTATACTTGCTTTTTTGAGTTTTATCAAAAGTGGATATTGAATTTTGTCAAATGTTTTTTCTGCATTGAGATGATTATATGATTATTTCTTCTGTTGAGGTGGTGTATCAATTGACCAATTAGTGGATGTTGAACCCTGGGTCCTTGCATCCCTGGAATAAATCCCACTTGATCATGGTGTATGATCATTTTAATGTATTTTTCAATTCAGTTTGCTAATATTTTGTTGATAATTTTTGCATCTGTATTTGTTAAGAGATATTGGCCTGTAATTTTTTCTTGTGGCATCCTTGTCTGGTTTTGGTATCAGGGTAATGCTGGCTTCATAAAGTGTTTTGAAGAGTTCCCTCTTCTATTTTTTAGAAGATTTTGAGAATGATTGAGATTAATTCTTCTTTGAATGTTTGATAGAATTCACCAGTGAGACCATCTAGTCCTGGACTTTTGTTTGGAGGTTTTTGATTACTGATTCAATCTCCTTACTAGTAATCAGTCTGTTCGGATTTTCTGTTTCATTACAATTGGTAGGTTGCATGTTTCTAGAAACCTACAATTGATAGGTTGCATGTTTCTAGAAACGTATCCATTTCTTCTAGGTTGTCTAATTTGTTGGCATATGATTGTTCACAATAGTCTCTTATGACCCTTTGTATTTCTAGGGTATCAGTTTTTATTTGTAATTTTTTTAAACGTTTATTTATTTCTGAGACAGAGAGAGACAGAGCATGAGTGGAGGAGGGCTAGAGAGAGGGAGACACAGAATCCGAAGCAGGTTCCAGGCTCTGAGCTGTCAGCACAAAGCCCGACGCAGGGCTCGAACTCACAGACCACGAGATCACGACCTGAGCCGAAGTCGGACGCTCAACCGACTGAGCCACCCAGATGCCCCAAGTTTTTTTTTTTTTAAGTTCATTTATTTTCCTACGTTCATTTATTTTGATGGAGAGAATGAGCAGGGGAGGAGCCTAGAGGGAGAGATAGAGAATCCCAAGCAGATTCCACAGTCAGTGCAGAGCCCAATGTGGAGCTCAATCTCACGATGATATCATGACGTGAGCAGAAATCAAGAGTCTCACGCTTAACTGGCTGAGCCACCCAGGCGCCCCATCTGTGGTATTAGTTCTAATATCTCTTTCATTTCTCATTTTATTTGAGTCCTTTTTTCTTGGTGAGTCTAGCCAAAAGCTTGTCAACGTAGTTTTATCTTTTTCAGTGAAACAGCTCTTACTTTCATTGATCTTCTTCACTGTCTTTTTAGATTCCATTTATTTATGCTTTGTTATAGCTTTCCCTCTCTTAACTTTGGGCTTCATTTGTTCTATTGAGGTGTAGATCTCAGTTGTTATGACACATTTCTTGTTTCTTGAAGCCAGCATTTATCACTATGAATTTCTGTCTTACAATTGCTTTTGTTGCATCCCATGAATTTTGGTATACTTGTTTTCATTTGTCTCAAGGCGTTTTAAAATTTATTTCCTCTTTGACCCATTGGTTGTTCAGTAGCTGTTTTAATCTCCACATATTTGTGAATTTTCCAGTTTTCCTCATAAAATTATATATATCATAAAATTAAATATGTCATAAAATTAAATATATATATTATATATATAATTAAATATATATCATAAAATTATATATATATATATATATACATATATATATATATATATATATATATATAAAATGTTTATTTATTTTTGAGAGAGAGCGTAAGCGAGGGAGGGGCAGAGAGGGTGGGAGACACAGAACCCGAAGCAGGCTCCAGGCTCCAAGCTGTTAGCATAAAGCCCGACTCGGGGCTTGAACTCATCAACTGCAAGATCATGACCTGAGCCGACTGAGCCACCCAGGCATTCCGGCATTCCTTCTTCATAAAATTGATTTCTAATTTCATACCATTGTGTTTGGAAAAGATGCTTGGTATTATTTCAATCCTCTTAAATTTATTAAGACTTGCTTTGTGGTCTAATATTATGACCTACGCTGGAAAATGCTCCATGTATACTTGTGAAGGACGTGTATGCTGTTGTCTTTGGATGGAATGCTCTGTAAACATCTAAGTCCATCTGGCCTAATATGTCATTTATGGCTGTTTCCTTACTGATTTTGTCTGGATGTTCTATCCATTGGGTTCTATCCATTGGTATAATGGGACAATAAAATCCCTTATTATTAGTGTATTACTATTTCTTCCTTTAGGTCTTTTAATATTCATTTCATGTATTTTAGTGCTCCTCTGATGACTGCGTAAATACCCCTTTATCATTATGTAACACTGTTGTCTTTTTTTTTTAGTCTTTGTTTTAAGCTCTAGTTTGTTTGATACAAGTATAGTTACTCCTGCTTTCATCTGGTTTCCATTTGCATAGAATATCTTTTGGTTTATTGACTTTTCTCTATTATTTTTCTACTCTCTATTTCATTTATCTCTAGTCTATTTTTTCCTTCCTTCTGCTAGATTTGGGTTTATTCTTCTTGCTCTAGTTCCTTAAGTTGTAAAGTTGGGTTGTTGATTTGAAATCTTTGATTTTTAATGCTAAGCATGTATAGCTTAGCACTGTTTTTGCTTGGTCTCTTTTGTTTTTGTTCCTATTCATCTCAAAATATTTTCTAATTTCCCTTTGATTTCTTCTTTGATTGTTTAATAGCATTTTAATTTCCACTTTTTTTTCCCTAGTTCTACTCCTGTAAAAAAAATTTTTTTTTAGTGTTTATTTTTGAGACAGAGCACAAGCTGGGGAGGGGAGAGAAAGAGAGGAGACACAGAATCCAAAACAGGCTCCAGGCTCTGAGCTGTCAGCACAGAGCCTGATGCAGGGCTCGAACTCATGAACCATGAGATCATAACCGGAACTGAAGTTGGATGCCCAACCTACTGAGCCACCTAGGCACCCCTTTAGTTCTGCTTTAAAAAATATGTAGATTTATTTATTTTGAGAGAGAAAGCATGAGCAGGGGAGGGCCAGAGAGAAAGGGAGAGAATCCCAAGCAGGCTCTGCAGTTAGTGCAGAGCCCTACATGGGGCTCAGCTCAGGTCGAGATCACGACCTGAGCTGAAATCAAGAGTTGGATTCTCAACCCACTGAGCCACCCAGGTACCCCTTAGTTTTACTTTTTAAAAAGTTTGAGAGACAGTGCCTGAGCATGAGTGGGGGGGGGGGGGGGGGGGGCGGGGACAGAGGATTCCAAGTGGGCTCTGCACTGACAGCAGATAGCTGGATGTGGGGCTTGAGCTCATGAACCAGATCATGACCTGAGTTGAAAGCAACTCAGTCGCTTAACCAACTGAGCTACCCAGGCACTCCTCTGATCTTTTACCTATACTGAGACTTATTTTATATCCTAACGGATAGCCTATTCTAGAAAATGTCCCATGTGCACTTGAAAAGTGTGCGCTGTTGTTGGGTGGAACGGTCTGTAAATTTCAGTTAGATCTAGTTGGTTTATGTGCTGTGTTAAATCCTTTATTTCCTTACTTTGGCTGGTCATTCTATTATTGAGAGTGGGGTGTTAAAGTCCCCATCTACTACCGTAGAACTCTACCTTCAATTCTTTGTTTTCCCTTCACATAGATTTTTATTTATTTTGAGAGTGAGTGAGCGAGCTGGGGAAGGGCAGAAAGGGAGAGAGAATCCCAAGCAGTCTCCACATTTGTCAGCGCAGAGCCCCAGATGGGGCTCAATCTCATGACGGTGGAACAGGAGATCACAACCAATCTGAGCTGAAATCAAGAGTCAGACACTTAACCAAATGAGTCACCTGCACACCCCTTCCTTCATAAATTTTCCTGGTCTGTTATTAGTTGTGCCAATGTTTATAATTGTTCTTTTTGCTGTATTGACACTTTCATTAATATATAATGTCCTTTTTTCCTTTTATAACCTTTATTGTTTTAAAATCTATTTTGTCTGATATTAGCATAATCATCCCCTATCTCTATGGGTTACTATCTGCATGGAGTATCCTTTGCCATTCTTTCACTTTCAATCTATTTGGGCTTGGATCTTGAGTCTCTTTATAGCGTGTAGTTGCCATCATGTGTTTTTATTTATTCTGCCAATCCCTCTTTTGATTAGAGTTTAACCCATTTACGTTTAAATTAATACTGGTAAAGACAATTTTGTCATTGTGCCGTTTTCTGTATACGTTAAAGCTCTATTGTCCCTCATTTCCTGCATTACTGTGATCTTTTGTGTTTAGGTGATATTTGTAGTTAAATGTTTAAATTATTTTCTCATTTTCTGTTGTACATATTCTATATATTTTTTTGAGATTACCAGAGAGATTACATTTAACGTCCTAAAGTTGTAACATTCTAATTTGAATTAATACCAGCTTAAATTCACTAATTTACAAAGACTGTTTCTCTCCCTACCCCGTCAATTAACAACTGTCACAAAACTACATCTTTATGCAAAGTAGTGTCCAAAAACAAAGTAATAATTCTTTAAAATTCATTAGTTTCTTCAATTATGTAGAAAACAGGGGCACCTGACTGGCTTGGTCGGTCAAATGACTGACTCTTGATCTTGGCTCAGGACACGATCTCATGGATTCCTGGGTTCAAGCCCCATGTCGGGATCCAGGGATCCGTACTGATAGCACAGAGCCTGCTTGGGATTCTTTCAAAATAAATGAACTTAAAAAAATTATGCAGAAAATAAAAATTGGAGTTAGAAAACAAAGTTACAGTAATACTAGTTGTTTATTTTTTTGAGAGTGCAAGTGGGGGAAGGGCAGAGAGGGAGGGACAGAAGACCTGAAGTGGGCCCTGACCCTGACAGCAGCATACCAGACTCGGGGCTTGAACTCGCCAACCAGATCATGACCTGACCAGAAGCTGGATGCTCAATTGAAGTCAGAAGTTCAACCAAGCCACTCAGGTGCCCAATTAATATTTTTTAAATCTATTCTCTTAAACCATGTAGAAAATAAAGTGGAGTTACGAGTCCAATAGTTTTTCTAATTCCCATTTACCTTATTTAAAGAAAAGATTTTTATGTCTAGTATTTTTTCACTTCACCCTACAGGCATCCCTTGAGCATTTCTTACAGGGCAAGTTTGGTGGTTAACAAACCTTCTCAGCTTTTGGTTTTCTGGGAATGCTGGATTTCTGCCCTCACTTCTAACTACAATTTACTTTCTCTTTTAGTACTTTGAATGTATCAACCTTCTGGCCTACATGGTTTCTGATGAGACATCTTATGGAGGTGGTGGTGGAAATGATCCCTGTATATAGGAGTCCCTGTTCTCTTGCTTTCGAGATTCTCTTGTTTTTTGAAGTTTGATTATAACGCGTCTCAGTGTGGGTCTGAGTCTCTTACTTGGGACTCTGCTGAGCTTCTTGGATGTTTGAACGTCATGTCTGGTTTACCTTGGGAAAACTTCAGCCAGCATTTCTTCAAATATTGTCCCTTTCTCTTTTCCTTCTGAGACTTCCACAATGCATAGGTTGGTCCTCTTACTGGTGTTCCTGTTCCACAGGTCACTTAGGCTCTGCTCAATTTTCTTAGATCTATTGGTTGTTTTGATTCAATAATTTCTTCAGTATTTTAAGCTTGCTGAATTTTTCTGTATGCCCACATCTGCCTTTGAATCCCTGTAGAGAATTTTTCATTTGTACTTTTTGGCTGCTCCAACATCTTTTTAGTTTTCTTATCTTTAATGATATTTCTATTGTTTAGAAACTGTCTTGACTTTCTCCAAATTTTACTTTAGTTTTTTGAGTATCTTTAAGATGGTTAAATACTTTGTTCAGAAGATCTATTAGGTCTTTTTCAGAGATTGTTTGCTTTCTTTAACCTTGTGAATGGGACATACTTTCCTGTTTCCTATTTCTTTGTATACCTTGTAAGGTTTTTGTTGTATGGTGGATACTTGAATTTAACCAAGTGTTAACTCTGGAAATCAGATTCTTTTCCATCCCCAGGGCTTGCTGGGTTGTTACCATTTCAAATTACATGTTATGTTCAGTTATAGATGGTCTCTGTGCCAAGGGTCATCCTGAGGTATAAACTTTTTTGAGAGAAAGTGTGTGTTTGAGCACAAGCAGGGGCCGGAGCAGAGGATCCCCAGCAGGCTCTGTGCTGTTAGCTGGGAGCCCGAAGTGCAGGGCTTGATCACACGAACCACAAGATCATGACCTGAGCCGAAATCAAGAGTCAGATACCTAACCAACTGAGCCACCCAGGTGCCCCTTACGTATAAACCTCAGCTCTTTTCAGACCAAGCTTTTCCCTGAGCATGTACACTTTCTATTTTTCCCTTGTAAATTCAGTTGCTTTCATACATCAGTCTGTTATCTGGCAAAAAAAGGGCAAAGATGAGAAAATTGAAGGTGGTGGGGGTACTCTCTCTTTACATCCCCTGTTAAGTCATGTTAGCCTGAAGGGGAGGGGCTTGCAACAATGGGGGGAGGTGCAACAACGGCCTCTCTTTGCACTCTGACCAGAGGCTGCAATCCTAGAACAGATCCCTGCTACTTGGAGGACAGGGTCCTTTTGGCCCACCCTGGCTCCCCTATCAGATGTGAGATCTCTGTGGCAGGGCCTGTAGCCTCTTCTCAGGGTATGTTCACACAAGGGCAGCGTCCACTTGCTATTTGGTTAACTGCTTAGATGAGGCAGCAAATGTCCTCAGTAGACATCCTCGGAACCTGCTAGTAATGGAGGAAATGGATTCCAGTGAAAGGCAATGTATCACAGAGGTCCCGGAGGACTCCAATCACCATCCCCTATTGTAAAGCAACCTCCGGGAGCCACATTTCAAATCCCTGTGACACTCTGTCCTCCCTTAGCCACAGTAAACTGGAGCTGCCAACAGAGCCTACAACAGCTGCAAGTGAACAAACCTGATAGAAATGTTGAGAAGCTGTGGAGTGTATCAGACACAGCCTGTCAGGAATTCACATCAGGTTTAAGAACTGAAGGAATAGAAGCTTCACGAACGCAGGGCACCATGAGAAAGCCAAGTCACGAGGAGTACAGTTCTAGGGGACCAGGAAACTTATGGGCAGTGGACAGAAAAAGAGAAACCCAGGGACGCAGACAGGTGGGCAGCACCCTGGAGGGATGCTGTCTTGCACAGCTGCCTGGAGCCCTGACTGCTACAGTATGTCCACAACGCCAAACTGCAGCAATCTCTGGGTCCTCAGAAGTCGAGACTTGTGTGACATTCCCAATACCATTATCATGTGACTCCTTGGAAAACCATCCTCCACGTCTGGGCAAAGTTTTCAATCAAAACAGCTTGTAGTTACGTCTAGAAAATTTTCTTCAGTGTTGGAGGTCCCCAACCCTGCCACTAGAGAACAATCCTTGACCTAGCAGCCACAATATAAAAACTCTGTGTCCACTCAGGCCCTGACGCTCCAGGGACCTCCTGCTGGGTGTGGGCCTTTATCCAAACTCCAAATGGGACACCTGGTCTAAGGAGGGTGAAATTCTAGCATTCATGGGTGCTCTGATTCTGCTCCCTCTGGGAAAGGGGTTTGGGCCTGCTCTCTCCAATCTGGGGCACTGGGACTCAACAGACAAGGCTGTTTGGAGACCCCAAACTTCCCAGGATAAATAAAAGTGCATCCTTGTCTGACCAGTCCTCCACTGCTGGGTGTCAGCCATGGGACTGCCCTCCACTCCCTCCTGGACTCCCAGTGGCTTAGCTGCCCCTACAGGAGAATGCAAATAGAATTGTTCCTGCAGCCTTATAAAGCTTCAAGGGCTTGACTTTGCAGATGTCCCACTGCTTCCAGCCTCATCTGCTGCAGTCCACTTCAGGGAAGGGCCCTCCCTTCCACATTTCTACTCATACTCATCCTCAAGTGATGCTGCTTTTAATTTCAGACAGTCAAGTCCCCAGTCATTTTCTCTCTCAAGTTCTACCCCTCTCCCGTGTGTGCTTTGGTCTGGGAACTCCTCCAGGGTCGGGAACAATGCAAGCTTGCCCAAGGTCTGACGCAGGTCAGGAGCTAAAGGATCTGCTGGGGTACCTGAGGGAATGGTGCCCTTCCTTTGGGAGACTGCTTCTGATGGCTCTAGTCCATTCAGTGTAAATTTCAATCAACGTCAAGCAATCTGTCATCTTGTCTTCCCTGCACAAACCATCTTAAGGAACAAAGTTCCTCCTTATCTCTGCATTAAGTCCCTCACAGTGCAACAAAGACCTGAAAGCTGGATAGGGCACAGTTCACTTAGGCAGAAATGTTGGGGTCCAGCTTGTGTGGGTATGCCACAGGACCTCAGGACAGTTCTCTACTCTCCGGGCTTATTTCTTCCTATGAGGTGCATGTTAATACCTGCACTACCAACCCCACTGGATACTTTGGAATGACGCTTCTTCCTCCAGTTACAAGACTGCTAGTACTAGACGTGACCCAGCTTCACCCACTGGCCCTGAACTCCTCACTCCTGTTCATCTTGGGCTGGGGGCTTCAATGTTGCCGGCACCACCTTAGTGCTACCCCATGACAGTGCTGATGGGAGGTGCTCCACTCACTCTGTTCGGAGAGGTGACAGGCTGAGCTAGCTACTGGTTCAGGGTGCTGTCTGCAGCTGTTACAGGATCCCAGTAGGCCCAGGAACTGTCCTCAGCCATAGACTTGGCTTGGTCGGAGTACCACTGCAGAATAAATGTTGCTCGTAGTAATCACCTATGGCACACTAATGGCTGCTTAACCACAGGGCTTCCCTTCAACTGTTCAGTAGCTTAAAAATAACTTCTAGCTACTCACTGCTCTCCTCAGTCTACTCTGATCCCTGCTTCCGATGTCTGGAGATCCCAGGACACACATTACCCTTCTATCCCCTTCTTTCAGACAAGACCAGTTTTCCCTATCTGCCCCAGCCCGGCAAGAATCCCTCCACTGACATTATTAGGCTTCCATCAGAATTTTAAGTGCTGCATGGTGGAGTTACCATCTCTACTACGGAGAAGTCTCCCAGAGAGGCCCAGGCTGGAATCCAGGTCTGATTCCAAAGCCCACGTGAATATGCCCCTTAAAAAGAGCTCACTGGGGTGCCTGGGTGGCTCAGTTGTTAAGCATCTGACTTCAGCTCAGGTCATGATCTCATGGTTCATGAGTTTGAGTCTCACACTGGATAAGCTTAAGCCCCACTTCTCTCTCTGCCCTGTGCTCACTCGCACCCTCGAAAATAAATATGCAAATAAGTATAAAAAAGCCTCACTGAATGAATAGTATCCCAATAGCAGGCACTGGAGCAACTCGGACCCTTCCCAGGTCTGTTTTGAGATCCTAACACTATTCCCCCAGTCTAGGTTCTGAGGAAAACGTCTCTGCAGGTAGCTATTCTCCCCATATTCTAGTACACAGAATGATCCAGTTTTCTGGCTGTAAACCACCAGGTATTAGGGCTGGAGTACAGAGTCCTACTGCAGGTGGACATAAAACCTGAGCCCCCAGCCTTCTAAGAGCAAAGGCTCACAGGGTCAACTACAGAGACTGCATAAGCCAGCCTCGAGACCTCTGCCAAGTTATTTGCCCATATCACTCTGCTTTATCTTGTCATGTTTTCAAAAAAGAGATTTTGAGAGTGAGTGAGAGACAGGCAGTGAACAGGGGAGGAGCCAAAGAGAAAAGACACAGGATCCGAAGCAGGCTCCAACCCATGAATTGTGAGATCACACCTGAGCAGAAATTGGACACAAGCCACCCAGGTGCCCCTATAGTCTGTCAATTAAAAGTCAAAGGGGACGCCTGGGTGGCTCAGTTTAGCATCCGACTCTGGCTCAGATCATGATCTTGCGGTTTGTTGAGTTCAAGCCCCATGTCAGGCTCTGTGCTGACAGCTCAGAGCCTGGATCTTGCTTCAGATTCTGTGTCTCCCCCCTCTCCCCGCCCCCCCTCCCCACGCTCTCTCAAAAACAAACATAAAAAAACAAAACCAAAAACATCTTTAAGAGACACAAAATGCAGCAAGAAGTCTCTTTTTGACCAGTACCCTTCTAGATTTTCCACTTTTAAGACGACCAGCTTTTATTTCAAAGTTCTCTTCAGATCAAAGGCTTATACTCAGTGCTTACTGCCCTGGAGTAAATGGGGGGGGGGGGGGGGGGGACACGGACGACTGCAGCATAGCCCGAGATGGAAAGCACTGTATTAAAAGAATACCTCTTTCCCTTCTCAAACCAGAGGTTCATCGATTCCAGAAAGGACTTGTTTAGAGAAAAATCTCCTCTATGTCCCTTTCTTAAATTCTTTAACGTTTATTCATTTTTGAGAGAGAGACACAGAGTGCGGGGGGGATGGGACACAGAATCCAAAGCAGGTTCCAGACTCTGAGCTGTTTAGCACAGAGCCCGACTCAGGGCTAGAACTCACGAGCCCTGAGATCATGACCTGAGCCAAAGTTGGCCGCTTAACCAACTGAGCCCCTCAAGCACCCGTTTCCCTTTCTTAACTAGAGATAAAAACTGTATAGTCCAGTTACAGGACTATACACTTAACACCTCAATTCCCCAAAGTAATTGAAGAAATTTCAAGAACTCAGATTAAGGCAGAACTTTTCAGTTTGTAATTACTTTGGGTTACAGGACAGGAATACAAGACCTAGGGAAAGTCACTGACCCACAGTAATGAGGCAGTGTGTGTTTTGTGAGTGGGACTTGCAACCATGGAAGTAAAACATCCCAACACAAATCCAAACCAGCAGCTACAAAACAGGGCAGAGTTCAATGCTCCAATCATATAAAATAAAAATCTAGACTAATTTTAATATTAAAGCAAAGACAAAATATAATTTCAACATTGTTTTAATCAAGTAATGTAGCTGTTTAAAACAGGAAATTTTAAAACCGTTGAATAGATTAAAGCAAGGATTAACTTACTAAGATAGTTTCTATGGGTAAAATTTTTATTATGTGGATTTGAATTCCATTCTAGGTTTGGCACCAGACTGAATACTGGTCTCAGCCAAAATAGTGTTTAGAAGCCCGAATGGGTTTTCTTTCAGATTAAAAGAAGGAGGGTAGGGGAGAAGAAGAAAGCTCCATAACAAAACCCTATTAGCTTGACATTGGGTATGTTGAATGCAACTTGGCCTAAGTCACCACCAACTCCTACAGAATTTCAGATAATGAAAGCAAAATCGCCTATGGCAAAGAATTGTAACCTATGTAAGATACAAGTTTGCAAAAATCTCATCTCTTTGGTGTGACAGAGCACATTCCCTCCTGGTAGGTGCTTCTTCACTCAATATTGACTGAAAGGCAGAGAGAGACCAATTTGCAGACAGATTACTTGATTTTACTTCCTTAAAACATCAAGCTAACAAGATTTTATTATACCAAATGTTTATATAATTTCCAATGTGAAAAATTCTTAGATACATTTATTAAGGTCTCATTATAATCTGTGAAGATGGATCACAGAAAAAAGCGATGCAAGACAGTGCTCCCAACAAAATTAACCCTTTGAATTTTTGATTCCTAGTGTACTTTGTGGAAAGGAATAAATGGAACAAGTTTCTCCCCTGAAGAGAATTTCTGATATAGCCATAACCCACGTCAAATGAGTTTGACCAGCTAACTGAGCCAAGAATTCACCAGCAAGTTATTTCCAAATCTAAATCTCAGGATGGGCTGGGTCAGGCCCCAGTAACCTGTATTCAGTGACCATCATCAGACTTCTTGGGTGTCTGGCTATATTCAACATGAAATAAAAAACACCTTAAGTCTTACACCAAAATATAGGCTTTAACTGGAAGTATGCTCTTAGCTTTTTTTTAAATAAAACATTTTGGGGGGGGGGGGAATCATGTTTGAGACACAGTAACACTTATTTTGGCAAGATAGCAACCAAAACCTAAAAAGCATTAAGCTACTAAGTATCCACATGTAAAAGGCATTAAACAAACCATATTATCAGGAAGAAATCCACAATGAACAAAAGATACAGTATGCCTAAAACATTTGAAATTATAATTAAACCCTAAGAATAAGAGTTGAAAAATTATGCTCATTTTGCTAGAGATTAAGTGCACCTTTTCCTGCTTCCCCCAAATAAAGTCATAGCTTACTATATAACCACACCTTAGTTTCAAAATTTTCTCAGTATAAAGCAACAGCTACATACACGTAAAATGCTTATTTGTTAATGTAATAATTCCCCTGGCTCATCCAACGTGCAATGCACATGACTCCAAAGACTACAATTTGGGGTAAGTATACACGAACTGAAAAAACACAATTCAAGTTTCAAAACCTGCTCTTAAAATTATTTATAGGACACTCAGGTCATTTTTACTTCTCAGTAAGATAAAGATGTCACGCTGCCATTTGATTATCAGTCCACCTTGGCATGAGAAGAATGTACATTACCAGATGCCAATTTGAGGGACTGAACACTCAGAAAGTACTTATTTCTCAATGGCTGCAGAGAATTATAAGTAAGCTTATGTTTACATTCTGCTGAAGACACCTTTACAGTCTCAGCATCTAACAATATCTAACAGGCTCCAAGAGTCCTATCAGGTTAATGATGGTGCAGTATTTTAAGGAGCCATTTCAGCGTAAGTCATTCAGAGCCAAAATCTTAAGAATGACCAAAATCAAATCTTTATTTTTTAACTGTATAAATGTGATCCAAATGTGTCCACCACTAATTTTTCAAAAAGAAACATGCTATAAATAAGCAAACTATATCTGCTCACTGATATGTGTATGGACTCCCTAGATGTCTTGTTGGGCTTAATTACAGACCACTCACAGCAATACATTTTTAGTAGAAAGTGTAGCATGATGTTAAGCCGTTTTAGCTTTTGCACATACATGTTGCACTTCTGGCTGATGATGCAGAAAGATTTGCAGCATTACACTGTTAAGCTGGGCTGCACCCACCCCTTTAAATGGCATCAATATCAATGTCATCATCCTTGTTGTCAGACTTCACAGCTTCAACTTTAGGTACACTGGCAGTCTTCGAATACACCACCTGATAAAACAAATTTTTTGTTTACTGTAAATTTCTGTCCCAGTAAACCTATTTATAAAAAGTAATAATAGTAGTACAAATCGATGGTCAATAAGGAAAAAAAAAAAAAAACTACCCAAACACAGACTTTATTTTTTCTAAGTTTTTGTCATGTGAAAACCAAGTTCTCCCTCTATGGCCTAACATTTTAATTTTCATACACAACTAGCCCCTCTATACTCAACCTGCTGTTACCTTTGAGCATTCATAGATTATTGCCAATCAAATCGAGAGATTTCACTTACCAAAGATTTTCAGTTACCCAAGACTGCCATTCTAAACTTCCCAAACCCCCACCTCTAACACTATTTACCTCAATATTCTCATCTTCATCATCTTCTTCACCACCAGAAGATTCCTCCTCTGCTTCCTTCAACCATTTTATAAATGGTTCCGCTTTGACACGAATCTCTTTGGCAAGGTCTTTTGAAACATATTTCTTAGACGCCTAAAAAACGTTCAATACAATTTCCTTAGTTGAGGAATCTAAAAAATAATTTTTGAGTCACTCATAGAATTGCCCACATTCAGCTCTTTGAAGGGACTGGGTCACATCCTAATCTGGACTCAACGCCAGGTGGGAATCACCTACGGGTTATCCCAGGGACAGTATTTCAACGTAGAAGTATTAGAAGTTACTTCTTCCAAAAGAGCCCCCCAACAGCGGTCGACACTTCTCATCTTGAAGAGACTGTTTATGTATCTACACTCCCCACCTTTTCTGACCAGCTGATGATGACTTCTTCTTCCAACAGATCTGCATCATACATCTCCTTCAAGATATGGGGAATCTTGGAAATGAGCTGAGCTTGATGCATTGCTACCACACACTCCAAACCGTGAAGAAGGTACCGTTGAGCTTTTTTGTTGTTGTGACAAAACTGGAAATAAACACGTTGGCATTAACAATTTTTCAAAGCAGCACTAAAAGTACATTAATCGTCCCAGTATCATTCCTTAAAGCTCTGGCCTTCAACAGTGATTCGGTCAACCCTTAAAGACCTGTGTGTTATTTTATCTACAAGGAGCTATGTACAGCATTTTCCAGATACTCCCGTGCTTGTGAGGTAGGTCAATCATTTCCATTTTTAGTATGACAGAGAACAACGTTCCCAGGGTCACCCAGCTCTCATCTTATTTGTGAACCTAAAATAATTTGCTTACTCGTAGGAAATGGCGCCTGTATTTCTTAATTTGTTCTCTAATCTTCTCATTAAAAAGAACTTCAGTCAAAACAAGAGGGCCCATGGCTTTTACATCCAATCTTTCTGCTTCAGCAACAATTTCTTTGTCTGATGAGTCAATAATACCTTCTTCTTTCTTTTTCTGCAAACAAAAAGGAAGCAGTTCAGTGCATTGGAGGGATATCTTGCTCTAGAGATGCCAGTTAGTAGTTCCAACTGTCAAGGATCTTTTTCCTAATTTATTATAGTTGCAGGACTTACTTATTCACATTTTAAAAATTTATCTACTTTGAGAAACTGCAAGCGGGGGTAGGGGGAGAGAGACAGAGACAGAATATCTCAAACAGGCTCTGCACTTGAACTCATGAAAAGATCATGACTTGAGCTGAAGTGGAACGCTGAACTGAGCCACCCAGGCACCCCAGTTTCAGGACTTTTCAATGATTGTGTGCACGCCAAAGATAGTACCTGGAACCACCTTCAAGAAGTTTTTGAGCAAAACATGGAAAAAATAAACCTGGCACCGGAGTATTCAAAAGACAGCTCGAGAAAAAATTACTCGCCAAGTAACCAGCTTAGTCACAGATACCTTAAAACCCAAGGCTGGAAAAAAATTGATTTCTTGATCGTGTAATTGTTTAACTGCTCTTGAAGCAACTTGCTTTACCTTAACAAAATCAAACAGGATATTGACCCGCTCTTCAACAGTCCTTTCCAAATCATCACTGAGTGTCAGAACTTTCGCATGGTCACTGATTTCATCCATTCTGCGTCTTTGAGCTTCCTCAGTTGTATCCTCCCCCCAATCATCATCCTCCTCTTCTTCCTGTTAAAAACAAGTATGGTTGGTCAAATACCTTAAAAATACAAAAAAAAAAAAAAGCCAGATTTCTAGTCATGTTAATGACATCAGGTTCATTTTCCACAAACACACATCAGGCTTTTCTAACCACAGGATCAGGAACCTAACATACTGTTGCAATGTTGTAACTATGACTAGTTTCATTCTCTTTGCCCATGTCACCCAAGCATCGTATTTTACACAACTTTAGCGCCTACCATACCATCAACTGTGCACTCACCACAGCATGTGGAGGAGGACTGATCTCATTTGGTGGTGGTGGTGGGGGGGTCTCACTGCTGGACATGGAACCATTTTCCTTGTCTTTGCCCTTCCTGTTTTTCTTTTCCTTTTCTTTCTTTCCTGTACCACTGTCACTATTCTCTACAGGAAAACCAAAAAAGAAGTGAAAAATTAATACAACAGTGTGTACAACACTTCATGGTGTCTCATGAACCTTTAAAACCTTGCCCCCTTTTGCTTTGGAACGTTCCCCTCAGAAAACCATACACAAACACAATGCTACTTAATAATTCAAAAAGGACTCATAAACCAAGTTCATCTACCATTATTTCATATGTGAAAACACTCAGGGTAAGAAGAGAATGTCCCCCAAATACTAGAAAAGATTAAGATGTAGTGCCTCAGAAAGAACAGGTAATTAAGCGAAAGTTGGCACTCCTGACCCTCTCTCCCCCCATGAACCTGAACAAAGGCTTATCTCAACCGCACTTTAGTTAGAACGCTGTTTAAGTCTATATAACAGTCGGTCTCATGGAAGAGACCACTGGAATAGGTTAGACTTTCTTGCTATAGCAAGCTCAAATTGCATCAGACAACTTCGATCATCTGACACAGAGTGTTGCTTGCAATGTTCTAAAGCCACTCAAGCTTAAAAAGCGAAGACCCCAGTTCACAAAACAGTATTCCAGAAGTAGATCTTTTGCTGGGATCCCAACAGTTTGTTTTATAGTATCTACTTCTCCCGTTCCAAAAGAACAGATCTTAAAAACCGACAACAACAACAACAAACCGAACAAAGAGTTTAACTGGCAGTCTTTCAAACTCATAGATTCCACATAACACGGTGCAAAGATTAGAAATCCCTTATATTTTAATTTTGTAACAGCAAGAAAGCTTCAGTTTTGTTTCCAACATCAGTTGCTTTTAAGCTAAAATCTTAGAAGTTCATCATGAACACTTACCAGGTGGGTTTTTGAGAATGAACGTGCAGAGTTTATGATGTGTGTCAAGCATGCCTCGATAGCCACAGGCTTTACAAGAATTACCTATTGTTTGCTTCTTTGGATTGACATGCTGCCAGAAAGGAAACAAAGATTAAAAACAAGTATGTCATCTATGATAAAAAAGCAAAAATTCTTCAAGTAGCAAGGTGTTGAAGTATCTGATGGTAACTCGTTTAACATAAAAACGGTATCTTTTACAAAAATAATCTACATAGAAGAGTATGAAAGTATTTTAAAAAAACGTGTTGCTTCTGGTTTTTACTTCCAATGAAGTTGTTTTGCCTTCTCGGGAACAGAACTTGGTGGAATCACAGAACTGATCAGAAAAGCAGATAGGTGACTTTTTCTCTTAGTGACAAAACCCTCAAGAACACTCACCAGATCTGTTTCAGGATTCTCACACTCAGGACAGAGAACAAATTTTTTAATGAATCCATCCAACATGTCTTGCAGCTTATTCGCCTCATGAGATCCATTGACAATGTAACGGTCATTCTTAACATCAAACTGGGTCTGTGCTCCCAGCTCACAACCAAAATATTTGGTGGGATCTATGGGGGGAGAAAAAGTTCTGTTAACTAAATCTTTGGCTACTCATTCCTCCTTATACAAATGTCACTCTTTACACTTTTATGTGGAGTTAAAATGTGTTGCTTGGGTAATTTTATCTCCTAACAGCAACTAGTACATCAGTTGTTTTTCACCCCCAGGATTCCACTTAACCCCGAAACTAATTAACATAGAACCGAAACAAGACACCCACAAAGTTCGTCATTTCTACGTTGATGTTTTTTTCAGACTCCTCCTAAGAGGCATTACTTACACGTTGGAGGCCGATTAAGCGCCTTTGCAACGTCAACCATGTTGACTATAACTGTCTTGATACCATTTCCTTTGCCCTCAACCTAAAGAAAAAAAGACCTTTAATTTTGCATTATCTGCCCCAGAAGCTGCAATCTTTTAAAATCTACAAAAAGAGCTCAGGCCTCATTACGAAGATCGGGATTACCTTGGCAATCAGACGGGGCATCTTGTAGCGATAGAACTGGTCTGACACACTGCGGTTGACATTGACAGACATTTTGGCTTATTAGTGGCTTTATCAATAAGATGAAGAGATCTTTGATTGCAACTTTTTGGTATCTTCTGTCTGGAGAAGAAGGGATGACATAAACGACTGCAAGAGTTCTCGGTCTCTGACATGAAAAAATTTTCGCCACTGAGGCTGTAAGCTTCTTGTTTGTATGCTATGTTTCCCCAATACAGGTACCAATGGCTGCGCAACAGCTCTGAAAGAGAAAGAGAACACACAACCCCCCCCCGACGTTTAACGGGATTCCCGCGCGAGGACACCTCCCTTCGCCTAATTCTGCTACATGAGCGCACCCAGCTCACGTGGGAAGCGGCCAGCACCCCATCTAACACAGAACACCTGTGGCGGCATAGCAGGCCTGCACCTGGACTAGGGTGGGAGACGCCGCGCTGCTCCGGCGGCCGCGGGCTCGCACCACGCCGAACACACGGCCCGTCGGAGGTCCGCTTCCGTGCAGCGGCCATATCTCAACAGCTGCCGGGAGACCGAACCGGGGCCTGCGCTCTGCAAACCTAGCCCGTCTCGCGAAGAAACTTCTCAGGTTCCCTCCCCCACCCCCCACGCCGAGACGGAAAACTACGGACTCGTCCTCCGGCACCGGGCGCTCGCTCCACCCCCACCGGGAAGCGCGCGCTCGCGGCCGTGCGCGCGGACTGCGAGGCGGCGACCGAGCGCGACCTCGACCTCTCCTCCCCGGCTCCGCTCCGGGCCCCGCCGGCCGCGCCGCCGCCCTGCCATGTGCGCCGCCCGGCCTCGGCGCGGCGGGGGAAACGAAACCGGCCGAGGGGCGCCGGCCCGGGCCGCCCCCGCCCCCGAGCGAGCGATGACTCATGAATGCAGCAATTAGGCCTGACTCAGCCCGCGCGGCGCGCTCCCGCGGGGCGGAGTGGGGGGCGGGAGCGAGGAAGGGGGGAGGGAAGCGAGGGAGGAAGGGGGGCGGGGGCCGGGGCGGAGGGCAGGGCGCGGGGGCGCGGGGGCCGCGGGGGCCCGCCCGAACTGCGCCACACGCGCGCGGGTCACGCGGCGCGCCGCCATCTTGTGCGGCCGCCATCTCCCCGCCGGCCCGCCGGCGGACTCACCGTTTTCGTCAAATAAAGACATAAACCCAACGCTGCTCGCCCGGGACTGGGATGAAGTGAGGCGCGCGTGAACCCGAGTCCGAGGAGGGGCGGCGGAGGCGGCGGAGCAGCGCAGCGAGCAGCGGCCGGGCCAGGCGCCGCCGAGCAGCGGGGAGGGGCTGTCCCAGCGACGTCCGGGGTCCACACCCTTCAGCGCCCGGGGCCTGGCGACCTGGCGCGGAGAGACGGCGCCGTGAGCCGCGGGCGTCGGGGCGCCTTCCCCGCCAGCCAGCGGCCCGCGGGGGTCGAAGGGGCGGGGAGGACTGGGGAGGGGGCGCGGGGCCGCCGCCCCTCCACCGGACTCACCTCTGGAATGTTCTCGCTCTGACTGAACAACGCCGCCGCCGCGCTCAAGCTACCCTCGGCCCCTGCGCCCGCCCCCCGCGCCAGGCCGCACGGCTCATTGGCCCGAGGTGCGCCCGAGCTCGCTCGTCATTGGCCCACGTGCCGCGTCAATCGCGTCTTTCTCCGCCCCTCCTGCTTCCTGAGGCTCCGCTCGCCGCCTCAGCCCGCCCCCATCTCCCGGGTCCGGCGTTCCTGCCTCTGCCCTCCCCTCCCCCCGCCTTTCCCAGAGGTCTTCGCGGTCTCGCGAGAGCAGGCTGGCCGCGGCTGGGGGCTGGCCGCGGGGCCGCGCTTTGTCGGTTTGAGCGACGGGGAGGGGGACGATGGCGGTTGACTCCCTTCCCCCGCCGCCCTGGCTTCGCGGCGTTCCCACCGAGTTCCCCTCGCGGCGGGCGCGCGGCCTCCCCAGTGGGTTCCTAGCTGCCCTTTCGGTCCCCTGGGGACGCCCGTCGTCGGTCCTCGAGGCGGAAGTTATTCCTCCTCCCTGCTCCTTTCGGCCTGGGCAGACGGTGATGATTGGGGGGGCCTGGCTCTTTCATCCCAAGTGCTGTCTTTTAAGGTCCGATGCCGGGGTCCATGTACCCGCGGCGACGCTGACTCGCCAAGACACCATTACAGGGTCGTGCGGCCCGTAGCCCGCCTTTCTCGCTCACTCCACGGCTCCCCTCCCCGGCACCAAGCCTGCTGGGGCTAGGCACACCCGCACACCCGTTTTCTAAAGAGGGAAACACCAAATTAGTTCGTGACTCCGAGACCCTCCGGAAAGTGCGTCTCGGAGAGGTCTCCGTGTTCTCGTGCTCCACTATAACTTTGCTCAAAACGAGTATCACATTGGGTTACCACTCCCGGAATCCACTCCACAGTTTATAAATTGTGACTTTCTTGCTAGGCAAAGCATAGCCCAAAGCAGGTGTTCCTAATGAGGTTCCAGAGCGGTCCCTCTGGAATGGCTATTTAGAGCCTCTCATGTTTTCCTTCTTTTGAAGTGATTACAGAAACTCTCCCATTCTCTCAAAAACTTAAATTGTGCTTAAAAGTTTCAGTTGCTACTGTAAAAGCGATCGAGTCCATCCTGAAATTTGCAAACATAGTTGTTGTTAGCCAAGAGCCAAATAATGGAGCCACGGGCTCTAATCTGCTTTCTGTGGTCTCCCCCATCTGAATAAAGTAGCAATGTTGTTGAGGACATGGTGAGGTGGATAAGAGTCTGCCCTTTGTTACAGATCTGTCAAATATGCAAGAAGGTTGGCACTGAAAGGTATGTTGACTTTTATTAAAGTAAATCATGATTTACAAGCTTCATAAACCATTACAAAATTTTTTTAACATGTATTTAATTTTGAGAGAGGGAGAGAGAGGATCCGAAGCGGGCTCTGCACTGACAGTAGAGAGCCCAGTGTGGGGCTGGAACTCACCAACCGTGAGATCGTGACCTGAGCCGAAGGCAGACGCTTAACTGACTGAGGCTTTAAAATTGACAATGTGGGTGAGGAGGTTAATAAATCAAAGGGAAGATCCAGAGTTGAGAGAAGTGATCTGTGTCCTTGGTGCCAGAGCTTCTGTTATAACCACCCAGTGTATATACATGGGGGTATGATTGTTAAAAGAAATGCGTAATGCTTTATGGGTACCAGGTTTCCCATCAGGTAAATGGAAAAGGTAGATCCCAAACAAGCTGCTTCTGGTTCAACATGAAATATGCCTTAGCAGCATTGAAACATTGGGGTTTTTGCATAGCTGCACGCGAATGACATTATTTTAGAAACTGTTGGAAAAGATGGGCGTGAAACTAGTCTGAGTTAAGAGGCCTGCCTTCTCAGAAGTATTTTTTTTAAGTTTTTATTTTTTTATATTTAGTTTTGAAAGAGAGCGTGTGACATGAGCGGGGGAGGGGACAGAGGATCAAGTGGGCTCCGTGCTGACAGCAGGGAGCCGGGATGTGAGGCTCCAACTCGGTGAGATTATGAGCTTAGCTGACCCTCAGAAGTATTTTTTTTTATTTTATTTAAAAAAAAATTTTTTTTTCTCGTTTTTTTTATTTATTTTTGGGACAGAGAGAGACAGAGCATGAACGGGGGAGGGGCAGAGAGAGAGGGAGACACAGAATCGGAAACAGGCTCCAGGCTCCGAGCCATCAGCCCAGAGCCTGATGCAGGGCTCGAACTCACGGACTGCGAGATTGTGACCTGGCTGAAGTCGGACGCTTAACCGACTGCGCCACCCAGGCGCCCCCAGAAGTATTTTTTAATAAAGCTAAATACAAAGTGATTTTCTTTTTTGCCATGTTTGATGGTTTCATATTTAATTTCATTGAAAAAAGTTTGTACTAATTTTAACTTTAATTTTTAGCAGGTGTACCACTCATTTGTATCTAATCAGGGACAGTTCTATTTTTTTTTTTTTGAGAGAGAGAACAAGCGGGGAAGGGGCAGAGAGAGAGGGAGAAAGAGGATCCAAAGCAGGTTCTGTGCTGACAGCAGAGAGCCCAATGGCGGGGCTCGAACTCATGAACTGTGAGGTCATAACCTGAGCTGAAGTCGGACACTTAACCAACTGAGCCACCCAGGTGCCCCCTGTATTTTTATTTTCTCAGTAGGCTCCACACCCATTGTGGAGCTTGAACTTATGACCCAAAGATCAAGAGTCACGTGCTCTACTGACCAAGCCAACTGGGCACCCCAGAATTTTAGTTTATTTTTTAATTTACTTTTTTAAAAGTAGGCTACATGCCCAACATGGGGCTTGAACTGGGGATAACTTTTTAAAATTATTCTTGGGGTGCCTGAGTGGCTTGGTTGAGTGTCCAACTCTTGATTTAGGCTCAGGTCATGATCCCAGGGTTGCATGATCAAACTCCAAGCTCAGCGTGGAGCCTGCTTGAGATTCTCTCTCTCACCCTCTTTCTCTCTCTCTCTCTCTCTCTCTCTCTCTCTCCCTCTCCCTCTCCCTCTGCCCCTCCCCCACTCACTAGCTCTCTTAAAAAAAAAAAATTATAAAATTATTCTTAACCATACCTTTGAATGCTTCTTAGAGCCTAAGAATTTGCTAAGTGCTTTGGATACACTATCTTATTTACCTCTTAGTCCCTATGAAGAATTTTTGTCCTTTTTTAAAGAGTTTTTGGTTTTGTACTCGATACAAGATTCCTTTCCTAAAATTTTTTTTAAGTTTATTTATTTTGAGAGGGAGCGAGAGTGCACATGCACACAGGGGAAGGACGGGGGTGGGGGGGAGGAGAGAATCTGAAGCAGGTTCCTCCCATTCAGTGCAGAGCAAACTGAGGCTCAGAGGAAAAAATTTGCCCAAGATCATATACTAGTAAGTGGCAGAGCTGGAAATTAAACTGAGATCTGTCCGACCCCAGAGTCTGTTCCCTTAACCATTACATGACCCCGCCTTCCCAGGTAAATACAAACATACACAAAACTAGGCAATTTACATGTGAAGTCCCATTTAATCCTTTGACAATCATGTGAAGTAGTGTTGTTATTCCCATTTTACAGATGAGGAAACAGAGTCAGGAAGGTTAATTTTCTCCAAGTCACCTGCCTCATAAATGGTGGACAGCGTTTGAACTCTAGCTTGACGCCAAGCTCATTGCACAATTCCGCTTCCTACTTCTGGCTCTCCGCCTCATCTGGCTGTATTTACCCCAACCAGGTGCTCACAGTTTGCTAAGTAATGGGCAGCCGGTGCCTATGAAATCTTTGTCCAATGAGCGCCTGAATGATGCCTTCCAGCACTTGCCGTGAAGGGCAGACATGAATAGCTGCTGAGAAGGTAAATTGGTAAATTGGCCTTCTGGTTGTTCAGATATGGGTGTCTGTTTTGTTTAGCGTGAATTTGCCCCTCGAGCAAGATCAAGTCTGCACGGACCAAGAACCTTGGTGTTTCTGAGCTGTGGGCCACTGAGGGGCCCAGGACATTGCCCTCTGTGATGAGCCATCTGGTTGGACAGCGGGCCTCTATGACATCCTACTCTCAGCTATCTCTAGCCTCCATCGCACCGTTGGAGCAGAGCTTAGTTAGGCAAGTTCCTGTCTCCCCTGCTGGAGTAGGAGCTATAGGGGATTATGCATTGTTTTTCTTCTGGCAATAGCCTGTCACAGGGGTGTGCGAAGAGCAGACATTCAAAGCTGCTAGGAGGGAACTGAAGGTTATCTGATGAGTACAGAGGTGGTAAAGGCGTTGACTATGTTGAAAGCTAGTGTCCCAAACCAGGGTAATCTAAGGCGCCCAGGTTAATAAACATTTCTGAGTTGCTGGGCTACAGGCCCCACCCACATCACAGGCCCTGCCCAGGGGCCTTGTGTAAACAAATAACAGCTCTCTGACTCCCGCTGAAGCTCGTCCACTCCTGAAATCTCTGACCCTCTGGGCAGGATGTCTCCCTGCCTTTGTGACAGGCCCCTCCCACCCGATACTTCCACCGCACCTCTGGCTTTCAGATGGCACTTTGTTGCATCTGCCTGTTTACTGGTCTGCCTCCCTCATTAGGCTGAACAGCTTGTGGTCAGGGGACCTGTCCTTGAGGAGCGCACGGAGTCGGCTACAAAGGGGACAGAGGCAGGAGGCAGAGGTGTCTACGAGGAAGAGATGAAGTGAGGTGTCACTGGAGACGGACATGATGTCGTCTTGCTCCCGAGCATCTGACTCCAAGCGGAGCCTGTCTTCTGTCGTTCCTGGAAAAAGAGAAAAAAGTACACGATTGTACTGATTCAGTAGATGGCAGAGAAATGTGGATGACTTGGAGAACAGGCTCTGCTCTTGGGTTGCTTGAGTCTTGGTCGCCGGGGAGCCACGCACAGTACAGGGCGGCAGCTATGCTGGTCTCGTCTGGCTTGCCTCAGGTCCTGTCTTCGGGGAAACAAAGTGTTTGGCTACCTAGCTGCACCCTCACCTGCTCAAGTCTGGTGGCTGCAGGAAAGGCCTTTGCTCAGACTTCGGGCCCCGCTGTGGGAGGGCACCACAACAAAGGGCCTGGGGGAGGCTGAGGGGCGTCCTGCGGCCAGTTGTCCCCCCGGAGACCCTGCGATTCCCGCTGACTCCTGACAGCCGTTTGCAAGCCTTTGTGAGGGGGCATCTTTGCGTGTTCCCACCTCTGCCACACACTGTTCTCTTTAGTTGTGAATCTGACACATTTTTTTTTTAATTTTTAAAAACGTTTATTTATTTTTGAGACAGAGAGAGACAGAGCATGAGCATGGGAGGGGCAGAGAGGGAGGGAGACAGAATCCGAAGCAGGCTCCAGGCTCTGAGCTGTTAGCACAGAGCCCGATGTGGGGCTCGAACTCACAAACCGCGAGATCATGACCTGAGCCGAAGTCGGACGCTTAACACATTGAGCCACCCAGGTGCCCCCTGGACTCTGTATTTCTTAAAGGATGTCTCTCTTGCTTATCTATGCAGGACTTGGTTTCCCGAAGCCCGTGGTTCTCAAATAGAGGTAAGCATCAGAATCTCTGGAGGGCTTATTGAAACACAGATTGCTGGGCCCTCCCCAGAGTGTGAGAGAGTAGGTCTGGGTGGGGCCCAGAATTTAGATTTGGAACCAGATCCCCTGGTTCCGCAGGTGCTGCTGGTCCCCGGACCACACACAGCCCTAAGGCCAGGGGACCACATGACTTTGGAGCTCAGGTACCTTTTTTTCCTCACCATGGATTCAGCAGCTTTCTTTCGAGTAATCCCCCGAGCCCTCATTCAGACAGTCTGTCTTGGGAATCAAAGTCAAGAAGAACGAAATCGGTGTCCCAGTGACTGTGTTGCAGTTGTGGTGCCCAGGCCGCTTGGAGAAGTTTCGGGGCCGGCTGTCGGAGACTTTGTGTTGTATGCACCACGGCCAGGGGCCTCACAGCAGTTGTCCCAGTGACACTGTGCCGCTGTCACAATGCGGCCACCCATGTTCTCTCACTGGCGTGCCAACACCTCATGCTGTCCCCTCCTCTTGCGGTTGGGGAAACCAAGGCTTAGAGGGAGGATTTGTCTCAAGGCTGGGGCTGGGGTGCTGACGTCCAGCTGTTGGGTTTTTCCCACTGTCTAGGACCTCATTCTCCTGTTTGGCATATCCCAGTTCTAGAGTTTGCTCCCCTTCCTTTGGCTGGATTTTAATTGCTCCAATGCTCCTTTTTAGACACATGAGAGGAGGCGGGACCCAAGGGCTGAGGGTGTATCTCCTCACGACGCTGACCTGCTTCAAGCAACCACTGTGTATCGCGCCTGCGGCCGAGCAGGACATTAGAGACGCGGGGGGCCCCTGCAGGTGCTGTACCCACTTGTACGCGTATGGTTGTTTGTGGGCACTGGGGAGATGTCACCTGAAAGTCTAGATTTCTGATTCTGCAGGAAATAGGAAGCCCTGGCAATACTGGGATATACCCGTATGTGGCCACGCCTCTGTCGTTCAGAGCTGAAGGTGGGGCATGAGTGCTTGCAGACGGCAGCCACCGTGTCTCTGTGCAGGTGTGCACGTGGCCCATACCTGTCCCGTTCACTCCCGTTGCCTGCCTCACCTCCGCGCTGGCGTTCACGCCTCTGCTCGTTTCTTTCTTCCTCCAGCGAACGTGCATCAGATGCCATCTGTGTGCCAGCTCGAGGGAAGTTAGACGTTTGAGACCTTGCCCTAGTGTTCTAGGGCCGCTGGAACCAAGTAGCACAGACCCGGTGTGAGACAACAGATTTCTTCTCCCCTGGTTCTGGAGGCCAGAAGTCTGAAATCAAGGTTCCTGCAGGGCTGTGCCCTCTCTCTGTGCCTGGCGATGGCCGGCCGTCCTGGATGCTCTTCTGCTTGCTGTTGGTTGGACGCAAGCGCTGTCTCTGGCAGGTGACCCTCTTCCCTCTGCGTCATCGCAGGGCGGTCTCTCTGCGTGTGCCTGTCTCTGTGTCTTCTCAGAAGGATGCCAGACATGTTGGACGTAGGGCCCGCCCTACACCCTGGCCCAGTATGACCTCCTCTTAACTTGATTTCATTCGCAGAGACCCTGTTTCCAAATAAGGACTCATTCCCCTCATTCAGGATCCAGACTTCCATGTATCCTTTGGGGAGACAGAGTTGAACTTGCGGCTGACATTTAAAGAAGGACCCCCAACAACTCCAAATGTAAAACCTGGCCCTGGCTCGTCACTCATGTTTGGGAGACAAGACTCCCGAAGTGTCAGCAAGGACCCGGTGGCCGTCTGCCTTCCTGGAGCACGAACAGTTGGCCTCAGTGCTTCATGCACACCGACCACTTAATCCCTAACACAGCCCTCCCAGGGAGATTCTGTTGCCAGTGGACTTTGCAGATGAGGAAACTGAGGTGCAGAGAGGTCATACAGCTTTGCCAAAGTCCCTGGGGAGCAGAGCTGGGTGTGTGTGTGTGTGTGTGTGTGTGTGTGTGTGTGTGTGTGTGAACGAGTGCCAGCAGGCTGTTTCCCGTTCTCTTCAGACCCTTGGCCCTTGTGATAGGGACAGGTGAGGCTAACCTTTGTCTCAGCTGCCATCACAAAACCCAGTGCTTACCTCCTTTATCATCCCCCTGGGGCGTGTGCTGCTCTGTGACTTCCCAGGGCGATCGCAGGGGGCTTTGGGCATGATGTGGAAAAGGTCTGATTACTTTCTTGATCCCTAAACTCCCACTTGCACAAGATTTAGTCCCATATTTAGGGTCAGTTTCCTGCATCTACTGGCAGATGGAAGAGCCATCCAGAACCCATAACAATATGCTCTAAATAACGTTTATTTTGTGGTACTGATCCATCTGAGTAAATATAGTTAGTACCAGATGGGACTTTTGCAATCTAGAGTTCTGAAGGCAAGAAAGGATTCGTTTTGAGTTTCCTTAAATTAGGTGAGCAATTTTTTTCTTGGGCTATCAACCCCCACGTTCAACATTCCCAGCGTGACATTTTGTACTGTTATACTTGGTAAGTAAAGCTTAGCTATTCTGAGGTTTATGTGCCAGGAGCCTGTGCTCAGAGTTCCCTTTTTAGTTGCGCTCATAAAGGCTGCTCACATGTTTGGGTATTTCATGCAGAAAGAAGTCTTTCGGGCTAGGTCATTCTCGGTTAGATATTTACAAAGTTCACGGCTATTTTTAACACACACCTCTGCTGCCTTAAAACCACAGTCAGCATTTAAAGCCATGACTGGCTTCTCTCACTTGGCATAATGTCTGCAAGGTTCACCCATTGTGCTAAGTGAAAGAAGCCAGTCACAAAAGGACAAATGCTGTATAAGTCCACTTAGATGAGGTTCCTAGGGTAGGCAGATTCATGGAAGCAGAAAGTAACAGGGTGGATGCCAGGGGCTGGGGGAGGGGGTAATAGGGAGTTAGCGTTTCACAGGGAAAGAGTTTCAGGTCGGGAAGGTGGAAACATTCTGGAGATGGATGGTGGTTTTCTAACAATGTGACTATACTCAGTGCCACTGAACCGTATACATAAAAATGGCTAAAACGGTAAATTTTATGTTGTGTATATTTTACAAAACAAAAAAAACATCCTATAATAACCTAAGCAACTCTATGTAAATGGGTACAAGTGATACAATTGATAGAAACCTCACATGCCTGCGATTAAATATGATGCGTATCGTAAATACTGACAATCATGCATATTTATATGAAGTTTCTTTTCTGTTTTGTGCTTTTCTTTATTTTTCGATTTAAATGTTCCCCAGAAGATATAAATTTTAGCTAACTCTGTGACACTGAACCCGTCTTAGCATTTTGAACTGCTATTCTCCTGTAAAACAGGTGGGGGGGGGTTAAAGACAAGAAATTTACTCTGCGGAACAGTAGAAACCAAAGTAAATGGAAGTCACCCTCAGTAAGATTCAAGTGGTAACAGAATCAAGTGCAACACCGTCAACTCCTCAGCCTCCCAGGGCAAGAGTTGTCAACCCAAATCCTCCCAGGGCAAGAATCCTACACCCACATCCTCCCAGGGCCCTCCAGCCACCCCCCTCCCCCGCTCAGGTGATCACAGCAGGGCTGCAGGGCTGTGAGAGGCACTGAGGAACCACAGGGACTCCGGGAATAGAAATATAAAGGCATCCACATTCAACTAAGGAAACAAAACAAAACCAAACTCCATGCAGGCCAAACAAAACTCAAAGGGATTGTGTCTGGCCTGTGGGCCACCAGTTTGCAATTTCTGCTTCAGAGTGAGAGACTCTTGGATCTGGGAGGGACACTGGAGGACTTTTTGTCCTCACCCCTGCTTTTCCAAAGAAGAAACCGTGATGAAGTTATGCATTGCTTTAGAAAGAACTGGCCTAGAATTAGCTACATCTTAGACAACAGTTTTAGGGCTCTCTTCTTCCTCAATGCTGGCTAGAAATTTTTTTCTCATTTCTTTATTTCAAATTTTTATTTTTGAGGGAGAGAGAGAGAGAGAGAGGATGTGCATGTGAGTCAGAGAAGAACAGAGAAAGGGAAGGAGAGAGACTCCCAAGCAGGCTCTGCACTGTCAGCACAGAGCCCAATGGGGGCTCGAACACATGAACAGTGAAATCATGACCTGAGCTGAAATCAAGAGTCAGATGCCTAACTGACTGAGCCACCCAGGCACCCTATTTCCCCCCCCAGATAGTATATCATTCCAAGTTTGAATTTGAATCTTTTCCTTAAACATAGATAAATTGATTTAATTTCATCTTACTGCACAAATGAAGTTCAGTGCCTAGTATTTTTCTGTTTGAGTGATAGCTGCCACTTTCCAACAAACTCTAGCACTTAATGGCCAGCAGAAATTTTGATATGCATACTACGTGTCTCCCAGCCTTTTCAAAATTGCAGTTATTTGCGTGTGGGCCTTTGGATAAAAATGCCAAAGGAAGTTATCAGTGGACGTTTTCATATATCTGATACTGCTGACCTTCTAAGATATATAACAAGTTTTGAGAAGGTAGATTTTTCTTTGGCTCTCTTGTTAACATCCGTTGTGAGAATTTGGATTACGTTAGGAGAGCTCTACACCAGGGCCATGAACTCGCAGACCTAGGATGAATACGGCCCCTGTAGATGTGTTATGCTTTGATCATCATTGTTTTGGGAGGAGGGGGATGAAATGGCTTTAGGTCATCATGTGCTCTGGAAGCTCCCCCAAGTAATGACATCTTCCTCTTTGAGGAACATACAGCCCCTTCCTGGCCATTGAAGACATGTGAGGTAGTGGTCCATCTTATTTGAGGGAGATCACAGTGCAGTGCTATCAAAATGAGGTTCTCCGGGACACGTGTTCAGAAGTTGAGTGTATGGGGCACCGGAGTGACTCAGTTGGTTAAGTGTCCGACTTCGGCTCAGGTCATGATCTCACAGTTCGTGGGTTCAAGCTCTGCGTCGGGCTCTGTGTTGACAGCTCAGAGCCTGGAGCCTGCTTTGGAGTCTGTGTCTCCCTCCCTCTCTCTCTCTCTGCCTCTCCCCCTCTCATTCTCTCTCTCTCTCTCTCTCAAAAATAAATAAACATTAAAAAAATAAAAATAAAAAGAGTGTTGCCTGACCTTGCCGGGTTAGCCACGTGTGCGGTCAGCAGACTCTTCCCTTTGGACAGGGGATAGGCCTGTTTAGCTGCCCTGCATCTGGCCACGTGCAGGAGTGTCTTGTGGCCCTTCAGCCCAGAACATTGGGAAGCCATGTCCTTGTGGAAGGGGCGAGCCCTGATGAATGGCAGAGGAGACCCCCATACATCTAGAAATGGAATTCACAACCATACCAGTCCAGCCCAGTAAGCATACGTGGAGACACCCCCACTGGCCCTGCAGGGGTCATCAATGAAAGTGATGATAAGGACACCATAGTCTATTTGTCCAGCATCTGCCAGGCAGTAGGTTCTGAGCAAAGTTCTCACGGGTAGGAGGTCAGAGGCCATGTTACTAACAAGCGCTGGCTCTGAGGGGGAGTTCGGGTGACCCCCTCGGCCCAGTTTGCTCAGAACCTCCCTGATTTTAGCAGTGAAAATCCCTTATCCTGGGAAACCTCTCAGTCGCAGGCAAACTGGAACAGTTTGTCACCCTGGGGAGGGGCATGCGTTTTACCTAAATTACTTGGTGTAATATAAAGTGGGATGGGGAAAAATGTGGGCCAAAAGGACTATTGAGATCAAGTTCTGGGAAGTGCTGTCCACCCTCCAGGCAGCAGCCAGAGAGCATTTGCTTAAATTTTACTTTTTATCTCTCTCTTTTTTTAAGATTAAAAAATGTTTATTTAGAGAGTGAGAGAGCACACACATGAGGGAAGGGCAGAGAGAGAGAGAGGGAGAGAGAGAATCCCAAGCAGGCTCAGTGCTGTCAGCGCAGAGCCTGACGCGGGGCTCGATCCACGAACCGTGGGATCATGACCTGAGCAGAAATCAAGGGTTGGATGCTTAGCAGACTGAGCCAACCAGGTGCCCCATTTCTTTCTTTTTTTTTTAGAATTAATATTTTATTGTCACTTATAATCAGATGGCAGTTGGGTATATAGTCTTCATACTTGATCTTTCCTTTTTGTAAATAAAAAAATATCCCAAGCTGTCAACATCCAATGACTGGTTATGTTTTCAGAAAACATAATTAGATGAATTCATTAATGGTAGCTTCAAGTTTCTCCTTATCAGCTCCAGAAAATTCACCCACCTTCTGTTCCTTTTTTAAAAACGGGAGGGTTGACTTCACACTCTGAAGCAACCTCTGACAGTCACCCACGTCTACTTCAAGGCACACCACATTGGGATCCTTCTCAGAGAGGGGATGAGAGATGGACTTGACCATTGTGCAAGGCCCACACCCTGTGGCAGAGAAGTCAACTACTAAAGTGTTCCCCTCACTGTTCAAGGCTTCCTGAAAAGCGTATTCGCTCTCGATCTGCTTCACCATTTTGGCGGCTGGGGTCTGACAAGCGACCGTGAGGACCAATGAAGTGGATCCTAAACGCGGCCAGAGCTCCAGGCGCCCCACGTTTTACCTTTCGGGAGCAGCTTTAGACTCACAGTGAAACTGAGCGGAAATTAGAGATTTCCATCATGCCCGCTGTCCACACACAGGCACGCCTCTCCCAGTGTGGACATCCCACCAGGTGAGACATTTGTTACAATTGATGAGCCCACATCGACGTGTGGTCATTACCCACGTAGGCCGTAGTTCGCTTTGAAGTTCACTCTTGGGGCACATCCTACACAGAAGAGCATTTTTAATTTTTTTTTTCCAACGTTTATTTATTTTTGGGACAGAGAGAGACAGAGCATGAACGGGGAGGGGCAGAGAGAGAGGGAGACACAGAATCGGAAACAGGCTCCAGGCTCCGAGCCATCAGCCCAGAGCCCGACGCGGGGCTCGAACTCACGGACCGCGAGATCGTGACCTGGCTGAAGTCGGACGCTCAACCGACTGCGCCACCCAGGCGCCCCCAGAAGAGCATTTTTAAAAAGTGAGACGCAGCAGAAGGAGCAGAGTGACCACAGTC
This sequence comes from Prionailurus bengalensis, assembly GCF_016509475.1. Taxonomy (NCBI): domain Eukaryota; kingdom Metazoa; phylum Chordata; class Mammalia; order Carnivora; family Felidae; genus Prionailurus; species Prionailurus bengalensis. The sequence goes on along the minus strand of NC_057355.1, from coordinate 145,733,832 downwards.
CCGTTCTGTGAGCTGCACGTGTGCACGTACTGGCTGTCACGGAGAGCGCTTCCCTAATTGGCCTGGGGTGACGAGTGGTCACGAGGCTCTGCTTGGGTGTTGAAGGGACACGTTGCGTGTCAGTTTGGAGAGAACCCAAGGGCTTTGTGGGGTTGTAAGGAAATCCGAGATTGAATGGAGAGTCAGGAATATGGCGGGAGGCCCTGGGCCTTCTGCTAAGGGACACTTGGCTCTTTCTCTCTCTTGCCCAGTGGAAATTGCCCAAGGTGGTCCCAGCACGGTGTCAGGATGCCTTCAGGAGTCAGGCTCTGCCCTTGGCCATTTTTTCTCTCTCTCTGTTTTTTTTTTTTTTTTTTTTTTTTTTAAGTTTATTTATTTTGAGAGAGAGCCAGATCCAGGGCTTGAACTCACAAACCATGAGACAGACCTAAGTTGAAGTCGGACACTCAACCAACTGAGCCATCCAGGTGCCCCAGCCACTTTTTCTTTTAAACCCACGGAACACAAAGTGACCAGGTGACATCATTTTGGCTGGTTGAGCTTGGTTGCCTTGGATGGGGCTGCCGCCCTCCTGAATACAGGATCTCTGCTGCCCCCTGGTCCGGCCTGGATGCTGTGCATTCTTCCGATAACGTTGTATGTTTTCTCTCTGGCCTGCTGTCCCTTCCTGCTCTGGCCATGTCCCTCCTAGAAAATGCCTACACCCCATCCCCTCCCCTCCCCTCCAATGAGCCTTCTTTTTGTGCCTGTTTATGGACTGTCTTTGGGGAGCCCCACACCTGCCTGGTGGTTTCCTGCTGTTCCTTTGGGAAACACAATTGCTGATTACCCTCCCAGCCTGAACACTAGAATTTACTGCTTCGAGAGACAAACGCATACCTTTGAAAACAAAAAAGCCTATTTGTCGTGCTTTGTCCTCCCAAGGGCAAATAGGGTAACAAAGGAAAGGAAGGACCTTCTGCATCTTTAACAGGTTGCTCTGCCCTGCTTGCATGCCCTGCAGCCAGACTGTTGGCTCTTTGTGACCCAATGCTGCGGCACCCAACTCCGTTTCCTGCCCACGTTGGTGCTTTGTTGAGTGATGAGTGTTGATGAGGTTTTGGGGTGATGGTGGGGGGTTCAGAGCTGACGACATAGAGAGAATTCTTGAAGACATCTTTGGTGCAAAAAAGGTGATTTTATTAAAACATGGGGACAGGATCTGTGATGTGCTAAGGAAGACTCCTAAGATGCCCGAGGCCTTGCTGTTGTCCAGCCAAGGTGGTTTTCCCTCTAGTAAGGCGGTAGCATCAGGATGTTCGCAGGTGCCTGGAGAAATGTTCTACTCTGTCTTGGTCTGAAGTATCTGTCAATGGGCTGCAGGTTATGAGGAAATTTAATTTTATCTGCCGTTTCCTTCTGGCCTTTGTTTCCCATGTCACTATGGAGGGGTGATGTTGGGGCTCCTCTGAGAAGCAGCGGGGACTAAAGGTTTGCACGAGGGAGATGTCCGTGGGGGAGAAAATAGGGGTGCAGGTGCCGAGGGCGGGAAGAGCGGGGACAGCCATGCACATTGGACTCCGGGGTAAGGAGGGAAGGCTGGTGACTTGGAGGGCCTGCTGCCTCAGCAAGGTCTGGCACGGCCATCAGAGGAGGCCTTGTGTCCTAGGAGCGGGCCTGCCCGCACATCCCTGCTGCGCTCGGTCACGGCTGGTGGCAGCCATGGGAAGCTTGGATCTCAGAGCTCGGCAGCTGGGCCCTGGACCAGTCACCTTCCCTGGATCTCAGGGTCTGCGTCCTTACGGCCACCACATTCTTCTGGGCATGACCGGCCTGGACCTGTCCCCTCGCCCCACCTCCGTGATTACTGATGCAAAGATGAAGGGGAACAGTGCCCCTGACTGATGCGTTTGTCACAAGCCCCCGCCTGCCTCTGTGCCTGTGTCCTCTGCTTTGGAGGTCAAGCCCCTGTTTGACGGGTGTTGGGGCTAAAGAGAAGGTGGTTCTTTTGCTGCCGTGTGGGTCCCAGCAGAGAGAAAATGGAAAATCAGGTCATGAGATCTAGGAAAGAATGTAGGTCAATTAAAGTTTAAAGCAGAGACGTTTCTGCAGTGGCTCCATGAGTCAGCATCGAGTCTGGGGGAAGTGCCACAGGCACCTGAAGGCTGATGGGGTCTCTCGTGGGGCCAGGGCCTCCGGCGGGTGCCGACAGCGTTGTCCCCACTGGAGGGAGCAGCCCAAGGTTGCTTGCAAGTTTTCATGCTTTTAAGCTGAGTTGAAATTCATCACTGAACACCCTTGACTGCCTGGGGAGCGTCCTAACTCAAGCTGGGAATCTGGGCCAGCTGTTTATAAGAACAGTATTTGCTGAGTGAAGCCAGCAGGGCAGACAGGGGGTGACTTCTTGGAGGGCAGGAGGGGGTGGGAAGGGATCTGGCCACGAGCTCATACTTTCGACAACCTGCTCTGTGCCGTGCCATAATTTTTGCTCTCTGGCGCTGTGGAAGCCTCCCCGCACCGCACAGAGGGGCAGCCCAGCTCTGCTCCCGGAAAGGCTTCCCCGTGGACAGGGCAGCATGGCAATGACAGGAACCCACTCGCATGGGTGAGTTAGCTGTCACCTGCAGCACTTGTGGCCAACCTCTGCCCCACCCAAAACACACAAACGCACAGGGACGATTTGTCTGAGCTGGGCCTGTGTTCTCCGCAGCGGCTCTGGGTGGCCCTGCTCTGGGCCACAGCCACGGCTCAGCCTGGGTTTGGGCTCTGCTGTGGGCTGGGCTGTGTTCACATCTACCAGGCTTTGGGACACCTCACGTCCTGGGACTGTGTCTTCTTTCTGTTTTTTAAGCACCAGCATCTATGTTATGGGCTGAATTACCTCCCTCCCCAGATGCACAGGTTGAAATCCTAACCCCCAGCACCGCAGAACGTGACTGTATTTGGAGATGGGGTCCACACAGGTGTGGTCAAGTTAAGAAGGGGTCATTAGGGTGAGTCCTGATCCAATAGGGCCGGTGTCCTTACTTGTTTATTTTTTTTAGTGCTTATTTTTGAGAGAGAGAGCACGAGCAGGGGAGGGGCAGAGAGAGGAGACAGAATCTGAAGCAGGCTCCAGGCCCTGAGCTGTCAGCACACAGCCTGATGCAGGGCTCAAATTCATTAACCACGAGATCATGACCTGAGCCAAAGTCAGACGCTTAACCCACTGAGCCACCCAGGTGCCCCAGGACCGGTATCCTTATAAGAAGCAGAGATCAGGATGCAGAGATCAGGACACAGACATGTACAGAGACCACGTGAGGACATGGGGAGAAGATGGCCATCAACGTGCCAGGGAGAGAGGTGTCAGGAGCAAAGCCATCCTGCTGAGGCCCCGAGTGGATTTTTGGCGTCCAGAACCACTAGCATACGAACTCCTGTTGTGTAAGCTGCCTGGTCCGTGGTGCCTTAGGTCAGTCCTGGGAAACGAATGTAGCCCCCGTGTCTTGGGTAACTTAATGAGCATCCGTGGAATGAGCGAAGGTAGAAGTGATCTTGAGTAGGGGCGCCTGGGTGGCACAGTCGGTTAAGCGTCCGACTTCAGCTCAGGTCACGATCTCGCGGTCCGTGAGTTCGAGCCCCGCGTCGGGCTCTGGGCTGATGGCTCGGAGCCTGGAGCCTGCTTCAGATTCTGTGTCTCCCTCTCTCTCTGCCCCTCGCCCGTTCATGCTCTGTCTCTCTCTGTCTCAAAAATAAATAAAACGTTAAAAAAAAAAAAAAAAGAAGTGATCTTGAGTAAAACTGCTGAATGCTGGGTGTCACTCTGTAGAGGAGGCCCTGGGGAGAAGTCACTCATCCAACGTCAAACTTGACATTCACAGCAGAGCTCACGTCCGCGGGGACCCCCTCCTAGGCAGAAGCTTCTCCCCAGGTTTCTTTCTTCCTGGGCAAGGGAAGGAGGTCGACCTGAATCCTTGCTTTCCACATCTCCCTCCAGTAGAAGTTCTGGTCCACGTTGTGGGGGGTTGGGGGGGAGAGAGGATGTGCATGCGTGAAATAATGCTGTCCTCACTCTCCATGACAGGTGTCCTCACCGTCTGTTAGTGCTTGGAAAGAAAGCACTTCTTCTGTGTGCCAGGACTGAAGAGTTACCATATTACTGGGGGTTTTTAAAAAATTTTTATTTATTTTTTAAGACACACACACACACACACACACACACACACACACACAGAGTGTGAATGGGGGAGGGGCAGAGAGAGAGGGAGACACAGGATCTGAAGCAGGCTCCGGGCTCTGAGCTGTCAGCACAGAGCCTGACACGGGCCTCGAACCCACGAACTGTGAGATCATGACCTGAGCCTAAGTCAGACGCCCAACCAACTGAGCCACCCAGGCACCCCTATTAAGGCTTTTTAAAATTAATTTTTTCCAACTTTTTTTTTTTTTATTTATTTTTGGGACAGAGAGAGACAGAGCATGAACGGGGGAGGGGCAGAGAGAGAGGGAGACACAGAATCGGAAACAGGCTCCAGGCTCCGAGCCATCAGCCCAGAGCCCGACGCAGGGCTCGAACTCACGGACCGTGAGATCGTGACCTGGCTGAAGTCGGACGCTTAACCGACTGCGCCACCCAGGCGCCCCTTTTTTAATTAATTTTTTAAAAAATATTTTATTTTTGATAGAGACAGAGCATAAGTGGGGGAGGGGCAGAGAGAGAAGGAGACACAGAATCTGAAGCAGGCTCCAGGCTCCCAGCCGTCAGCACAGAGCCCGACGCGGGGCCCGAACCCACGAACCGTGAGATCATGACCTGAGCCGAAGTCGGACGCTCAACCGACTGTGCCACCCAGGCATCCCTAAATTAATTTTTTAATTTGAGTGTAGTTGACACAATGTTACATTAGTTTCAGGTGTGCATGTCGTGACTGGACAACTATACATTATGCTATGCTTGGCCACCAGTGAGGCCACCTGTCACCGTGCAGTGCTATTACAACACCACTGACTACATTCCCTATGCTGTGCCTTTTATTCCCATGACTTACTCATTTTGTGACTGGGAGCCTATGTCTCCCTCTCCCTTTCACCCATTTAGTCCATCTCCCACCCTCCTCTTCCTGGCCACCATCAGTTTGTTCTCAGTATTTGCAGGTCTGATTCTGCTTTTTGTTTGTTTATTCATTTGTTTTTAGATTCCACATGTGAGTGAAATCATATGGTATTTGTCTTTCTCAGCATTATACCTGATAGATCATTCCATGTTGTTTCAAATGGCATGATGTCATCCCTTTTTATGGCTGAATAATAGTGTGTTTGTGTGTGTGTGTGTGGGGGGGGTGTGTACATGCACGCACACCACACATCTTCCTTATCCATTCATCTATTGATGAATTCTTAGGTTGTTTTCATATCTTGGCTATTGTAAATCAATATAGGAGTGCATAGGCATTTTGAGTTAGTGTTTTCATTTTCTTTGGGTAAATATGCAGTTGTGGGATTATTGGATCATACGGTATTTCTATTTTAATTTTTTGAGGAACCTCCATACTGTTTTCCCCAGTGGCTGTACCAGTTTACATCTACTAGGGAATGTTTTGCTTGTAATTATGCAATGGAAGTATTTACAGTAATTAAATGTATAGTTTTAAAGGTTTAAGAGTTTTTACTTGACCTCCCTTGTAAATGAGACTAAATACCAAAGACCCCTTGTGATTGTGAAAATTGACTGGATTTATTTAATTTATTTTAATTTTTTTAATGTTTATTTATTATCGAGAGAGAGACAGACACACAGAGCATGAGCAGGGGAGGGGCAGAGAGAGGGGGAGAGACAGAATCCGAAGCAGGCTCCAGGCTCTGAGCAGTCAGCACAGAGCCCGACGTGGGGCTTGAACTCACAGACTATGAGATTATGACCTGAGCCGAAGTCAGTCACTCAACCAACTGAGCCACCCAAGCGCCCCTAAAAACTGACTGGATTTTTAAACTGTTTATACTCAAAAACCAGGTTTTAAAATGTAGTATTTTAGCACATTGAATATTTGTTTAAAAAGCAGAGTAACAGTGCCTAGTCATGTGTGTGCACCACAGTCATCTTTAAAAACTCCCAAACCTTTTGCGATGGTGTGCCCAGGCCATTGGTGGGGGAAGTGGCTCACTGCAGCTAAGAGGGGGTGGGTCTTGGCAGGGGAGGGGTGGGGGCTGTCCAATTTGGGTACAAATTCTTCCACTGACTTTGGTTTCCCTGCAGAAGGAAATGCTTCTGGCCCTGTCACCTAAGGCAATGTCTTCAAACTGGGGCCTCTGACTCATTAGCAGGCTGTAATATTGGGTTGCAGTATTGTAACCAGCATTAAACAAATGGAGTAGAATTAAGGTTTCCAAGCAAAATACAGGACACCCAGTTAAATTTCAATTTCAGTTGCAAAACAAATAATTTTTTACTGTAAATATACCCTAAATATTGTGTGGGATGTACACATACTAAAAAAAAAAAGTCAGTTATTTATTTATCTGAAATTCAAATATAACTGAGGTCCTGTATTTTTTTTTTAATTTTTTTAAAAGTTTATTTATTTTTGAGACAGAGAGGGACAGAGCATGAACGGGGGAGGGTCAGAGAGAGGGAGACACAGAATCTGAAACAGGCTCCAGGCTCCGAGCTGTCAGCACAGAGCCCGACACGGGCTCGAACCCACGGACCGCGAGATCATGACCTGAGGCAAAGTCGGCCGCTTAACTGACTGAGCCATCCAGGCACCCCGGTCCTGTATTTTTTTTAATGGGCCAAAGATCTTTTTTATTTATTTAAAAATTTTAAAAGTGTTTATTTATTTTTGAGAGAGACAGAGTGGAGCGGCGGAGGGGCAGAGAGAGAGGGAGACACAGAATCCGACAGGTTCCAGGCTCTGAGCTGTCAGCCAAGAGCCTGATGCGGGGCTGGAATCTGTGAACCACGAGATCATGACTTGATCTGAAGTCAGATGCTTAACCGACTGAGCCATCCAGGTGCCCCTCGGGATCCTGTATTTTTAAATGTTTGTTTGTTTATTTTGAGAGAGGAAGAGAGAGTGTGTGGGGGGGGAGGGGCAGAGAGAGAGAATCCCAAGCAGGGTACATGCTGTCCATGCAGAGCTGGACACGGGGCTCGATCTCATGAAGTGGTAGATCATGGCCTGAGCTGAAATCAAGAGTTGGATGCTCAACTGAGGCCACCCAGGCAGCCCAGGAGTCCTGTTTTTTTTTTTTTTTTAATTACTAAATCTGGCAACCCTAAGTAGCATAGAGTAGAAAATACCAAAAGGGGCCATATACATATATATAGGCAAGTATTGGGACACGTTGGAATGTAGTTCTTCCTGTGAGCTGGAGCCTGCGGTGGGAAAGCCCTGTCCTGGCACTTGTGCGTGTTACCTGCGGGACAACCGCGATGGCGTTTAGCAGGGCCTGCTGTGTAAGAGGGGGCACCTGGGCTGCTGTAATGACCACTGTCATTCTGTGCTCTGCCTCTCTTTTTTTTTTTTTTTTTTTTTTGGAAAGGATTTTTCTTGAAAGAACTCAGAGCCTTCAAATGTTTATGGAAACATTACTCAGAAAATGTCCCCCGTTGATCAGGCTCTCACCTGTCTTCTGAGGGGAAGATCCCAGTCCCGCTCTCCGGGTCTCACCTGGGCCGAGTGGCCACCAGGTGGGCAAAGCGCCAAACGCCAGCGGACGCTCCCAGCCCTGGCCACCAGGTGGCGGCACGCGGCCGCCGTCTCGGCGGAGATCGGGTGTCCGCAGACTTCGCTTCCCGCTCGTGTCTCCGGTTATTACTCGCGGCGGCCCGGGGCCGAGGCCTTTTCTCATCCGGATTCTGCAGCCGGCCGTGCAGCGGCCCCGACGTGTTCCCGAGCCCGGGAGGGAAGCGCGGTGGGGGGCGCCAGTCCCGCAGGTGCGGCCGCGCGGCCGCCGCTCCCGGGGAAGCCAGCGGCGCCGCACTCGCCAGCCCGAGCCCGGCGGCTGCGTCCCGCGACAGGTGGCGCCCCGCGGTGCCCAGGCCCGGAGGGCCTCCCCGCGCTGCGCCCTCGCCCTCGTTCCGAACCCGCCTCCGAGGGTTCGCAGCTTCCTCCCCACCCGCCGCCCCTTTCCCTTGACCTCACTTTTGAACTTCAACTCTTCACACGGTTAGTGGCCCCCAAATGGGTAGACTCCTCGACACTGCCGAAGGGGGTCCGTCTCGACGTAACGTTGTGCTTTTTGCCCCGGGGAAGAGGCCATCGCCCCTTCCTCGTCTCCTGAGTATGGGGTCCCAGCCTCCCCGCCCCCCCCCCTTCTCCCCCACCCTCACGTCCTCTCTCCTGCCCTGGTGACGAGTGTCAAAGCTGTTGGACTGTCTCCCAGTGGAGGAAGAGGAGGTGGGGGGCTTCCGGGGTGGGTCTGTGCGGGTGCACTTCGAGGCTGCTGGGGACCGGGGGTGGACACTGCGCCCCAGGGAGGCCACAGCCTGCGCCCACACCGGCCCTCTTGGGGGCTCCACAGCATGCACAGCGAGCTCTTCCTCCGGGAAGGAGGGTGGGTGAGGACCGCAGCGTCTGTCCCCATCCTCTGGGCCCCACGCTCTGTTTCTTTAGGGTTCTAGGAGAGAGACCAGGCGTTGCCGTAGCCTCCGGCCGCAGGGCCTGAGCCGGATCCGTCGGAGTCAGAACGGTCGAGGGAGAGCTTTCTTACTCCAGGTTGGACAGACTGATCCTGGGCTCTGTGGGGTTACTTCCTGTGTTCCCACATGCACATGGCCTCCTCTCCCCCCAGCCAGCTGCTCACGCGTGGCCCCCTCGCGTGGCAAGTGGCCGGCCCACCTCAGTCAGCACACCCCTGGAGGGGAGGGAGGGGGGACAGACACAGGGGCAGGTTCTGAAAGGGCAAGCGGGCATCTCGAGGAATAGGAGGATGTTACAAAGGGGACGCGTTGCACGATTTTGCCGGCTTCCTGGGAATTTAGGATGTGGGAGAGATTATCCCAGCGTCATTCTGCTTCTGCAGACAGTGGGGCTCCGAGGGGCACCTGAGGGAGGGAAGACCCTTCTCTCCTGGCCCCAGCCCCGCTTAGGCAACACCTGTGGGAGCGACCCACCACGAAGCTTCGTTTTTTTTTTTTTTTTTCGTGGAACTATGATTGCTCACGGGGCAGAGGCGGACACCGCTGGTCAGGCCCACTGCTCCAGAGAGGGGGCTAAGCCTGGGGAGTCGCCCAGCCCCAGAGGCAGAAGGGCTTGAGGGGCCCCGGCCCGGCCCCCACTCCAGCAGGAGAGGTGCTGTGGGAAGGCACACACCTTAAGAGGGGCCTCGGAGACTCTTTGATCCACATGTTCATTCATTCATTCATTCAGCCAGTCTCTGCTGAACCCTGAATGCACGAGGCCCTGCCGGGCACCAGGACTCAGGGGCCAACCCAGGCCCGATCTCACGCAGCTGACGAGTCTTTGGGAAGAGGGACGCTGAACGGGTAGAGGTAGAGGTCAGGGGCCACGAGGCACACATCTGGCTCTTGCGCTCTTGTCTTGGGGGCCTCCTGGAGGAGGAGGGGGAGAGTGAGGGAAGGGGGTGGGCAGGAGCTGTGTGGCTGCAGCGCCGAGGGGGGGCAGGTAGGCAGGGAGGTGGGATGGGCCGAAAGGTCTTCAAGACTTCAGTCCTCTAATAAATGTGACTGAGTCCTTGGGCGACAGGAAGCTGGCTGAGTAGGGGTGAGTTGACCAGATCTGCATTTGAACACCAAGACCGGCCCTGGAAGGGAGCAGGAGAGAGCCTGCCTGCTGTCACGGATCTGCAGTTAGGATGCTTGGATGGGGCAGTGGCAGGAACAGAGGCAAGCAAGCAGATTTCATACGCTTTGGGAGGGAGGATTTTTTTAAGTTGTATTTATTTATTTTGAGAGATGGGTTGAGGGGGGGGGAGGGAGAGAATGAGCCGGGGAGGGGCAGAGAGAGAGAGAGAGAGAGAGAATCTCAAGCAGACTCTGCACTGACAGCTTGGAGCCTGAGGCAGGACTTGAACTCATCAACCATTAGATCAAGACCTGAGCAGAAATCAAGAGTCGGATGCCTAACCGACTGAGCCACCCAGGTGCCCCGGGAGAGAGGATTTGTATCAAGGGGTGTGATTAGCAGCACTGGGGGCTGGCCGGCAGGATATCTCTGTCCAGAGTCAGATGGGACTGTGTTTCTGTCTTTGACGACACCCTCATCTCTAGGATTCCCTTCAGCACTTGTTTCGTCCTCTAGTGAAGTCTTTTCTATCCGGAAACCTTTATTCTGTGCGTCAGGGAGCCAGTGTAGAATTTGCTGCTTACTAAAAATATTTGTTTCAGCTGTATAATCAGTAGCTGGTAAATGTTCAAGGGTGTGTTTGGGATTCCACTGGGCTTATTGTAAAGTGGATTGAAGAGAAAATTCCATTTATTTCCTCACAGAAGGGAACGGTTGAGTAGGCTGTGGTCCGTCCTTGGAGGGCTAAAGAGGATGCACCCACGAAAAGGAATGGGGACTCTCCCTGTAGATGACCACAAGCAGCCTTTAGGATGCACTGTTTTGGTTGGCAGAGTAATAACGGTCAAGGCGTAAAGATATTCTCGCCCTAATTCTTGGGACGTGAATGCGCGACATGGAGAAAGGGACGGTGCAGGGGTGGTTAAGGGTGTCCAGTGGCATCATGAGTCCTTCAAGGTGGACAGCCTTCCCCACCTGTGGTCGGAGGGAGAGAGGTGATGACAGGTTAGGGATGCGATCCTTCCGGCCTTGAAGACAGAGGAAGGTGGGCCGCGAGCAGGCCGCCAAGGTGACCTCCAAAAGCTGTGTGTGCGCTGCCCTCGGCTCTTTTCCTTGAGTTGTGCGTCTCGAGGTGAGCCTCACCGCCGTCAGTGGCTGTGGGAGTTCCAACTGGCCTGACTGCTGTAGACAGTTTATTAGGCTGGTTCCTTCCAGGTGCGTTCCAGCCTGTACGTGGCTTCAGCTTTTATAAAGGCGCTGAGGTCCGGATTGTGGGGGGGAGTCTGGATCTGTCAGGATATTGAAGTTTTCGTAGTGGAATTGCCAGGGCTGAGGGTGCGTGCATTTAACACCTTCATGGGTCTGGCACATCCCCCTCGCCCCCCTGCATGGGAAGCACGCGTGGACGGCGGGGTTCTAAGCTCCACCACCTGGTTCTAGAAAAGGAGGGGCGCATCGCTCCGATCTGTCCGGTGAAGCTAGTTGGTAAAGGGAGAGAACAGGCCCCGGAGGGTTAGGGGGAAGCCGTCAGGCTCGTGGGGACGGCGCCCAGCTGGAGATTTTGCAGCGGCTGCCGCACTCTGTCCTGAGCTCCCCTGAGCTGTGGCCACGCCGGTGGGGTTCTGAGCAGCTGGCTCAGGCTGGGGCTTTCCTGGGACCCCTTCGGGGTGGTGCCCAGCAGCGCGGAGGCGAGGGGGCATTTAGAGAAAGCCTGCCTCTCCCTCCCGGGGGTGCCAGTGTGAGCTGGAGTCCAGCAGGGGCCTGTGTAACCTGCCAGGCGCCCCTTGAACTAGAGAAGAGGGAGGGGACATTCCACTCGGGTGGGCAGCTGTGCTGGGACCCTGGGTAGTCTCGTAAGAGGCTGGAAACCCCATGAAGAGGGCGTTTGTTGCCTCGCATGAACTCATCTACCAGGATGTGATTTGAGGGGGTGGGGGAGACGAAGGGAACTTCCAAATGGTTTCTGAGAAACTCCAGAAAAACAGGAAAAGCAAAACAGAAAGTGAAACTTTGGGATTCTTCCAGCTGCAGGGCCTCAGGCCATCTCCCTGTCTCACTGCATATCTATAAAGTAGCACCTGCCTCATGGCACCGGACAGGGGCCCTGTTTTGCAACACGTGGGGAGGGGGATGTTGTGGTGTGTGTTTAGGGCAATGCCAACATCTCCGCACGCTCGCTGTGTTCTGTGAGCTCTGTGTCCCTTAGTTCAGTGTGGATATGCGTGTGTTTCCGTCTCTGTGAGCGGGAAGTAGGAACACAGGGAATGGCAAATGAGCCAGATGGTCCTCGGAAACCAAGGCGCTGTCCTAGAAATGGAGGACTCTTCTAGAGTGTTGAATTGAGTCCCTAAGGACGAGGCTCGTGGGTGCTGTGGAACCGGGTTCAGAGAAACATGGGACCCGTCCGACTGGGTGGGGGAGGGGATCTGAAGGGGCGAGGGCGATCGTGTCGCAGGGAAGAAAGAAGTCTTCTCTACCTCGGGGATCTTCCAGCTGGACTCAAGACTAAGCTAACGCGAGATGGGTCAACGGGACAAAAAACCCAAAGTTGTGTTCTGTGTGCACGGGGGCCTAATATAAAACTGAGACCTAAGGAAGAGACCCAGACGGGTCTCTTTTAGACTTTCTGTACTTTTAGACAGAGAAGCACTAAATTTTGAGAAATTGGCAGGATAAAGAAAACAGGTGTTCGGGAGATTTGTTTATTTGTTTGTTTGTTTAAATTTACATCCATCCAAGTTAGTTAACATCTAGTGTAACAATGACTTCAGGAGTAGATTCCAGTGATCCAACCCCTACATATAACACCCCGTGCTCAACCCCACAAGTGTCCTCAATGCCCCTTGTCCATTTAGCCCATGCCCCCACCTACCTCCCCTCCAGCAACCCTCAGTTCTCTATATTTAAGAGTCTCTTCTGTTTTGTCCCCCTCCCGGTTTTTATATTATTTTTGCTTCCCTTCCCTTATGTTCATCTGTTCTGTGTCTTAAAGTCCTCATATGAGTGAACTCATATGATATTTGTCTTTCTCGGATTAATTTCGCTTAGCATCATACCCTCTAGTTCCATCCACATAGTTACAAATGGCAAGATTTCATTCTTTTTGATTGCCGAATAATACTCCATTGTGTATATATACCATATCTTCTTTATCCATCTATTGATGGACATGTGGGCTCTTTCCAGACTTTGGCTATTGTCGACAGGGCTGCTATAAACATGGGGGTGCCTGTGTCCCTTCGAAACAGCACACCTGCATCCCGTGGATAAATACCTCGTAGTGCAATTGCTGGGTCGTAAGGTAGATCTATTTGTAATTTTTTTGAGGAACCTCCGCTCTGTTTTCCAGTGTGGCTGCCCCAGTTTGCATTCTCACCAGTGGTGTGAGAGGGTCCCTCTTTCAGTGTCTGGGAGCTTTGACTAGTAAAGAATTCTAAGTGGAATTTGGACCGAGGTACGAGATCAGTAGAACATAACATGGTTGTCGCTACGGCCTTCTTGGCTCTAGATTTTCTGTCTCTGGTGATAAGGGTGTTGTTTTGCTTCTCAGTACTGACGGGACACGTTTCATGTGGGAGGTTTACATCCTGCTTTCTGGGGACAGGGGAGGGTCTCAGTGACCTTATACCGGAAGCTTCCCAAGCAGCTTCAATGTAAAATAATCAACACGCCATTTTGGCGGCCTGCCCTTGGCCACTAGAACGTGGAGATGCTGAGTGCTTTGGGAAGTCACCCCGTGAAGCTGAGGAGAGAGGGGAGGCTGTTCCCAAGGGGGTGTGCTGTAGGCAGAATAGCGCCCCCCAGCGATGCCCGCCTGACGGCTCCCCCTTCCACCGCAAAGGGGGAGCGGAGGATGCGACAGAAATAAGGTTGCTGATGAGCTGACCTCACAGAGGAGCCCACCCTGGCCTGTCTCGTGGCCTGATGTCATCCCAGGGTCCCTACCAGGGGGAGAGTGAGGCAGAGCTGAGACCAGAATCGAGCCAGCCACTGCTGCATCTGCAGACTGGAGGAAAGGCCTGTGAGCCTAAGAGCACGGGCAGCATCAGGAGGGTGGTAAAGCAGGAAATAGTTTCCCTCCCAGGGCTGCGGGAGGAAGGAACACACTCCAGAGACGCCCAGCTGGGTCTCTGACCTCTGGAACAGCAGCAAAGAAAACTTGCAACTTGCATGGTTTAGGTCGCTAAGCTGGTGGTAATTTGTTACAGTAGCAACAGGAAACTCCCATGGGATACATGGGGTCCAGGTCGGGGACTCTGAATGTATCCTCAGAGCTCTCTGGCTAGTGGTTAAAGCTGCCATCTGGGTTGCTGCAGATCCAAGTTTCCATGTTGGATGCAGGAGACAGAGCTGGCCTGTCAAATCAGGGCACGGGGGAGGGGACACTGTTTGGTAACCACCACTGGAAAGCAGGTTCTCCCCACGGAGAAAGACGGCACCGGATCCCTACCTCACACCACACTGGACAGAAGCCGCTCCAGGGTTTGGGCGATGCTGCTGGCGGCAGTGTCCCCGTGAAGCCTCCTGGGAGGCGAGCGGTGGCTTCTCGAGGATGCCACCCACCTACTCGGGCAGCGAGCACGTCCAAGGTACGTGAGGCTTTCGGAACCACAGCTGTGATACTTCCTCTGTCGGTGAAAAAGAAACCAGAGCTACAAACTGAGAGCAGGGACTTGAACAGACACGTGCACACGTGTGTCCAGAACACCATCATTCACAGTAGCCAAAAGCCACCCAAGGGTCCACGGACAGATATGTGGACAAACAAAGCGGGTCTATCCATACGATGGAGCATTATTCTGACACCTGCTGCGTCAAGGATGAAACTTGAGGACATTAGGCTAGTCACAGAGGGATAAACACTGCATGGTTCCACCTATGTGAGGTCCCTAGAGTGGCCAGAATCACAGACACAGCAGGTAGGGTGGTCTCCAGGAGCCGGGGCAGGGGGAACAGAAGTTCACATTTAACGGGGGCAGTTTTCATTTGGAATGACAAAAAAAGTCCTGGGGATGGACGGTGGTGATGTTTGCAGACCTTACTGGAAGGGTGTTGCTCAATACCCCTGACTTGTACACTTACAGATGGTTCGAATGGTAAAGTTTATGTTGTCTGTGCTTTGCTGTAATAATAATGAGAGAAAGAGCTCTCACTTCAGCTGTACATGCGTTAAAATTGGAATGACACCGAGAAGATGAGCAGGGCCCCTGTGCAGGGATGACACAAATTTGGGAAGTGTTCCGTATTTTTAAAGCCTGTTTTAAAAAAAAAACAGCTATGAGTAATTTCTTTGTTAATGACAGACTTTTTTTTCAAGTTTATTTATTTTGAGAGAGAGAGAGAGAGAGAGAGAGAGAGAGAAAACACAAGTGGGGGAGGGGCACAGAGAGAGAGAGGGAGAGAGAGAATCCCAAGCAGGCTCACACTGTCAGCACAGACCCTGAAGCGGGGCTTGAACTCACAGTGAAATCATGACCTGAGCCGAAACCAAGAGTCCGATGTTCAGCTGACTGAGCCACCCAGGCGCCCCGAATGACAGACTTTTAAAAAATCTGAACAAGTGGGCGCCTGGGCGGCTCAGTCAGTTAAGCATCCGACTCTTGATCTCAGCTCAGGTCACGATCTCACAGTTTGTGGGTTCGAGCCCCACGTCAGGCCGACAGCATGGAGCTTGCTGGGGATTCTCTGTCTCCCTCTCTCTCTGCCTCTCCCCCACTTGCTCGCGCGCTCTCTCTCAAAATAAATAAACATTCAAAAATCCAAACAATAGTTCGTTCGCACTTTTCGACAGCAACGGTGGGGTGGGAGTGTGGTGGTGGTGGTGATGGGGGTCCACTGTGACCACAGGCTTCACGTGCTCTGCCCCAACTTCCCGGCCTTTGCTCCGACCTGGGGTTGGCTCAAGATGCCAGGGAAACATTCCTGCACTAAACAGTGAGACTACCACCTCTTTGCCCTGGGCAGTGAGATTTGGGGACTTCTCAAAAGCATTAACAGCCATCTTTTTAAACACAAGAGGAAATTTCTCTGGCAGTCACCCACTTCCTCCTATTTCTTTCGTTTCGCAGAGAGAGAAACACGCCCCGTGACTCAGAGGCTGTGCCAGGTGTCGGTGGGGCCGAGCCGCTGCCAGGGACAAGAGCAGTGGGATGAATCTAGTCCACAGGAAGGTCTTCTGGGGCAGGAGGAAATCCAGGCTCGGAGGGGAAGAAGCTGGGAGCGAGTATGGACAAATCCTGCTCGCTGAGCCTCAGGGGCACCCGAGACAACAGCCCAGAGGCCATCCTTTGAACCCAAGGAGGATTACCGGGTTTCTGAAAGGACTGCACGCAAACAAAGGGCCCCAGAGTGTCATTCCTCTGGACGAAACCTGCCAAGGTATGGGCGTCGTCTTCGCATCTTTGTACCTTTTCCCCATCTTTTGCTTGCTCACTCGGGCCTTTCTTTCAATACGTGCGGCGTGCCGCCCTCCTGGCTGTCACTCGGAGGGCCTGGAGGGCCCCACGAGGGGAGGGGGGCCGGCTTGCTCACCATCACCCCCCGCCACACGACAGCCGTCACGGGGCCGGGCTGCTAAGCGCAGGGGGGGCTCTGACGCGTGCTGGGGAGTGAGAGAAGGCCCCAGAACAGAGCGAACCGGCCCGGCCCGACCCCACCAATATTCTTGCTAAGAAATAGCAACGCGGTCGAGACCTCAGGACGTTGTAAGGGCAGGTCTTCTGTTTTGGGAGGGGGGGGTGGGGGGGGGCGGATCGTGGCCCCCTGCCCAGAAAAGAGCCGGGTTGGTGTGGGATAAACCGGAATCCCATGTTGGAGGGAGAGGGGCAAGTATATTCTAGGCTAGTGCTGTCTGAGGAGATGGAGTGTGAGCCGGGCGGTGATTTCAAGTTCTCAGGAGTCACAGGAAGCATTGAAAAAGAAACGGGTGAAATGAACTTCAGTAATATCTTTTCTTCAGCCCAATAGAGCTGAGGTAGTATTTCAACATGTTTCAACGTTCAATCGGTATTAAAATTAAGGTATGCTACATTCTTTTTCTTCCCCCCTGCTAAGTCTTGGAAGTCTGGTGTGTGTTTTTATGCCGACAGCACAGCTCAGGTTTGACGTTTTCAGTGCTCAGTAACCACGGGTGGCTCGGGGCTGCCGTGCTGGACGGCACAGCTCTGGAAGGAAGGGGAATGATGTCCAGGTAGCCCCTGCACCTGGTGACAGCACAGAGATTCCAGGGGTCACGGTTCCTATTTCCACATCTAATCTAATTAATGCCTGTCCACAGGGAGCCATCTATGAGAAGTAGACAGGGAATCTCCACCTTCAGAATAGTTTAAGGCTGTCAAAGGCTGTCTTGCTTGGGGCAAAATAATTTCCATCCCACATTCCACTCCTCCTCAACCCTTCGTATTGTTATAAGTTCAGCTGCTTTCACTGAGACGCCCAACAAACCGTGGCTTAAGATAAAACAAGATAAAACGTGCTTCTCTCATGGAAGATTTGGGTAGGTGGTCCAGGGCTCCTCCGCGATCAGGGACCCAGACCCCTCCATCGGACCCCTCCACCATCCTCCCCATGGGGTTCCTGTCTCGTGGCCCAAGACGGCTGCCCAGCTCCTGGCATCACACGTTCATTCTTGCTACGGGAAAGGAAGAATAGGAAATGGGGGGAGGGGCATGCGTTCGCCCTTGACGACAGGAAGGCATTCTGCGCCCCAACTTGAAATATACCTGCCTTCTCGTTCTGAAGTTTCCAGGGAGGATTTAAAGTTCAAAACTGCCCCTCCAAGTTGAAGTCCATAAGAATCAGTGTCCAAGTGTTCAAGTGCTTTGGACAGCCCTGTCTCCCAATTCCTCTCTCCCATCTGAGTCTCATCAGAGCCCGCCTCCTGCAGCTACAGGCTGCAGTGTCTTGCTGAGGCTCCTCTGGGACCCGAGGCGGAATTCTTCCCTTCGCATCCCTCCCTCCTGGCAGAGGACCAGCACTGTTGGCACCCCCTGGGAACCTGTCCCAGATGCACATTCCAACCTGGGCTTCAGTGAGCCCTCCACGTGGTCCTGATGGGCATTCCTTTTGACACTATTTCCTACTACCTCTGTTGGACCCCCCTGTCCGTGCCTCTGGTCGGGAAAGCGCCTTTGCTGCCTCGATGTCGGGTTGACAATGCGCCGCTGATGAAAGCGCAGACCGTGCATCGCCCTGGGCGCTTAGAGGCTCATGGGAAGGAACCGCTCGTGTTAAGCTTTCCTGCTGCAAGGGGGACACGGTGGAAAGCGTACCAGTCTTCTGTGACCCTCGTACAAACTCGTGCCCTGCTGATCCTGACTGGCCGCAAGGAGCCCCGTCCCCAAAGGCTCTTCAAGCCACTGCCTCATCTTCGTGCGTGGTTCCCCTGACACCAGCTCAGCCCACACCCACCCTACTCTGGGGAAGAATCCTGGGCGGGCGTCCCTCCCCCTGCCCGGTTTCCCCCATTCTTCCGAGTCCCTCCGCTGAGCCATCCTTTTGGGTTCTTTTCTTCCAGGCTTCCAACAGTTGGTGCAGGAGGGGAAGTTTCTGGAAGCCTACCTGAGCGTCTCCGCGTCAGCATGGGAAGGGCAGGACTGCGGCCCCCAGTACCAGGCTCTGGCCCAGAGCATGTGGCAGGTGGTCCAGCAGGCTCTGGAGGGCGTCAGGCTCGGCCAGGAGCTGGAGCTGAAGCTCCAGGCGGTGCTGGACACTGTGGAGTACACACAGGACAAGCCCCCGAGCCCGGAGGCCGGTACCCTCGAGGATGGCATAGTCGCCACCTGGGGCAGTCAGCTGGAGAGGCTGCTGAGAAATGACGCTGAGGCCCGAGTGCCCACCTGGGACCCCAGGGACAAGCTGGGCCCTTTCCTGGAGAAGCTGGAGGAGGCTGTGAGACAGGGCCTGGGGTCGCTGAGGGCGAGCCAGCTGGGAGCCCGCCTCTGGACGATCTACAGCACCTGCTTCCAGGAGGTCCTCCTCAGCCGCCTCTTGGAGCTCAAGCACTCCTGCGGCGCCAGCTGGAACAGCTGCCGTGTGCTGTATGCCTGGGGCAGGACGACCTTGTTTGGGCAGCTGGGGTGAGTCCTCCTGGAGGAGCTTGGGGTCCTGGGTGAGGGCCCCCAGGCCAGGGCTGCGGTCGACACAGAGCCTTTCGAGGGGCCACCTGGGCGGGGCTGGTGGCTGGAGAAGGCAGATGCAGCCCCAGCCTCGGGGACACATGCGTGTCAGTGTGCTTGTCGTGTATATGTGCCGGTGCGTTAGTATGTTAGGGTGTGTTTTTGTGTGTGTGTGTGGGGGGGGGGCTCACGGTCCACCTTTGTGTGTGACCAGAGACTGGTCTACGCCAACAGAGCCTCTGGCTCTGGTTTCTCAACCCCAGCTGCCCTCTCTAGTCACTGGGCCTGGTGCAGGGGCGAGGGGCGGGCAGCACAGGCTGGGGAGGGGGCGAGGCCCGGCCTGGAGTCCACTGTCCTTAGCGCTGAGCTGTCCTCCGCAGCCCAGTCCCTCCCCCAACCCCAGCTCAGCTCTGTGCCCCTCGTGGTTCCTTCCAACCCGGCAGGGAGACGCTTCCGAATGCACCTGCCACCTCCCAGAAGCCCACGCCCGGGTACCTCTTGGACTCCATGATGTTTGTGACCTGGATGTCCCAAGTGCAGAAGAAGCTGGTGGCGCTGATCCAGGTAAATGGGTCCAGGAGTCTCCACCACCCAGAGGTCTCCTTGTCCCACATCTGGCTGGGGGACAACAGGGAAGGGGATGGGCCAGGGCGGGCCCCGGATGGTGGGCTGGAGCCAGAGCCCCCGTCCACTCCTAGGGCTGCAGGGGTGATGCCGTGCCCATTCTGGCCCTTGAGCACTGTCACGTGGGAAGTAACCACGTGCCGTGGGTCTGAGGTGTGAGGCGTATCGCGGGCCCAGAGAGAGCGCGCCAGACCAGAGGTCGCTGTCCTGACCAGTGAGCACAGTCTGGCCACTTCCACACCGGTGGCTACAGAGCAGGGCCGGCGAGGCTCGGGTGGAAAGCCAGCTGCCCCAAGGTGGGTGCATACGGTTAATCCTTGGCAGACGGAGAGGACTTAAGGGGACGTCGCAATTTCCTACTATGGTCTTTTTTTTTGTTTTAATGTTTATCCATTTGTGAGAGAGAGTGTAGGTGGGGGAGGTGCAGAGAAAGAAGGAGACAGAGGATCTAAGAGGGCTCTGTGCTAACAGCAGAGAGCCTGATGCGGGGCTCGAACTCACAAACCTTGAGAGCATGACCTGAGCTGAAGTCAGACGTGCAACCAACTGAGCCGCCCAGGCGCCCCTATGATCGCTTTTAACAGACGTGACCTCCCATAACGGCATCCCTGGCCGTGGCACAGACACGTCTAGTGTCACGGGAACCGGCGGAAGAGATGTTTTGGGATGCAGGGAAGCTTTCTGCCTATCTCAGCTAACAGACCGAGAAACTAAGCTTTACGACCGTGAGGTAGAGAATCGGTATCGGCTTAACGGGAATTTTCCAGTAGCTGGTGCGTAAGTGCCCAGCCTTTTCCTCGCCGGCAAACTCAGGGCTCTGAGTTTTTAACCTTTGTGTTTTTTTTTTTTCAATGTTTTTTATTTATTTTTGGGACAGAGAGAGACAGAGCATGAACAGGGGAGGGGCAGAGAGAGAGGGAGACACAGAACCGGAAACAGGCTCCAGGCTCTGAGCCATCAGCCCAGAGCCCGACGTGGGGCTCGAACTCACGGACCGTGAGATCATGACCTGGCTGAAGTCGGACACTTAACCGACTGCGCCACCCAGGCGCCCCAGGGCTCTGAGTTTTGAGGCCCTTTGTCCTTCACGGCTCTCCCCAAAACCGTGGCGTTGCAGTTTGGGCCGGATCAGGGAAGACGGGGCTTCTCACTCCTCGATGTTCCACGCTCCAGCCGTCAAGGGCTGCGCTGCAGTGTCCGGTGGGCAATTCAGACAGGCAGCCAGAGCGCAAGCAACGGTGCCGCCTTCCGGGTGGTGGCGCGGCGATGCCCGCGAGAGGCGCGATGCCGGGCACCCGTGTCGGGTGAGGGCTAGCAGCCGCTGTCAGTGGCGTCGGGCAGGCAGCCAGACATCAGCTTCTGGCAGGGCTAGGAGGGAAAAAGTACCGAGGGCTGAGCTGGTGGAGACAATCAGCTTCCAGGCTGCCCCTTTCCGCAGATAGGAAGGCCACGGCCCGCCAGGGGCCTTCAGATGGAGGTACCTGGGCTAGGAAGGAGACCCAAGTGGGAGTCTGGGCAGCCAACCTGAGGACGCCCCCCTCCCCCGGCCGCACTGTGTTGGCCGTGTGGCCAGCCGGGTGAGGAGGACAGCTTCCCCTGGGGGGACCTGCTAGGGACAGCCTCTGTCACTGCCTGGGGTCGGGCCTGAGAGGTCACACTCAGGTTTCTTCTGGCCAGGAGCTGGTCTCCAGGGCCCTGGGTCTCCCTGGTGCAACCTGGTCCCCAGTGGTCCGTGGTCCCTGTGTCCCCAGACTGTGTGTCTCTGGACCCTGGCGGCCCTCTCAGCTCTCAGCCCACGCCCGCTGATGGGCTCTGCTGTCCGCGAGTGGGAGCTGCCCATCACCCCCAGGCAGATGAGCAGACGGGGATGGGAGCGATGGCCTGGCCAGGAACGAGGAGGAGGGTGTATCTAGACGCTGATGCACAGAGGGCCGGGGGCTGTGAAGGGGAGGGTTTACTCAGAACTGGGTCCCTCGGCGGTGGGCGGATTTCAGGCTGCTGGTCAAGGGGGGAGTTCCTGGGCGGGCTCTGGTTCTTACTCGCTCTCCTGTCCTCAGTTGGGGCGGAGCCCCGGAGAGAAGCCTGGGGATCAAAGTTGCTTTTACTGTTTTCTGGGCAGGAAAGGCTGGAGGAGACTCTAGAAAATGTCCTGATCTGCGATCAGAAAAAGTGGGCCCCGTTCTCCCACCCAACGTTCCTTGAAATCTTCCAGGTATTCGCCAGTCAGAGTCTTTCCAGCCCACCACGTGGGTTCCTGGCCCCTTCCTGAGTGCCCCGCCTGGTGTGTGGGGGGGTGCCTGGAAGGATGGGGTGCTGGGGGGGGATGACTGAGGGGTGGCCGTGCGCATGTGCAGCAAGGACGGTGTCAGTGACTGAGGGCGGCAGGCACAACAGATGGGGTCCCAGTGCTGGGCTGCAGGGCGCATCTTCAGGAGACAGGCCTCCTCCTGGAATGTCTCAGCTCACGAGACTGCCCGGGGCCTCAGGTAGGATCTGCAGAGAGACCAGTGTCTGGGGATGCCTCGACGAGAGGGTCAAGCAGCCATGGGGGCGTGGGATGTTTGGCCTTGGAGGAGAGGCCACCCCGTGTGTGGGGAGGGGGAGGGTTTTTTTTGTTTTGTTTTTTTAAAGAGGATCTGTGCTGGGAGTTTCTGTTGCTTCTCTTGACTGCTCAGAGTTGGAGGGAGAAAACATTTTATGCATCCTCAAGGCCTTTATGCCAAGAAGCCCTGTTCAGAGTGTCAGGTGGGGAGCTGGCAGCTTCGTGGGGGGTGGGGGGTGGGGGGTGGCGGCAGCCTCTGGGCCAGACAGGAAAAGCCTAGCCATGCGTGGGGATGAGGAGGTCGTTCAGGCTGTCTGATTGCAGGCTGACTGGAGGGTTCGAGGGAGAGAGGCCTGCAACACAGGTGGGGCCGGGAGGGGTAGTGAGGGCCTGGCGGGAGGCATCTGCTCTGTGCCACCGGCAGCAGGGAGAGCGGCGGAGGGGTGTGGGTGCAGCTCCCGCGCGTCAGCCCTTCCTATAACAGAGTTGGGGGGGACACGGTCTCCCAGGGTCCGCCGGCTGTGTCATTGGTCCCTGGGTTCCCCCCTGAGAGGCCACATGCTTTGACTGGCAGCTGCTGGAAGAAGCCATAATTGCAGCAAGACCCACTGGACCATCGGTCACTAGCCAAGTTCAAGCCATGGTTCTGGAAATATTTTCAAAGTTTCTGAACAGGTAAGTGAAAAGGTGGTCGTTGCCTAGAGAAGGAGGTACGGGTGTCTGGGTCTACAGAAGCCCCGTTAGAGTGCTAGCCGAGCCTCCACCCACGGGCCACCGGGTGCTTGGCCAGTTCCCGAAGCAGGGCAAGGGGTGGGCACTGGCTTTGGGTGTCCCCAGTCTGGCCTGCTCCACCTCCCGCCTGGCTCTGGAGGCAGCCCCTGGGTGACTGTGGAGACGTCCCATGGTGGCACCTTCTGACATGGCGTCTCCAGCCTCCCGTGGCTGTCAAGCTAGTTCCATGGAGGGACTGCAGTTAACTTTTACTTAATTTTAGTTAATTGACCTTTAAACACCACCTGGGGCTGGGGCTCCCGTACTGGACAGCAGGACTGGGAGGAAGGGAGAGCCCAGCAGGGCAGTCATGAGCATGCAAAGTGGAATTCTGTCTTTATCTAAAACTTCATGTTTTGCTCATTCTGGATGTTTTGGATCGGTTTTGATTTTTTAAAATGTTTCATCAAAATATTATCTTGGGGCACCTGGGTGGCTCAGTCGGTTGAGTGTCTCACTCTTGATCTTGGCTCAGGTCATGATCTCATATTTCGTGGGATCGAGCCCCATGTTGGGCTCCGCACTGAGCCTGGAGCCTGCTTGGGATTCTCTCTCTCTCCTTCCCTCTCTCTCTCTCTCTGCCCCTCCCCCCCAATAAATAACCAATAACAAATGATCTTGGTTACTAACCTTGGCCAGGGACCTGGAAGACTGCCCGTGTCCCCATTTCCTCTGCTTTTCACTGTCAGAGTCCTGAGCCACACACCCAGCTCTGTCCCAGGCTAAGGATTCGGGTGGGGACTCTGCCTCTTTCCCGACGGGCTGGGGCTGGGCTCAGTGTGGCAGGGTCCTTGGGCCCCTGTGATTAAGAAGCATGCCTTGGGCACAGCGCGGTGTAGACCACATCACGAGGCCCCTTTCTCCGGAGACTTCAGAAGTGGCTGTGTTCACCTGGGCCAGGCTCCATAAAGGGCGGCTGTGAGGCAGGTTACTTAAGAGAGGCCAGGGATATGGATTGTTAGGTGAAATCAGCCAGGTTTTAAATGTTTAAGAAAATGTTGCTGGGCCGCCAGTTTGATCTGTGGTCTAGGGACTCAGACTCGTGAGGGCGCCCCTTCTGTCCTGCTGTTGGGGAGCAGGGGTGTGTGCTGTCCCGGAGCCTCCCCCTACTCTCTGCTTTGGAGCAGCTTCAGTGGCCCAGCCCGGGCGTGGGGTGCCGGCCTCCCCTTCTTGAGAGCACGCCCAGGCCTCAGCCGACGCTCCCAGGGCTTGGAGGGCACGGCCTCGTCTGCCGGCCTTCCCCTTCACCCGCCGGGGAGGGAGGGCTTCTCAGATACAGCACTGACGCAGCTCCAAGTCCACGGGAAAAGCCACCCCCATCCTGTCCTCAAGCATCTGCCACCAGCGGTCCTCCAGGGCATTCGGTGAAAATGTCTTTAGGAAGCATCTGGCTGCCGGGTCTGGCACGGAGCCAGCCCAAGTAAACCCCGGCTGCCTTGTCAACATCTCGGTCCCTGCAACCCACGTTTGTGGTTCTGTGAACGAGGCGGCCGTTAAAGCAGAGAAGGGACCCGGCCTGTCGGGCTGGGGCTGGTGGGCGGGGCCTGCGGCTGGTGGGAGGGACTGCATCTCCCGCTTCACCCCGCAGGTACCAGGACAAGGCTGTCCACTTCCTGCAGCAGAACGCCACTGCGGAGGCCTTCCCCGAGGTGCACGTGCTGGGAAACTGCTGCATCCTCAGGTCCGTGGGGGCGTGACCCGGGTGTGGGCGGGGCCGGTGGGCCCCGGCAGGCTAGGCAGTGGACGATCCGGATTTGCTGTCCTTTGTGAAAAAAGTGGGGAGAGGAGTTTTCCACTGTACCTTTTGCATTTTAAGGCACGTGGATACAACAGTCTATAAGTACAGAGAGAAAAAACAGTGGGATGGGATAGACAGCAACGGCAGCAGAAATGAGGGAGCGTCAGCCTCCCATCTGTCCCAGGGTGCACAGAGGCGCAGGGGTGTGGCCGGTGTGCTGCAGCTTTGGGGCTGTGGCAGGGCTCTGGGCCAGGCCCCAAGGACCCCCTTTGGTTACCCCAACAGGAAAACGTGGCAGGAGCTGAGTCAGGCATGCTTTCCACCTGCAGACCTGGTGACCGCGGTACAGGGTGCCATCCACGCCATTGAGGGCCACAGCCGGGACCACCTCCTGCTTAGAGTCAGAGCCCTGTGCCAGGTGATGCCATCCCCGCCCCAGCACTGGCGTGGGGTCTCTTCTCCTAGAAAACCTAGGCAGAAGGTGCCTGCCCGTGTCTCCCTGGACTTCTGCCCAGCCCAGCAGAGTCTTTGCTGGGGAGGGACATGGCAGCGATGACAGAATGGGCTAGAGATGTTCCTGGTCAGCCCCCCCCCCCCCCCCCCCCGCGCCTTCCCCAGCTTGCCTTCTCTGTCTGCAGCAGAGGGGCAGGGCCAGCTTCCTGTCTGACCCGAGGTAGGGGTCCTGTCCGATGAGTGGGCTTAGCTTAGCCTCCCTGCCACTTTATGAGGCCTGGCCCCCTCCTCATGGAGGGTACCTCCCTCTGTCCCCTCTGGCCAGACCTGCCTCTTCCTTTCTCCACCTGTGTGATTGCTCTCCTGCCAGGCCAGTTGAGGCCTGACATTGGCTCCCCTCTCCCCACCCCGGCTCTGACCGGGCTGCATTCCCAGGCAGGTGAAGTCCCTTCACTGTGGCCCAGAGCCGCTGTGCCTGCCTCTGTGACAACTTTGTCTCCCCCTGAGCTGTGGCTGCCGCACCAGAGGATGAGGTCCCTGAGGATGCCCAGAGGCTGACCCTGGAGCCGAAGCCCTGAGAGGGCGAGGTGGCCTCCCAGGATGTGGAAACCATAGGAAGGAATTTTCCATTCAGATTAGGGGTTCAGGGCCCTGTCCTCATGGGGGCCTCCTGGGTGGAAGATGGGAGGTACTGGTGGTCGGTCTCCACTCCTGCAGTTCTAGCCAGTGGTTCATTTTCCCCCTGGGGACCGGCTCCTGAGACAACGGCCATTGGGTTTTCTGCAGAGTTGAGCACCTGGCAAGCCCTGGGGAGGTCTGGTCCTCCCAGGGTGACCAGCAGCCTGTCCTTGCCTCTCCCTGGGCTGTGGCAGACATGGCTTCAATCCCAGCATTCCGTTCTGCTCTGGCCCGATTGGAGCCCCGGGGTCTTTCTCCACACAGAGCTCCAGGCAGGCGGACCTCATGGATTGGACGTTGGCACCGTCTTTTACAGATGGTGCCGATGAGGCTGCGTCTGCAGACGGGGCGCCGGAGGGCTGGGGTGTAGCGGGGACGGGACTTGCTCAGGTACCCTGGTAACACCGAGGAGGCTGGCTTTGTCCCTCTGCCCATCCTCTGTGGTGTCCACTGAGAACTGAGCAGGCCCCAGTCCCGTGTCTTGGGAGTCTGATCTGGAGGGAAAGCATCATCGAGGTCTGGTGCCAGGCCAGTCCTGTGGGGACAAAGGGGAGAGATGCGGGGGGACTCAGGAGGGCTCCAGGGAAGAGCTCGGGTCAGGGGCTGCAGTCTGAATCTGGGGTGCTCTCAGAGATCGGCAGGAGGAGGGTAGACAGAACTTTGGGACAGACAGTGGGTGAGCTTCTGGCCCAGGACTGTGCCCTCAGTGGGGCGAGGCGGGGGCCCAGAGGCTGGAGGAGACCGGCAAGGGCGGGAGGGAGCACGGCCGGCCTGGGCACCGCGGGCCCCCGTGACATCCGACCCTCCTGTCCTCAGAATCTGCTGAGGGGCCACTTCGGGAGGAAGGAGAAGGATCTGGTCAATGCTCTGCAGTCCCTGTGGCAGGCCCTGGAGGGCTGTCCCAGCCTGCACTCCACTCCAGTGTATGAGGTAGGCAGCCGATTCGGGGGGACTGACTTGCTGGCGGTCACCCTGAGGAGCTGAAGCAGGCACCCCTGGAACCCGGTGGTTAGGGGTTCGATGTGGTTGGTGGTGGGGACAGGCCCTCCACAGACCCGTGCTGGAGGAGTTTGAGTAGCATCCGCCTCCCTGCCCGCCCCCCCATCCCCGAGGGTGCACCGCTAAGGCCAGCCAGACAGTGTCCTGGGACAGCTTTCACTCGGGCCTCTCCATCTTGTCTTGTGGAGAGCAGAGCATCATGCAAAGTTTGCACATGGTGGTCTTTGGGGAGTACGTCCAGGCCCTGGCCACCCACCTCAGGATGCTGGCGCCCAGGAAGTGGGGGAGCCTGAGGATTCAGGTGGAGATGGACATCTGGAAGTTGGACAACATCTTCAGGAAGCACGGGGTGAGCCGTGGACCCCTTGGGTAGGCCAGGTGCTGGGAGGGAGTCGCTTTGTCCTCCCTTTCCGGTTCTCGTCTCTCCCGGCCCCCTGCCTGGGCCGGGTGTGCTGTCCTCACCCAAACCACACTCAGACCTGCTGGCACTGGGCCTCAAATCCCACACACAAGGCTGGGGCCACCTGCTTCCACGGCGACACTGTGAGATAGGGTTGGGATGTCGCAAGCTGGGGGGAGGCAAGCCCTCCCAGGACAGGTGTGGGGAGCTCAGGAGGTAACTTTGGCGGGACCAGGCAGCTCTGACCAGCAGCGCCCACCCTGGGGCCTGAGGGATAGACCTGGGCTCTGGGCCTGCAGGTGGGTAAGGGGAATGGGTCCTCCGGAGAGACAGGAAGCCGGGAACACAGGGCCCATGCTCACGTACCAGCTGCTCCCGGCAGGGTCCCGGCTTGGCCATCCCAGAGGAACCCATCCTGGGGATCTTCCAGCTCAGTGAGAACAAGGGCAGGGAGACTGTGGATGATTGGCTGGCCTCCTTCAGGGACAGATTCCCAGGTTATCTGAGGTACGAAGGAGAATAAGGGGCTGGGGAGGGGGTTGGTAGAGAGGGGGACGGGTGAGCCTGCGGAGGTGGGGTGCTGCCAGGGGCCCCAGTGGGGGCAAGGCCGCACCAAAGCATGGGCCCCTGGGTATGGAGGGTCAGTAGCTGCCAGAGACTGAGAACCCTAAGCTGGAGTCTCACAGCTCATTGACCCCTATTCCCAGATAGGGAAACTGAGGCCTGAGAGCAAGGGTCTGGGCAAGGACTTGCCCAGAGTCCCCAGCAAAACATGGCAGGCAGTGCAGGACCATCACTCACCTGGGGTCTTAAGGGAGGCTGGTCTCCCTGCCACCCTCAGAGTGCTCCCATCCTGACCCCTTCCTAGAGTTCCCAGGGCTCCCTGGTAGGTCGCCTAGGGGTCCCCGGAGGGAAGGGCAGGTGGAGACTTGGGGAATGTGCTAGTGTCCCAGCCGCCCTGGAAGATACTGCTCTAGACTTCATTGGTGGGCACTCCTGGGTACGCGGACCCCATGGTCACAGGTGCACAGACCCAGAGGCTCACAGGTGCACAGAAGCTCTCTCCTCACTCCCTAGCATGCAGGACCAGCCATGCAGCTCTGTGGACTCGGAGGTTGAGGTCAAGGGAAGATCCTGCTGCTGCTGCTGCTGATCCCCCAGCTCTGCACCAGGTGACTGAGGGTGCAAGTCTCCAGAGCATCCCTCCAGGGGAGGCAATAGGGCAGGGTCCAGCCCTGGGCAGGGTGGCCAGGGCCGTGGCTCTGGAGATGTGGAGGGAACCAGGTCAAAGGGCACAGCCGGATCAAGGTCCAGTTGCCGTAGCAGACGTGGCATGGCCAGCCTGGGTCCCGCACCTTGTGCTCTCGAGGACAGTTCTCAAACGTCTTGATCTCAGGACCCCTTTACTCTGAACAGTCACTGAACTTAAGTGCTGTAGCTTACGTGGTAAAATCTAAGAGTTACCATATTAGAAATTAAAGCCAATAAAATATTTAGTAATTCATCTACAATATTGGTTAAAATAGTAATTCACCAAAATGGAAAATTAGTATTTATTAAATCACTAGAAACAAAGTAAATGACAATATATTATTTATATGTGAATATATAGATTTGAAAATAAATTAACATTTATATAGAATAACACTAATTTAGGTATATGAATTTATTTAAAAAAATAAACCCATAACATGTTAACATTATGGCAAATAAAGATTTTTAAATGGAGAAATTAAGTATTTTCTGCAATAATAACAACAAACTTAACAACATGGGTGTCATTGTTTTATATTTTTGCAAAATCTTTGTCTGGCTTACTAGGAGACAGGTAGATCCTCATTTATTGGCTGCTGTGTTCAATGTGTTGTGACATGTTTTGGCTGGAGTATATAAGGAAGGTCCAGCCTCTCATAGACCAGTTACTATTGGGGAAAGAGAGGGTATTTTAATGCCTCTTTTAGGAAATTATGGCCAGTCTGCTTTGATATCACACCTTTCCTGGACAGGTGGTAGTTTATTAAAGATTAGGACGTAGATTCTGAAACCAGCTTGATGAATTTTATGAAATTTGCATGCTCTGTTGTAGTAAAACCCCTCGGTCTACTTTGCGCTTTGAAATGGCTCTTCTACCCATATGTGATTTTGTAGCATAGAGTGTTTGTCACCTGGCAAACACAGGTTCACACAGTGATGTGGATCTAGATGTCAGCATGTTTTATCAGACCTTGTCTATAAAGCACCTTTGTTAACATAGCTATCAGTTTCATCAGGAAAGTCTATAGCTGTTGGGAATCCCAGGCTCACAGTGGAAGACACAAGTTTTCCAAAATCCTAATTTTTGCTCGAGAGCTCAAAATTTTATCATTGGCAACAAACACCATCAGTTGTCTACCTTGAAGTGGCCAGCTCACATTATTCATTTCCAAGAACATGCCATCAACAACTGAACAGTCTGTCCATGGGTCATTCTTTCAAGTAAAAGTGGTGTTCCATGAAACAAGTAGCTAGTTCAGCTTGTAACTCAAATGTCAATTGCACAAGTGCTTTTCCTCAGGGCGGCCATTGTCTTTCACTGTGCAATACAAGGGCCGGGTATGAACTGTGTATTCTTCATGTGGGATCTTAAAAATTTATGCATCACAAATTTTGTGTAAATCACAAATTGAGATTTAACAAGAGTAAGTATTTTTACTCTTTTATCAGCACTTTTTAAAGTGAAACTGGATTTTTTTTTTTCCTGTGGGTACATGGTGGTGAAGGACACTAGTAGAATTTGGTGCCACTGCTTTGGTGTGGGCCAAGGTTCTAGCAACTTTATCCGCCATGGCTTTTGGGCCATTGGTGTAAATGTCCACTCAGCGAAAGGGGCATATGAAAAGTTTTGACCTCACAGGTCACCTGAAGGATCTCAGGTCCCTGGGATTCCACTGAATATATTTTGAGAACCACTGATCTAGCTGCACTGGGCTCTTCTCCTGCCCATGTGCCTGCTGTTGGTTGACTCACATGAAATTGTTGATATTTGGTCAGATTGTCTCTACATCTTTGTATGTTCTGTTCCACCTACCTGGAGTGTCCTTCCCATCTGTCGAAATTCTTCTCCTTTCAGGCCGCCAAGTCTGTTGCTCATTTTCTTTCCCAAGATGCACATCACAGTCTTCCTCTGGCCAAGAGCTGTCTTGTCTGTTCATTGGCAAGTGGCTTGATGGCAGAGGACCAACCACATTTGTCTTTGTCCCCCCAGGGTCTGGCAGAACCCTGACTGCCCTGAACAGAGGTGGAGGTGAGCAGTAGCTTCAGGGAACCTCGGGCTGTGGAAGTTGTGTGACTCCAGCAGCTACCTAAGGCAAAGGATCTGGGTGCCCCTGATCCCAGTGCCCACCCAGTGGCCACTTCATAAATGACAGCCTGATATTCAGGAGGAAGCCAATCCTTCCGAAGTCTGGACTCTTCTATCAGAAGGAATGCCTGGGGCATTTACCCTGGAACCCAGCCACCAAGCTATAAGGTAGGCCAGGCCTTGTGGGAGGCCACGTGCAGGTGTCCCAGCCAGCGACTCTACTGAGGACCCAGCCAGGGCTATGGACGTGAACCCCAGATGTTCGAGTGAGGAGAGCTTCAAGATTCCTGCAGCCCCAGCTGCCGTCTGATGTATTATCAGAATTAACTTGTGTCTGCACACCTGGACACTTGCCTGGTGTGGAGACCCCCACACCTGGTGTCAGAAGAGCAGTCGCAGGAAATGTCTTGGGTGGACGTTCAGGTACCGCTGCCTCTGGGCTACGTGAATAAATCGCAGCCGACAGGCCTCTGGTTAACTCTAGAGTTGGAAGCGGTCATTTCTCTTTTTCCTTTTTTTTGTCCGCCTTGTCCTCATTCTCCTTTCTGGAAAATTAAAGAGTAGCTCCTGTACATCTGTGTTTGTGGTCTGTGACCTCGACCTTGCATAGGAATTTAAACACCGTGTTTAGCGGATCCCCTGGGCTCAGATAGGTAGTATTTTTATATATATTGTAAAAGAACTGTGCAATTTGGGTCTGTAGTTCCTTGTTTTAAATTTTATTTATTTATTTTGAGAGAGAGAGAGCACGCACAAGCAGGGGAGGGGCAGAGAGAGAGAGAGAGGGAGAGAGAGAATCCCAAGCAGGCTCCATGCTGTCAGCAGGGAGCCCGATGTGGGGCTCAAACCCATGAACCCTGAGATCATGATCTGTGGTGAAACCAAGAGTCAGATGCTTAAGCAACCGAGCCACCCAGGCACCCCTGGGTCTGTATCTCCTTTTTGTCTCTAGAGATGTTGAAGAGTTTTCAATTAAAATTTCCCGGTGGAAGGGTCTTTTCATTTTTAAGACCTGGTTTCGTTGCATGATACCGTAGAATGCTGCCTATATGATTTCTATTTCTTGGGACTTATTCAGCCTGTAGCCCTGATCATCCCCGTCCTCGACCCCAGCAGGCCTTGTCCACAGGCCACAGCCTGGCCCCTCCCTGGGACACTGCTCAGGTCAGAGTCCTTGCCCCGGGAGGACCCTCAGCTTGGTGGGGAGGCCCAAACAATCAGGAACATAGCCACCTCCCACTGCCTTTTTTCCAACCCTGGCCCATCCCGAGTCCTTTGAGTTCTCAGCGGCCCCCGCTCAGGTCCCGCAGGTCAAGGTGAGCCTGGGGAAGGGGGCTGTCCCTTCATGAGCTGGGGTGGGAAGTCTTTCTCCCTTTCTTTTGTCTCCTGGTCTCTAGACCAGCAGGATTTTGTGGTTGTGCAGAGTCCAAAACTGTGCACAGTTTTCAGCCTGGAGTCCAAAAGGAGGAGGACCTCACGTTCCTTGTGTCTGAAGAAAGAACTGGCTTGTTCGTCCCTGGTCCTCTCTGTCCTCCGGCCCTCCTGCCCAGTGCTGCCACCTGCTGAAGACAACGGCCAGGCCGCCTCCTTCCTGATCTTCCACCGCTGTGGGTCTCGGTCCCTCCTCTTCCTCTCTCCACCCGGAGAGCCCTCTTTTCTCTGACTCGGGCCCAGGACTGTGTCCCTGGGGTTGTTTCTGAGCGGGCAGGGCAGGACCATGGCTGGGAAGGATCGGGAAGCCCTGACGTGCTTGGTCTAGGAAGCAGAGCCCCGGGGACAGCCAACGGACCAGCCACACTTTCCACCCCTTTGGACCCAGGGCTGGACCACGGGGAGAGGGTGCTGGGCACTGTGCCAATCACATTACGTAAGTAAGCAGTCTAAGAACAAAACAGAATAAAAAGTTGAAGCCATACGTGTTATTTGAAACCGGCCCAGACTGGTGCTGGGTAGCAGCAAACACTGATCGTCTCCTAAGAACAGTGTCTTCATTCTGGCTGGGTGTCAAAGTACTCCGACACAGGTGGGGAGAGGCAGATGGGGGGGGGGAGAGAGAGAGAGAGAGAGAGAGAGAGAGAGAATCTTAAGCAGGCTCCACACTCAGAGCAGAGCCTGATGTGGGGCTAGAACCCACGACCCAGGGGTTCATGACCTGAGCCGAAATCAAGAGTCGAACCCTTAACTGACTGAGCTCCCCCAGGGGCCCCTACAAGGAGTTTTGGGAGGACAATGAACTCCATGCAAAAATCAGCAAGCACATGGTGAGACCCAGCAGGAACAGTGGACAGCGGGCGGGCTGGCAAAGACCTGGCTCTCGGCCACCCCGTGTATCAGGCACGGACTGTGGAGCGCAGACTAATCGTGCCGGAAGAAATAAATACAAGCTTGGAAATATCTATAGGGCAGATGCTGACTCCCCCTCACTGGGGATTCCTTGTGGCCTTAGGGAGGCTCCTTTGGGACCTCTTGGGGAGCAGAGTCACCGGTGTCACGAGAAAACCCTGTCCTAACATTTCCCCTTTCCTGAGCCTTCCGCATGTTGCAGAGGAAGTTCATAGCTGTCTGCCTCATGTACAGCAGGACCCTGATGCAGCCTCCAGAAATGCATTAGGACCGGTCTCAGGTGCCCTTGCCAGGACGCTGGTCACACGGTCACAAGGGGATGCTCCCATGTCAGCGGAGGCCCCATACCCACTTTACGCTTTGCCCCAGCCCTTGGTCCCAGCGCGCGGGTCCAGTCCTACCTGACTTTGCCCAGTCCCTGCGGACACACGTTTGCCAGACACTGCAATTCCTTCCTCGGATAAGCTAGTCCCCTCGAGTCAAGACCAACGATCCCGCTTTGTCCCGACCCTGGTTGTTAGTCTGAAGACATGAGGGTTGGAGAGAATGGGTGTGATCTTCTGAGACCGCTGCCGGAGGCAGGGGCTCGTATCTGCCAGTGGCAGGGTTCAAGTTCTCAGAGCCACCCCCCAGACATCCCCGTGCCAGACCCCAGGTGCCCCGATGTGGGCCCCGATGTGGACGTGAAGACAACGCATCTTCCTCGTGGTTCCGTGGCAGAACACACGGCCCGGAGCTCTCCGCCCAGTCCGCTGCGGCCAGAGGGAAGAAATGTTTAAGGCAAAGCTGCCACCAAGATGTTAAGACCTCCAGCGCCACGTCTGTGTTCACCCCCTTCGCGGACGTTCCCCTCGGGCCAGCCGAGTCCACCCCCAGCTGTGGGGGCATCACCCCTGCATCGCGGCAGCTTGAGACTCAGCTGGCCGGTCTCTGCTTCACCACCTGAGGACCTTCTCAGGTGCCACGGAACGTGCTTGCTCCACGGCCACGGCACCCTGGAAGTGCCCAGGCTTTTACAGTCACTCCCAAGGCTTCCCTCAACAAATAGGCAAGGAGAGTCTGGTGGCGAGCAGCCTAGTTTCTCTGGAACATTCCACATGGTACTTCCCAGGGTTCCCAATGGGATGAGCCCTAATTGCCAATGAGTGGGAACCCACTCACCGGTATACTTTGAACGGATGCTGGAGGTCAGCCTAGGATCTGATTTTAAGGGTGGCAGAGCTGAAAATGCGACAGGTCTTTTACACCAAGGATGGGGCTCTGACAGGAACAGAATGACCTGTAGGCACAGATGGAGATGTTTGGAAGGATGGGCCTGAGAATCATCAACCCCGGATTCCTGTGAGCCTGCCGCAGAATCGAGGGGGCCACCCCTGTCCCCGACAGTCTACGGAGCCTTCACCTGAGGCTGGTAACTTGCAAGGCGTCGCTGGGTCTCTAGGTCCGTTGAGGCCCTGCCTTGTTACGTCCCAGCTGATAAACAGGATTGAATAGAGCCCAGCAGGAAATGCAGTCCCTGCTCTGGGCTGGGGGGCTGGGAACTGCTTCCTTGCCAAAGGGTTGAGGCACCCGGTTGAAAGCCAAGCCGCTGGCTGACTGCAGAAGGGGCCTGCGGACGCAGCTTGAAACCACCAGGGCAGCGTGAGGTGGGGACTGCCGTGAGCCAGGTAGAAATGAGTGAGAGGGGATTTGTCTATTTGTCCTTGTGGCTCAGTTTTCCTTCAAGTATGTTGAAGCTCTTACAGATGCATAAACCGCATCTGTTATGTTATGTTCTCTTGATTAATAGACCTCTGCTCTTTTTATCTCTGATAATAGTCCTTTTTCTGACATCTATTTTATCTGATGTTTTAAGAGCCATATGGCTTTCCTTTGGTTTGACATGGCGTATCGTTTTCCATCCTATTGCTTTCGCTATATTATCTTCATATTTAAAGTGGGCTTCTTATAGATAGCATAGAGTTGTTGTTTTTTTAACCAAATCTGACGATTTCTGCCATTTCACCAGGGAGTTTAGACCATTTGTGTTTCTGTGATCATGTCCTTATCGCCTCTTTCATCTGTGTTATTATTGGTCTGTTTTAACTGGTTGCTTCCTCTTATTCTTATGGGTTCTTTTTTCCTATTTGTTGAATGCCTGATACTGGGAAATCAGATGACAGGAAGCTTATCTTTTTGGTGCTGGTTATTTTTATATTCTGTAAATTTTCTTGATTGTTGTTCTGGGAGGCAGTTAACTTACCTGGAAACAATGAGATCAGTTGGGGACGTGTGTTTAAGTTAAGGACCCAAGCAGCATTTAGTCCAGGGTGAGTCTTCCCCGCCCCTGTGCATCTACGCCGAGTCAGGGAAACAGAATGTGTGCACCTGTTCACCAAAGCCGGGGCCAGGGACGTCCCCAGCAGCACCCTCAACCTCACGGCCATCATCAGTAGATTGGACAAGAAGTCTGCTAGACCCAAACAAAGGCATATGGTTCAGCAAAGGGAATGGATGGACGACAGCTGTGCACAGCCCCCTGTGGAATCCCACCAGCTGAATTCTGAAAGATGCCAGACACAAAAAATCCGTGCACATCCCTGCGGATGATGGCCGAGACAGGTGACACTCATTGTGGTGTTAGAGGACATCACGGAGCTTACCCATGGGGAGGACAGGAGAGGGATTACCCAGTGGGCTTCTCGGGGGGCTGACACATAAGTGCTCGCTCTGTGCACTTACAGTCTGTACATATTTCTTCAACTACGTTACACTTCACTTTCAAAATTTGACTCACACAGTTTTATGGAACGGCTCCATGTAGAAATTGCCCCATCCCCAGATGCTGTCCCCGGATGTTGTCAGGGCCTAGACCACAGCCACGCCATCCAGCTTTGATCTTGTGACCTATGGCACAGCTGAGAGGGAGTGAGGCCCTGACGGTGAGATGCACTCACGAGATGTGCTCGTGGCTGCCATCGGGGGAAGTAACAGCCAAGCCAGGCTGGCACCGGCTTCTCTTTCTAAACGCCCCCCCGGCCCCCGCTTTCCCTCCCTGGGGTCAGCTGCCCCCTCAGCACCTAACAACCTACTCGGCACGGCTTCCTGAGCAAAGCTCTGGCAAACAAGGTGGCCATCATCCTGGGTCTACACTGCGAGTTGTCGCTTAGCAATTCTCTTTCACGACACCTGTTTGTCTCTTCCTGGGACAGCCAACGAGCAAAAGAACAGAGAGACATGGGGCGTCCTCAAAGCATTTAGGAGACAAAGATCAGGGACGGCCCGTCAGAGTTACGGCAACGGGCAGCTGCGAAGGACCCATCAGAGCCACCTTTCTGGGGCCCATGTGACCATCTACGGAAAGCAGGGTGACTCCAGCCAGGAACTTGGTGAGGGAAGTAATTAGTAGCAGGAGGCTCGGGGACCGGGGGGGGGGGGGACACAAAATGGTGATTTCAAACTGCTAAAAAGCAAAAAACTCATTGGAAACCACTAGATGTAGAATTTGTTAAACAACGTAGGGGGACTCCCCATCTGACTCGGAGCTGGTCCCCTGGCTGGGAGGGCACGTGGGTGGGGCGACAGGGTCTCCAGGCAATTCGGAAGCCCCGAAGCTCCAGTCACGCCCAAAGCTGGAAGAGGTTTCTGAGGGGGAACGATCTGCCGCCATGCCGAACACCATGTCGCTCACGAATGTCACTTCATTTCTCAAACACACCTGGACGCAGAGACACGAATAGGAGCGAGGGAGGCCTGGGGTTAAGGATCTGCTGTCTCGAGAGGAAGGAGGGATTCCGGCGGTTCATCTGAGACATCTCTACTGGACTGCATGATAGAGAAGGATTTGGCACGACAGAGCCTGGGTCACAAGCCTCACCCTGAGGGTGTGGAGCCTCAACGACCCTCAGGCTGTGACCCAGAGCCATGGGCGCCCGCATCACCGGGGGCTTGTACACGAGGCACCACATGGGTCTCGCTGGAGAGCACGGAACACTTGGAGGGCAAGGACAGAGCCCTCCCTGGAAGGACCTTAAGGTCCACAGAGGCAGGAAGGGGCAGGAGCTGGAGGGCAGGTCAGAGAGAGCCCCTCACCCAGTCTGAGTCTGGGAGAGGGGAGGGAGGCAGCTGCAGGCAGACAGCTGGTCAGCAGGGCCCCTGGCACAAAGCCACCGAGGTCCTGGTCAGGCTGGCAGGGGGCTGGAGGGAGGCACCTGCTGCCGGCCTGTCCCAGGATAGCACCTGTGGCACCTGTGAAGGTGGGTGGGGGCCACCTGCTCCTTGCACCGGGCCTGACACAGAGGGCCCTGGTGTCCGAGTCCAGCCACCTCCCCCAGGCCGGCTTCCATGGGCCTCACAGCTGCACTCCCTCACTGGTGGTGAGCCCCATCCCCGTCGGGGCCCAATCCTGGCCCGGGGAGGGAGAGGTAAGGAGCTCAGTGTGGGGGCTCAGGGCTCCCCGACCCGGTGGGCCCAGCTCTGGTCTGTCCCAGGAGTCTCCTCCTGTGGTGTCTTCACTTCCATTTCTAGAAGCCTGGGCTTCAGCTTCCAGAGCATGGTGTCTGGGGCCCCATCCCCACCCGGAGACCTGGTGGGCCAGCTCCATTTCTGACTCTCCCTGTGCGTCCCATGGGTCTCTGTCCTTGTTCTGGAGAAAAGCCACGATGCAGCTCGGGTGGGAAGTCCCCTGAGCCTGGCCCTGCTCTCTCCCGTCCCTGGGCCCCCCACCCCAGGCGCGTGGACCAGGCCCGGCCGGAGGGCAGAGCAGGGTACTGAGCGAGCTCAGGAGCTGACTCCCTATCGGGCAGGGCCTGGTGCTGGGCGCGCTGCAGCACAGGCAGAGGGGGAAGGCGGCTGACCTAAGGGCAGGATGTGCCCCTGGCTAGGAGGGAAAGTACCCACTGGCCCGGGGGGGCAGGCTCTCTGACATCTTAGATGCCCCCCACTTGCTGTGGGGGCTGGGGAGGGCCTGGTGGGTTTGACCTAGAACCTACTGTGAATTTCGTGTCTCCGTGTTCTGCAACCGGCTCAACAGGTGAGTTGAGCTGACTTTCCAGGGCCGGTCCTTTCTGTCACCGTGCAGGTGCCCTTGCTGGGGTGCACTTCCGGTCTTGGTGCTGGGGCACGCCCCCCACCGCTGCTTGCCCTTCCTTCTGCTGGGATCCTGCGGACCTCCGGACCCCCACGCTGGCCACACATTACAATCACCTGGGCAGCTCTGGAAGAACAGCTTCTGTCTGCTTTGGCCTGAGCCAATGAATTGGGGATTTCTGTGGTTGAGGACTCCAGGTCCTCCAATGAAGGTCTCGAGGGGTCCAGGCCCAGGAGTCCTGCTTTACTCCTGTGGGCAGTGGTGGGTCCCTGGGGGGCTGTTCCTGGGGGGGGGTGCTCCTCCTCTTCCCCTTCCCCCGGGTCCAAGGTGCCAACAGTCCATTCTGGGTCACACCCACAGCTGCCTGGTTCTCTCCACTTACTTTCCTGAGCCTGAATGGGTGGCATTCGGACTGGGTCGTTTCCTGCTTGACCCCTGTGTTTTGGGGTTCGGCTATAATGTCTGGGACAGTGTGTGTTCCTGTACATGGGCTGTGTTCATTCGCAGGGGGTTTGGCCCTGCAGGGGCCCTGCCTCTGTCATCACGGCCAGGCTGGTCACTGGCTGGGCTGAAGCCGTGCCCTCCCATCTGGGGATTCCTCCTGCCTCTTGGTCTCTGGCACTTTGGCAAGGATGTCCACTGGTCTCAGGGGCTCTTGTCTGCAGCCTCTGTGTGGTCGCTGCTGGTCCTGCCTCCGAATGCTGTCCTCACTTGTCCCTACCCTCCTCCTGTCTGCTCCCCGCCCCTCCCGGGCTCTGCTCCGGGGCACCCCTCAAGATTCCTCACCCCGATGTCTGCCCTGAGACTCTGTGCTCCATGCCTGGGACCCTCGATGCTTCTATCCTGGACGCACCCTCCAGAGACCAGTCCTGTAAGGTGTCTCACCCTATGGGGACTCTAACGAGGGTCTCATGAATCCAGTCACCTGGTGGACTGCAGTCCCAGCCCAGCACCTGCCCACTTACGCCCACCCCAACCTGGTCCCTGCTGGCTGTGGGCACCTCTCTGTCCTGGGGACAGGATGGCTGTGACTAGGCGGGCCCAGGTGGCAGGGGGCTCTGAGGGTGGGGGCTCCAAGCTGCAATGGCAGCGTGGTTCTTGGGGGGCTCCTTTGAGCTATGAGGTCTCCCCACCCTTCCTTGCCATGTCTTGTGTGGCTCCTGCCTCTTCCTTGTGTCTGTGACCCTCAGCAACCACCTGCCCCTCTCTGAGCCTCAGTTTCCTCATGTGAAGTCACAGGGTGGGCTCTCCTCTCCCAGGAGTAGCTGCAGGATCCCCCGTGGTGGGGTCAGACCAGGGCCAGGCTCTGCCTCCCCTTGCTGACCTGCCTGTGCCCTGGTGCCCCTGGCTCACCCACCCCTGCTCCATGACCTGTCCCATGTCCTCTCTGCGGGGTAGGGTTTTACTCTGCGACACTCCCCTCAAGCTTGAAGAGGCCTCCACCCTCCCCGAGGAGGGTCTCCAGCCCTCTCCACCCTGACTGCTCCAGGAAGAAACACAAGCAGCACCTACTGGGCCAGGACCATCCTGGGCTCTCGGCCTGTAGTTCACTGAAGGCAGCACTCCTAGGTCCTGTGTCCCAGGGGCCCGTGGGGCCGAGCCGTCCCCCACCCCTGCGTCCTGCAGAAGCCCCAGCCTCGCCTTCCCTTCCTGTAGGCCCAGCCTGTCCCTTCCTCCCAAAACTTTGGGTACTTGGCCTCTGATGGCTACTCTAAGTACTCACCTGAGCCTCTCCTGCCTCCCTGGAGGCCCCAGACCCCCCTTCCAGGGCTTCTGGATCCTTCAGGCGAGCCTGAGGTAGGGGTTGTAGGTTCTGACTGGTGGGGTGGTGAGGCATAGTGGGGGTGACCTGGGGGTAGGTGGTATGGTTTCCCTACCTCAGTGACTTGCTCAGTCCCAGGGGTACCCCTGACTCTGGCAACTGAGACCTGACCTTGGGGCCTGATCTAGCATCTCCTGCCAGGTGCTGGGGACAGGAGGGTGTGGGGATGCCCGTGACCCCTCCAGAGTTTGGAGACTAGGGTTCCACCTAGAATCTTCTGGGGAGTATCCTGGGGTCCAGCCTTTGAACACCTTTGCCCAGGCCTGGCCTGTGAGGAGGAGTGAGAGGCCAGGGCTGTGCCCCGCTGAGGGCCCAGGTACTTTCATGGAGGCAGGACTGGGGTCCAGCCACCATGGCGGATGAGCTACGGGGCCCCACGAGGCATTCAGACATGGGTCCCGGAGGTTGTGGACCACCCCAGGGGAGGACTCCCTTCACATAGGGAGGAGAATGGGTTGGTGACAGAGCTCGCCCAGCAGGTCCACTCAGGCTCCACCCAAGGGCCACATGGCCCTTCCTGACCCAAGACGGGGACACTGAGGCCCAGATGGGGACACTGGTGTCCTGTCCGTCCCATCCTAGGACATTGCTGCCACCTCAGTTCCCCACCTCCACCACATCCACCCTGGGCCTGCTTTTCTTGGGTGTTTGGAGGGCTCAGAAGGAACACCTGCTATGCCAACACTGGATGGACTCCCCCCTCCCTGTTGGCCCACTGCCTAGGTCCGGGGGCACAGAAGCCACTTGCCTGGACCCAGGCAGGCTTGGCCTGGGAGACTCGGGAAGTGACCTGGCCTGTCCCCCTTCTCACTCTCGTGCTGGGGAGTCCCCGTTGGGCTGGGAGTTTGGTCTAAACATACTGTGGGGGTGGCTCCTGGCCAGACTCTGGGACCTGGGCTTGCAGAGGGAAGGTGGCTCCCGAGACTGGGTGCTGGTCACTGTCCCAGCTGGCCACCACCACCTCCGGGCTGTTTGCAACCTCCTCCCCAACCACCTCTGGGGCCCTGCCCTAGTTCAGGCCTCGCCTCTTGCCTGTCCATTCCTGGTTCTCCCTGACTGCCCACCCACGTGGCCTGGTGTCCTGGCCAGCCCGTGGCCCCTCTCTTCAGAGCAAAGCAGCTCTGCGGGTCCCGGAACCTGCCCGTGGCTCCTTCCCTCTTGGACACGTCCCTGCCACTCTGGCTGCCTCGGCCCCTCAGGCCTGGCTGGGATGACACCACCTCTTCCAGGAAGCCCTCGGTTTGCCTCTCCCTCCCACCCGCACTGGCCTCTCTACGCCTGAACAAGCACCCCCACAGCCTCCCCTGTTCCTGGTGCTCAGCACGTGTGCCTCTCGCTGGGCCATTCTGGGTCCCTCCCCGGTCGGGTGCTGCTCCTTCCTGCGTGCAGGGCTCTGAGGCTGCGGCCCCGGCGGCCCCACCCTTCCCTGCAGAAGCCACATCAAGGCAGGCAGGGGTGTGGCAGCAGTTGGGGCTCTTCGTCCCAGACTTCCCTAGTGCACACCCCAGTGGGCAGTGGTGCTGACACCCGGGGGCTCAGCAGCAGGTCCACCCCCCCCCACCCCCCCAGCTCTTAGCACCTTCCGAACCCCGCCTGGAGTACACCCTTCCAGGCTGCATGGACGCCAGGGGCCCGCTGTGGAGTGCTGGCTGGGCCAAGCCGGGGTAGGGGGGTGGGGCAGACGAGACCCCCCCAGAGGCCTCCTGAACAGAGACCCCAGCCCTGAGGGCCTGCCTTCTGGGGGAGGGGAGTGGGGCTGAGGTCCTCCACGTGGCCCCGAGTCCACGTGACACTTGCCTGCTCTGAGAGCCTTGCTGTGGCTCGGGAGCCTCGCCGTCAGGAACACACGTGCTCCGTCTAGTCCAGAGACACCCTGCGCGGCTCCCAGGCCGTCACCTCGCTGGGACCGAGTGCCGGCTCCAGTTGCCAGCATCCTGTCACCTCTCTCTCCCTTCACGTCCCATCGGTGGTGTAACTGCTCCCACTGGTGGAAACTCTAAGAAAACCTCTCAGGACGGCTTCCTGCACCGGCTGCGCCTCTGTCCTTCCCGCGAGGGTCGTCCTCGTCGGCCTACGCGTGCTCCTCCCGGACCTCCCACGGCCCCTTGTTTCTGTGGGGTCGGTGCTGATGCCCCCACTCCCATGCCTCCTTTTCTAATTTGAGTCCGTTTTTCTGAGTGCATCTAGTCAAGCGTCTGTCAAGTGTGCTGCTCTTTCAAGGAGCCAACTGTAGGTTCCACGTCCCGGTTTTCCCCTATTTTTCCATCCTCCGTGTGGACCTCCTCCCTTCTCCTGACCCTGAACCCGGGCTGTACTTCTCGCTCCTGAAGTCAGGTCCGCCGGCGGCCTGGCTCCCGTGTTTTCACGCGGCGCTCACTGCACAGCACCCCCTCGGCCCTGCTTTCCCCGCACCCCTCACACCCCACTCTGCTGCGTTGTCCTTTTCGCTGGGCTTGAGCTGCTTTCTGACTTCCCTGTGAGCAGCCGTGGGGAGGGGCTCAGGCGCAGGGGAGGGTAGAGGCTTCCGTGAGGCTTGAACCGAGTCTGGGAGACCCAGGAGCCAAGGGCCTGAAGACCACAGAGTGGGCCCCTCCCAGGCCTGTGGGAGGCTGGGGCCAGGGCCCCAGGGGGTGTGTCAGGGGCTGGGTTGGTTCCTGGGACAGATGCTGGGCCGAGTGGGGCTGCTGAGGGTGGTGCCTGGCAGGGGCCGTGGGCAGAAAGGGGAAGGGGCGTTGGACACAGAAGGGCCTTCCCTCAGGTCCCGGTGACAAAAGTTTATCAAAGGACAAAGGGAGTAGTGATATGTCATGATTCCCAGGTGGAAAACCTCCCAAGAGGAAAGGGGTCTGGAGGGGTTCGGAGCGGAGGCAGGGGTGCAGGGGTCCCAGGCACAGGAGGGGGCACGAGAGACATGGGACGCAGTCTGAGGCTCCCTGGCAGGCTCCCCGCTTCATCTGCCCTTGAATTTTGGGTCTCCACCCCCCCCCCCCCCCCCACCGCCAGCCCCAGGAGGCTAGTGGGAGCAGGCTCCAAGTGCACTGCCCAGGCAGCCCTGACCCTGAGCAAGGCCGGCCCGGTTCCAGCACCAGAGTGGATCGGGAATGGCCAAGGAATCCCTGCATTTCCTGGGACATTTCTTGAAGACACCCCCTCACTTGTGTGCCACAGACAGAAGGGCCTCCCTTGGAAGGTGGGGGAAGCCGGGGACTGCCCGAGGGGCCCTGGGTGGGGGTGGGGTGGGGTTTGGGCAGAGGCCAGGGAGGGAGGCTCTCCCAGCACCAGCCAGCTCTGCCTGGTCTGTGCTCACCTGGGGACAAAGAGCTGGCTCACAGGAGACTTGCCCCAAGATCTCCAGGCTGACGGGGAGGCAAGGCAGAGGCAGTAGCAGCCCAGCAGGTGGAGACAGAGAGACCTGGTCCTGTGTCCAGGGCCCCAGCCCATGGCTGCAGAGAAGGGCAGAGGACCCTGCAGGGCCTGTGTCCCTAGGCCGGAGCCATTCTGGACTGGGACCCGGTGGTCAAGCTGGAGGGGGTGCCTGGGCAGGGACCCTTTCTGACCGTGGCCCCAGGACCGCAGACTCCCCAGTACCCGTGCTCTGGCCCCACATCCTGCAGGCAGGGAGGGACCCATGTTTTACCTGCCCAATGGCACACTGGGGCATGGAGGGGTCCTGCCTGAGGCCTCCCATGCGGCTCAGAGTCCAGCTGTGTCCTCGGCCGAGGCCCGGGCACGGATGGGGCCAGG
Source organism: Prionailurus bengalensis (assembly GCF_016509475.1). Classification (NCBI taxonomy): domain Eukaryota; kingdom Metazoa; phylum Chordata; class Mammalia; order Carnivora; family Felidae; genus Prionailurus; species Prionailurus bengalensis. The sequence goes on along the minus strand of NC_057355.1, from coordinate 145,690,487 downwards.
ACTGTTTGTCGTCTGTGCCTGGGGACCTAGCCCTGTGCTGTGCCCTGCCCACCGCAGACACAGGCTGGGCTCTGCTGTCGGGGCGGACTGAGGCTTCCAGAAGGAGATTCCCCACCGAGGCCCCACTGCCCACCAGGAGAACTATGGTCAGCTCAGCCTGTGCCCCTACAGGTGATTAAGACTTTCTCTCCAGTAAGGGGGATGGGATCTGCCTCAGGGTGGGGGTGACACTGTCCAGGGAGCTCCCTGAAAATGGGAGGTTCGGGGCTCATCGGGGGCCAGGGAGGGACTCTTGGTCCCCTGTCCTGTGAAGAGAGAGGGAAGGGCCTGAAGGCCAGGGCCAGCCCCCGCCTGGGCTGGGAACTGAGGTCTCCTAGGGCGTCAGTAACAAGGTTCCTGATGTGCTTACCTGTGGGGATTGAGTTTGTTTCCACGTTAGGAGGGGGGCGACCGTCCTATGAGGACAGAACCGGCCACACGTTGACAACCGTTACTCGCATGTGCCTTTAACAAAGTGACGTAGCGATGAACGTTCAACTCTCCCCTGGTGAGTTGTTTCGGTTATGCACCGGAGGCGTTTTCCAACGACCGCCCTTGAGCGACAGCCACCCGAGTCGCTGTAAGTAGTGACCTGCGGGGAAGGGCTTTCCGCGGGTAAAACAGGCCCAAGAAAACCCCAACCCAAAGTCAGCAAGACTTTCAATGTATTGGAAGTTTTTCCCAGAAATTCTCTCCCGCCACCAGACAGTAGGCCGATCTGCTCTTTATATGGTTTCTCTTGGTTTCCTCGCCTGGGCGGCATCACAGCGGCGAAGGGTTTCCTTCCAGAGAAATGCTCCCCTGGAGAAGACAAAGCCAACCCTCGTCAAAGGGCGCGTTGCAGAAACTGCCCCCACCTGACTCTGTGTCCCCTGGGAATGTGCTTCCCGGGAAAGAGCCAGGAGGCAAGGGCAGCGTCGCGAGGAAACGGGGAGCCGCGCTGGAATAATTCCCACAAGGACAAATATTCGGAACAGTAAATGAAAACCGTTTGCCCCCCATTTTCCTGTGCGGAAATACCACGCAACCCCCTCGCCCGGGCTGGGCTCAGGTCAAACGTCTGGGTACAAACGCAGAAAGTCAAGTCTCCGGGTCGGAATTTACGCTGTAAAGGAGGTTGAGCTCCAGGCACAACTCAAGGGGTCGGCGGCCCAACTATTGGGTCCAAGTGCCTACGATCTGAGATTCCCAAACCTCCAGACAAAGCCCATGGCACCGCGCATGTGAGGGAACAGCGGTGTCCCCTCCTGGGGGAACGTGGGGACACGTGATCGTGGTCCTTCAGCCCCGCCTCCCGCCTCCCGTAACAAGTCAGGTCGGGGGCCCCAGGGACGCCCTCCATAGGCTTCACAGGCACCCTCCTTTCAGATCCCCACGTGTTCTGCGTGAAATCTTTCCGTGAAGGCCTTGGGCGCAGTGGGGACGCTGAGCGTGCGTGACCGACACAAGCCAGGACACAGGTAAGGACCCGGTTCTGGAGAAGGTCCTGCGCGCAGCCGTCCTGGCGAGCTTGGGCAGCTGCGACAGCGCAGGGGGGACCTGGGCCGGCGCCCTGCTCGCGGTCCCGGATCTGGAAGCCTCTGGGCTGGCGGTGCTCTGCCCCGAGGCCATCGAGGCCGGTCCTGAGACGCCCCAGCGGGGATGCGGGGACGCGGGGACGCGGGGACACGGGAACACGGGGGACCCGGGACATGGGGACCCGGGGCCCCGAGGGCCCAGGGGCGCGCTCAGCGACCCGCTGGCCGCGCCACCTCCGGCCGCCGCGCCAGGACTGGGGCGGGACCCGCGGGGGACGTGGCGGCGCCACCCTTCCGGGGCCGGGCGGGGACACGCGCCACCGGGTCGGACGACGGGGGCGCTGATCCGGAGACCCGGGGCCGCCTCCGCCCCGGCTGCGCCCCGCCCTGGGTCCCCGGGCCTGGCGAGGCCGATCCGTCCCGGGGTCCTCAGCCCTGCGCGGCTGGGGCGCGGGAAGCGTGGCGGCGCAGGAGGAGCCGGGAGGCGGAGGGTCGGCCTGGGGAGCACGGTGTCCGGGGGCGGGGAGGGGGCCGCGACTCTGGTCCCCTCCCCACTCCAGCCTGCACGTCCGGGAGCGGCCGGAGGGCCGAGTGCCCCGTGGGCGGCCTGGCCCCGAGGGGGCGCTCCTCGCAGGCTCCCCCCCTTTCGAAGCAGGGCCCACGGGCTCCACGGCGAAGGCCCCCTGCCCCTCGGTGAGCAGCTGGCGGAGGGGTCACCGCGGCCACGAACCGAACCGAATGAGACGTTTCGCCCAGCGGGTGTGCGGAGAGAAGCCCCGGGGCCATCCGGCCGCCTCTTTGCTTCTCCCCCACTGGTCGTTCCGGAAGCGCACACGTGGTCAGACACTGGGTGTTGGACCCCTTGAGATGCTCCCAGTAGGAAGCAAGGGTGACCGCTTCTCCACCTGACCTTGTCACCAATGCCCGGCTCCCAGGCAGTGACCCTGGACGGAGAGCCCAGCATCAGGAAGAAATACCACAGGAAACACCCCTGGTGCCAGGGGGCTCCCTGGAGGGACAGCCCTTCTCTGGGCCTCTTGTCACAGAGGCGGAAGTCAGGGAGATGGCCATGGGGGACACGTGTGGGGAGTGTCCAGGTGTGGTCCTGTGCCTGATGTCTGTGGGGCAGCTTGTCATGGGGGGGACCTTCTCCAGTGGCCTCACCCCCTGCGTGGCCAGCAGGACAGACCGAAATCTAAATACAGACTGAAATCCCCACCAGTCTGTCGCCCTGACCCTGGTGACTCCAGGACTCTGCAAAAGCCAGTATTTGTATTTAGTATCATGTGTGCTTTCCACATCCTTCATCTTTTGTGTGTAATGTCATTTCTCTATGTCTTTTTATTTTATTAAAAAAATTTCTTTAACGTTCATTTATTTTTGAGAGAGGCAGAGACAGGATGCGAGTGCGTTAGGGGCAGAGAGAGAGGGAGACACAGAATCCCAAGCAGGCTCCAAGCGGTCAGCACAGAGCCCGATATGGGGCTCGAACTCGTGAACTGCAAGACCGTGACCTGAGCCGAAGTTGGCCGCTCAACCGACTGAGCCACCCAGGTGCCCCTCTCTCATGTCTTTCATCTACTAATCCGGCTGCCTGGAAATAGAATGCCTGTGGCTCTGCTTGTGGTGGCCTGGCCCTAGTCTGTTGAGCACCTCTTTGGACCACGAGGGTCATCTGAGCGGATGACAGGAAGCCCCGTAAAGGAGCATCCCTCCAGAGAAGCCGGCACTGACTGCTGCTGGCGTCCTTAAGGACCTACCCGCCTGGGCTCACTTGATGTTCATTGTTCAGCTTGCTGTTTCCAGGACTTCTAAGGGAGGTTCAGTTTAAACCCAAACCTCTGTGAGGACCAGACCCTTGTTACAAATCTTAGGGAAAATCTTTTACTTTGTCCTCGAAAGAATACTGGACGGGAAGAGGCGCCTGGGCGGCTCAGTCTGTTGAGCGTCTGATTTCAGCTGGGGTCATCATCTTTCACGTCACGAGTCGGAGCCCCGCGTGGGGCTCTGTGCTGCCAGCTCAGAGGCTGGAGCCTGCTTCGGGTTCTGGGTCTCCCCCTCTCTCTGCCCTGCCCCTACCAGCTCTCTGTCTCTCTTTCTCTCAAAAATAAAGAAAAACAGGGGCGCCTGGGTGGCCCGGTCGGTTAAGCCTCCGACTTCAGCCAGGTCACGATCTCGCGGTCCGTGAGTTCGAGCCCCGCGTCGGGCTCTGGGCTGATGGCTCGGAGCCTGGAGCCTGTTTCCGATTCTGTGTCTCCCTCTCTCTCTGCCCCTCCCCCGTTCATGCTCTGTCTCTCTCTGTCCCAAAAATAAATAAACGTTGAAAAAAAAATTAAAAAAAAATAAAGAAAATAAAGAAAAACATTAAAAAATTAAGAAAAAAGAGAATACCGGACAGGACAATTTTCCTCCTCTGCTTTTGTGGATGGTTGGAAAACGTTCAAAATCACTCGTTCACTGAGGATATGGGCCTTCTAGGATGTGCAGCTCGTGTGGGGGTCCTGCTCCTAACTGGGAAGCTTATATAGCCCGAAAATCTTGCCATCTGTCTCCATGACGCCCCAAACCCTTGATGACGGAGGTTGTGAATTCCCCAGGGCGGCTGCTTACCGCTACCACTTTGGTTTTCAGCGGCTTCTCTGTTTGGGCCATTTCCCTTTTTCCAACATCGCAGCTATGCAAGAAAGCGTTTTGTAACAGTGCATTCAGAATTTCTAGTCTCGAAGGTTGTTCCCAGTTATCTCCCCTACTCTATGGGCAGAGAGGGAGGAACCGCGGGGCTTCGGGCTGAGCGCATGCGTGTGCATCCACGCTCTCGCACTCGCTGGCGGAGGCCGTCCACGCGCGTTTGCGATATATCCAGCAGCTCTCGGGGGGCTCCGTGTGTGTCCCCCACCCGGGGAGGTTTGCACAGCTGTTCTCTGCAGATGCCGCGGCCGCTGCTTTGTCCCCGGGAATGCCGTTTCTCCTCTCTGCCTGGAGGTACTAAGATCCCAGTTCCTCCCAACTGGGAAGAGACCTGGAGGTCAGAGAGTCTCTGTGGGCTCGGGGCCTAAGGCTCAGAGGGTTTAAGACTCCTTAGCATGATAGGCTGAGATCAGGAGACAGGCCAGGAGACCGGGGGAAGGGGCGCACCGGGCACATGGTGTGAAGTTTGCTCCTGCAGGCCCCTCCCATAAACGTCGGGGCCTCGGCTCCCACTGGAGACAGATGATGGATTGACCGGTTTGCCTACCACTGGGCAGGTGAGTCCAAATGTGGGCTGTAGGATTAGGACAGTCCATAGCGCAGCCCTCCGAAGCCATCCGCTCCCACTCAGACCTCATCTGTGATAAGGTAATAATTTTATTTATGTTTTCTTGAGTCCCTTGGACTTCTCTCTCAGGTTTCTGGGTCTTGGGCAGGAATAATGAAAGTGTCATTGACTGGGCTCCTTCACATCCCTACATTAAGCCCCGTATTATTCTCCGCCATGCTCCCCAGCCTTTTGGACACAGCCAGCCTCAAGGAGCAATTGTGTAGCGAAAAAGTCATATAGCAGGATAATCAGGGTCTAATTCAGAAAGGCAAGAATTTATTCAGTTATTCAACAAATGGGGTCCGTTTTGCTGGGATGCATCATATGGTTTCATAAAATTCAGGGTGCCATGCAAACTCGCACAGTAAAAATCACGCACTCCAGGGGAAAGCAGAGTCGGGTCAGGACACTCAAAATATTTCATCAGCAACACATGAAAAACAGATAGGAACCGGGGTGCCTGGGTGGCTCAGTCGGTTAAGCGTCCGACTTCGGCTCAGGTCATGATCTCGAGGTCCGTGAGTTCGAGCCCCGAGTCGGGCTCTGTGCTGACTGCTCAGAGCCTGGAGCCTGTTTTGGATTCTGTGTCTCCCTCTCTCTCTGACCCTCCCCCATTCATGCTCTGTCTCTCTCTCTGTCTCAAAAATAAATAAACGTTAAAAAAACCCCAAACATTGTTAAAAGAAACAAACAGATAGGAACCTAATAAAAAGGATAGCACAGTGGAATACGTTAAGTTGTTATTTTAAATACATTAATACAATAATATGGCCCTTTGTCTCAAAGGCCCAAAGAGCAGTGGACACGGGGAGGGTGCAGCTTGCGGGCCGGGAGACGGGACAGCTGGAACACCCAGCGGGGGCGGTGCGCTCACGGCACGGCAGTCACGAGGCATCTGGGGGACGCGTGAGGGGAGCGTCCGTGTGTTCTGTGTATTCCCACATACCTCGGTCCAGCCGGTGCCGTTTTCCATGTTTACCTCGCAAAGAAAATCGCACAAAATGCAAAATTCACGCTATGCGGGCCTGGCTCCCGCATTCTTCAGTCGTGCTGGAAAAACTCATTTCCAAAGCCTGTGTCACAGCAGAACCGTAGTCGTGGATTGTGCCAACCACATGGGAGGCACTGATATCTGTGCCAGGGGGCTAGCAGTGAGCGGTGTCGGGGGGCTAGGTCGTGGGAGGGACACAACAAGCGAAGGAATTCGAAGAGCGTAATGGGGGCCCCTCCATTCGTATGTGGAAAACTAACCCCCAAAGTCTGGCGTTAGGTGGGCCCTTCGGGGAATAATAAGGTGACAAAGACCCCGGAAAGCTCCCTTGCCCCCCACCGTGAGGACACAGTGAAATAACAGTTGTCCGCGAACCAGAAAACGGAATCTCACTGAATCTGCCAGTGCCTTGGCCTTGGCCTTCCCAGCCTCAGAACGGAGTCAGAAATGTTCGCTACGTCCCCCAATCTGCTACCGTTCTATCAGCCCAAGTGGACCGGGGCGGCAGGATAGTAAGTGACGATCTGCGGTAGGTGGCACTGCCTGGGGGCTTTTGGACAGGAACCTGCTGTGTCACCAGTCTCCAGGCCAGAAGTCCCAGATCAAGCTGTCGGCAGGGTGGTTCCTTCCGTGGGCTGCGGGTGGAGAATCTGTTCCAGGCCCCTCTTCCTTAGCTTCCGATGATTTACAAGCCTCTTTGGCTTCTAGAACACCAGCCCGACCTCTCACCTCATCTTCGGTGGCATCTCCCTGTGTGCACGTCTGTGTCCAAGTTGCCCCTTTCAGAAGGACGCTGGTTATATTGGATTAGGGGCTGTCCGTGGTCCAGCGGGACCTCAGCCGATCACACCTGCAACGGCCCTGTTTCCCAATGAGGTCACGCTCCGAGGTACGGAGGGCTGGTACCGATGAATATGACTGGTACCAATGTGCGTTCTGTGTATTCCCAGAAGCAAGTGACATTTGAGCAAAACACCTAAGTAAAATGAGGGAGTGGGCCATGCAGACATCTGAGGGAACAGCATTCCGGGGGGAAGGAACAGCAAACATAAGATTCTGGGATGAAACGCAGACTGGCACGCTGAAGGAGTGGTGGGAGGGAGGCTGTTGTGTCTGGAGGAAGCAGGGAGAAGAGGGGTGAGCGATGAAGCGAGAAGCAGAACGATTCGGCGATGGGAAATCCGTCAACTCTGGGTCATCAAACTAACAGAATTAAAGGAGAAAAAGCTATACATTTATCAGGGAACAACAACAATGATAAATCTCAATACAAGTTCTAAGGTATAAATAGACGGAACTTTCCTTTTATGATGAAGGATACCCATTACAGGACAAAAGGATACATCATATATTTTTTTTAATGTTTCTTTATTTTTGACAGAGAGAGAGAGAGAGAGAGAGACAGAGCATGAGCCGGAGAGGGGCAGAGAGAGGGAGAGACCCAGAATTCGAAGCAGGCTCCAGGCTCCGAGCTGTCAGCACAGAGCCCGACGCGGGGCTCGAACTCACGACTGAGCCACCCAGGCGCCCCAAGGATACATCCTTCAATGGTATGTCGTAAAGGCATTTCTGTCAGTCGGAGCTCTGTGGTTCAACATCGATATTTTGGAGTCTGGCTAAAGCAACAAGAAAAGGAAGCGAACTGTGTACTCACCACTGTTTGCAGATAGTATGTCCCCCCGGCCCCCCGGAACGAGGCATTTTCAAACTGTTAGAATGGAGTCAGCTACCTTTTACGCCCTGGTCTCGTAGGCCGGGAGTCCACCGTTTTGGCCGTCGTCGTGGCTGCCCCCGGCCTCCACTGCCCGCCACGCCCCCTGCCGTCTCCTGGGGGCTGTCCGAGGGGCTGCTGGAGCCCAGGTGCTGGCACATGTGCAACCTGGAAAAGGGAGGGACTTTGCGGACAGCCCCGGAACGACGAGGAAAGGGCACCAGCGGGCGCGCGTGCCCCTCGCTACCGCGCACCAGGGGAGGATGCCGGGGTAGGACGCACACCGCTCCCTAGGGTACTCGGGCAGCAGTGGCAAGTCAAGGACGCTCTCTGGCATCAGATGTCCCCGCTCCCCCGTTTTCCCCTTCCAGGGTCCCCATTCCTCATCTCCGAGGTCACCTCCAAAAATAAACCATTGGCCCACAAGACCACGTCCCATGTCATAGCTTCTGCTTTTGGAGAGAACCCGAATTAAGAGAAGTGACCCGGGGCGCCTGGGTGGCTCAGTCGGTGAAGCGTCCGACTCCGGCTCAGGTCATGATCTCGCGGTTCGTGAGTTCGAGCCCCGCGTCGGGCTCTGTGCTGACAGCTCAGAGCCTGGAGCCTGCTTGGGATTCTCTCTCTCTGTCCCTCCCCACTCATGCTCTGTCTCTGTCTTAAAAATAAATAAAACATTAATTTTTTTTTTTTTAAAGAGAAGTGACCCTAAGAAGCAGACCTTCTGAGTAAGATTCTAAGATAGATCACACCCTCAGACCCCATTGGAAGGACGGTATTGCTGGTGGTGAGCGAGCTGGTGATGAGCCTTGGCCTGTGGCACAGGGACAGTGACTCAGGGGGATTAAGGTGTGGTGCAGGGGAGGTGGAGCGTGGTTCTGCGTGGCAGGGGTGGGGTTAGCGTGCTTTCCTTAATGGCCTTAAAAGCCTGAACGAACACTAAGGACAGGCTCAAATTAGCCCACTATCGATTCAAGATACTCTCCGAAAATCAGCCGCCCCTGGCAATATCAGGGCCCCTCATCGCCTGCAGGCACAGGGCATTTTAGGATGAAAACCAGGTCCAGGATTCCCCGCAACTCATGATGTCGTTACTTCTCTCTTCAGTCATGTATTTAATCCCCAGTCCGACCAACAAGGGTGTTTTATGTTAATCAAAATAGCTAATTATCATACTGTCCATTTCTATCATATTGTCTGTTGGAGAGTCTCTTTCAAATTACTTGACCATACTTTAATTTTTTTAAATGTTTACTTATTTCTGAGAGAGACAGAGCACGAGCAGGGGAGGGGCAGAGGGCACGGGAGACACAGAATCCCAAGCAGGCTCCAGGCTCCGAGCTGTCAGCACAGAGCCGGACGTGGGGCTCGAACCCACGAACCGTGAGATCATGACCTGAGCCGAAATCAGACCGTTAACCTACTGAGCCACCCAGACACCCCCTACTTGACCATACTTCATAGCCTCTTGTTCCTTGCTCAAAATTTTAAGCTTCTTTTTTTTTATTTCTTTAAACACATGAAACATAATTATCTCATCTGTCTGATAACACCAATGTCTGCAGTTTTCCAGACGTGGTTTTCTTGTCTGTGTTTCCAACGGCTCTCATTCACGGTGTTTTTTTCCCTGTGTGTTTTGTGACTTTTCAGCAGCAAGTTGCCTACGTTCCCTCAAAAGCTGTCTGTGGGAAGCTGTTGAAGCCTGCCTTGAGCTTGCCTCCCTCCAGTGAATATTTGCACTTATCCTTTTTAAAGATGCATTTTTACTTTTGTTACTTTGCAGTCAGAGAATGTCTCATAAGCCTTCTCTATTTAGAAAGCGAGTTGTCTGTTGTGTTCCATATATAATTAATATCACAGGTCAAGGGTGCTCTGTGCACCGTTGATAGAAAAGCATGTTCTGTGACCACAAACACCAGTGTGAAAGATGTATCCCGTTGTCACTTAAACGTCATCTCTGAGCCTATGCTGCCGGGAGCAAATTCAAGCTCAGTCAGAACTGGGGCCCTGTCCCCCCCCCCCACGGCTACATCAAAATGACCGGGGTCAGTGGCACCCCGACACAGGGAAAGCGTAGCTATCTCCGCTTTCAGCCCAGGCCTCTGGGTCCCCGTCAAGTCCTAAGGCATCTGTTTGTGCCCGAGTACAAGGTGAGTGGAGTTTACTCAGGTGGACGACCCCAGGACTTTCTACCCAGCCCCCAGGGTCCCCTCTGAATCAAGGAATGACAAGAACGCTGTGCAGGTGTAGAGCAGAAGCCCGAGAGAGACTGGCAGCAGCAGGGTCCGACCTGGAGGACCCTCTAGAACTAGGATGACCGCAAAGCCCTGTTGCCAAGGACCCCGCCGGTCGATGCTTGGGGCTGGGTGGATGGGTGCACACTTTCATTTTCAAAAGTGGCCAGTTTTGACTGGTGAGTTATGTGGTCCCTCTTAGGTCAGGAGGGCATGATGGAAAGCCAGGGAAGGTTTGCGAGAGGGAGTAAAATGTGAGTTACATTTTACAAAGTTCATTTGGGCTTTGGTCAAAGGCAAAGGGGTCTGGAGGGGGCCAGAGTAAAGGCAGGGGCGCGAGGTAATCGGTACTCCGGGCACAGAAGTCGGCGGGGGAGGGAGGAGGGGTGCAGGAGTCACTTGGGACCTTCAGTCTGAAGCTCCTTCGCAAGTTTCCCCTTCCCTAGGGTCCTCCTGGTCTGGGGAGGGGCCCCAGCTGCGCAGCCCAGCCAGGCCTGACCTAGAACGAGGCCAGCCTGGCTTCCGGCCACGGGGCTGGCTCTGAAATGGTGGAGAAATCCTGCGTTTCCCGGGTAGACATGGAAGGGATCAGGTTACCTTCTAGTCCCGCGGACAGAAGGGGCTCTTCTGGGAAAGGGGGAGCAGAGGGCAGGGACTGTCGGAGAGGCCCCAGCTCGTCGTCAGGTGGGGAATGGGAGGGAGGCCGAGCAGGGCCTGGCAGCCTGGGGACCCGCCGTGAGCAAGGTCGAAGGGGGGGGGGGGGGCGGGGGGAGGGGAAGGAGAGGTTTGGGACGTGGAGCTGGTGGGTAGGGCGGCGCCGGATCGCCCGGGCCGGAGGCGGGCCAGACAGTGGGGTAGGGAGCGGGGCGAGAGGCGCGCGGGGCCCGGACTCCCGGGACCCCCGTCTGGGCTGGGGGAGTTCTTCTCCGCCCGGCCGCAGCCGGCCTCCGCGCGCCCGCCCCCCGGGCCCCTTCCTCGCCTCCGCGTCCCGCCCCGGCCCCCGCCCCGCCCCTCCCCTCCTCCCCTCCCGCCCCTCCTCTCCCCTCCTTCCCTGCCCCCTCTCCCCGCCCCCGCCTCCGCGCGCCATTCCTCGCCGTCCTCCGGCCGTGCGCCCCGCCAGCCGCGTCTCGGCCATGGCAGGCCTGGGGCCGCGACCCGCCAAGGGCTACCGGGTGGTGCTGCTCGGGAGCGTGGCCGTGGGCAAGACGGCGCTGGCCACGCAGTTCGCCTGCGGCAGCTTCCCGGAGCAGTGCGAGCCGTCGGTGGAGGAGCTCTTCAGCAAGGTGATCGAGGTGAACGCGGCGCCCGCCCTGCTGGAGATCGTGGACACCGTGGGCGCCGAGCACCTGGTCACCCTCAAGGACCTGTACATCAAGAACAGCGACGGCTTCGTGGTGCTCTACAGCGTGTGCAGCGAGGCCTCGTTCGAGGCGGTGCGGCCGCTGCGGGAGCGCATGGGCCGGCTGCGGGGGCCCAAGGCCGTGCCGCTCGTGCTCGTGGGCACCAAGGCCGACCTGGACGCCGAGCGCCAGGTGCTGACGGCGCGGGGCCGCGCGCTGGCCCGCGAGTGGCGGTGCCCGTTCCTGGAGGTCACGGCCAAGAGCAAACTGATGGTGGACCAGGTGTTCACGCAGGTGGTGCGCGAGGTGGAGGCCCTGGCCCCGCCCGAGGAGCGGGCCCCGGCGCTCCCCACCAATGCCCAGGACACGTGGCCCTCGGAAAGATTCATTGGCTGACGCGCAAAGGTGACTTTTTAGTGTGTTCGGCGCGTTTCTGATTTCTGAAGCTCAGTTCTCCGTCCCTGCCTTTTTAAAGAAAGTTTTCCGGCCCAAGACGAGTGATGATGGCTTCTGTGTCGGAACTCAAACCAGCGCTTTGGACTGTTGGCCTGAAAACGTGGCCACTTTGTTTAGCTCTTACAGGGCTCTAGGAAACCCAAAATCCGTATTGTTTTCCTGGATGGAGAGTCCCAGCCTTTCTTCACACGGGATTTGTTACAGGATTCTCTCCCCCCCCCCCCTTTTGATAATTAATGCCTTCCAATGCACCAGACCTTTGAAATTGATTGAGGAAACATGAACTAAAGACTTTAAGCCTTGGATTCTGTGAGGTTTTCACGTGTCTCCCTCTCATCCGCAGCCTTGCATTGCAGCAGTAATATTTTCCTCTCTGTGTATTTCTAAATATAGTTATGACATACACAGCGTTGGTTTGAAAGGGATATTGTATACCCTGGGAGGGGAACACGGCACTGCTCGCACACAGCTCAGCCTGCCTTCAGCTCTGTAATTGACATCTAGTTGATTTTGAATCTGTACACCGAGTGAAAATAAAGTGATTTTAAAAGGTGATAGTTGTAAATATCTGTCTCTCTAATACTTAAAGCTACAGTTTCTACAGTTTGCACGCACGGTCTCTGCTCCTAAGCTGTTTCCCAGGAAGCACGTTAGGAACCAGAGGGAAAATGGCCGCATCTGGTATGTGTTTCTTGTTGCCAGCGTAGGTGTATTTTTGTCTCTGCATGGTTTACAGTGACATGGGGACTCCAGGAGAAGCAAGCCGTGTTTGAGTCTTCTTGTATAGTTTTCACATAACGAGGCAAGAAAAGTTTTCTTGCGCCCGTTTAAAAACATCATGGTTTTGTAGTTTGAAGAATTTGCCTGTGGTGTGAGTTGCGTGTGCTTTATTTTCATGATAACACATTTTTCAAATTTAGGAACCTAGCCTTACCACTTAAACGTCCTTCTAAAAGAAAGTTAACAAGAAAAACAAAATTAAATAAACAAGAATGCTCAAAACTATGCCAGGGATCTGAAAAAGTTCATTTTGTTACAGGGAAGTTATCCATACAGTGATGGTTATACAGGCTCTGGGAGCTTTATTTATATTATATGTGCTGGGTGAACAAAAGGATGGATTTTATTTTAACAGAAAAAGTGTAAGTATGTTAGAGCCTGTCAGTGCCTGAGAGCCAGTTCACCAGGGGAACGGGCTAGGCTGGGTGACACCTGTCTTCTATCTCTTCCTCTGTCCCTGGGCCACGGGGGAGGGAGGTGTTGGGCACTTACTTGTGAAGCCTTGAAGTCCAACCTATTTACTCTCTCCTCTGACCCTCTGTGTTCTGGGGTCATTCCTCCTGGCTGAGTTACCCACACCCCCCTCCAGGACATTTCAAACACAGGGAGGAAGGGAAGGGGTCCTGCAGAGTGGTGAAGGGTGGGGGAATACCTTCCTAGTCTCAGGTGTCTTCGTCCAAAGCTGCCCCTTCCTCTGCCCGAACAGAGGCAAAAACCCAAGACTGTTACTGGAGTGGATGTTGGGCTGTGCAGAGAAAGCACGCAGGGCGTGAACAGTGTCCTGTCCCCAGCCATGAAAGCAGGGCCCCCGAGGACTGCAAGCTGAGTGACCCTCTGGGCCTGCCTGCCCCTGCTTCCCACCAGCCCTGTCTTTCTGACTCACCACCTGCTTGCACTGAGGCCTCCTGGGAGGTCTTGTGTCCCTGGATCCCTGTGCCTCTGGAAGATACGTTCAATCCAGGAAAAAATTCACGAATAGCCATTTCTTCGTTTAGATTCCTAGGACCTCCTCAGACCCTTCCACTCAGATCTACATTTTGGCTCAGAGCCCAGGGTGTTCCTTGCTGACCGGTGAACATGACAAACACTCAGGCCCACACGATCGGCTTCTAGGACCTCAGGAATATGTTTGAAGCCGTTCTCTGCGCACGCAAGCGCGCACGCAAATACATGTAAAATTCAAGACCTACACACCCGATTTTCTTTCTCTTCCTCCATTTCACGTGTCTAACTTCCATATGTCACACACAGTTGCCTGGAGTCCCTCTGGAGTCAAGTGCAGCCTAACTAGAGTGAACTTGAAGCAGCAGATATGACTGCTTGTCAGGTCCGGGTGCCATGGTCCATGGAGGCACTGCCTGGTGGGGGCGGGGCGGGGGGGGTAGGTACCTGAAACGGGCAGCCTAACTCACCAGCCTGCAAATGGTGTTACCATCTCAGGTCATTCACAGCTGGGCCCTGGGCTGGGGGCCACGTGCGTGTAGCATAACTGGGGCACGTGAAACTGGTTTCCCAAGTGGCTGTGACATTCCCATGCCCTCCGTCGTCTGATGCCCGTAAATGCCCTGCAGCTCAGAGCACCTGCAGCCTCCCTTCTGGCCCATGTGTTGTGGGTTCGTCTGTTTCGTTCAGATTGCTGGTGATGCTGAGAATTCTCTGGGAGGGTTTCAAATGACATTCGATTTCTTCTCCAGTGAAATGCCTGTTCTTTTCATCAGCTTTTAAAATTGTGTAATCTGTCCATTTCTTCTTGGTTCTTGGAGGTTTTACTCTGTCTCTGGGGTGGGCAGCCTCTGGGATGCCTCCAATGACCCCACCTCCTGGTACGCATGCCCTGTGTGACTGCCTCCCCTTGAGGGGGGGCAGGACCTAGTGACTCTCTTCTGGGAATACAACAGGACAACAGTGATGGGAATGTCACTTCTGAGATTAAATTCCAAACCACTGACCTCTGCCCTGCTCAGCCTCCTTCAGAGCCCTTGTTCCGGAAAGGCAAGCTGCCGTGTTGGGACTAGCCTGGTGGAGACAGCCATGTGGCAAGGAACTACTGTCCCAACCGGCAGCTATTGAGGACCTGAGACCAACCCACAGCTCCTAAGTGAGCTTGGGAGGGGGGACCCTTTCCCAGATGAGCCCTGAGATGAGAGCAGCTCCCGCCAAGCCCTCCCCACAGCCCGTGAGGGAGTCTGAGTGGAGCCCCAGCTGAGCCGCAGAGGCTCCTGACCCACAGACACTGTGAGATGGTGAGTGTGTATTGTTTTACGCCAGTAAGTTTTAAGGTAATTTGTCATGCAGCTACGGACAACTACTACAGCTGTTTGGTGCCTGGACTAGGGTGCCGATGTACAAATATCTGAACCAGGCCGTGGACAGAGCGAGGTGGGATTCTGAGGAGTGTTAGGTAAGCACTGAGGCATCCTGGACAGGCCTTTAATGGAAAGCTGGGCTTTGAGGACGCTGCCAGTGAGGGCGCACAGGAAGTGAGAACAGGGGTCTTGCGACATAACAGCAGAAGCGTGGCCACCTTGCCATCCGCAGTTGTGTGGGGAGCAGTGTACCCGCTGCAGTCCAGGAGCCAATGGGTAGATTTCCAGGCTGAGTGCAGAAGAAGCCACCTGGCCTCTTCCTGTGCCTTATGGTTTCATTTGAGCAGAGAGACAGGCTGAAGGCACTTGGGAAACTAAAAGGAACCGGTACCTGATAGTTGTCAAAATTCGCAGTTTCTCCAAAGGACAAAAGATGCTAAAATTAAGAAACGACTTCCCGGGGAACATCAAATCCGGGAGAATTGGTCTCAGATGAAGCCAGGGGCGCCTGGATGGCTCAGTCGGTTAGGTGTCCAACTTCAGTTCAGGTCATGATCTCACGGTTCGTGGGTTCGAGCCCCACGTCGGGCTCTGTGCTGACAGCTCGGAGCCCGGAGCCCACTTCAGATTCTGTGTCTCCCTCTCTCTCTGCCCCTCCCCCACTCACGCTCTGTCTCTGTCTCTCAAAAATAAACATTAAACAAATATTTTAAATAAAAATGAAGCCAAAAGTGTGAGTACGTGAAGCCCTTTGTCAAGACCTCAGAAAGATCAAAGGTGATAACTCAGAGTACTGTTCAGTCACATGACGGGCCTGTTAGAAAGATGAAGATGTACCCCACAAATCCTCTCTCCCAAAGGCAGGGCCTCTGGGAAACCTCAGCAGCGCCCCTCAGCCATCTCAGGAGGAGCCCAGCGTAGAGCAGGTTCATCTCAAAGAGCTTTGCGGGTGCGCCTTCTCGCTAAAGGAGCGAGCCCAGGCCCCAAACAGATTTGTGCGCGTATCTTTTCTATTACAGAGTTAACCCCAAATCACAGGAGATCCACAAAGTTTTTGGGAAAAAGTTTATCAGTCCAAACACGACCTGTTTGGACTAAAAAAGGACAGAGCCATTCAAAATGAAAAGAGACTTTGGACACCCACACCCCCAGGCCGCACAATTTTACTGGAAGGAAGCAGGCTGAGAAACCTGGTTGCAAACATGTGCTTTCTTTAAAAAAGCGGGGGGGGGGGGGGGGATGTTCAGAGGGCAGAATAAAGAGGTCAGAGGACAGAGCTCAAAGCAGTGGAGGATTATTTCTAGGACGTAAGACCTAATCTGGGGCACCTGGGGGGGCCAGTCGGTTAAGCATTGGACTCTTGGTTTTCGGCTCAGGTCATGATCCTGTGGTTCTCGGGATCGAGCCCTGCATCGGGCTCTGCGCTGACGGCATGGAGACTTCTTGGGATTCTCTTTCTCTGCCCCTCCCACACTCGGTACGCTCTCTTTTTCAAGATAAATGAATAAACTTAAAAAAAAAAAAGACCTAATCAAAGAATTTCTTGGCTGGGTTTCACAGTTGCTATGACCAGTGACTCCTTCGTGTTCCTCACTGGCCCCTGTCTGAGCAGGAGGGTCGGGAGAAGTTACCCCATGTCAAGTCTACCACTGTATGCTGTGGTGTGTGTGGCAGGGGTGAGCTAGCCAACCTGGATCTACAGACCAAGAGAAACTGTGTTTGAGGAATGGCCCTAGAGGAGCCTCGTCCTCACCTAGACTTGATTTCGATGGCATGACTGTGAAATTTAAGGTGATCAAACATAGAAGATTATATTACTCCATTTTATAATATTAAACCAACCTTGCATTCCTGAGATAAACTCCAATTGGCTGTTATTTGATATAAATGTTTATACATTTGATGAATTGACTTTGCTAAGATTTTATTCCATATTTTTGCATCTTTGTTCATGAATGAGACTTGCCTATACATTTTTTTTTATACTTCCCTTGTTTGCTTTGGTAGCAATAGGCTAACACATACATACACACACACGCATGCACACACACACACACACACATCTAGTTGGGGAGTAGTCCTTCTTTTTATATTCTCTGGGAGGTTCTGTGTAAGATTGGAATTATCTGTTCTTTTGACATTTGGTAGATATTGCTTGAAAATGTATTATTTTGAAAAAAAATATACAATGTCTTTAATGGTTATAGGTTTTAAACTTTCTTCTTAATGTAGTTTCCCAGTTTGTATTTCTTTAGGGACCTATATCCTGTCTTTTCAAATGAATCTACAGAAAATATTAATAACAGAGACGCCTGGGTGGCTCAGTCAGTTGAGCATCCGACTCTTCATTTCAGCTCAGGTCATGATCTCACTGTTCGTGGGATGGAGCCCCGCATCAGGCTCTGTGCTGACAGCATGGAGTCTGCTTGGGATTCTCTCTCTCCCTCCCCCCCTCTCTGCCCTTCCCCTGCTTGCACACATTCTCTCTAGAAAGAAATAAACTTTAAAAAACACTTTAAAAAATCGTTCATAACGACCTCTTAGACAGGATTGCTAATAACTGTAGCATCTCAGATTACCTTCTTTGCTTTTTCGTAATATTGGTTTTTTCTGCCCTTTCTCTACCTCTACCTCTAGCTCACTCCACCAGTCACGGAGGAAGAGCTTGATGGAGTCTCAGAAGCAGACTTGAGGAGTTTAGTGTGCAAGATGCTCACTAAGACATGTCTTTGGGAACAAGACCTATGGAAGGCAGGGGAACGTGGCAGGAAGGCAGGAGAGGTTGAGCGTCAGCGCAGCCCTGGCGAGGGCCTTAGCCAGCCTCGCGGGGATCTCTGGGCCTAGACCTGCCCTTCACCTGCTCTGAGTTGAGTAAAGACAGCCAAGTCTTTACACCCTCCCCTCAGATCAGTCATTGTCCATGGGAAGTCCCCAAGAAAGGGACTGCTCTCTATAGCTGAGACGGTCCCTAAAGGGGCCCACAGCTGAAGTCTTGTCAACTAACAGCCTTCCTGGCAGCTGAGGCAACAGCCCTGTTGAAGGGAATCTGGGCAGTGCATCCACAGTCCATCATGGCAGCGGCAGAGTGGGTGAGTCACATCTTTATTTTCCTTGGTCTGCTTTCAGTCTAGCTAACTCATGCCACATAACTGGCAAGGAAGAAAATATCCACGGCTGTTACGGTCATTGTAACTGGTCCTGAGGCCATAGTTGAGTTTTGAATGGTGATAAAATACACACATAACACAAAATTTACCATCTTAGCCATTTTTAAGTGTATAGTTCAGCAGTGTTAGGTATATTTGCATTATTGTACAACCCACCCCTGAAAGTTTTTCATTTGTAAAACTGATACTCTATATGCATTAAACAATCACCTCCCCCAGCCTGGCACCTACCATTCTGCTTTCTGGTGCTCTGAATCTGACTCCTCTAGGGACCTCACAGAAGTGGAATCAGACGATGTTCATCTTTTTTGTGACTGGCTTATTTTACTCAGCATAATGTCCTCAAGGTTCATCCATGTTGTGGCATGTGACAGAATTTTCCTTCTTTTCAAAGCTGAATATATTCTCCTGTGTGTATGTACCACTGTGAGCTTATTCATTCACCTCTCAATGGACACCTGGACTGCTCTGACCTTCTGGCTACCATGAATAATACTGTTCTGGACATGGGTGTGCAAATATCTCTTTGAGACTCTTTGGATATACACCCAGAAGTGGAGTTGCTGGATCATATGCTAATTCTAGCTTTAATTTTTTGAGAATTACCATACAGTTTTCCACA
Organism: Prionailurus bengalensis; assembly: GCF_016509475.1. NCBI lineage: Eukaryota > Metazoa > Chordata > Mammalia > Carnivora > Felidae > Prionailurus > Prionailurus bengalensis. The sequence goes on along the minus strand of NC_057355.1, from coordinate 145,672,029 downwards.
GTGGCACATTTCCACCAACACCAACAGTGCACAAGTGTTCCAATTTTCCACATCCTCACACCACTTGTGATTTTCTGTTTCTTTTTTCATAATAACCATTCTAGTAGGATCATATCTCATTGTGGTTTTGACTTGTATTTCCCTAATGATGAGTGATGTTGAGCATCTTTTCACGTGCTCATTGGCTATTTGTATCTCTTCTTTGGAGAAATGTCTATTCAAACTCTTTGCCCATTTTGAAATCAGGTGGGTTATTTTGTTGTTAAGTTTTAGGAGTTCTCTATATATTCTGGATATTAATGTCTAATCATTAATGTCTTATATGATTTGCAAATATTATTTTCCATTCTGTAGGTTGCCTTTTGATATTTATACTTTTTTTTAAAGAAAGAGTGAGAGCGGTAGAGGAAGAGAGAGAGAATCCCAAGCAGGCTCTACACCCAGTGTAAAGCCCAACATGGGGCTCAATTCCATGATTCCATGGAGATCACCACCCAAGCCGAAATCAAGAGTCAGATGTTCAACCAACCGAGCCACCCAGGGGCCCTGATATATATATACATTCGATATACAAATAGTGATATACAAAACATTTTTTGATAATGTCTTTTCATATGCATACAAAATATTAACACTTTCATGAAGTCCAGTTGTCCAGTTTTTCTTTCGTTGCCCTTGCCTTTGGCATCGCATCCAAATCATGGCAAAATCCAAAGTTGTAAAGGTTTTGACCTATGAAAACACAGGTTTGGGTCCATTCTATTCCATGGTCTATGTTTGTCTTTATGGCACTACCACACTATTTTGGCTACCAAAGCCTTGTAATGGTTTTGAAACCAGGAAGTGTGTCTTCCAGATCTGTTGTCCTTTTTCAACATTGGTTTGTCTTTTTGGGATCCCTTGAGATTCCATACATATTTTAGGATGGGTTTTTCTCTTTCCACAGAACATGCCATTGAGATTTTGATAGAAATTGCCTTCACTTTGTAGATTGCTTTGGGTGGTGTAGACACCTTTATAGCCTTCAATCTTCCAGTTCGTGACCATGGGACCTTCCTCCATTATCTCTGTGTCGTCTTTCAGCAATGTTTTGTAGTCTTCATTGTACAAGTCATCCACCTCCTTGGTGAGGTTTATTCCTAGTATTTTATTCTTTCTGACGCTATTGCAAATTGTGTTCTTAGTTTCCTTTTGGATAGTTGGCCATTGTTAGTGTATAGAAATGCAATCAATTTTTGTGTGTTGATTTTTGTATCCTGTAGCTTTCTGAACATATTATCTCTAACAGTTTTTTTTAATGAAATCTTTAAGGTTTTCTGCACTTAATATATCCATGTATATGTCTGTCATCTGAGAACAAAGATGATTTTATTTCTTCCTTTCCAATTAGTATGCCTTTTTTTTCTTGCCCGATTGCTCTGGCAAGAACTTCCAGTTATGAATAGAAGTGGCGAAAGCATGCATCGTTGCCGTCTTCCTGATCTTAGAGGAAAAGCTTTCAGTCTCTCATCACTGAGTATGATGTTCCCTGTGGGCTGTTCCCATATCACTTCTATTGTATTTAGCTTCCTGTATTTCTGGTTGGTTGAGTGCTTTTATCATGGGAGGACATTGAATTTTGTCCAGTAATTATTTTTGCATCAAATGAGATGATCATGCAGGGTTTTTTTTTTTCCCTTCATTCTGGTAACATGGTGTATTACACTGATGGCCTTTTTATGAGGAACTTCTCTTGCATCCAGGAGTAAATCCCACTTGGTCACAGTTTACAAACTCTTAAAGTGTTGTTGAATTCTGTTTGCTGGTATTTTGTTGAGGGCATAATCGATATTTCCCCCAGTTTTAGCGGGATATAACTGACATGGAACCTGGTGTAAATGTAAATTGTACAATGTGATGGCTTGACACATGTGTATACTACAAAATGGTCAAGTTAGTACACATCCTTCACCTCACCTAATTACCATTTTTGCTGTTGTTGTGATGGGAGCATTTAAGACCTACTCTCTTAGCGACTTTCAGACATGATTTTTCTAAATTTCTTCTTCCATTACCTATTCCCTGTTTTATTTCCCCTTAGCTGGGACCTTGGCTGGTTGGAGGCTTTCATCTAGTAGTAGGACCCAAACATACCCAAAAGATCTGAATTCTCAGCAGTTTCCTGCCAGTTTTGGGTTGACATTGTTTTCTGACAACCTTTCACAACTGGAATGGAAGTACCAAGAGGTGCCTCCAAGAAACCACTTAGTTCCTGGGAATAGTAGCTAGAGGAGCCAGTTCCTTGACCACCCTTTGACTCACGAACTCCTGTATTCTGGCTTTGGGAAAAACAGCACTCCATATAAGTAACCGTACTATGACTATAATTGAGATAACGTCACAACCTGTGAGATGGAGTCCCATCTTTTCGGAGTGTGCTAAAAGGAATCCTCAGGAGGTCATTCAACCTACCAGGTCACTGCTTCCGGATGAGTGCATCAAAGACCAGTGGGTTTCATGTGCCTAGCCCACTGCTTCACATTTTTTTTTTGCTGTAAAATTACTCTCTACATCAAAGAAACGATCCGTGGGCTACAATAAAGGTCCACAAGGCATACTGGAAGTCTGTGGGGGGCAGTGCTTCCAGGGCGTTACAGGCAGTGAAAGCAGATCCACATCCAGAAGAAATGTCTGTTCCAGTGCAAACTGCTGCTCCTTCCACGATGGAAGAGATCTAATGTAATCGATCCTCCACCCAAGTGACTGGCCGTCCCCCCAGGAAATATCAGGGGCTCACCATTAGTCTCTGCTCTTGGGGGTTAAATTCTCAACTGGGATGGTGTCCATGTCAGACTCGGTGAGGCGAAGTCCATGGGTTGGATTTTGATGTTGAGCCCACGCCTGGCCCCCATCCCTGCCTCCTTGGCCACTCTGTACGTGGACTCACTGAACAAGCATGTGGTTGGCTGGCTAAGGAGACTGGCTGCTGGGCACAGAATGGACTGTCCCGTCCAACCGATTCCTGAAAGCCTCGTCTGCGGTAGATGCCTTTTGACGGGTGCTCACAACGTGGCAAAGTGTCTGCACAGCTCATGCCTCCCCAGAGCGGTCCATCCTCTTATGCCTTTCCCAGACCACCTCATTTCCGGTCTTGCAGTGTGGTTTTCTCAAGGCTCTGGTGATCAAGCCATTAATAACTGCCCATGAGTCAATATAGAGCCATACTATTTCTGGCTATCTTTCAGAACAGGCACCGTGCTTGAAGTAATGAGAGGCTTCTCCTTCCTCTCTGTCCTTTCGGGCCACCCCTAAGTGGGACTGTAGGGCTTGAGCCGTCCCTTCCGCGCCATTTGTAAACCAGGATCGAGGTTTTTCTTTCTCAGTCAATTAGTCATAGAGACCTCCCTGTGAGGTCATAGGTTTGGACTGTGGGTGAGGAGACAACGCAGCGGGAGTAGGTGGGAGACGCAGCCCGTCAGCACATTTGACAGACTTTTCAGTTTTAGTGTTTTGTTCTTTTTTAATGTTTATTTATATTTATTTATTTTGAGAGAGAGCATGCATGTGAGAGTGTGGGAGGGGCAGAGAGAGAGGGAGAGAGAGACTCCCAAGCAGGCTCTGCACTGTCACTGCAGAACCAACCCCGTGCAAGACTCCATCTCACAAACCATGAGGTCGTGACTGGAGCGGAAACCAAGAGTCGGACACTCAACCAACTGAGCCACCCAGGCGCTCCCAGACTCTTAGATACACGGTGCCCTGAAAGCAGTTTTACCAAATGTCTTGCTGTAAGAGCTCAGGGCTGCCCCGCCTCCCAGCCTGCATATATGCCTATTTTCTTGTTTCGAGAGAGAAAAGCAGCCCCTGACCCGGGGGAGGGGGGTTGTGGGGAGGGTGCCGGCCTGACCCTGGTGGCGAGACCACGGCGTTCTCCTGCTGAACACAAATGGTCTCAGAGGAACTGACGTCAGCCAGACAAGACCATTCTGTGACCGTGATGGATCAAAACCAACAAGAACAATCTGCGATCACGGCTGAATCTAGGCGGAAATATGAACGATTTTGAAACCACTAAGTGGCCAAACCCTCTCCCTCTCGTGGTTACTGTGAGTGACGGCTGCTTTTTCACCTGTTACAGCTGACCCTTCAACAGCGTGATGTTTAGGGGCACTGACACCCCACGGTGCAGTTGAAAATCTGTACATGACTTCTGACTCCCCCAAACCCAGCAACTCAGCTGCTGCTAGCCTGCTGTTTACTGGAAGCCTTACTGATGACGTAAACAAGGCACATTCGGTATGTTGTATGCAGTATTGTATTCTTACAATAACGGAAGCCAGAGGAAAGAAAATGTTATTAAGAAAATCATAAGGAAGAGAAAATACATTGGTAGCGATGGGCTGCAGTTGCTACAAATATCCACATACAGGGGCGCCTGGGTGGCTCAGCCGGTTAAGCATCAGACTTCAGCTCAAGGTCATGATCTCGCAGTTGACGAGTTCGGACTCTGAAACGGGCTCTGTGCTGACAGCTCAGAGCCTGGAACCTATTTCGGATTCTGTCTCTCTCTGTCTCTCTCTGTCTCTCTCTCTCTCTCTCTGCCCCTCCCCTGCTCACACTTTGTCTCTCTTTCAAAAATACACAAACATTAAAAAAAGGAAAATATCCACGTCTAAGCGGACCCTTAGAGTTCAAACCTATCTTTTTCAGCCTTCCTTCCTTCTAGATAAGATTTATTATGATATTCAGTCATGCAATGTCCCCCACTTCCTGACAGTGTCCATTCTAAAGCAGTCTGCTTTCTTGAACTTTACTAAAATTACCTCCTCCAAGCCCGAATCCAAGGGCTTTCTAGCACCTTCCCACTGAGACACCCCATGGGTCCCCATGGTATGTGCTCCCCTCACTTGCCCAACAACAGGTGCGTTCCTGTGGTCTTGAGCTTGTGGACCCTGATGCCACCCGTGCCTCGTACGTGGCATTAAGGCCGCGTCATTTCCAGCAGCAAATCCTGTGACAGGCAGGGTACGGGTTCTGGGTAATCTAAGCAGGGGTTGATTTAGCAGACGTAATCAGGTGCTTACAAAACTTCTGCAAGAGTTGGAGGAACGGGCTCTGAGCGGCTTGGGGGCGGGGAAGTGTTGGACCCCTGAACCTGGCCCTGGAGTCAGGAGTTTACAGAACAGCCCGAGTGACCATCCTGGGCTCTGGCCCCCAAACAGAGCGGCTGCTGCCGCCGCCCCGGCATCTAGGTAGCTGGGAGGAGACACTGGAACCTGCTTGGAAAGTCTCCACCTCTTCGTGGCCTTCCCTTCGTGACCTTGTCTGTAGCAAAGAGTGAGCAGTGGGGACACGGCCGCCACCCCTTTCCCCCTTCCAGTCCGCAGGGAGGGGGCGCACGGTGGGCAGAACCACACTCCCACCCAGGTCTGAGATGCAGGGGGCAGGGCACAGGCAGTTGTTAGCAGCTCCCTGAAGGTGGCCCTGAGTGGCTGCCTGCCCACTTCTGGAACTTTCTCTTTACTTCTTTTTCTTCTTCTTCTCCTTCTTCTTCTTCTAACAAAACACATTTTTTAACCTGACTCCACTGGGTCTGAACTTGTGACATGCTCTAGCTTGCTCCTCCCCTTGACCTTGGGAGGGGTGAAACCCTGGCTGCTTCCTTTCCCTTCGGGTTCCTCTCTAACTTTGACTCTTTCCAGCCCTGGGGAGCCTGCCCAGCCAGGGCCCACCAGGAGGTGGCTGTCTTGAGCGAGCCCAGTGGGGTGCAGGCCCCTCTTGTCCTCCCTGGGGGCCCACTGAATAAGTCTGTCCCCTGTCCTCCCCCACGACCCTGTGGGGTCCAAGTCTGAGGCTCCCACCGGGGTGCTAAGGCCCGAGACCGGCCATCAGCTGTGACAGACATTGGCTCCTGGGGCTACTGGAGCCAACCTGTGGGAGTCCGGGGCCCGGGGTGGGGCTGGGGTGAGCACTGTGGGGGCCACTAGTCAGGGGTGGCTTCAGGGGAAATGGGGCCAGATAGTCAGTCTGCAGGGAACGAAGGCCCCTGAGCTGTGTGAGGGCGTCTTAAGGAGGGAAGGTTTTGGGTGCTGAGGAAGCCCTCATGGTGTCCTCTTTCCAACATCCATCCTGTAGGGTGTGAGCCCCTGGGCCCCTGACCTGGGCCTCCCAGATGGGCTCTGATGCCTTCTCAGAACCTCAACCCAGGATGTCAAGGGCTTCTGGAAGGAGACCCCTGAGCCTGTCACACTAGCCCCTTGTGAAGTTCGTGTCAGCCATGGAGTTAGGCCTAGTCCCATCCGGGGAGGAGGGGGTGGGGAGGTGCAGCCCGCAGGCCAGGCCGGGAGAAATGGCTTCTTTGGAAATGGGATGCATTTTCCTGGATGTCGGTCTGCTGCTTGGAGAGGCCTGGATCTGGAACACAAGGCAGTCACAGACCCCCACACAGGGCAGGGCCAGAGCCAGGAGGAACCCAGGACACAGGTCCCCTCGTGGTGTCTGTGCTTTGGCAGGGGTGGGGACAGCTCTGGGACAGACTCACCAGGGAAGCAGGAAGGCAGGGAAGGAGTCTCCTCTACACTACACCTAATGACAGTGAACTTCACTGCCTCCAGGGTGATTCGGAGGGAGGGTTGTCTCCCCACCCCCTTCTGACAGGGGAGGTCCCCATCAGGGTGTAAGGTGACACCACTGGTGGAGGGGAGGGAGCTTGGTGGGGGGGGTGGGGCACACAGCATGGGAGGAGGGAGGTGAGTTTTCTGGTTTCCAAGGCTTCCAACCCCTGGGAGGGATGGGACAGTGGCTCCCTGCTTTCAGCTGGGAGCTGAGGTTTTTGGTTTTGTTTTTCTGTTTTAGGAGGTGGGAGGGTGACGCCATCAGCTTATTTAAATGCGATATAAAATATTAACAGAGTTTCCTTGACAAACTTGTTTAGCTGTTACAGACCAAAACACTGGTGTGGGGTTTGTTTTATTTGGAAGCTCGCACTTTCTACAGCCGGTGCAGGAAGGACAAATCAACACAAACCAAACTTTTTATTTTTTATTATTATTATTTTTTATTATTTTTTATGTTTATTTTATTTTTGAGAGAGAGAGAGACAGAGCATGAGCCGGGGAGGGGCAGAGAGAGAAGGAGACACAGAATCTGAAGCAGGCTTCCGGCCCTGAGCTGTCAGCACAGAGGCTCAAACTCACAAACCGTGAGATCATGACCTGAGTCGAAGTCAGTCGCTTAACTGACTGAGAGAGTCAGGCAGCCCAAGTGTCTGACTCTTGATTTTAGCTCAGGTCATGATCTCACAGTTCGTGGGTTTGAGTCCTGCATTGGGCTCTGCACGGATAGCGTGGAGCTGGTTGAAATTCTCTCTCTCTGCTCCTCAACTGCATGCTCCCCCCACCCTCTCAAAATAAATAAATAACCTTAATAAAATAAAATTAAAACGGATGCATATGGGTTGAAGCAAACAATGGTAATTCATTCGCAATGAAAATAGTAACTGCCCTTATCCATGTCGGACAAGGTCGCTAGGACACCGATGTGGAAGGCTGAGAGAGGCAGCTGACACACGGACCTGCAGACAGACAGACAGACTCCCCACTGGGCCTGCGCTGCTCAGGCGTCCCTAGATCCTTCTTTGCTTCTCGGACCGACCCGGGGACCGGGGGAGCCTGTTTGGCTCTGCCACAATGAGCCCTGCTTGGGCGGGATTCGCTCATCACCAAGGTCAGGGACAACTCGAACTGACCTGGATTTCCGTCTGTCCTGCTGGCCCACAGCTGCTGGCCACGCAGGGGGTGAGGCCACTGGAGAAGGTCCCCCCCATGACAAGCTGCCCCACGGACATCAGCACAGGACCACACCTGGACACTCCCCACACGTGTCCCCCAAGGCCATCTCCCTGACTTCCGCCTCTGTGACAAGAGGCCCAGAGAAGGGCTGTCCCTCCAGGGAGCCCCCTGGCACCAGGGGTGTTTCCTGTGGCATTTCTTCCTGATGCTGGGCTCTCCGTCCAGGGTCACTGCCTGGGAGCCGGGCATTGGTGACAAGGTCAGGTGGAGAAGCGGTCACCCTTGCTTCCTACTGGGAGCATCTCAAGGGGTCCAACACCCAGTGTCTGACCACGTGTGCGCTTCCGGAACCACCAGTGGGGGAGAAGCAAAGAGGCGGCCGGATGGCCCCGGGGCTCCTCTCCGCACACCCGCTGGGCGAAACGTCTCATTCGGTTCGGTTCGGTTCGGTTCGTGGCCGCGGTGACCCCCTCCGCCAGCTGCTCACCGAGGGGCAGGGGGCCTTCGCCGTGGAGCCCGTGGGCCCTGCTTCGAAAGGGGGGGAGCCTGCGAGGAGCGCCCCCTCGGGGCCAGGCCGCCCACCGGGCACTCGGCCCTCTGGCCGCTGCCGGACGTGCAGGCTGGAGTGGGGAGGGGACCAGAGTCGCGGCCCCCTCCCCGCCCCCGGACACCGTGCTCCCCAGGCCGACCCTCCGCCTCCCGGCTCCTCCTGCGCCGCCACGCTTCCCGCGCCCCAGCCGCGCAGGGCTGAGGACCCCGGGACGGATCGGCCTCGCCAGGCCCGGGGACCCAGGGCGGGGCGCAGCCGGGGCGGAGGCGACCCCGGGTCTCCGGATCAGCGCCCCCGTCGTCCGGCCCGGTGGCGTGAGTCCCCGCCCGGCCCCGGAAGGGTGGCGCCGCCACGTCCCCCGCGGGTCCCGCCCCAGTCCCGGCGCGGCGGCCGGAGGTGGCGCGGCCGGCGGGTCGCTGAGCGCGCCCCTGGGCCCTCGGGGCCCCGGGTCCCCATGTCCCGGGTCCCCCGTGTTCCCGTGTCCCCGCGTCCCCGCGTCCCCGCATCCCCGCTGGGGCGTCCCGGGACCGGCCTCGATGGCCTCGGGGCAGAGCACCGCCAGCCCAGAGGCTTCCAGATCCGGGACCGCGAGCAGGGCGCCTGCCCAGGTCCCCCCTGCGCTGTCGCAGCTGCCCAAGCTCACCAGGACGGCTGCGCGCAGGACCTTCTCCAGAACCGGGTCCTTACCTGTGTCCTGGCTTGTGTCGGTCACGCACGCTCAGCGTCCCCACTGCGCCCAAGGCCTTCACGGAAAGATTTCACGCAGAACACGTGGGGATCTGAAAGGAGGGTGCCTGTGAAGCCTACGGAGGGCGTCCCTGGGGCCCCCGACCTGACTTGTTACGGGAGGCGGGAGGCGGGGCTGAAGGACCACGATCACGTGTCCCCACGTTCCCCCAGGAGGGGACACCGCTGTTCCCTCACATGCGCGGTGCCATGGGCTTTGTCTGGAGGTTTGGGAATCTCAGATCGTAGGCACTTGGACCCAATAGTTGGGCCGCCGACCCCTTGAGTTGTGCCTGGAGCTCAACCTCCTTTACAGCGTAAATTCCGACCCGGAGACTTGACTTTCTGCGTTTGTACCCAGACGTTTGACCTGAGCCCAGCCCGGGCGAGGGGGTTGCGTGGTATTTCCGCACAGGAAAATGGGGGGCAAACGGTTTTCATTTTCTGTTCCGAATATTTGTCCTTGTGGGAATTATTCCAGCGCGGCTCCCCGTTTCCTCGCGACGCTGCCCTTGCCTCCTGGCTCTTTCCTGGGAAGCACATTCCCAGGGGACACAGAGTCAGGTGGGGGCAGTTTCTGCAACGCGCCCTTTGACGAGGGTTGGCTTTGTCTTCTCCAGGGGAGCATTTCTCTGGAAGGAAACCCTTCGCCGCTGTGATGCCGCCCAGGCGTGGAAACCAAATGAAACCATATAAAGAGCAGATCGGCCTACTGTCTGGTGGCGGGAGAGAATTTCTGGGAAAAACTTCCAATACATTGAAAGTCTTGCTGACTTTGGGTTGGGGTTTTCTTGGGCCTGTTTTACCCGCGGAAAGCCCTTCCCCGCAGGTCACTACTTACAGCGACTCGGGTGGCTGTCGCTCAAGGGCGGTCGTTGGAAAACGCTTCCGGTGCATAACCGAAACAACTCACCAGGGGAGAGTTGAACGTTCATCGCTACGTCACTTTGTTAAAGGCACATGCGAGTAACGGTTGTCAACGTGTGGCCGGTTCTGTCCTCATAGGACGGTCGCCCCCCTCCTAACGTGGAAACAAACTCAATCCCCACAGGTAAGCACATCAGGAACCTTGTTACTGACGCCCTAGGAGACCTCAGTTCCCAGCCCAGGCGGGGGCTGGCCCTGGCCTTCAGGCCCTTCCCTCTCTCTTCACAGGACAGGGGACCAAGAGTCCCTCCCTGGCCCCCGATGAGCCCCGAACCTCCCATTTTCAGGGAGCTCCCTGGACAGTGTCACCCCCACCCTGAGGCAGATCCCATCCCCCTTACTGGAGAGAAAGTCTTAATCACCTGTAGGGGCACAGGCTGAGCTGACCATAGTTCTCCTGGTGGGCAGTGGGGCCTCGGTGGGGAATCTCCTTCTGGAAGCCTCGGTCCGCCCCGATAGCAGAGCCCAGCCTGTGTCTGCGGTGGGCAGGGCACAGCACAGGGCTAGGTCCCCAGGCACAGACGACAAACAGTCCTGGCCCCATCCGTGCCCGGGCCTCGGCCGAGGACACAGCTGGACTCTGAGCCGCATGGGGGGCCTCAGGCAGGACCCCTCCATGCCCCAGTGTGCCATTGGGCAGGTAAAACATGGGTCCCTCCCTGCCTGCAGGATGTGGGGCCAGAGCACGGGTACTGGGGAGTCTGCGGTCCTGGGGCCACGGTCAGAAAGGGTCCCTGCCCAGGCACCCCCTCCAGCTTGACCACCAGGTCCCGGTCCAGAATGGCTCCGGCCTAGGGACACAGGCCCTGCAGGGTCCTCTGCCCTTCCCTGCAGCCATGGGCTGGGGCCCTGGACACAGGACCAGGTCTCTCTGTCTCCACCTGCTGGGCTGATACTGCCTCCGCCTTGCCTCCCCGTCAGCCTGGAGATCTTGGGGCAAGTCTCCTGTGAGCCAGCTCTTTGTCCCCAGGTGAGCACAGACCAGGCAGAGCTGGCTGGTGCTGGGAGAGCCTCCCTCCCTGGCCTCTGCCCAAACCCCACCCCACCCCCACCCAGGGCCCCTCAGGCAGTCCCCGGCTTCCCCCACCTTCCAAGGGAGGCCATTCTGTCTGTGGCACACAAGTGAGGGGGTGTCTTCAAGAAATGTCCCAGGAAATGCAGGGATTCCTTGGCCATTCCCGATCCACTCTGGTGCTGGAACCGGGCCGGCCTTGCTCAGGGTCAGGGCTGCCTGGGCAGTGCACTTGGAGCCTGCTCCCACTAGCCTCCTGGGGCTGGCGGTGGGGGGGGGGGGGGTGGAGACCCAAAATTCAAGGGCAGATGAAGCGGGGAGCCTGCCAGGGAGCCTCAGACTGCGTCCCATGTCTCTCGTGCCCCCTCCTGTGCCTGGGACCCCTGCACCCCTGCCTCCGCTCCGAACCCCTCCAGACCCCTTTCCTCTTGGGAGGTTTTCCACCTGGGAATCATGACATATCACTACTCCCTTTGTCCTTTGATAAACTTTTGTCACCGGGACCCGAGGGAAGGCCCTTCTGTGTCCAACGCCCCTTCCCCTTTCTGCCCACGGCCCCTGCCAGGCACCACCCTCAGCAGCCCCACTCGGCCCAGCATCTGTCCCAGGAACCAACCCAGCCCCTGACACACCCCCTGGGGCCCTGGCCCCAGCCTCCCACAGGCCTGGGAGGGGCCCACTCTGTGGTCTTCAGGCCCTTGGCTCCTGGGTCTCCCAGACTCGGTTCAAGCCTCACGGAAGCCTCTACCCTCCCCTGTGCCTGAGCCCCTCCCCACGGCTGCTCACAGGGAAGTCAGAAAGCAGCTCAAGCCCAGCGAAAAGGACAACGCAGCAGAGTGGGGTGTGAGGGGTGCGGGGAAAGCAGGGCCGAGGGGGTGCTGTGCGGTGAGCGCCGCGTGAAAACACGGGAGCCAGGCCGCCGGCGGACCTGACTTCAGGAGCGAGAAGTACAGCCCGGGTTCAGGGTCAGGAGAAGGGAGGAGGTCCACACGGAGGATGGAAAAATAGGGGAAAACCGGGACGTGGAACCTACAGTTGGCTCCTTGAAAGAGCAGCACACTTGACAGACGCTTGACTAGATGCACTCAGAAAAACGGACTCAAATTAGAAAAGGAGGCATGGGAGTGGGGGCATCAGCACCGACCCCACAGAAACAAGGGGCCGTGGGAGGTCCGGGAGGAGCACGCGTAGGCCGACGAGGACGACCCTCGCGGGAAGGACAGAGGCGCAGCCGGTGCAGGAAGCCGTCCTGAGAGGTTTTCTTAGAGTTTCCACCAGTGGGAGCAGTTACACCACCGATGGGATGTGAAGGGCGAGAGAGGTGACAGGATGCTGGCAACTGGAGCCGGCACTCGGTCCCAGCGAGGTGACGGCCTGGGAGCCGCGCAGGGTGTCTCTGGACTAGACGGAGCACGTGTGTTCCTGACGGCGAGGCTCCCGAGCCACAGCAAGGCTCTCAGAGCAGGCAAGTGTCACGTGGACTCGGGGCCACGTGGAGGACCTCAGCCCCACTCCCCTCCCCCAGAAGGCAGGCCCTCAGGGCTGGGGTCTCTGTTCAGGAGGCCTCTGGGGGTCTCGTCTGCCCCACCCCCTTACCCCGGGGCTGGCCCAGCCAGCACTCCACAGCGGGCCCCTGGCGTCCATGCAGCCTGGAAGGGTGTACTCCAGGCGGGGTTCGGAAGGTGCTAAGAGCTGGGGGGGTGGAGGGGGGTGGACCTGCTGCTGAGCCCACGGGTGTCAGCACCACTGCCCACTGGGGTGTGCACTAGGGAAGTCTGGGACGAAGAGCCCCAACTGCTGCCACACCCCTGCCTGCCTTGATGTGGCTTCTGCAGGGAAGGGTGGGGCCGCCGGGGCCGCAGCCTCAGAGCCCTGCACGCAGGAAGGAGCAGCACCCGACCGGGGAGGGACCCAGAATGGCCCAGCGAGAGGCACACGTGCTGAGCACCAGGAACAGGGGAGGCTGTGGGGGTGCTTGTTCAGCTGTAGAGAGGCCAGTGCGGGTGGGAGGGAGAGGCAAACCGAGGGCTTCCTGGAGGAGGTGGTGTCATCCCAGCCAGGCCTGAGGGGCCGAGGCAGCCAGAGTGGCAGGGACGCGTCCAAGAGGGAAGGAGCCACGGGCAGGTTCCGGGACCCGCAGAGCTGCTTTGCTCTGAAGAGAGGGGCCACGGGCTGGCCAGGACACCAGGCCACGTGGGTGGGCAGTCAGGGAGAAGACAGGAATGGACAGTCGAGAGACGAGGCCTGAACTAGGGCAGGGCCCCAGAGGTGGTGGGGGAGGAGGTTGCAAACAGCCCGGAGGTGGTGGTGGCCAGCTGGGACAGTGACCAGCACCCAGTCTCGGGAGCCACCTTCCCTCTGCAGGCCCAGGTCCCAGAGTCTGGCCAGGAGCCACCCCCACAGTATGTTTAGACCAAACTTCCAGCCCAACGGGGACTCCCCAGCACGAGAGTGAGAAGGGGGACAGGCCAGGTCACTGCTCGAGTCTCCCAGGCCAAGCCTGCCTGGGTCCAGGCAAGTGACCTCTATGCCCCCGGATGCAGGTGACTGGTGACCAGATAGGAAAAGGAGACTGTACAGTGACTTGATGAGCTGGAATTCATTAGAAATAAAAACCCGTCTGTGAATGACAACTTCGAGAGAATGAGAAGTCCAGCCACAGACTCAGAATATTTGCAAAAGACACATCTGATAAAGGAGCGGTGTCCAAAATTTCCAAAAAACTCTTAAAAGTCAACAGTGACAAAACTGACAACTGGATATAAAAATGGGCATAAGACGTACAAAGGTGACAAGTAAGCACAGGAAACGATGCTTCATGTCTTACTTCATTAGGGAAATAGAAATTCAAACACTACGAGGGGCGCCCGGGGGGCTCAGTCAGTTGAGCATCCGACTGCGTCTCAGGTCATGATCTCATGGTTTGTGGGTTCAAGCCCTGTGTCGGGCTCTCTGCTGATGTCATGGAACCTGCCTGGGACTCTCTGTCCCCCTCTCCTTCTGTCCCTCCCCCGTTCTCACTTTCTCTCTCAAAACAAATAAACACACAAAAAAAAAAAAAAAGAAAAGAAAATGGCTAACTCATCCCAGAGCTATTTCCACAGAGTAGTTCGCAGTCTGTAAAGCTATTTCCGTACAAAGGGAAAGAAAAGAAAATATCTCTGGAATTCCACAGGAGTGGGGAGTCACCGGCTCAACACTGAGGGGAGACAGGGCCCAGTGGGCTCGGCCAGGACAAGGAGGCAGGAGAACATGAGGGTTCCGGGTGAATCAGAACAGTGATTTGATTGCCTCTGGGTTTAGGGACACAAGCCCCTGCCTGCCCAAAGTGGGCGTCCAAGGGGACCCCCTCCACGCTGTACTGTGCTGACATAGGGCCTCGCCCTCAGGGTGAGGGTCACCCAGATAGACCCGAACCCGGCAGTGCACTCAGTGGTCAATTCAATCAGAAGGACTCTGGTCAGGGCCTGGCAGAATCACATGTCAATCCTGTTCGGGGAGGCGCCCTCTCTGTCGGCCTTGAATCCTCGCTGCCGGTTCTTCTCAAGGACACCAACGTCACCAAGCCCCATGACAGAAGCCAGGACAGAAGCCCCACAGACAACAGAACTGACTGGCTATAGTCTGTTCATAGTCAGACATAGTCTGTTCTCTTGTGCACTCAAGACATAAAAGAAATGTTTGCAAGTATGTGCAGAGGAGAGAAAGCTGTAAAAAGTCACCCAGAAATTCCACCTCCAATATCAGTTATTAGTGACGATACTTTTTAACTTAAAAAAAAAAATGTTTATTTTTGAGAGAGAGAGCGTGAGTGAACAGGGGAGGGGCAGAGAGAGAGGGAGACAGAGGATCCGAAGCAGGATCAGAGCTGTGAGCACAGAGCCCGACATGGGGCTCGAACTCACAAGCTATAAGATCATGACCTGAGCTGAAATCGGACGCTTAACTGATGGGGCCATCCAGGGGCCCGGAAACTTTCTGTAAATAGAATCCCAGTGCATGTCTGGGTTGTGTCTGGTGTTTTGTTCAACATTTTGCTTGTGGGATTCATCCACGTCATTGGGGGTAAATTGTCGTTTTATGGTCACTCGTGTGGCGTTCTGCTGTGTCGATTTGCCACGAGGCCTTCATTGGGACGGGCATCTGGCTGTTGTCATGCTCTGGCTGTCATGAGTGAGACTGCTGGGCCCCTCTATGACAGATCTCTTAGTGAGCGTCCTTCAGAGTAGGTCCCTTCCGGTCAGACCGGGCTGGCCCTGAACATTCTCTGTGCTCCTCATATGGCAGAAGGGCCGAGGGGCACAGAGAATGTTCTGGGCTCCCTGTTCTGGGGCATTGATTCCCCATCTGTGAGGATTTTGCATTCAGTCCTCAACAGACAGCCATTGAGACGTAGCTTGTAGGACACACAGCTCCCAAGAAGAGGGTCTGCACCAGGGGTCAGGAAACACAGGGTCAGTCACGAGCAGAGGGGGAGGGGAGACGTGGGCAGGATCTCACCAGAGGTTTCCACCAGAGGGAATGGGCATGGCGGGTCAGTGGGTTTAGAATTGGCTAGATCGAATCTTTTTGGTGGGTTCTGGGGGCATGGCGACTGTCCCTAGTTGTCTGGAACCTGGTTCCGGGGTGACTAGGGCAGGAAATGGTGGCCCAGAGTGAGGGGGCCTGGTAGAGGCGGTGGTTGGGGTGCCAGCTCTGGATTTGGTGATTTGCGTACCCAAGATGTGCTCCCAGGGACTGCTTTCTTGACCCTGGGAGAGGCAGTCCCTCCAAGGTCAGCCGGGACCCTAGATGTCGAAGCATCAAATGTAGAATCTGGAAGGCCTGGTCATGACACGTCCTCAGGCCCCTCCCTTGTATTACAGCCTGAGGTTTCTGAGACAACACATGGTGGGAGCCTGAGCCACAGGCCAACATGAAGGGTCCCTGGTTTCCGAGCCTTTCTGTCCATCTAAAGCTCAGGCCAAGACAAACATCTTCCGAGAAATGTTCCTTTCATTAGGAAACCAACTAAGAATTAAAGCACTTTTGTTATATTTCATCCAAAATGTCTAAGCATTCTGAATTTTGGAGGTTTTGTGGGGACTCCCATCCATCCGAATTCTGGAAAGACAAGAGGCATCTCTTTGGGGTTTTTTTGGTTGGTTGGTTGGGTTTCTTTTTGTTTAAGCCTTTACGGTTTTAGAGCGGTTTTAGGTTCCCAACATAATTGAAAGCAGAGTAGAGATTTGTCACCCATCTCCTGCTCCTGCAAACGTGTGGCTTCCCCTGCCAGAGGGGTGCATTTGTCCCCAACAGTGAGCCTACACTGACCCGTCATTGTCACCCAAAGCCCAAAGTTTACCTTAGAGTTCACTCTGGGTGTCGCGCATTCTATGGGTTCGGATAAAGGTGTGGTGACATAAGTCCGTCATCATAATGTCATACCGAGCAAAATCCTCTGCCTGCTTGTCCCCTCCCTGCCCCCAGCCCCTGGCAACCACTGATCATTCCACCGTCTCCATAGTTTTGCCTTTTCCAGAATGTTCTATAGTTGGAATAACAGCCTTTTCAGACTGGCTTCTTTCAGTCATTCGTATGCTGCCTGACTGGCTTTATGTTTCCTCCCTGGCTTCTCACTGGCATCTGCTTTGCAATGGATGCTGCACGCACCCTATCCAGGACCGAGAGGATCTGACAGCCCATGGTGTCCCCATCGCTAACGGTCACCGGAACCCGGCCGCCTGCACTTTCTCTCTGCAAATGCCGGCAGCTCCCTTGTTGGCTCTCCTCTGGATGGGAGTCTGAAGAATTTCAGGAATGTGCTACAAGCCACGTCTGCTTGGTAGACTAACACTACGGCCCCAGCTGGGATGCGACCTGGCGACTTTCCCCTGTGGTTTCCGGGACCCCAGGTAGTTCTTGTGAGCTCACCGGTCAGAGAACTCACCAGTTAGAGGAGTCTTTAGTGGAGGCTGTAACTGCTGTAGACCAGCAGTGAGCGGGGTGCAGGTGCTAGGGGACTTCTGTCGTGGTCTGGGGTCAGGGACTTAGCCTCTGAGGTCTCTGGGCTTCATGCCTGATCCGTCATAGACTCACCGTGGGCAGGGCCAGGGTGTGAAAACAAGGTCCTGCTTCCCCGGCAGGGCTGTTCTGATTTCGGGGTCTGAGCCCAGGTGCTGGGCTCTGGGGGAGCCCCGGGGCGGGAGTCTGGATCACCGCTCAGCATGGGGATGCCTGCATCAGCCGGCAGGCAGGTGTCCGGGAAGCTTCCAGGGGCTAAAAGTGCAGCCAAAGCGGATGGAGTTTTGCTCTAAGTGGTCTTTTCGAAGTGGTCTCCCAGACTCCCGGCCCCCAGAGAAGAGCTTGGCTTTGCAAATCTCCCCAGAACCGCGCACACCTCCCGCCATGTGACAGGTGAGGGAGTCTCGGTTCTTTGTGACTGTTCTCAGAGCCATCAAACCTGAAGGAATGGGCCGGAGCCAACTTCTCACGGTTGCTGTGGGAGTCACCAATGATTTCTGCCAATTCGGAGCTGGGCAGACTCAATTCAGATTTTAAAATCAGGCTCCCAGACTCCGCTTAAAAACATGCAAAAGGCCTTCCGGTTCTGGTCAAATGGAACAACAAGAACCAGGTTTCCTCTCTGACCTAAACACCTAAAAACCTGACAGAAATACACGAGAGGACAGTGGTCAAGACCCCCCTCCCTGTCCGTGGGCTTCAGGCAATGCCGGACCGTGGGAACAAGTGAGGGGGCCTGTGTTCCCTGCTGCACGTTGTCTGGAGCGCTTCCAGGACACGAGGCGGCGGGGGGGGGGGGGGGGACCCAGTGTCTCCCGAGTGCAGTCCAGGGAACCCACAGGGTTAGAGCCCGCGGGGCAGAGTACCGAAGGGCACACAGAGAGAGTGCTAGAGCCCTGCAGAGGGTCTCCCTGCCGTATCCAGCTGAGAACCGGCACACGCAGGGAAACCTCCCTCCACGGGGCAGGAACTGCCCACGGGGACCGGACACAGCAGGGACAGTTGTCCGTTCCCGTCCTCCAGATGGGAAACTCATCCTTCACATGACAGTGTAAGGGTGCTAACGGGGTCTTAGCACAGGAGTAGGGAAAATTAACCCTAGACCATGTGCTTCTTGGGTCCCACCCAGTAACGGCTGCACCCCAAAACAAAGAGGGGGAATATTTACAGATACAGAAATATCCAGCACCGGAAAGGTAATCTTCGCATCGTCTGATTTCCCATTAGAAGCACCAGGTGTGCAGGGGAAAGGAAATAGACCCGATACCAAGGAGAAAAATCAATCAAGACGGACCCACAATGGCACAGATGAAAAGCACCAGGAGATAGAACACAGTGTAAACGGGGGACACGTATTTCAGAAGGTAGATGGAGCCAATGTCGGAGACGATGCCATCGGAGGGTGCTGGGCAGCTTTCTATAGAAAAAAAAGAAAAGAAAGAAAAAGAGCCCAATTGACATCCCATTCACCACTCTGCAGAAATATCCTTCAGAAACAGAGGCACAGGGGCGGGCGCCTGAGCGGCTCAGTCGGTTAAGGGTCCAACTCCCAGTTTCGGCTCAGGTCATGCCGTGGTTTGTGAGTTCGAGCCCCGCAACGGGCTCACTGCTGTCAGCCTGTCGTTGGTGCAGAGCCTGCTTCGGACCCTCCGTCCTCCGCTCTCTCTGCTCCTTCCCTGTTGTGCTCTCTCTCTTTGAATAAATAAATAAATAAGGGGCGCCTGGGTGGCTCAGTCGGTTGAGCGTCAGACTTCAACTCAGGTCATGATCTCATGGCTTGTGGGTTCAGGCCCCAAATCAGGCTCTGTGCTGATGGCTCGGAGCCTGGAGCCTGCTTCGGATTCTGTGTCTCCCTCTCTCTCTGCCCTTCCCCTGCTTGTACTCTCTGGCTCTCAAAAAATAAACATTAAAAAAAATTTTTTTAGTAAGTAAATAAACAAAACATAAATAGTCTAAACTCCTCCACGAAAAGGCAGAAATGGTCACATTGTTTAAAAAAAAAAAACAGCAAGACACCACTATATGCTGTCTACGAGAAACACTTCAACTATAAAGACAGTAGCTTAAAAGCAAGAGGATGGGGAAAGATATGCCGTGTTAAATCAAAGAAAGCCGGAGTATCTCTGAAAACATCAGACAAGATAGATTTCGGAGGAAAGAATAAACAGGGCAAAGGGGGTCAATTAATCAAGAGCATAACAACTCTAAATGTATATGCACCTAATAAGAAAGCTTCAAAATAAATGAAACAAAGTCTGATCAAACTACCAGGAGAAGCAGACCGCATCCACACGTAAGGATAGCTGGAGAATTCTACGCCCCTCTAATGCACGTGGGCGGAAATTCAGGAAGGAAACAGACTTAGACATCGCTATCAACAAACCTGACCTAACTGACATTTATAGAACACTTCACCCGACAACAACCCAGAAGGCATGTATTTGTGAGTGCACACAAAACATTTGCCAAGACAAACCATATTCTGGGCCATAAGGCAAGTCTCAGTGAATTTAAAAGTCAGACAAGTATTCAAGTCATACAAAGTATGTTTTCTAACCTCAGTGGAATTAAATTAGCAAACAATGATAGAAAGCTCTCTGAAAAAAAAATCCTCAAATATTTAGAAATGAAAACCACACTTCTAAGTAACCCGTGGGTCAAAGAAGGGCTCTCAATGGAAATGTAAGAGTATTTTACTTTTCTTTAATTACTTTTAAAAAATCAGAGTATGGTCGGCATACAATATTATGTTAGTTTCAGGTGTACAACGTAGTGATTCAACATTTATATACTTTATGAAATGTTCGCCACAAGAAGTCTAGTTACCACCTGTCACCATACAAAATTGTTACAATACTGCTGACGATATTCCCTAAGCTGTACTTTTCATCCCAGCGCCTTATGTATTTTGTAACTGGAAGGCTGTACCTCTTTTTTTTTAATTTTTTTTCAACGTTTTTTATTTATTTTTGGGACAGAGACAGACAGAGCATGAACGGGGGAGGGGCAGAGAGAGAGGGAGACACAGAATCGGAAACAGGCTCCAGGCTCCGAGCCATCAGCCCAGAGCCCGACGCGGGGCTGGAAATCACGGGCCGCGAGATCGTGACCTGGCTGAAGTCGGACGCTTAACCGACTGCGCCACCCAGGCGCCCCAAGGCTGTACCTCTTAACCTCCTTCACCTGTTTCAACCACCCTCCTCCCCACCCCACTCTGGCAATCGCCAGTTTGTTCTCTGTATTTATGAGTGTGTCTGTCTCATCTTATTTGCTCATTTATTTTTCAGATCCCACTTATACATGAAAGCATACAGTATTTGTCTCCCTCTTTCTTATTTCACCCAGCATCACACCCTCTAGGCCATCCATGGTGTTGTTCTTTTTATGACCCAGGAATATTCCATTGTGCATCTCGACCACATGGCTTTTCTCTTTGAAATTAGCTAGTGTCTGGGGGTTAACACTTTTTACATCTTGCAAATACGCTGTTTCTCAACAATTTCACCAAGTGCCTTTAGCGTCCTTTGGTAGATCATCGTTCTCACTTCTTTACCCCCTTCCCAGTTTTAGAATGACACCTCCATTTCCCTTGCCGTGTGACTTCACAGTATCTCTCACTGGAGTACAGGAAATATATTTCCCCTTCCCATGGATCCTGGGCTCGGCCATGCGACCCACGTTAGCTAATTCAATGTTAGCAGACAGGACACGGGCAGACAGCACACAGGTAGGGGTGCCTCGGTGGTGTAGTCAGTTGAGCACCCGACTTGGGCTCTGGTCACGATTTTGAAGTTCGTGGGTTCGAGCCCTGCATCAGGCTCTCTGCTGTCAGTGCAGAGCCCGCTTCAGATCCTCTGTCCCCCTCTCTCTGCCCCTCCCCCGCTTTCTCTCTCTCAAAAATAAATGAACAAATAAAAGAGCTTGAATTTAAAAAACCATGCTCAGGGCGCCTGGGTGGCTCAGCCGGTTAAGCGTCCAACTTCAGCTCAGGCCATGATCTCATGGTTCGTGCATTTGAGCCCCACGTCGGGCTCTGTGCTGACAGCTGGGAGCCTGGAGCCTGCTTTGGATTCTGTGTCTCCCTCTCTTTCTCTGCCCCTCCCCTGCTCACGCTCTGTCTCTCTCTCAAAAATAAACGAACATTAAAATTTTTTAAATTAAAATATGCTTGTGAACTTGGGTTGGGCTCATGTCCCAGGTGGAGGCTGGTCCATGGAGAATAAAGAGACAAAACCGAACTTAACCCACAGCCTGGAGATGAGCCCAGCGAACAAGCATCCGTGAGAATTGCAAACCTGTGAATGAGAACCAGACGCTTCTTGTTTGGAGGCGAGGTTGTTTGCTCTGTAGCAGCCCCATCGGTGCTGTTACAGAAACCCGACGGCACATGCTCTGTGCCACAGTCGATCCTCTCGTGGGAGGCTGCAGAAATGGTGATTTCGTAATCCTTACTTCTGCCCACACTAGCTGGCATCCTTCCAAAACGATAAACATTCTCTGCTTTCCTTTTTACTTTTTCAGCATAACTATCAAGTCGTGGGTTTTATTTAGTGAATGGTTTACAATTGATTACAGCTGTGATTCCTTCTGACTCTAAAATAATCCTACAGCTTACTAGTAAGAGCCTTATTCAGACTAATGTCCTTTTGACATGTCCCCCCTTAAGCATTGGGCACGCTTTTGCTTCTGTAGCACTGGAGGATGTCTGCCTGTCTAGTTTATCTGTATGGTTCCTGAAATAGCCAGGATGATCAACAGCGATGACAGACTAATGTCGCCCTAATTGAGTGGTAGCCCGGATCGCTGCCTCTGTGACAGATATGTTATCTCTACCCAAACAGATCAACCCGGCCTCTGGCACTGCGTTTCGGCCACTGATGTGGCAAATACGATCTTTTCAATCCCCATAAGTAAAGAGGTTCAAATAATTTGCATTGACATGGAAAAGACAGCATGGAAAAGACAGTAACACGTTTACTGTTCCCAGGACTCTTAATCCTCCCCGTCACAACGTCCTGCACCAAGGCCTCGCGCTGAGCAGAAGAGTATGCAAACTCACTGTTTTGATAACTCACACTCACGTGTCGCCCAGGAAGTAGCAAGCACTCTGGATGCACTGTTAAGTCACACGTGTGCCAGGGAGTGGGACACAGACCTTAAATAAATTCTGGGTCCTGCACGTTGATGATGTTTTTAGGGATCCGGTGGTCGACAGTGTGTCCGTATGTTCCCTTTGAGGTAAAAGAGAAGTCCTATACGTTGTCCCTTCAGCATGAGTAGGGCCCAGAGCTGCCCTTTCACAGTAGGTCCCACGGTACTCAAAATATCTACACTAGGTAACGATGCTGTGGGAAATCTGTGGCGAGCCTAATGGGGGAGTCACAGGGCAGAGCCCCTAGGGTTCTGGGGTGAAGGCATGACACACAGAGCAGGTTTGAGAACGAGATCCTGGCATGCCACTGGGTCCTAGTAGAGTCTGAGCACCTGGCTACAGGACGTTAGGTAACTGTGAGGACATAACTGGTGTTCTGGATGGGACATTAGAAGTACTACCAAGTCCTAGAGTCAGGTAGACCAGCAGAAACTCATCAGGCAGCGAACGATGCCAAAGTGGGATCAAGCCAATAAGCTCCCTGGGCAGGTGGTCGAGACCCACATGTGACCCAGCTCTCCCGTGCTAACACTTCTCGTTCAATACACACACCTACGCCTTCATGAGACGTTTCCGAAGACTGGCTGATAGAAGAGGACAGAACTTGGCTTGATTCATAGATAGAAATGCTTGATATTGTGTTGTAAGCTAAAGATAGATTGCCCCCGCACTCGGGATTGTCCCTAAGGGACAGTGGTGAAGTGAACCCCACCCCTGCCAGCAGGCAGAGCTATGAGAAATACACATGGCCATCTGATTTAGGGGAGGGGGAGAGGCCTCGGGTAAGGTTATACCTGATTCCTGGGCAGCGCTGAATGGTTGGCCGTTGGGTTAGGGATGAGAAAAGAACAAGGCTGGAAGACTGGTGATCAGGGGTTCTGGGGAAGAACACGTGAACATGAGGGGGCTGGGCAGGAAGTGAGCAGATCTTTGCATCTCACCAGAGCCCTCCCTAGAGCCCCTTCCCTTAAGGAAGTGCCTGACAACCTGGCAGACAAGATGACTTTTCCAGTAGGAGTCAGCCAGCCTCTGTCCTCCTCGACCCAAACACTTGCACAACGGGACCCTGGCCAGGAGAGCGATGCTGGCAGAGGCTGAGGCTGTGCGTGGACTCCTCACTGAGATTCATCTCACTGGTGAAGTCGCCAAATGTTGCCCTACAGCTGAAGAGATGGCATCTTCCACCGTCGCCCTCAGTGTGGCACTGTCCCCTGAGGAGACCGACCACTCCCTTGACCATTTATTACATCAGGCCTCTTCCAACCAGGAGGGGAAGAGATTCTCCCTCAAAAGAATCAACACCTACCCTGGATATAGATTTTTGTAGATCTTACATAACGTCACCTCAGCGTCAGTGGTGGGACAATGGGCTATGGCTGTGACCTATTCCTAATACAGACCATATCACCCTGAAGCAGCTGGCCAGACACAAGACTGGAATTTTCAGCTGAGGCACCAGATTGAGGTCCTCACCCTGCAGGGTTGCGGTTCTGTCTGCCAGGATGCAGAATTGCCACATACGGTGCCATATCCAAATAGCTAGAAGACCCTGGGTGGAGATAGGAGTGACCACACTCAACATCACTCCCAGAACCCACGTGAAGAGTCTGTGCTTTCAGTCACTGAAAACTTATGCTCTACTACATTACTGTCTGGGGGGTGAATTCTTCCTCCTCCAGGAGCTGTAAGATTTCGAAGCCATGCTTACCGTCTCATCACTCTGAACTCTATCCTGATGGACCCACAGGCAAAAAAAAAAAAAAAAAAAAAAAAAGGAGTTACTTTGTTGGGTAGGTAATTGACCCTAATGACCATGAGGAGCTATGGTGCTACCATACAATGAAGACAGAGAGGAATCGGTCTGGAACTCAGGATTCTCTAGGGCATCGCTTGGTGCTTATGTACTAAATTAAAATGATGAATGGGCATCACGGCAAGCATATATTGACAAAGGAAAGACATCTGAAGTCTCGGACTCCTCAGGTCTGAAAGACTTGGACATGCTACCAAGCAAGAAACCTAGACCAACTAATGTTATTGTTGAAGGGGAGGGAAATCTACAGTGACTGGTGGAGAAGGAAGACAATATCAATTGCAATCGGAGATTCAGTTGCATTAACAGTTCTAGCTTATTCCCCTGGTTTTTGTGCACTAAGCCTTTAGAGGAATTGAAAGAAACTGAGAAATTGGACTCACAGGTGGCATGAGAAGACCTGAGTGATGCAAGACGCTGCTGTGGCTGACCTTTCCAATGCCCCATGTCACAGACCATCAGCCACAAGTGCAATGGAGGAGTCCGTGCAAGCTGAGACTCACCCCAGACTCATCCCAAGTCAAGAGGGTACTTTTGAGATATTTCCACTCTACAGCAGGGCTGGAGTCAATTTTTTAAAAATGGCCACAAATTCTCTGAAGTTCATCCCATCAAGAGGCGTTGTCTGTCTCTACTGCTTGAATTCAGGCTTGGACACGTGAGTCCCTTTGGCCAAGGTGACATTAGCAAACATCAGCAACCGAGGCTTGAAAAGTACTTGTTCACTGAGACCTGCCTTTCCAGTCATTCCTTAGCCTACCGAGTGCAGGCCAGTATGGTAGAAAGAGCCAAGTAAAAGCACCATCATCAAAGACTTAAAACATACAAGGGTGATGGCCCCTCCAAAATATTCATTCGGTTCCCCTGTCTGGCCTAGGTGGGTGATGGCAGATGATCATAGACTAATGTTAACTTAAACAGGTGGTGGTTCCAGCTACAGCTGCTGTTCCAGATGTGGTATTTTCACTGGAGCAGATCAGCTAAGCCTCTGGAATTTGATAAATGGTTATTGATTTAGTGAGTGGTTTTATCTCAATACCTATGAAGACAGAAGGGCAAGAGAGTTCATCTCTGTGTGATAAGGATAGCAATTTACCTCTGTGTCTTGCCTCAGTGATATAGAGTCTATAGAGGTTTGATCATCTTGATGTTTTATATGACATCATGGTGGTCCACCCTATTGATGGCATCATGCTAATTAGACCTGTTAAACAGGGGGTGCATTGATGGCTCAGTCGGTTGAGCGGCCGACTCTTGGTTTCAGCTCAGATCATGATCTCACAGTTTGTGAGTTGGAGCCCCGTGCCACGATCTACGCTGACGGTGCAAATCCTGCTTGGGAGTCTCTCTCCCTCTCTCTCTGACCCTCCCACCCCCAATATGTCAAAATAAATAAATAAACTTAAAAAAAACCTGTTAAAAAGGAAGTGGCAACTACTTTGGGTATGCTAGTAAGTCTCATATGTACAGATAATGAGAAGGGAAATCCTAAAGAATAATCAGTGAACTGCCACAATGGTGACATTTTTAGGGGTTCAATGGTATGGACCTTCTGAACCATGTCTCCTAAGGTAAAGTACAAGTTGCTACTTCTTCCTTCTCCTACCACTGAAAAAGAGGTACAGCTAGGTAGCTACGTAAGAGGTACAGCTATTTGAGGGGGCCCTTTGGGTTTAGGAGGTAACAAACACCGCATCTATTTATTTAGTGATCCAGAGACTTCCAGTTTTGGATAGGGCCCAGAACAAGAGAGAGAGGGAGGGAGAGCTTTGCAAAAGGTCCAGGATGCCTCTTGAGTCACAGACCCAACGGATCTAATGGAAATCGAAGTATCTGGATTGGATTTGAATACTGTTTGGATTCTCTGACAATCCCTGATCAGGGAATTGCTACAAAGCCATCTAGCATATGGAGCATTTCTGTGCCCTTTCGAGCACCTGAGAACCAGCTGCTAGCAAGCTGTCAGGCACTAGAAGACAAACAGCAGGGGGTCACGGGACGCAAGTGACTATGCAACCAGAATTCCCCAGCGTGAGCTGTTGTTTGACCCACTGAGTCATAGCAGAGTCATAGGACAGGCACGCACAGGAGCAATCCATCATGTAATATATTTCAACATCAGGCTCAAACCAGTCCAGAAGACACGAATATACTCTCTCAGTACATGTGCCGCCTCTTCTCGGTCCACCCACACCTAGGGACTCATGAGGAGTCCAACTGACAGGAAAAGATGGACTTGGGCCAGTGACCCACCTGTGAAATTGGTGCTTCCCACCCCTAAAAGTCTGCCAAATTATGGTCTGTAGGTCTCTCCCAGGAAAGAGCTCTTAACGCTATCGGTTTTGCTGGTTGTCACCTGGCCACGAGTTATCACTGGTGAGATTTCCTCTGAATATCATGCAGCTTCTCATGCTAGTGAACCAACAGGCAGGAAGGTACTAGATCCTGATTACCACGAGATGCTATGGCTGCTCCCATGCGATGGGGGCAGCAAGAGATCGTCTGGAACGTGGGGATTCACCAGGACATCTAATCTTAAGACTTCCAAGAGGTAGTTACTGGCCTCCATCCTGAAAGGGAATCTGTGATTATTTGGAATGACACTATCCTGTTCTCATTACAAAGAAAAAAAAAAAAAAAAGGAGACCCCATAGTACAGTGTGGAAGCTAGATATAGGAGGAGACGAGCCCATGAAGCAACAGGAGGAGGACTGTGATGGACACAAGTGTCATGCACTTCCCCACGTGCCACTCACCTCCTAAACTCCTCTGCTGCTTGCTCGTCCTTAGCTGTCTCCACCCTCGATTGACTCCCCCAAGGCCCAGATCGTTCTGGCACCCGTGACAGACTGGCTGTGTGCCCAGGGTATGCTGGACTCTCCCCCTTGGCCACCACTTTGTGGTCAAACACACCCAACACCCATGTGGCCTGTTGGCCTCCTCTCTACTCCTCTGGATGAAACGCCACACCCCCTGCGGTGGGATCTGTGGTCTGGCCCCTGAAGGACCAATGACGCAACTTAGAAGCTTGAAGAAGTGAGATCCTCATAGGGCAAAGTTTGACCAATGGAAAACCAAAGATGGGAAGGATCTAGGCAGATAAACTCCTTCTCCTGCCTCTCTGAAGCACTGAGGAAAATTCCTTCCAGTTTATCCAGAGAAGTCCCATGTGCTAAGCAATCTGCTTGTTTCCTTGTGGCTCCCTGGGACATGGCAGCCAGCATGGCGATGTGCCATTCTTTTACTTGGCTGCACAGTGTACGTGTACACGATCTACCTTATTGATTATGTTGTTTCGATCTTCCGTCACCTGCTTTATTACTTTTGTCAGTTTAACTTCTGTTGGCCCAGAGTCCAGGAGATATAAGAAGACACAGAAAAGAAAAATCAGGTATAATTGGATGGATGGCGGTGGGGAGCAGAAGACAAGAGCACCCTGGGGAAGAGCCAACAGCGCCCCCTAGAGCGAAGCGTGTGGGCACCCAGGCCAGCATGTCACTCCCGGTTGGGTGTATGTGTGACTAACAAAATTAGGGCTCTCGTCCCACGAGGCGTGTGTGAAAATGTTCATAGCAGCTTTATTCACAATTGCCCCAAACTGGAAACCAAATGCCCATCAATAGTAGAATGAATAAATTGTGGTGTAGTCATAAAATGGAATAATCTGCAACAGTGGAAAAAAATTAAGTGCAGATACAAGGGACAGAGGAATACATCTCACAGACACAGTTCTAGTGGAAGAAGTGGGACATAAGAGAGAACACGATGTATGATTCCAGTTTTATGATCAAAACCAGTCAATCTGTGATAGAAGCCATGAGGACTGCCCTTCAGTGGGGGGTAGGGACATATTGCCTGGATGGGGGCACAAAGGAATAGTGGGGTCAGGAAACTGTCCACGTCTTGATCTGGTTCTACCAGCCAAACAGATGTAAAAATGACACTCCACATTCATGCACTCTGCTGCACTTAAGTTACAGCTCCATAAATCACTGAGATATTTAGATTCAGTTAGATACATTTAGGAGAGTGATACGACTGTTTTACTTTAAGGTGTCAAGGTTGGCACCATCCCAGAAATCACATCCCTAGAAACAATTTAAACTTATGTTTAAAAAGGTTGTATATTCATATTTAAAAAAAAATTGAGTTCAACGGGTTTCAAAATTGTTTCAGCGAGTACTTTAGCAACAGGTGTCAAAGTCTACTCCATGCTTTCCCTTGGACTGACCTTCTACGCCATTGGGTGCTGATGAGAGCTGCCTTGACCTTGTAGTGAGAACTGGGTCATAAATCCCTAACTCAAGGGGAGTAACCAACGTGCCCCATGAAGGGGGAGGGATGTGTCCAGGAGAGGCACCGCCCCAGCTGCCAACACGAGGGGGCAGAACCAGCACGGCTTCCACATCAGGGTATCGGGCCAGGGCCTGCCATCCCCAGACAGCTTCCTGCAAAACCTAGGTGGCCAGGGGACCCTGCTCTCTGGGGCTCCCCTGGGGGAGGGGGAGAGGGCTCTTGGAAATCCCCTCAGCGCCCCCCCCCCCCAGCTTTCTCTACAGCCACGGTTTCCTCAGCGTCCAGAGGCACTGCTCTATGAAGCTGAGTGTCCCACAGTCCGGGACAGTCCCTGGGGCCACTGCCTGACTGACACCCTCCTTCTGGTGGCCGCACGTTTCCCTGGAGATGCCTGCCCGAGGCGGGAACCTGGGCTGCCCTCTGCCCAGGGCAGCACGTGGACACACAGGAAAGGTGGCACGGTCCAGGTCCCGTGCCTTGACCCAAGGGCCACGGATCTGAGGGCTGAGTGATGCAAACAGAGTGGATGTGGACCATGATGTCGTCAGGACAACACCCTCAGACAACAGCCTGAGGAACCCAGAGTGACGATGGCCCTGGCCAGCCGGGAGCTGGCCCACCCATCGTCCCCACAGACTACTGGAGAGGTGGTTTTACATATTTGCATCTGACCAGTGAGGAAACTACCAAAGGGAGGCCAGGGGGGCTCCCAGCCCAGCATCCACAATCCCTGGGCGTCCCCATGGGTGACCCAGCCTCTTCTCTGTCCCTGGGACTAGGGGCCGCTCCCCACGAGCGCAGGAGGGAGGGGCTGCTAATGGCTCCCGTGGCCTCCTCTTTCTGGGGTTCATTGGGCCCCTCTGCCCACCTGGTTTTGCTCGGTCCAGCCATGGTGCCCTCTTTCCTTGGGAATCCCAACACTGCTTCGTCTTTAAGTCCGTCTAGATGCTTACAAGGCAGCTCAGCCCTTGCTAAACAATTCTGAAGCAATCCATGGACACTTTGGAAAAAATAAGAGTTCCCCTTTCTCCTGTTCCTCCAAGTTCCACATGGATTGCTGTACTCACTGCACTGGGGCACCTGACAGAGCTGCCGTCTCCTCCCTGTGGGGCTGGGGGACCTGAGGCAGAGGCCCTCTGGGCTAAAGTGGAACTCTCACGCCTCTGGTAGAGCTGGAGGAGGACCCAAGGGCTCCTGCACACAGTAGGGCTGTGTCTCTACTTCTCAGGGAGCTGGATGACGGCCAGCGCAACAGGCCGGCAGGGCTGGGTTGATGGGGCTGGTCCTGGGAGACCGTTCCTGCCCTTCAAGGTCCAGACCTTGCCCATCCCTGAGAAACAGACACCCTGCCAGTCCAGGAGCTCAACTGTTGGCCACACTTGACCCAAGTCCCCTTTCACTCCACGGCCGATGACACCTTCCTGGGCAAGAACCACCCCTCCCCCTCACCTTTTTTTCCTACTTTCAAAAGCACTTCATTGGAGAAAGTGTCTAAACCCAATAAAATATCAAAATAAGGAATTTAAAATTACTCACAAATCCCAAAAGACTCAAGCACTAAACATAGGTCTTAAACGCCTTCCCCGGCCCCTCTGTTTGTACAAAATACTGTTTTCAAAAATCTGAACAAGGAAGAGTCTCCTCGGCTGAAAGTCTTGGTTCACCTTAAACAAGATCTTCTTCTAGGGAATGTATGTTTCAGAAATAACAGATTCTAAGGAATTATGTGAAGCATACACTGGATGTCATCCTTCCCCTCAGTCCGTGCAATGCCCAATGTCCGCACCCCAGGCCGTGTTGGCGTTTTGGCACAAACACATCCATATTTATGTAGCCATTCTGCTATCGACATTGGTCTGCAAATCTGAACTTTGACTGAATGCCTTGTCACGGACCTTTTCCCCACCAGTGACAATGGACCCAGCCTGTCATCTGAATGGCCACACCGTCATAGGTGGTGTAATTGTTTGGCTCCCTCCCTCTTGCTGGATAGTTGGGGATTTTCCAGTTTTCTCTACAATGAAAGTCTTGTATCTGTATGACACGTTTGTCCTATTGTTTTGAAACATATATTCCCTAGGAGTAGAATTAATACCTCAAGGATCTCATTTAAGGTGAGCCAAGACTCAATGTCTTTATTACGGTAAGAAATGTAGCAGGGATGCAAACTGTCTTCTGTTGGAGAAATCTGCCAGGTACTTGCACGGTGTAGGAATCCAGAAACATGACTGCACACATTTCCAGGACAACAGTTACCAAGTAAGACAAGTGAGCAGAGTTCCAGCTTTCCGTCTGAAGGCATCTTCTTAGAAAGGTTGCAAGACCCTTTTCTTTATTTTTTTTTATGTTTATTTATTTTTGAGAGACAGAGCATGAGCAGGGGAGGGGCAGAGAGAGAGAGAGGGAGACCCAGAACCCGAAGCAGGCTCCAGGCTCCGAGCTGTCAGCACAGAGCCTGACGTGGGGCTCGAGCTCACGTACCGGGAGATCATGACCTGAGCCGAAGTCAGATGCTTAACTGACTGAGCAACCCAGGCGCCCCTAAGATCCTTTTCTTTAAATGACAGGTTGAAACTGAGAAATGAGCAGGTTGGTAACAGTTATGAATGTGCAGACAGGTCCCAGTTTTGTAGGAAAACAAGATTTATACACTTGTTAAGTGACCTGATTCAACACCTTACCAAATCAAATTCTTTGAGTTTTATAATTCAGAATGATATCTTTCCCTCCGTGTTTTCAGGGGGAGAGAGACATCTTTAACATTTAGGTCCTTTTTTTTTAAGTTTTTAATGTATTATTTATGTTTGAGAAAGACAGAGTATGCACCGGGGAGGGGCAGAGAGAGAGGGAGACTCTCAAACAGTCTCCATACTGTCAGTGCAGAGCCCGACGTGGGCCTCGAACTCACGAAACTGTGAGATAATGACCTGAGCCGAAATCAAGAGTCAGATGGACATTTAAGTGACTGAGTCGTGCAGGCGCCTTCCTTGCCTTTTGTTAATTACGTAGACTTTCATTTTTTAAAGCCAGGCTCTGGGGGGGCATCTAGGTGGCTCAGTCAGTTAAGTGTCTGACTTCAGCTCAGGTCATGATCTCACGGTTCATGAATTCGAGCCCCGCATCGGGCTCTGTGCTGACAGCTCAGAGCCTGGAGTCTGGTTCGGATTCTGTGTCTCCTTCTCTCTGCCCCTCCCCTGCTCTCACTCTATCTCTCTCTCTTTCAAAAATAAATAAACTTAAAAAAAATTAAAAAGCATAGATTAAAGGAAAAAAAAGCCAGGCTCCGGAAATTCATTACTTGCCCTTACAACCTGTGGAATTCAAATTTACTGAGACAAAAAAGAAACAAATGAATAGGATCTTAATAAGAGCTTATAATATTTTTTCTTCCCCAAAGAATAGAAACACTTTGTAATGGCTCCTGCAAAAATTCATTCCAAAAAGACTTATGCCAAATCATTTTTCCACGGGTAGGGAAGCCAGTTTCCTCACAGCTTTGCCAGACCTGGAGGCAATTATCTTGTTTCTTTTTTGACAATCTAATAAGACAAAAAAAAATTATCATGTCTTTGCATTTACAGAGATATAATTGGCATACAATAAACTGCACATATTTAAAGTATATTAATAAGTTTTTGTATGTGCATATACTCATGAAACTATCACAATGATAAAGACAATTAACATGTCCATTATTACTGAAAGTTGCCCCTGGCCCTCCCTACTCACCCGTGCACAGACACGGACCCATCTGCTTTCTTAACTAGATCAGTTAACATTTTCTAGTGGTGAGGCTGACGGCCACCAGAGCTCTCCCTCGCTGCTCCGGGAGTGTAATTTTGCACGTCCCCTGTGGAGGGCCATTTGGCCATATCAGTCCCACTGACAAAGACTCCTGCGAGCCAGCCATCCCTCTTCTAGGAATTTACCCTATCAATACTCTAACATTTATGTGGAATGACACAGGTATCACATCAGTTACTTTGGTTGTAGCAGCACAATATTGGAAACTCCCTAAATGTCCATCAGCAAAAACCAGGGACATAATCGCAGGGCACCAGACAATGGAGTACTATACAGCCGTAAAAAGAATGAGGAAGTTCTCTGTTCTGATGTGGAAACTGCTCCAAGAAACAAGGTAAGGGGAAGTGTGCGTGCAGAGGCATTCGGGAGGCATCCATGAGAGCCATGACCCTGACCTCGCCTCTTTAGCCTCCCCTCTCCCTCACCTCAAGAGAAGGAGAAAGCACTCACAACTGGCTGTCGGGTGGAGGCACTGAGTCTCTCTATCTCCGCCTTTATTTGTTAAATTTGTTCTGCTTTTCTTTCTGTTTTTGCATGGAATCATACAGTCTTCCTCTTTCTGTGACTTAGCATAATGCCCTCGAGTTTCGTCCACGTTGTAGCATATTGCAAAATAATTAAGACTGAATGATTAATTCTATTTGTAGATTTCTAAAAGTCCCGGGGCGCCTGGGTGGCTCAATCAGTTGAGTGTCTGACTTCGGCTCGGGTCATGATCTCAAAGTTCATGAGTTTGAGCCCCGTGTTGAGCTGAGTGATTAATTCTATTTTAATTCAATGACATTCCATTTAATTCCATTTAATGTATATACTGAATTTTGCTTATCCATTCATCCATCCATGGACACTTTGACTGCTTCCGCATTTTAGCTATTGTGAATACTGCTGCTCTGAACGTAAGGGTGCAAATTTCCCCCTGAGATCCTGCTTCCTCCTCTTGAAGGAACACACCCAGAAATGGGATTGCTGGATCATATTCCATTTAATTTTTTGACGGACCACCATCCTGTTTTCCAGAGCAGCTGTGCCGTTTTGCATTCCTACCAACAGTGCCCAGGGTTCCAATTTCTCCAAATCCTCACCAACACCTGGTTTCTGTTATTTTGCCTTTGATGGTAGCCACCCTCCTGGATAGAACTAGTATTTCACTGCAGTTGTGGTTTGCATAGTGTGAGTACCTTTTCATGTGCTTCCTGGCCATTGATGTATCTTCTTTGCAGAAATGTCTATTCAAGTCTTTTGCCCATTTTTGAACCAAATGGTTGTGTTTCATTATTATTATTATTGAGTTTCAGAAGTTTCCTACATATTGTGGCTATTAATCCTTTATCAGATCTGTGATCTGTAGATATTTTCTCCTACTCTCTGGGCTGCATTTTTATTCTGTGGATTGTGTCTTTTAATGCACACATTTTTTAAGTTTTCATGAAGTCCAATTTGTAGATATCTTATTTTGTTACCTGTTCCTTTAGTGTCACATCCAAGAAATCACTGGCAATTCCAATGTACAGCTTTTGATCTATGTTTTCTGCTAAGAGTTTGATAGTTTTAGGTCTATCATTTACGTCCTTGATCCATTTCGAGTTAGTTTTTGTATATGGTGTGAGGTAAGGGTACAAATTCAATCTTTTGCATGTAGCTATCCAGTTTCCCCAGCACCATTTGTTGAGAAGACTGTCTTTTCCCCCATTTAATGGTCTTGAAACCCTTATTAAAAATCATTTGATGAGGGGTGCCTGGCTAGCTCAGTGGAAGAACAAGCAACTCTTGATCTCAGGGTTGTGAGTTTGAGACCCACATTAGATGTAGAGGGTACTAAAAAAAAAAAAAACTTAAAAAAATCATTTGATGATATATGGGAGGGTTTATATCTGAGCTCTGCGTTCTATTCCATTGGTCTTTGCCTATCTTCATGCCAAAACGACACTGTTTTGATTACTGTAGTTCTGTAGTGGTTTTGAAATCGGTAAGTGTGAGTCCTCCAGTTTTGTGCTTCTTTTTCAAAAATTTTTTGACTATTCAGTGTCCCTTGAAATTCCATGTGAATTTTAGAATGTTTTTTTTCTATTTCTGCAGATAATAGAATCTATAGATTACTTTGGGTTGTACTGACATTTTAACAATATTAAGTCTTCCAATCCATGAACATCATTGTGCTTCCATTTATTTACGTCTTCTTTAATTATTTTGGCCAACTCTTGTAGTTTACATTGTGCAAATCTCTGACCACCACCACCACCCCTGCCACTAGTTAATTCTTAAGTGTTTTCCAATTAGGATGCCTTTTATTTCTTTTTCTTGCCAATTGATCTGGCTAGAACTTCCAATACTATGTTGAAGAAAGGTAGTGAAAACAGGCATCCTTACTGTGTTCCTGATCTTGAAGGAAAAGCTTTCAGTCTTTCACCATTGAGTATGATGTTTGCTGTGGAGTTTTTACATATGGCTTTTATTATGTTGAGGTATTTTCCTTCTATTCTTACTTTGATGAGTGTTTTATCATGAAAGGGTGATGAATTTTGCCCAACGCTTTTTCTGCATCAGTTGAGATGATCATGTTGTTTTTTTTGTTGTTTTTTTTTAAATTTTTTTTTCAACGTTTTTTATTTATTTTTGGGACAGAGAGAGACAGAGCATGAACGGGGGAGGGGCAGAGAGAGAGGGAGACACAGAATCGGAAACAGGCTCCAGGCTCCGAGCCATCAGCCCAGAGCCCGACGCGGGACTCGAACTCACGGACCGCGAGATCGTGACCTGGCTGAAGTCGGACGCTTAACCAACTGCGCCACCCAGGCGCCCCAGATCATGTTGTTTTTAAACTTCATTTGTTGCTGTGGTGTACTACACTGATTGATTTGCATTTGTCAAACCACCCTTGCATTCCAGTAATAAATCCCATTTGGTCATGTGCATGATCTTTTTAATGTGCTGCTGAATTTGGTTTGTAATATTTTGTTGAGGATGTTTGCGTCAATGTTTGTAAGGAATACTGGTCTGTAATTTCCTGTGGTGTCTGTCTGGCTTTGGCATCAGGGTTATGCTAGCCTCACTAAATGGGTTAGGAAGTGTTCCCTCTTCTTCAACTTTTTTTTGGAAAAGTTTAACAAGAGTGGTATCGGTTCTTCTTCAAATGTTTGGTAGAATTTATCGGTGAAGTCATCAGGTCCAAGACTTTTCTATGTTAGGAGATTTTTGATGACTGATACAATCTCCTTACTAGTTATTGGTCTATTCACATTTCTATTTCTTCATGACTGGGTCTTGGTAGGTTTCCTGTTTCTAGGAATTTATCCATTTCATCTAAGTTATCCAATTTTTTCCTGTACAATTGGTCATACCACTCTCTTTTAATCCTTCTTATTTCTGTAGGAATAAATAGTAATGTCTTCACTTCCATTTAAGATTTTAGAAATTTGAGTCTTCTCACTTTTTCTTCATCTATCTAGCTAACAGTTTGTCAATTTTGTTGATTTTTTTTTAAAGAACCAACTTTTAGTTTTATTGACTTTCTCTATTGCCTTTCTATTTCCTCTCTCATTTATCTCTGCTCCAATCCTTATTGTTTCCTTCTCTCTGGTACCTGGGGGTTCAGTTTGTTATTCTTTTCTTAGTTTCTTTGTTTTATTTATTTATTTATTTATTTATTTTTGAGACAGAGAGAGAACACATGCACATAACCAGGGGAGGGGCAGAGAGAGAGAGAAAGCATGCAAGCATGAGTGCACAAATCGGGGAGAGACTTACGATGAGAGAGAGAATCCCAAGCAGGCTCTGTGCTGCATAGAGCCAATGTAGGGCTTGAACTCAAACTGTGAGATCATGACCTGAGCTGAAGTCAAGAGTCAGACACTTAGCCAACTGAGCCACCCAGGAACCCCATCTCTAGGTATTTTCTAATTTCCCTTATGATTTCTTCTTTGATCCCCTGGTTGTTTAAAAGTGTGTTATTTAATTTCCACAACGTTGTGAATTTTCTAGTTTTCCTCATCATTGATTTCTCACGTCATCCCACTATGGTTGGAGAAGATACTTTGTGTGATATTTGTCTTTTTAAATCTACTGGGACTTAATTTATGGCCTAACTTATGGTCCATCCTGGAGAAGGCCCAGGTGCACTTGAGAAGAAGGTATGTGTTGTTGTTGGGTGGGGTGCTCTGCACGTGTGTGTGTCAGATCTGCTTGGTTTATTGTGTTGTCCAGATCCTGTTTCCATACTTATCTTCTGTCTGGTTGTTCTGTCCATTATTGGGAGTGGGGTATTGAAGACTCTGTTATTGTAGAACTGTCTGTTTTTTCAATTCTGTCAATTTTTACTATATATATATATATATATATATATATGTTTATTTATTTATTTTGAGAGAGAGAGAGAGTAGAGAGAGAGAGAGGGAGAGAGAGAATCCCAAGAAGTCTCCATGCTGCCAGCACGGAGCCCAACACAGGGCTTGATCCCACAACCCTCGGATCATGACCTGAGCTGAAATCAAGAGTTGGACGTTGAGCTGACTGAGCTACCCAGGCTCCCCTAGGTCATATATTTTGATGGTCTGTCATTAAGCGTGTAAATATTTATAATTGCTGTATCATCTAGCCGTATTGAACTTTTTATTTATTTATCTGTGATTCTATTTTTATTTTTTAATAAAGTTTTTTATTTGAGTAGAGTTGACACACAATGCTACATTAGTTGCAGATGTCCCATTTAGTGACTTGACAATTTTATACATGAACCTTTTATTAACGTATAAATTAGTCTTTCTTTGTCTCTTATAAACCTGATTGATTTACAGTCTATTTTGTCTGATGTCGGTAGAACCGTCCTACTCTGTTTTGGTTATTATTTGCATGGACTATCTTTTTTTATCCCTTTTTATCCCTTGAAAAACCTGTTTGTGTCTTTGGATCTCAGCCGAGGCTCTTGTGGGCCGTATGTTGTTGGGTCGTGTGTTTTATCCTTTCCCTCCACCTCTGTCTTTGGATTGGACAGTTTAACCCTTTACATTTGAGGTAATGACTGATAAGAGACTCACTCTGTCAATGTGCTGTTTGTTTTCTATATGCCATGTAGCTGTTTCATCCTTCATTTTCTGCGTTACTATCTTCTTTTGCGATTAGGTGATTTTTTTTTTGTAGTGAAATGTTTAAATTCCTTTTGTGTATATTCCATAGCTATGTTCCTTGTGGTTGCCGTAAGGATTACATTTAACGTCCTAAGGTTATAACGCCCTGATTTGAATTTATACCAGCCTAATTTCAATAACATACAGAAATGCTGCTCCTTTACAGTTCTGTCCCCACCCCTTTGGTTACTGATATCACAAAATTACATCCTTATACATTGTTGTGGTGTCAGTCCCAGCACCGATAGTAATCCCCTCAGCTAGGAACATCTGGGGCACTGGCCCAGACCAGTATTGCTCACAGAGAGCTCCACAGACATCTCCCTTGAGGAGGCAAATTATATAGCTGGGCCAGCCCTGGATTTCTTATTGTGATCCCAAGATGCAGTTCAGAAAAAAAAAAATCATGAAACCTTTATTACAGGTTCTGGAGGGTACACGGCATACCCGAGGGCCAAAAAGTGAGGTCATGGGGAGACAGAGAGAGGGAGAGAGAATGTGGACCTGGGACTCTGCCTCTATCAGGGTCCCAGGGTGGGGTGTCTGGGATTTTGTGGGGTCACTCAGTATTGGCTAATTTGAAGCATAGGAGTGGGAATTAAGGTGGGGGAGGGTGGTGGTAGGGCCAATCAAGTGGTCAGCTATCTACGTGCCCACACTTTTCCACAAGGAACACTTCATGGGTGTAGGTGGCCTCATTCCTTATCTGGTTGTTATGCTGTGTCTTATAGCTGGCAATATATTTATTCAAAATGAGTGTCTTGGGGCACCTGGGTGGCTCAGTTGGTTAAGCATCCAACTCTTGATCTCAGCTCAAGTCATGATCTCACGGTTTGTGGGACTGAGCCCCGTATTGGGCTCTGTGCTGACAGCATGGAGTGTGCTTGGAATTCTCTCTCTCCTTCTGTCTCTCTACCCCTCCCCTATGCACGCTCTCTCTCTCTTTCAAAGTAAATAAATAAACTTCAAAAAATGGTGTATTTTGAAATGAATGTCTCAGCAATCAAAAGCTTAATGCCAGGCACTTACACTTGCATTCTCAAAAACATAAACTAATAATTCTTTTAAAGACATTAGTGTCCTAAATTATGTAGAAAACAAGACTTGGAATTGCAAACCAAGTTACAGTAACACTAGCTTTTACACTGGTAATTGTTTTAAATCACATAGAAAATAAGCAAATGTACAGTTATAAGCCATTGTTACAACAACACTAGCTTTTAAAATTGCCCATTATTTGCCTTTATCGAGATCTTTATTTCTCCATATGTCTTCAAGTTACTGTCTGATGTATTTTCATTTCATCTTGTAGGATTCCCCTGAATATTGTATGTATGTATGTATTACTTATTTTAAAGTTTATTTATTTTGAGAGAGAGAGAGATAGCAAGGGGGAGAGGCGAAGAGAGAGAGAGAGAATCCAAAGCAGGCTCCGCGCTGTCAGGACAGAACCCGACACGGGGCTCAATCTAATCAACCATGAGATCATGACCTGAGCCAGATCAAGAGTCGGTTGCTTAACTGACTGAGCTCCCCAGGCACCCCCCTGGGTATTTGTTGCAGGGCAGGTCTAGTGGTCACAAAGTCTCAATTTTTGTTTTTCTGGGACCGTGTTCATTTCTCTCTCACTTTTCTCAGATGCAGGATTCTTGGCTGATGATCTTCTTTTAGCTCTTTGCATATATCAACCCACTGCCTTCTGGCCTCCAAAGTTTCTGATGCAAAATCTACTGGGATCTCGCTGAGGATCCCTCAGATGTAATGATTTCCTTCTCCCGCTGCCTTCAAGATTCTCTTTTTCTTTTGAAAGTTTGATTATAATGTGTCTCATGGTGTTGATCTCTTTGAGTTCATCTTACTTAAAGCTTGTTGAACCTCTCGATTGTTCATATTCATGTCTCTTATCGAATTTGGGAAGTTTTCAGCCATTAAATACTCAAATATTCTCTTTACCCCCTCTCTCTTTGTCTCTCTTTTTCTTTTCCTTCTGCAGCTCCCACGATGTGTATATCGGTCCTCTGCATACACAGGTCCCTTAGGTCCTGCTCACTTTTCTTCCACCTTTTCCATTCTGTTCCTCAGCCTTGATAATTTCTATTGTTCTAGCTTCACTGATTCTTCTGGCTCAAATCTGCCTTCAAATCCCTCCAGAGATTTTTCATTTCAGTTATTGGACTTTTTAGTTCCAGAATTTCTTCTTGATTTCTATTTAGGTTTCTCTCTCTTTTTGGTATTTCCATTTTGTTCACACATCACTCTCTTGATTTTCTCCATGTCTTCCTTTAGGTCTTTGAACATCTTTAAGGTAATTGTTTGAAAGATTTTGTCTAGTAGATCTGTCATCTTGTCTTTTTCAGGGACATTTTCTGTTGATTCATTTCTTTTTTTCCTTGAATAAAGCATACTTCCTGTTTCTTTTTTTTTTTTAATTTTTAATGTTTATTTATTTTTGAGAGAGAGAGAGACAGAGTGATCAGGAAAAGGGCAGAGAGAGAGAGTGAGACACAGAATCCCAAACAGGCTCCAGGCTCTGAGCTGTCAGCACAGAGCCCAATGTGGGGCTCGAACCCATGGACCATGAGATCATGACCTGAGCCGAAGTCAGACGCTCAACTGACTGAGGCACCCAAGCGCCCCTTTACTTCCTGTTTCTCTGTATGTCTTATAATTTTTTGTTGAATGGTGGGCATTTATTTATTTATTTAGAACCATGGACATTTAAATGTAATAATGTAGTAACTCTGGAAATCAGATTCTGCCCCTTCTCCAGGGTTTGTTCTTTGTTGTTACTGTCACATTCTCAGGTACTGGGCATCAGGACATTGACATGAATTTTGGGGGACACAATCCAGCCCATAAGAGCCTCTTTCCCAATCACCCCAGTGCTTTCGCAATCGACCCACAAACAAAGTAGCTATGGTGACAGGAATGAGAGCTATTCGTGGGCTCAACAACATGGCCATCCTCTTCCCATGCTGCTCTGGCCACTGCTGAGTGGCTTATGTGACAACAGCACAGACCAGTGCGTAGGTCTTGCCAGCATCATTCTCTGGGGAAAGCAGCCAGCCTGGTCGATTGCAGTGGAGCTCCTCCATCATGGAGGGCAACGATTCACCCTCTCTGGGATAGACGCATTCTGGACGTGGCTTTGGCTTCCTTGCCCATCATGTTGCTCCTGGCGCCACAATTCACAGACTCACAGAGCGCCTCATCCACCATCGTGGTATCCACACAGCATTGCTTCTGACCGAGGAATTCGTTTCGCTGCCAGAGAAATCCAGCAGTGCGGGCTCATGGCCGAGAACTTACTGGTCCTACCACATGCCGTATCCCCCGGAAGCGGCTGGCCTGACAGAAAGGCCGAGTGACCTACTGAAGATTCAGTTATGGCGCCAGCTGGGAGACCACATTCAGGGAGGATGGGGCTCTGTTCCACAGGATTCCATATATACTTTGAATTAGAGACCATCATATGGGCATGTCTCCCCTCTAGCCAAGTACACGGGTGCGGGGACAAAGGGATTGCTCTCCTGGCCCCGCTCCCTCAGGGGAAGCTGTGTTGTTGCCTCCACACAGTCAGGGCAGGAGGGTCACGTCAGGAAAGCAGGGCTTCTCCGCAGCTCTTCTTGTAACTTCCATGACCCAGAAGAAAGGTTCATGGAAGGCTACCCCCTGCCCCGCACAGAAGACAGTGTAACTGGGGACTCAGACCCTTCGGGCATGAAGGTCCAGGCCATCTCATCGAGTAAAGATCCCTGACTCCTGAGGCTCTGGCTGAGGGGGGAGTTCTGGGACGAGGAGGGTCCCAGAAACAGGGGCTGTGGCAGCTTTGCTTTGTGTTCTTTGCTTGTTCAACGTGCCTGTTCGCCCATGCTGACCATTCCCGCTCTCCTCCCCTTGACATTTTCCCCGTGGGTGCAACGCGTCAGAGGTTAACTGTGCAAGTGAGTCTGTAGGTAACGGGACAGCCATGGACCTGACCTGAGGAGTTACAGACACCCCCAGGGACGGGTGGTTACTCTTGGGACTGCGTCTCCGCATCGGGGAGGGTCTTCACTTGTAGGAAGATGTATAGTGTTTGCTGGGCACTTTCACAGAGGTTAAACGCGCCTAGAGGAGTGTGTCTGGAAACTGAGCGCCAAACTCATCTTTCATCTGTCTCTTGGGCATTCTGGAACTTTTCTGCCTTGCCTGCTGGCAGAGTGCTAAACTTTGTCAGTAGAGGGCACTGGAGGGACGGCAACGGAGGGAGGGGGGTTTCTTCCAGATCACTCGTGGCTGTGGGCTGGCACCGGCCACACCTCCCCAGGGACTTCTTCCACCACTTCCTCGAGGGGCTTTGTAGCAAGTCCCGGGCACGGCACTTGCCTGCACGTGGCATACCTGGCATCCCAGGGAGTGGCTTTCCAGCCAGTTCTGCTGGCAGAAGACCCCCGTGAACTTCACCAAGGCTGCATCCAATGAGACCTGACTGGATCCCAGTGCGGGTTTGGGGGGTGAGGAGACTCTTCCGGAGTTGCTCCTTCCTTGGAGCTCTGCCTCCGCTCTGGGGTGGCGGCCACATGTCTGCTGTTCCTGCATTTTAAGAGTTCCCCTCACCTTCCGTAGCCAACCCCTTGTTACCCCAACCCCCTGCCACAGTCCTCCTTTAAGCGTCCCCTGTTCCAGTGACTGGGGGGGTTTCCTCCTCTTGGTTGGACCCTGAATGATAGAAAGACTGAGGAAATTGCTCAGCTACCAAACAGGCTGTGCGTTAAGGCAAGGAAAGGCCCGGGGTGCCTGGGTGGCTCAGTCGGTTAACCATCCGACTTTGGCTCAGGTCATGATCTCATGGTTCGTGAGTTCGAGCCCCATGTCAGACTCTGTGCTGACAGCTCAGAGCCTGTTGCGGATTCTGTATCTCGCTGTCTCTCTGCTCCTCCCTGCCTCTCACTTTCTCTCTCTCTCTCTCTCTCTCTCTCTCTCAAAGATAAATAAACATTAAAAAATTAAAACAAAAAAGGCAAAGGAAGTCCCGTCGGAGGCCAAAGCCGGGGAGTCTAGGGCTGCGGAGGAGACCGCGCCTCGTCTCCTGCCCCTCCACTTCTGAGTGATGTCGCCAACGGTGGCCGTCCTGTCCCTGGGCCCACCACCGAGTGTGTCCGGCAACTGACTTGTCCTCTTAGTTCACGGCGTGTGGGTCTGGAGTTGCTGACCCAAGGAACACGCGTGAGAAGCCTGTCACCATTCGGTCCCGCACACCTGGTCCGTCTGACCCGTAACTGGAGAACCCTGGGAGACCTGAGGACAGCTGGAGCCTGAGTTTCACGAGGGGGAGTGTAAGTACTTGTAGTCACAACACAGATTGGAGGAGATGCCACCACGCGCTCCAGTCCCTCCCATCAGAAGGGCACCTAGTCCTCCCCTTGAATCTGGATCTGGTTGAGTGACTGGCTTTGACCACGGGGACATGAGCGAACGTGACACGAACAGAAGCTGGAAATGCACTTGTGCACCCAGGCTCGTCTTCACTTGCTACTAGAACCTTCTGGCGGTCTGTGAACAAGCCCAGGTTAGCCTCCCGGGCTAGTTGCCCCTGACAAACCCCAGGCCCTCAGGGTGTCTCTGCAGGGACAGTAACTGTCCTTAGGGAACACCGGCCACCTGATTCCCCCGCAGTCCTCAGGTCCACTGTCGGCACCACCCACAAGAAGGCACCGCTCCTTCCATAGGCTCAGCCTTCCCGCCCGAGCTCTGGCGTCGTGATCCGTCACAAGCCCAATGCGTCCGCTCAGCCAAGGACTGTCTGCTGCCCTAGGGTGAGGGACAGACGCCGGGGGGGGGGGGGGGGGGGGTTAAGCTGATCGCGCCCCCTGCCGCTGGCAAGCTTGCGGGCTCCCCTGTCCTCCCCGCCGCTGTCCTCTGCTCCCCGCTGGGTCCCTCCGTGGCACCCTCAGAGGACAGCAGCCCCCGCCCATTATCCCTTCCATGATTTCGTCAATGTTCTTGGGGGCTTCTGCACCCACCGGTTGCCTCCTGTTCCTTGAGCCCTCAACACTGCCAATGTCAGCCACACTCTCTCAAGGTCATGCCCCCGGGGGCGTCCTCACCAGCAACTGCGTCACTGCCACGACCTCAATTGTAAGGGTCCTCCTCCGTGACCGGAGAGCCCTCTTCCCGTCACTCTCTTCTCCTGTGACTCCACTCCAGCCCTTGGCTCCACCCCCTCTGACCCAGCCTGATATCACAGCCCCTCCCACTTTCCCCAGCCCCCAGGTCCCAGGCCATGACCTCCCCAGGGAGCCCTCCTCAACGCCATAGCTGTGCTCATCCCCTGATGCGACTGTCTGACCAAAGCCCTGTTCTCAGTTAAATCCAACTCTGGGACTCCAGGCGGGCACCTGAGTACTGAACTTGGCTGGAGGAGGTCTCAGGCTGCTGCTGAACACACTTCAGAGGGCACTTGACATTGCTGGACAGCCCTACACCTGAGACCCCGGGTCTCATTTAGTCTCCCCTCAAACCTCCAACCACGCTGGCTTGCATTTCTCAGTTAAATGTCATATTATAACATGTTGATGTGTAACACGTTCATGTGGTTCAGTAATAAAAATTTTAAACAGGATATACAGTGAAATGTCTGCCTCCCCATCTCCCTCCCCATCACCTCCCTGCCTCCTGCTCTCCCCTCCCCGTTTCCGGTGTGCAGACACACACCTGTGAGCTCAC
Organism: Prionailurus bengalensis; assembly: GCF_016509475.1. Lineage (NCBI taxonomy): Eukaryota > Metazoa > Chordata > Mammalia > Carnivora > Felidae > Prionailurus > Prionailurus bengalensis. Next base: position 145,628,149 of record NC_057355.1, on the reverse strand, counting down.
ACACTCACAAGTAACCACTCTCAGTTCCTGGCGTATTCCTCCAGGCTGCCTCAATGCACACGTAGGCAAATGCAAATGAATATAATGCATATGCATATGTATATGCATATGCATATACGTATGGTATGTCAATATGAGATTCTATAGATCTCTTTTCCCACGTTTGTTTATTTGGAGGTAACATACCACAAATTGTTATGCAGTGTGCTTTTTTTCTCCTTGACATTATATATTGGAACAGTTTCCACATCAGGACAGAGAGAACTTCCTTTTTATGGCTGTATAGTACTCCATTGTTTGGTGCACTGCAATTATCTGCCTGGGGTTACTGATGGACATGTAGGGAGTTTCCAACATGGATAAGATACATTCCTGGAAGGGGGTGCCCGGGTGGCTCAGTGTGTTGGGCAACCGACTCTTGAGATCGGCTCCGGTCAAGATCCTAGGGATCGAGCCCCACGGTGGGCTCCTCACTGAGCATGGAGCCTGCTTGGGATTCTCTCTCTTTCTCTCTCTCTCTGCCCCTCCCCCCCTTTATCTTTCTCTCTCTCTCTCAAAAAAAAAAAAGATACATTGCTGGAAGGGGAATGATTGGTTCAGAGAGTTTTTGTTGACTTGACTGATATTGTCAAATGGCCCTCCATGGGGGTGTCAAATCGCCCTCCCAGAGTAGGGGGTGAGAGCACCTGATGGCTGTCGGCCTCGCATGCTTTCGACAATCTTAGGAGACGTACTCTTTCTGCAGACCTCTCAAACTTAACCCCCCAGATGTCTCTCCTGGGTCCTCCCCACTCTCCCCTTCAGGCCTTCCTCGTGTGGGAGGTGGCACCATGTCTGAGTCAGTGTCTTTTCAATGGTTCGGGGATTTGCTCGTCTCACACGCCACCCCGGGGCCAGCCCTGTCTCCCTTCACACCGCAGCCCTCACTGACAACGTCATCTCTCCCTCAGGCAACCCCACACCCCTTAAGGGGTCTCCTGGCCTCCCCTCGGCCCTCCAGTGTCCATGCAGCAGCCAGAGAGGTCTTTCCAAGTCCTACATCACATCAGTCCCAACTGCCTCTTCAAAACCCTCAGTGTTTTCCTCGTACAGCTGGAGTGAACCCCAACTCCCAGGCCCAGCTAAGGTTCTCGGACCCTCGCCTGCCTCTCCGGGGGGATCTGCTCCACCTCCTACCTTCACCACCCAACCCTGGAGCTCCTCCTAGAACTGGAACCCTGCCAGCACCCCGCTCCCACCCCCACCCCACGTCCTTTGCCGGGCTGCTCCCCTCCCCTGCACTGCTCTGTCGAGGACTGTGTAAGTGGCCTTGCCAAGTTTGGGGTCCCAAACCAAGTATCGCCTCCTGCGTGAGCACTGCCCCTCCGCCCGCTTTAATCTCTACTGAGTCACTCCCACCCATCACCCCACTGCACTTGGACCTGAACTGTTTATTTAGTGGCTCTGTGTTTCTTGTGGGCCTCAGGGAATGTCAGCCCTTCTGGGAGGCCTTGGCCAGCTCTCCCCGCTGCCCCGCCCCCAGCAGGGATGGGGGAGGGGTGGAGGGCCCCATCAATGCTGTGCCCCTCACTCCCCGTTCACACGGGGCCCCATGTCCATGTACAGCTGAGAGCAGGTGGCCACAGAAGGCCCCCTGTCCAGGCCGCCCCTCTGTACCCTGAGCCTGGTGACTCACTCCACCACTAGGGTCAAATTCTTCCCTTAAGGGGATTTTCCTGCGGGATGGGGAAGTTCCTGAAGTGGAACCCTTGGTGGTAGCCAGGGCCAGCGACCTGGTCCCTTCCCCACCCCTTGTGCCTCTTCTTCCTCATTCCTCCTGGAGTTCTGCTTCCTGGAGGTGGGGGGTGCAGGGGCGCATTGGGGCCGGGAGGGGAGCTCCGTGCTGAGGACCCCCACCCATCCCAGCCGCAGCCAGGGTGGGCTTTTAGGTCCATCAGGTCGGCCTGGCCCAAAGGATTTGAAGTTTCCAGCTTGTCCCGGGTGCCGGTGCCATAGCTCCCCGCAGGCCCTATCCAGTGGGGGGCAGGCGCGCTGGTCCCAGGACCCCCTGCCCCTCCCACCCCGTGCTCCGTGGGAGCAGCGAGGTTCCAACCCACCCTCGATCTGCGTGGCGTGGACCTGGGGCCCCAGCTCTGGGGAGTAGGATGTCCAGGGGCCACTGTCCCCCTCCCTCCTTGCTCCCCACTGAGAGGCTGGCTCCATCCCATCCCCACCTCCACAGGCCCCTCTCCCCTCCTCTGGAATTCACCCAAGGAGCCCCAGACGCCACACATGGCTCCCTTGGGGACCCTCCCTCAGCTATGTGGAATGGAGGGGACCCTGGTCCCAGGGACTCTGCCCCTCCCCAAATCCTGGGCCAGGCGAACTGGTGTCCAGGTGAGCTGGGGCCATCTCTGAAGGTAGATTGTGGGGCTCCCCTGATCACAGCTGCAGCTTTGTGAGATCGGTTCCAGAAATACAAGGGTGAGTCCCCACAGGGGCCTACGGAGGTGGGGGGCTGACATGACTGTCTGGGGTCCACTGCCTACCCCTGCATCCTCAGAAGGACAGTGGGGAGTCCAAACTGGTTTATGGTCCTCTATTTACAGGTAAGGAAACTGAGGCACGAGAGAGTGAAGTGACTGGTCATGCCCCTTCCAAAGGCAAACCCTTCCAAAGCTCATGCTTATGGGTGAGAAGGGGGAGGGGCGCTGTAGATCGGACACATTGGGGATCTGACCCAGAGCCTGGGAGACGGGCTTTTCCCAGGCCCCCGGAGGCTAAGAAAGCCACTGCTGCTCCCCATTCCTGCTCCCCAAATAAATCACTCCAAGCCACTTCTGAAATCAGTTTTTTATATTAAGCTATAAAAATCCGGACCATGTCCTGAGTACATACATACAAAAGCAGTACTATCAAAAATAATATTAATGACATTATTAACACACACTAACTCCTACAAATGTACAAAGGCCTTTGTGCACCATTTACACAGGCCAGCTCCTGGCCACAGTACCTGGAAAGAGGGGACAAACCCCAGCTCAGTACTGTCAGAGGCACGCGGCTGAGGCGTGCCTAAGTCTGAACTGCACTGGCTGAACTGGAGGGCCTCGTGGGTGGGCAGAGGCCGGGGGGGGGTGGGGGCGACAGAGGGGTAGGATAAGGTGCCCTACAGGGCAGGGATGCATGAAGGCTGTGGTGGGCAAAATAGTGCCCCCCCACCCCAGAGATGCCCACGTCCTGACTCCTGGAGCTGTGATTATGTCAGGGTCCACGGCCAAGAGACCTGACATAATTAAGGAATTATGGCTGCTAATCAGCTAACCTTAAAATGGGGATGATCCCAGATTATCTAGGTGGGCCAAAGGTAATCAAAAGGGTCCTTAAAGCTGGAAGACGGGAGCGGAGGCAGGAGAGAAGGTCTGAGGTCTGTGATGTGAAAAAGGTTTGACTGGCCACTGAGGGCTTTCAAGATGGAAGGCAGCCACGGGCCACGATATTCAGGCAGCCTCTAAAAACTGGGAAAAGCAACGAAATCCCCTCCAGAGCCTCCAGAAGGAGCCCGCCCTGCTGGGATCTTGGTTGTAGCCCATGAGACCTGTGTCAGACTTCTAACCTCCGGAACCAAAGGATAAGTTCCAACTGAAACTGCCACGTTTGTGGAAATGTGTTCCAGCAGCAACAGGGACACTGATACAGAGGCCAAGGGGTCAGAGGTTATGCTTGCCCTGTCCAGACCTCAGGCTGACTTCCAGGAGGACCCATGGAGGCACCCCTGTCAGTGCATGGAGGACCCAGGAGGCTGAGGCCCCAGATAAGAGTTCATTTTTGCCTCCTTGCCTTTCCAATTCTGCCTTCGAGTCCATAGACGTGCTGAGCCCAGCTCCATGCAGCTCCCCACACTGGGTGTCCCGCCCCGAGCTGGACCGGTAAACAAATTGGGACTTATCCAATTCTAGCTGCCCAGGGGTTTGTGCCTTAGCCAAGGCTGGGCAGAAGCAGCAGCAGTAGGCCGGAAGCCTGTCGAGGAGCCAAGAAGCGGGGGCTGGTCTGAACAGCCCTCAAGTGGGTGGCTGCCCACCAAGGGGGGTGGTGCCCGATGCTCACTGTGTGCTCACAAGCAGGTCAGGTGGCAGGAAAAGCTAACCAACTTTTATAAGCGAAAATAGGGACTTGAAGGGCTCGTGTGTCCCCGTGCTGACGTCCAGGATGCTTCGGATGCTCTTGACCTCACTGCTCGATAGGTTTCCCTTGATGGCCAAGATGGCACTCAAGTGGCCTTTGCTGGCAAGGAAAGCATCCTGTCAGTCCGGTCTAGTCACCAACACCCCTGCTCACCCCTCTTTCCAGCTCCCCAGACACCTGGCCCAAGCCACAGGGCCCCGCAGCCAAGCCCCTGCCCGTGAGGGGGACTCACTCGATCCTTTGCCCCCTGTACTCCAGCAACACTGGACATCTGTCCTTCCCTGGAGTGCACCGAACTCCTGTCCACCTCAGACCTCTGCACTGGCTGTTCCTCCTGAAATACTCTTCCCCACACTCTGGAGGTGAGCGGCTCCTTCTTACTCGTCGGGTCTCAGCTAAAATGTCACCTCCCCCAAGATTTCCCATCTCTAAAGTCAGCACCTCCTGTCATTCACAACCTTGCTTAAACAATCCTTACAGCTCGTAAGTTTATTTCTGTGCCTGATCACTTCATTATGACTAACTCTCATCACGCTGCAACCTACACGAGGGAGGACTGAGATTGTTCTGTCTTCTACTTCGTTGCAGGAGTAACGCATATACCTAGAACAGAGTTTGGCACTAAGCAGGAGACCACTCAATAATGGGTAGATGGAGGGAGCGAGGGAGGATGGATGGGTAGATGGATGGGCATGTGGGTGGGTGGGTGGATGGATAGATGGATGGATGGGGGACAGGTGGGTAGATGGATGAGGGGGTGGATGGATGAGGGGATGGGTAAGTGGGTTGGTGAGTAGACGGATGGGTAGACGGATAAATGGATGGATAGGCAGATCAGTGAATGGATGGCTGAGTAGATGGATGGATGACTAGGTAGGTGAATGGATAAATGGATGAATGAGTGGGTGGGGAGGTAGATGGATTGTTGGATAGGTAGACAGGTGGGTGACCAAATGGATGGATACCTCGATGGATGGGTAGATGAGTATATTGGTATTTGTATGGGTGGGTGGATGGATGGGTAAGTGGATGAGTGGATGGATAGGTAGGTTAGGGGGTAGATGGATGGGATGAATGGATGCATGGGTAGATGTAGACGGGTAGATGAATAGGTAGCTAAATGGATGGATGGATGAATGAGTAGGTGGAAGGTTAGACAGTTGGAGATAGGTAGAAGGGTGGATGAGCAGATGGCTGGATAGCTACACAGATGGGTAAATGAGTAGACATGTAGATGGGTGTTTGGATGGATGGATGGATGGATGGGTGGATGGATAATTGATTGGTTGGATGACTGGATGGATGGATGGGTGGATGGGTTGATGAGTGAATGGATGGATGATTGGATGGATGGATGGGTGAGTGTATAGATAAGTAGACAGGTAGGTGGATGGATGGAGTGGATCAGCCAGAGACTAGACTAGGCTGGACTAGGCTAAGCACTCCAACTCAAGACTGTGCAAACTTTCCCTGTCATGTCAGAAGACTCAGCCTAGAGAAAAAACTGCCCTAGTTCACCAGACCTTCAGGCAGCGGGGGGCTGCACCTCCACTCTGAGGATCCCTAGGATGACCTCAGTGGTGGACCCCAGCTTCACTCCTGACTTGCCATGACCTCTAGCAGGTCCCTAGTCTCTCTGGTCTCAGTTTCCCCTCTGAGGGCAGGATCATATTAGGCTAGAACCATGGACTGTGGAGCCAGGCTACCTGGCTTTGCCATCTCGGCTTTACCACTGACCAGCTGTGTCACCTTAGACAAGTTCCTTAAGCTCAGGCCTCACCAGCATCATAAGGTGGTCAGTGAGCTTCAGACGCATGAGCTGCTGTAAAGGTCCTGGCAGCATCGGGCACACAGTCAGCCCTCAGCACAGGCTAACTGCTGGGACTGCATCCTCAAGGCCAGTATCTGAGCTCTACCAGCCCTGCAGGGACCGACTCCGGCCCTACCAGGCTCCGACCAGGTCCAGCAGGGCCATGCTGACTGCCCAGGTCCCGTGGCGCCCTTGTTTCTCACCTGAAGTCAGGGTACCAGGTCGCATAAGTGGCCACCTCGATCTTGATGGCACTGGGGTCTTGCAGGCGAATGATCTCGGCAAGCTTGGGGAGGGCGTGATGCAGCCAGGTCGCTGGGGAGCCCTGCAGGCACAGGTGTGGTTGGACGTAGGCTGCCCCTTCCCCAAAAGGCACCCAAGGGCTCAGAGAAGTTCAGGTCAGAACCGATCGGGTTTGGAGTGGCCTGGGGTCGTGCCTGGCCCTGAAGGGACTTGGGGGGAGGGGCCGCCCATCCCAGTGGCGATTGGGAAGGGTAGACAGGAGCTTACATTCTGAGTGCAGAAACGCTGGATGAGCTCGGCATTGGCCAGGATGTGACCCGCCAGTTGCTGCTGCTGCTCCGCGGACTTGAGGACCAGGCTCCGCTTGCTGAGGCGGACGATGTACTCCTTCACCAGGTGCAGGTGTACAACCTCCATGAGCTCCTGGGAGGCGAGCAGGCGGGGACGCGTGAGCCATCACCGGTGGGGAGCTCACCACCTTCCCTCGAAGCCTTGAAGCCAGGAGTCCGGGGAGGGGCAGAGGCCAAGCAAAAGAGTGGTACGTGTGCATGTGTGTGTGTGCGTGTGTTTTCTGAGTGTGTATGTGCATGATAGCGTGTGTCCAGACTGTCCCTCCCGCCCCTCCCCGCCGGGCCCAGCCATCAGCCCGGCACCTCCTCACCTCCCGGAAACAGTCATGCAGTTCCGAAAACTCAGGCAGCCTCTCGCCCACGGTGGAGATGATTTCCTCCAGGGTCTGCGCGGGGGCGGCCCAGCGGGTCTGTGTAAACCTCTTAAACAGCGGCTGTGACAGGAGAGAGGCAGGATGTCTGGTCACGCCCTCCAGAGGAAGGGCCACCAGCCGCAGACACACGCACGCGGACACACAGGGCCCAGTGCAGGGGCAAGGGGGGTCTCGAGGACTCCCCAGGGAACTCAAGTCCCCGTTCACAGACGGGAAGTGGAGACAGGGTCCGTGTACCCTTCTCCAAGGACAACCAGCTGCAGCCCCGGAGCCAGGACAACCATCTGTCTGCCTTGGGGCCTTTTCCACCGCCCCCTCTGAAATAAATAAATTCCTGCATAAACAAGGGTTTGTGCTTGGCTGAGCCTCTAAAGACCTGTGCCAAGTCACCCAGGGTCACTGCCCGGCCTTCACCACTGGCTGGCCACTCATGGCCGCCTGTCTTGAGCAGCAGGAACAAGGCGGGCTCCCACAGAAAGCAGGCAGGGAACCCTCCTCTTCATTTCCAGGGACCCCTGCCTCGCCCTCTGCTACGGGAGCCAAGGGCTTTCTGCATATTTTTTGGCCCAGAACAGATGAGGCAGTGGCCATCAAAGGCTCTGGGCATCACAGCTGGGAGTCGGGCATGGGGACACGGCATGGGCGGGTGGGTCTGGCGGAGCTGGAGAAAAAGTGTGCAGGCTCAGGACGGGGTCTTGATGTGGGGAGGGGCACTAAAGCTTTTCTGCGTGCTCCCAGCCCTGGGCAACCCCTCTGAGGCCAAGCCCGGGCTGAAGTGGTGGGGACGAGGTCAAGGCCCTTCATGGCCCCCATCGCCTGGGCAGCACGGGCCTCAACAGCTGGCCGCACAAGTGCCAGGCACTGGCTTCTGCCCTTCCTCCCCTCCCGGGCCCCCGCCGTCCCCCCCCCTCCAATGCTAAGCTCAGCGTGCATCCCAGGGCGGGGGGTCTCTCTCTACCTTCAGGTCCCCGAACAGGCTCTGGAGCAGGGTGTCAAAGCCGTGACTCTTGAGTTCACTCAGGGGGCCCAGCAGGTGGCCGGGGAGGTCTTGTGTCTGCCATTTCTGCTGCATGGCTGTCCTGGAAGGACAGGGATGGAGGCAGGGAGGTCAACCTACAGCCCCACACCCAGAGAGCCCAATGCCCTCGGCAAATCTTCCTAAACCACCTTTTCACTTTAGAACCTTCCGTGACTCCCCATTCCCTGTGGAAGCAAGTCCAAGTCAACCCATCTCTGTGCCCCAGGCAGCACCCAGCCCTTCTCAGCCCCTGGAAACACCTGCACCACATGCTCTTAACCCACATCTGCTTCACAGATGTAACCACTGCGCCTACTTCACAAGGGTGTCATGAGAATAAAATAAGAAATAAATCCTCCGCAGGAGTGCTGGCCCACCAGCACTTGATAAACGTTGCTGCCGCTGCCCCTACAGACCCCGATCAACTCACAGGCCATGCTCGTTCGAATTCCACATCTTCGCTTATGCTGCACCCCCCACCCCCTCCCGAACCCCGCACCTCCTCTCCCCCTTCCAGCTGCCCTTCCCTCCAATAGGCTGGCAGGCCCAGTGATTCCCGCTCCCACAAACCCCTCCTAGCGCCCTTACCGGAAGGACAGGCAGTTGTTGATATTGGCAATGACATTGGCCCTGTAATTTCTCAGCTGCTTGCCTCTCTCCAGAAATTCATCAAAGGCTCGCTGGTAGCTGTTGAAACCGGAAGGGGCACATGCCGGACCCGCACAAACACCCGGACAATAGCAGCCTCCGGCCAGCCCAGCAGCCTCCCTGGGTCTACGGAGTGCTTTTCCGGTTGACAGGCTCCCTGCAGTCCAGGGAGGGGCTGCTGGCCCCCGAGCATCACGGAACGGGCTTCACACGCTAAAGCCAGTGGGGTCAAGGCTCCCGCTGCCCCCACTCCTCCCTCCAGATCCCTCTATAGCTGGAGGACTGGAGAGGGGGTGAGGGGTGGGGAGGGAGCAGCCAAGAGAAATGCAGGGCTGGAGACACGGCACGCCACCAGAAGGGAAGTCAGCAGCCTCATGGGGGGGGTCCTCTTTGCAGCTGGAGGCTGCAGTGCTGAGAGCTTCTTGCTGAGTGGGAGGGGGTGGGTGGTCAGATCACCTGGGGCACTCAGGGGTCCCAGGAGAGGTGTGGGGGCAGAAAGGACTCCTGCTTATAGTGACAGACACCCCAGAGGTAGGAAAGGGATACCCACCTGGGCCACAAGGGAGGAGAGACGGCTCTGAGAGGAGTGGCTAGGCAGACACCCCCCCCCACCCCCCGCACACCCACCTCCTCAGGAATGTGGCCAGCTCCAGGAGCAGCATCTGCTTTATCTGCGTGCCCAGGTCAAGGGTGATGCTCTCGGCCTTGGCCTGGCCCTGGGAGACGATCTGCAGGGGTGAGGGGAGAGCTGAGCAAGAGCCCACCTGGACCAGGACCGGGGAACATGCGGGAACAAGGGGCGGTGGTGCTTGGAGTGGACACGTGCGTGCGCACACGCGGGCATCCCATGGGTGTGGGCCCCGCACGGTGCACGGCTTCTCGCACGCAGCCTGTACGAGAGCACGAGGGGCCGGCTGTGCTACCTGGATGATGTCAATGGCCAGCTCGCTGTGGCAGTGGCTGTCCAGCCTCTGGGGAGCCACATCCCGGGCCCAGCGCTGACACTCTAGCTCCAGGGCACGGGCCATCAACTCCTTCACACTGGTCTGCGGGGAGGAGAGGCAGGTTACGTTAGGTAGCACGGAGCCCATCACCCTGCCCACGTGGAAGAGTCCCTGTCAAGCTCCTTGCCTGCGTCCTGTCTCCGAGCCTCCCCTAGCTTCCTTCCTGCCCCCCCCCCCCCCCCCGCCGCGGCGCTGGACTCACCATCTCATTGGACAGGAACGTGGCCTCCAGCAGCCGGATCTGCCTGGGGGGCAGGAGGCTCCCAAGGTTGAGTCTCTGCAGCTCCCCGGCCAGCTTCGGACTGTTGATGATGTCACTGCAGGCAAAGGGGGGCTAGCATGAGGAAGCCTGCACCCCCTCGGCGCCTCGCCCGAGCGAGAGCCCGCCTTCGCAGCCTCAGTCCCTGGCGGGCCCAGAACTCGATCGCCCTCCCCCATCCCTCCTTCTCGTCTCTGCCCAGTTTGGCTCAGGTCAGAAGCCCGCCCGATGCCCGGCCTCTACCAGCTCTCCCCGGGGTCATGGCAGAGGCCTCCTCTCCAGCCTCCTGGCTCCCACCCTCGTCCCCAGCAATCCCTCCTCCAGCCGGCAGGCGGAACTGCCTCTCGAACCCAACTCCGGCCTCCTCCCTGCCACAAGGCCTCCGTCTCATACAGATAAAACCCGGCTCCTTTGGTGGCAGCTGTGAGACAAGCCACTCGCTCTCGGCCTCGCCCCGACCTCATCCCCTCACTGCTGGCCTCAGGCATCCTGCCAGCCCTATTCCACCACCCCCAGGTTGGCCCTGCTGCCCCCGGAGGGTGGGTCAGTCCCGGCCGGAAGGGCTGCCCCACCCCAGCTACTCCACTCATTCTGTGGCGCCTGTGTGGGACCCCGGGTCCCCAGGGACTGCCCAGCCCTGGCACTTCCTCAGAGGCCTTTATCCGCCTGGACACTTGCCCCTCTCCCCTGTCTGGATGTGGCTGCGTGCCTCTGCTCCCTGCATTCTGGCCACTCTGGCCACAAAGGCCACGACGGCACCTCCTGAGACTCCCTCTCCCCATGGCTCCACTCAGCTGGCCTCACTTTCCTGCTGCGCTGACCCCAGTGGGCCCCAGGCCAAAAGCCCCGAGGTCACTGGGACAGGAAGGCTGAGGTGCAAGTGCCCAGCGTTTCCTGGTGAGTTAGGATAAGCAAGAAGAAACTGGCTCACGACCGGCCTGTCTCTCCCACGGCTCCTGCCCTATGCCAATCTCCCTGCACCCTGCTGCCTCGCCCACTGCCCCCGCAGGGCCCTTCCTCTCGCCCCCCGCTGGAGGCCGACCCACCAGCACCAGCTGAGACCCCTGGCCACCCAGATTTATCTCCGAGACCCTCAGACACTGCTCACGCTGTCTATACCTCCAGGCTTCCTGCAGGCTTCACACTGGGGACCAGGGTCAGCCCCCATAGGAGCCCCCGGCATTCTGTGCCCTGGACCTTTCCACACGGTGCTGCCAGTCTTTCCTCACCCTGCTTGTACAAATGACAGATGCGCTCAGGGCCCCGCGGAGTCTGGGTCAATCAGAGGAGACCCGAGACACCCCGAGGCACTCTGTTAGCAGAGCCAGCCTCCCACCCAGGGAGCCCTGGGCCTCAGTGGCCAGAACCCAGCTCTGCAGTGGGCTCACGGGGTGACCCGGCTCGATGGCCACACAGCCCTGCTGCACCCCTGGGAGTGTCCCATAGCCTGCCGGGTAAATCCAAACACTGGCAAGCTCTGCACAGCTGCCAGAACGTGTCAGGGCTCAGCCTCTGGGCGGTGGAAGATGACTCCTTTTGCGGGGACATCATTCTCCAGTTTCTTCCAGGCCTGCCGTGTCCCCTCCCCTGCCTGCCTCTCTTACTTCCGGCCACGGACAGAATTTGGTTCCCCCTCCCTTCCCTCCTCTTCCTCCTCCTCCACCACCTCCTGGACGGCTTCCTCAAGTGACTCAGGCTGGTCAGGGCCCCTGCTCCTGGTTCCCACGGTCCCTGGTCTCCTCTGCCACCGCCCTCCCTGCCCCGGATGGTCACCACCTGGCCCCCTCCTCAGGATGGGAGCTCAGGAACGAATGACGAAGTCCCTGCCGTTCTCGGCGGCTCAGTTTCCCCAGCCGTGGAAGGTGGCCGAAGCCAGGAAACGAAGGGTTCCGAGTGCAAAGCAGCTGGGGCCCTGCTCCTTTGAGTCTCTGGGGCCAGACAGACGCAGAGACTCGCCGAGCACCGCTCCCAGCGCGGCCTCCTCACTCACTTGGGGTAGAGGTTCTGCACCCAGACCAGCAGCATGTAGGTGTCGCGCTCGCACAGCTCGAACTGCGCCATGGCCGCCAGCTGGGCCGCGAAGTGCCGGTGGTAGCTCTCCGCGTAGGCGGCCACCACGTCCAGCTCGGCGGGGAACAGCGGCTTCAGTCGCTCCACCACGGCCTCCAGGTCCTCCTTCATGGTGCGGCCCATGTGCAGAAAGGTGCGCTCGGCCTCCGAGAGGCCCTCGGCGCCCGCGGGCGGCCGGCGGCCCAGGCGCTCCTCGGCCGCCTCCTCCACGCCGCGCCGCCACAGCTGCAGCCAGCGCCGGGGCCGCGCGGACACCAGCGCCCCGGAGCCCCCGGCCGCCGCCGCCGCCGCCGCCGTCGCCGCCCGGCGGTCCTCGCGCTCCTGCTCCGTCAGCACCGCCAGCGCCTGGCGCAGCCTCTCGGGCGCCACGTCCAGCGGCCGCAGCAGCAGGCCGAGCACCTGGTGGCGCAGCAGCGCGTACAGCGCCTCCACCTTGCTCTGGCGCCGCACCAGCTCCTCCGCGCTCTCGCCGCCCGCCGCCGCCGCCGCCGCCGCCGCCTGCAGCTCGCGCTCCAGCACCAGCAGCGGCCGCGCCGCCTCCAGCCGCCCGCGCTCCAGGTCCGCCTTGAGCTCCTCCGCTGCGGGGCCGGGGACACGCCGTCAGCGGGCGCCCGGGAGGGGGCGTCGCGCGCCCCGGGCCCGGGCGGAAGCGGGTCGGCCTCCTCCCGGCGCGGCGGGGCCAAGCCCGTCTCTCCCGGGCTCGCGCCCCGCTCGCCGGGATGCGCCCCAGCCCTGCCCGGGGCGCCCCCGCCGGCTCCGATCTCGGGTACCCACGCCGCCCGGGGCCCCGGCCTACCTGTGGGCAGCGGGCCACTCAGCTCAGGCTGGGACTCGGGCTGGCCCTCTGGCTCTGCTGAGCTGGGCTGACCCTTCTTCTTCCTTCCTTTGGTGAAGACGCTGAACACGTTGGCCAGTCCTTTTGGCCTCTTCTTCTTCTTCTTCTTGGTAGCCTCCTCCTCATCCCTGTCCGGGGCTCCCTTGGCCTCCTGGGGTGGCACCAGGTCCTCAGAAGAGGCCTCTGACATGGAGGCCTCTGATTCCACCTCTGAGGCGGGGGGCAACTTCTGGGAGCTTCTGGGGAGGTCGGGAACCCCTGGGACAGTCTGCTGGCCGGGTAGGCCTTGGAAGAAGGTCATCATCTTCAGCATCACCCCGACTCGGGCCTGCAGACGGGCAACAGGCAAGGGGAGAGGGAAGGTAAGAGCGGCTGCAGCAGACAGGCCCCAGCACACAGCCGCAGGGGCAGCCATGAGCCTGCTTGGCCTGTTTTCACCGTGTGACCTTCCGGGTCTGGTGATCCCGGCCCAGAGCGGCACGAACAATTCAGCTCCCTCCCCGGACACCAGTTTCTCAGCACCTGTGGTTTCTCTTCCAGTACTGCCCAGTCCCTCCCGAGATCACCAGAGGCAGGGAGGAATCTGGGCATGTCAGGTGTCCCAGGCAGAGGGGGCCTTCACTTCATTTCGGCAAATCCTCCTGGGCCAGGAGAAAGGACCGGAGGGTGCGAGTGCCATCCTGCATCCCGTGAGACCCTGGGAGAGGAGGCAGAGCCCGGGCTGCTGTGCCTCTGCACAGAGCAAGAACTGAAGTCCACAAGGGTCACGGCACCAGCGGCCGCTCCATCTTGCCTGGTTCTTTTCTTGTCTGTGTGGCGTCCCAGAGGGATGCTCTGAGCAGAAACATGGCTGCTGCTCCTGCTGGGACCATGAGGGGAGCAGAGCCCCACCCGCCATCCTGGCTTTGGGGCTCAGGTCTGGGAAGCGTAGTGCCCCTCAAACTTCCAGGGGTGGGAAGGGACCTCAGAGAGGCTTTCACACGCCAGCAGAGGCCAGAGGCCCGACGAGGCACCGAGCTATCTGAGGTCACCCAGCAACTCAGACCAGAAGCCAGGCTTCCTGGCTCTTGCTTTACCCCGCCGGTCCCAAACTTGGTGACATTGTCACCACAAAAGCCTCCACTTCCCACGCCCTCCCCAGGTGCCCATCACGCCTCTTCCTCATTCCCTTCAAGGGGGGGATTTATTGTCCTCATCACACAGAACTGACTCGGGGAAATGTGCCTGCGGTCAACAGCCTGGGCCTGGAACTCAGATCACCTGGTTCTGCGTCCTCCTGCCTCCCTGTCCCCCACCGCCTCGCAGGCTGCATTCAGAGAGGCAGGACCCCCTTGTGCCCAGCACCACCGCCCCCCCAGCACCGTAACCATTATCAGAGCAAGGCCGGTGGAGGGGAACATGGCTGAGCCCAGGAGAGAGGAGCAAGGCAGGGCTGGGAATGGGGAGCAGATAGGATCAGGCCTCCCTGACGACTGGGGCGATCCACCACCCTGGTGCCTGCCCCACCACCCAAGAGCAAACACGACAAGTTGTGACTCATGGAACACGATGACTTTGATTCACCTCTGCGGCAACTCCGCAAGGCAGATGGAATGATCCATCATGCAGGAGAAATTGAGGCGAGGAAGGGTGTGGGAGATGCTTGCCACAAGCCCTTAGCAGGCATGGATCAGGGCTGTCAGACCCTTTTCACAGCCCCTGCTGCATCCCCACCAGCCCAACTACCCCTCGCCCCACATCCCTCCAGGGCCTCATCACAAACCCCTGAGTTTGGCCAGAGCCGCTTGGGGGGCAGATGGCCTGAGTTTCTCCCAAGTGGCTTCACCGAGTGCCCTCAGCAGAGTCCGACACCGCTGGACTTCAGCTGTCTCCCTGTGCCATTTGGGCTGAGGGTTCCGCTCCAGGACCAAGCAGGGGGTGCTCCGGGGAGCCCCAAAGCCAAGGCGCAAGGCCGCCAGGCTCTCCCGCCCTTCCCACCCACTGCCCCAGCCCTCTCCCAATCCGTCCCATTGTCACACTGCACACCCTCAGGAGCTGGTCTGGCCAGCAGGCCGGGGCTACTGGGCACCACCCTGAGTGGCCAGGCCCCACTTCTGCCCTCCCTTCCTTGTCCCACACCTCCTCGGTCCCCACACATGCTAGGCTCTATCTGGCCTCCAGACCGGGCTCCTGCGGGTCCCCACACGACATCGCTGCCTCCTTGCCTCTATGACACAAAATCTTTCTCACACCTTGAGGTCCTGCAGCAGCCCCCTTGGCTGGGTCCCGGGACTCGATTTTCAGAGGCGGCTGGTGCAGTGGCAAGTTAACGGGATAGGGGATCAGCTGCACCACTCACTAGCATGTGGGCAATAACTCCCTTCATTGGCCTCAGTTTCCCCATCTGTGAAATGAAGATGACGACCCCCACCTCACAGGGCTGCTGAAGGAAGTGGCAAAACCCCACCGCCATGTGCTGGCCCCCAGCCAGCCTTTGTAAGGAAGGGGAGGCTGTCGTGTGTCCCCTTGTCTGTGAAGCCAACCTCAGCATTGGGGTAGAGCGGAGGAGGGCAGGAAAGGCGTCCCTTCAAGCCTGGGCTCTAGGCTAGGTACGCTGACACAAGGGACCGGCTCAGTCATATCATGTGACCACAGCCTGTGGCCCAGCAGCACCCCCCCTCCACCCCATCCCTGCCTCCCAGCTTCTTCTCAGGCACCGCACACCCCTTTACCTCCTTTCTGGGTCAGGGCTGAGGTCCACAGTTTCTCACGGCCTCTGTCCCTGGCTCCTCTGTCCTGGCCCAGAGACGGAGGGCACAGCCATCCCCCCAAGTGAGGACACCCAGACCCAGGCAGGCAGAGTGACTTGGTCTAGGTCACACAAGCCAGCCAGCCCCACCGCCTTCAGCCTCCCTACTGCGGAAGGATCAGAGACCCCTGCGCCTTGCCCCCACACTCCTCCCCCCTGCCTCTTGCAGGACGGAGCTCTTGGCTGGGGGCACCAAATCCGGGCCCCCTGCACCCTGACGCGCCGCCGCTCAGCGCAGGGGCCTCAGTTTCCCTAGAAGTGCGGCCGCCGGAGGCCTGGGGCCCTCGGAGCCTTCTGCCCCCTCGGTCCGGACGTGCCCTGGCCGCTCCGTCGGGGGGGATCGGCCGGGAACCCGGGGCGGAGGCGGGCGGGCAGCCGCGCGGAGCGGCGGGGGACGGACGCTGCGCGGGTGGAGGTCACTTACTGTGTCCGGGCCGGGCCGCCGCTGTTCCCGCAGAGCCCGGCGCCGCCTGAAATAGTCGCAGACCCCGCCCCTGCCCGCCCTCCTGCCCCGCCCGCGGCAGGCGCGGAAACCCCGCGGGCGGGGGCCCGGCCCGAGTGTCCCCGAGTCCCGAGCCGCGCGCGCCCCGCCGAGGGGAGTGGGGGCGGCACTGCTTGGCACCAGCCCGGGCGGGGTGGGGGGGCTGGCCGGGCGTCGCCGCGGCTTGGGGGCGCGGGAACCGCACCCTGGGCGGACGGGGACCCGCCAGGCGCTGGCATTGTCCGACCACGGCTTCTGATTGGCCGGCTGGAAGGGGCTCGGGACCTCTGTCCCGCGTCACAGAGCCAGCACCCGCCCCGGCTCCCGAGCTCTCTCCCCGCGGGGTCCCGGGGACCGTCCCACCCTGACTCCCTGGGCCGCGCGAGGGTTGCCCCCTCTGGGTAGAGCGTCCCCGCTCCGGGTGTCCGGGAGGCAGGGGGGCGGCGCTGCTGGAGGAGGCGGGGAGGGGAAGGGGGCCGCAGGGCTGGCCAGCTACTGACGCGGCGCACCGTGCTGGGGGCTTGGCATCCGCTCGTTCACAAGCCTGGCTCGAAAGGGGGTAACGGCTCAGAAAGGTGACGTGACCTCCAAGTCGCCCGAGGTTGCACACCGTGCTGCGGACTCCCGCGGGGGCACCTTCCCTTTCTGGGATTGGGGTGGGGCCGGGACGTCTTCCGAGGCACCAGGCCCAGACCCCTGCAGCTCAGGCTTGATCCTCACGCAGTGCAGTCTTGTCCTTACTGGCCTTGGGCAGGCCAGGCCCCTTTCTGGGCCTCAGTTTCCTCATCCAAACCCAGTTTCTCCCTCTCTCTGGGTCTGGGGGAGCTGGGGTGGGGGGGGGGCGTTGCTGGTGAAGAGCAACCATTAGCGCCTCACCCCCTTCCCCATTTCTTGTTTTAGGAATTCTTGCCTTCTGGAAAGAGTGGTGTCATTGAGGAATTCCCCAGCTGGGCACCGGCTTCCCTTTTACTTCTTGCTAGAGCCTCTGCCCCTTCCAACCTTTTGTTTGCCTCTGCCCTTGGTCTCTCTCCCCCAACGTGTGGATTCCTGCTCCCCGTACCAGCTGGGCAAAGATCTCTGAGGTCAGGGAGTAGGTGGGGTAGAGGGGAGCTGGGGGTGCCCTTTGCACTAAGAACTTCCTCTTCCTCCTTGGGAGTGGTGGTCAAGTACCAGGCTTGGGCTTGGCTGCAGATCCTGCCCCTGGGGGGCACTTGTGGGGGGACCTCAGGAAATGGCAGTAAGACGGATTCCACACTCTCTTTCCCTAAGTCCCTGGGGGGGGGGGGGGCGGGGGGGCGGTGACCATTGCAGAGGAGCCAACAGAGCCACAGTGCCCCGGGGCTGGGAGGGTCATTCCATTTCCTCCCTGGTGAACAGACTGTGGGGATGAAAGGCCACTCCCCCAAGTTCATCCAGCCAGACAGGGGCCAGGAGGGTGGGAGCCTAGGGGTCCTGGCTCATTGCCTCCTGTGGCCACATTGTGCAATCCCCACACTTTCCTGCCAGCCCTCCTCTCCTCTCCCCAAACAGATTGGGAAATCACTGGAGAATCTGAAGTTTTCTGGGTCATTGCGGGTGTGTGTCCGGGGGAGGGGGTTGTCAGGCCCACACACCCCACCACCCATCAGAGCCCCAGATCCTGATCAGCAGAGACAGGATGGACACTTCACCGG
Organism: Prionailurus bengalensis; assembly: GCF_016509475.1. Classification (NCBI taxonomy): domain Eukaryota; kingdom Metazoa; phylum Chordata; class Mammalia; order Carnivora; family Felidae; genus Prionailurus; species Prionailurus bengalensis. The sequence goes on along the minus strand of NC_057355.1, from coordinate 145,610,432 downwards.
GCAGGTGCTGGGCAGCCAGCTTCATCCCTGGATGCCCAGGCTGCCTGGGCTCCCTCTCCATGGCCTCACCCTGGGCAGCAGCCACGAGTTGGGAAAAGTTGCCTTCCCCTTTCCCTGAGTTGAGATAGGAGGTCAAGTGCTTCCTACACGGAGCCCCCAACACAAGGGAAATCCTCTGAAAACAGGGCTGCATAGACGGCCAGGGGACGACAGCCAGTGGGGCAGGTGCTGCTTTTATCCCGTCTGGAGAGATGAGGAAACCTCCCCAAGAGGCCAGACACTTCCAGAGAAGGCCAGCCAAGGATTCCACCCTCAGCAGGAAATGAGCATCAGACGCTGGTTGGGGGTGTTCCTGCCAGCTGCTGTCCCAGTGGCCACCTCCCTGAGGGATGGGTAGGGGAGAGCAGGCCAGCTCCACCCGGAAGAGAGGGGTGGACAGCAGGCAGAGCAGAGTGGCATCAGACCCCTCCAGCCTAGCCCGGAAGTCAGGTGTATCAGCCCCCGGCCAGCAGTAGCGGTCAGCTCCTCACCGGCAGCCCAGGGCTCAGAAGCCCGGGACAAAGTGAGTCGGCCTCCCTCCCCTCTGCTCAGAAATGACAGCTGGTTGGTTTTTAAAGTTGTGATGAAGCACGCATAACGTAATTTCCCATTTTGACCATCTTAAGTATACAGTTCGGTGGTGTGTACATTCTTATGCAATATTATTACTTCACCACCATCCCTCTCCAGAACATTTTTCACCTTGCAAGAATGAAATTCTGTACTTATTAAACGTTAACTCCCCGTTTCTTCTTCCCCGAGCCCCTGGCAATCACTGTTCCACTTTCTCTTTGTAAACTGGACTATTCCAAGCACCTCATAGAAGTGGAATCATAACAGCATTATTATTCCTTTTGTAACTGGCTTATGTCACTCAGCACGATGCCCCCAAGGGTCACCCGTGTTGTAGCTGGGTCAGACTCTCCTTCCTTTTTCCAACTGAATATTTCATTGTTTATGCAACACGGCCTGTCGGTGGACGCTTGGATTGCTGCTACCCTGTGGCCGTCGTGAGTGATGCTGCTTTGAACGTGGGTGTGCAAATACCTGTTCGAGACCCTGCTTGCAATTCTGAGGGTGGTCAGTTGACGTGTGTTGGCCTCCACAGGTGCCGAGCTCTGTTCTAAGTGCTTTACATGCATTTCCCTCTCCTTCACAGACGAGGGAAACAGAGGCACAGATAGGTCCAGTCATGTGCAGAAGGAGGGGGCAGCTTGGAGCAAGGGTCAGCAGGTGCAAAGGCCCAGGGAGGGGATCGCACAGGAATGAAGGGCTGGGCTTCACTGGGAAGACCCGGCCAAAGTGCCTTGGTCGCAAGGGCAGTGTTGACCGTGTGGTGGACTCCCCAGGACCGGGTGTCTAGGGCATTCCAGGATGTCACTGAGCCCTTCCCCCATGGCACAGGCCACTTCCTTTTGCGAGAAGACTATGCATTTACCACCACCCTAAACCAGCTCTCCAGTTCTACTTCTCCCTGTCCGCCTCAGGCCATCACCCGACCTGGGACCCTTCCCTCATCCTGGGGACACCCCACTCACCAACGGCACTGGGCAGAGCCATTGTATCCCCTGTTGACAGATGAGGAAACTGAGTCTCAGAGTGTAAGTGGACACAGAGTTTGAGGCCTTGAGTCTGTGGTCCCTGCTGCCACTGACCTTTCCCAAAAGGGGAAGTCACTTGTTCAAGGGTGTCTGAAGTTGCACCAGACCTCAGCTGGAGTCTGCTGACCTCCCCAGGGACCACGGGATGGCCAGGACAGCTGACCGGGAACCTCCCTCACAGGGCATGCCCGCCCTCGCGCGCACTCACCAGGCCAAATGTTTACCAATAGATAGTGCCCCTCCCATCACCCATGAAGCCTCTCCCCTCCCCCCTCCCCCAGAGGAAGCCGGCAGCACCATCCCTTCAGCGTCTGCCTGATGGAGAAACTGAGGCAAGGGGCAATGGCTCCTGCAGCTGTTCCATGAGACTGGCCCACCTCCAGCCCAGCACTCTTCCAAGGAGTGCAGGGCAGTGCAAGTCAAGTTCAGCTCCTGTCTCTTCTGGCCTGGGGCTGCCCTGGGGCCCTTCTCTGAGTCCGTAGGATTTCCAGGAAAACGGCCAGGAGGCTTGCTCCCCCAAAGGCCCCACCAGCGGCAGAGGCAAGTCACATGGCAGGGGCTCTCTGGGAATCCCAGCACCGCACGGGCCTGGCCAGGCGGGGACGAGAGGGATGCTTCCCCGCAGCCTCTCAGAGCCTGGGTGCTGAGAACTCCCCCTCATCCGACAGGGCACCGGAAGCTGCGAGCTTCTGGATTTTGGAGAAGGCAGGCATGATGATGGGGGCTTGGGCGCGAAGACCACCTGGCCCCTGGGGAGCTGCGTCACTCACATCTGTATTTTCAGACACGTGGCTCCATCCCTCAGGCCTCAGTCTTCCCTCCTGGAAGTGGAGGGGACACACGCTCAGGAGGTTGCCAGGAAAGGCTTACGAGAGACGTGCGTGCACAGAGCAGTAACGCTCCTCTTGGTGAGTGCAAGCCACAAGCCAGGCTCTCATCCGGCACCATATTTGCGTTTTCTCATGTAATGCTTCCAATTTTACACCAGGAGATGGAACCCAGAGAGGGAGAGTAACTTGCTCAATGTCACACAGCCAAGAAGGTGCAGAGCTGGGGTCCCAGCCCGGGGTGTCTGAATCCAGAAGCTGACTCTTACCGCTGCCCCGAATCCACAGGAAGGGGGGAAGCCGTAAGTCACGGAGCACAGCCAGGCAGGCACCCAGTGGGTGCCCCAGAAACCGCGGGGCTTTTCATGACATTCCTCTTTTCCAACATCCTGAGATTCCATGATTTGAGGACTCTGGCAATCTGACGTGTTAGGTTCTTTATCGCTTGCTCTGTTTACACGACTGCCCGCGTCCCCAACCGCCTCCAGCAAGAGGCTTCATGGATGCCTGACATTTCGTTATTCACGTATATTCCTCGGATGAGCATCGCTTTTTACAAATGCCAGTATCCTGTGAGGATCCCCTGGTTGCTTCTGGGGAAGGATATAGGGGATGGGAATATGGAGACATCTCACCTTATAACCTTTTTGTACGTTTACAATTCTGAGCTATGTGGGGGCGCCTGGGTGGCTCGCTCAGTTAAGCATCTGACTCTTGATTGAAATCAAGATCATATCTCACAGTTTGTGAGTTCGAGCCCCGCGTCAGGCTTTGTGCGGACAGCCCCGAGCCTGCTTGGGGTTCTCTCTCTCCCTCTCTCTCTCAAAATCAGTAAGTAAACATTAACAAAAATTCTGAGCTGTGTGATTGTGTCACTATCCAAAATATTATGAGAGTTAAAAATGAAAACATTTCACAAATAAATGTTAAAGGCCACTAACAGGTGGGGAGCTATACTGTGCAGAGTAGGGGAATCTTGAGAGGAGGAAAGTCTTTGCAATGGACCAGTCCAGGCCCCACGGGCCCCAGGAGAGGAGTGGACCCAGGGGTGGGCTTGACTTGTCTGGGGTTTGGTCCCCTCGAACCATTTCACCAGAGGAGGGCCCGGGGCGGGGGGGGGGGGGGCGCGGGCTGAGACCCTGGCAGCACTTGCCCAGGGGAGCTCCCGGCACCGGGCACATCTCTCCCACAAGAGGGCCTGCGCTGCCACCAGGGGGGCCTGGTCCTCCCAGACCCAGGCCTCTGTGGAGCTGGCCCTCATCAGCAGCATCCTTACGGGCCCCTCAGCACCCAGGGCTCCACAGCCAGCAGGGGAAGGGCGGGCCCTGACCTGGGAGAAGGGCCCCTCTGGCCTGCTGGAGTTCCCAAAGGGACTTGGTGGCAGCAAAGGAAGGAAGTGACAATGCGGCTGGAGGGTGACTCTGGGAACACTGCAGCCTCCTCTCCCCTCCCCTGAAGGGGTGGGGGCCCCGTAAGGACTGCCTGCTGGCCGATGAGGGTGCCGCCCTATGTACGGGGGCTCCATGTGGTCAGGGGCCAGGAAGGAAGGGGCTGGGGTCACCAGGAAAGCAAGGAAGAGAGAGAGAGGCTGTACGGGGACAGAGGCGACACACTGTCACTCACAGCGTGCCCGGATCTGAGGACGGTCTCATCTACTCCCGCCCTCCCTCACCTATGGGGTGCTGCAGATGAGGGGACAGAGCCTCAGGGAGGAGATGGCCCCGGGTTACCAGCGAGGAGGGCAGAGCCGAGACCCGAAAACACTGCTGCCTGGTATGGCCCCGTGGGCTCGTACGGCACAACACTCTCCAGGGGAGCTGGGCCCAGTCACGAGTCCCAGCAGGGAGAGGAGCCCACAGAAGGCACGAGTCCGAGGCTGAGCTAGGGCGAGGCTCCTAGGTGACACTCCAGTCCCCGTCTGTCACCCCAGGATTGTCCTGGGGCTAGCAGGACTCTCAGGCTGTGGCTCACCATGTCCTGGGACCTGGGCACTCTGCCTTGGGCAGGGTGGCCCTCCGCATATTCTCACTGCCCTCCCCAGGTTGGGCTGGGGTCCCCAAAACTTCTCAGAGCAAGCCTTGTTTCAAGAGCCCGCAGGCTCGGGGCCAGAGGCCAGAAGCAACCCCCAAGGCAGGAAGGAACCCCAAGAAACGTGAGCATTGAAGGAAGCCAGGCTGAGCTGGAGAGGAAAGAGAAGGGAGCCGTGCAGGAGAAAGAGGGTGGCCAGACAGGGACGGAACCAGGGATCAGCTGGGAGGGCCCAGGACCCGAGTTCTAGGGGCAGATCGGATGTCCTGCCCCACCTGGGGAGTGCAGACACGGGGCAAGGGCCCTCCGTCCCCAGGCACATTCCAGGAACAGCCATGCGCACATGCTTCCTTGTCAGCCAGACAACCTGGCCTACAAGTCAGGAAGCTGCCCTCTGAGGGCCAGCCCCTCCCCCACACTTGGCCCAGACAACAGGATGGCCAACGAAATACTCCAGGCTCTCTGCAAGGCCTCATAAGACCTGGCGGGATGGGAGAGCCAGGGGGTCTGAGGCAGAATGGTCAATGGCCAGAGTCCGGTGCCCCTGGCCTGGCCCACCTCTGGGCCCCAACCGTCCTGACCACAGCCTCGGAGGAGCTGCTGTCCAGCCTCCTGTGCATCTCAGCTTGGCCTCGGGAAGCCAGCCCCTGCCTCCAGGCGCTGCTGGGCTCACAGGAACACACATGAGGCACACATACCCGCCTGGCATTCCAGGAGAATCTGATTTCCTGTCTCCAGGCCCAGACACTCCGGAAGATGGCCCTGGGTCTCAGCCTGAATCCTTTCCACTGCAACAGGATGCTCCTGTCAGCGAGGGGCTCCCCCACTTTGGCGCCTCCTCCCAGCCTCCTCCTGGGCGCCTTCCCCACTCACCGACCCCACCGGCCTCAGGCTTCGCTGGCCCCCACTCCTGCACCAGGGCCTTTTTAAGTTTTGCTTGCAGAGCATGGCCTGGCCAGGCCCTGGGGATGGCATTACAAGAGAGCCAGGCATCTGGTTTTCTGGCTGGCTCGTATGTAACCCTTCCCAGCCTGGGGGGCACAGACAGCACCCCCATTTCACAGCGAGGAAAACAGAGGCATGGAGAAGTAAAGGAATGTGCCTACAGTCTCATGACGGGAAAGTGGCAGGGCTGGGACTGCACCCTTCCCCACCTCTGCAGCCTGCCTTGGGAACCCAGCCCCAGGGCTCTCACCCTAGCCAGGGGCTCAGGGGGGCGGGGGTCAGGGCAGGCGTGTTAGGGCCGGGGTCAGGGCAGGGGCTGCCGGTGGGGGGGCAGTTTCTGTGAGGAGACTGGGGCTCAAACATGGGGTATGGGCTCCCTAGGGAGAACCCGGCCAGGACCAAATCAAACCTTCTATGCCCCACCCCACCCAGCCTTGGACTCACCCAGGCCACTGATGGCTACTGAGGTCAAATGTGGAGTCAGGCTGGCCTGTCAGTCCCTGCCCTTCCTGCGGAAGGAGGTACCCCTCTGATACCTCCCTTCCTCCTGACTGTGAGGGTCTCAGGCTACCTGTGCTGGGGCCTGATGTGAAGCAACCTCTACCCTCTGCTGGCCTCAGTTTCCCCACAAAGGAAAGACACAGGACTGCTCGTCAGTGTCGACACTGGAACACACTGTCCCCATCCTTAGCCTGGAGCCCGGGAGCCCCAACCACTCCTGATCCTCACTCCTGCTCCTCCCACCCCACCCCACCCCTCTGCATTACCTGCTTAGGGAGGGCTGGACACCCAGGCCTCCTGCCCGCCCACCCCTGACCCCCATGTATCCACGGAGGGGGCTGCCCCTGGTACCTGCTCCCGCTCCCTTCAGCACCCCAACAAGACGCAGTTCTCCAGCCTTGGTGTAGGGATTGTGGCAGACCCGCCCCTGGCTGTCCACAGTGTAGGGAGATGGGCCTGAAAGGAGCTAGGGGAGTCAGATCCCCCACAGGCCTGGCCCTGCAGCCTTTCAGACCTCTCACCTTGTCCTTGGGAGGCTCAACTTCACTGGGTTCTTAGAACCTTGGCCCACCTGCAGTTCCTTGCTCCCCACCTCTGCCAAGGTCACGGTCAGGCTCATGGGGGGTCTGCTGCAGAGGGATGGGCCAGGAAGGCACCTATCACTGTCTGCCTCGGCGTCTACCCCACCCCCTCCACACGCACACACCATCTCAGCACTCAGCCTCCCTGGCAAGCTGGAGGCTGCCAATGCAAATGGGTTTCTCAGCAGCCTTGCCAGAGGCTAGAGTCAGATTTCAGTGCCAGCTTTTCGGGAGAGAAGAACCAGGCGATGGGGGTAGATAACAGGTGCACGGTGGGGCAATCTCCTTGCAGCCCTGCCGGCCAAGCTGAGACCGGTAGGATCATGACCCCACCCCCCCCACCCCCACCCCCACCCCCACTCTCCAGGGCTGACACTTGCCCTCCACCAATTCTACTGCTTTCGCTGCTGGGAAGTCCCTCTCACGTCTAACCCAAATACTTCAGGCTGCAGAACAAGCCTCGGCCTTTTCTTGTCTCCTAGGGGCCCAGGCCTGTTAGAACAGGACAGAACCGTGCCAACTCCTGCTGGGTGAGGCGCACTTGGCACATGAGGCCAGTGCACCCAGGATCCCAGGGCTGAAGACCGTTTTTCTCTGCAGCCACAGGCACAAGCCTTCCCAGCTCTGGGCCTGCCTCAGTCTCCCCATTTGTGCAATGCACAGGAAAGGACCATCTACCAAATGGAGTCACCACAGAACCTTCCATCCCGACCCCTTGGTACCTGGAGACTCAGACCGTCAACTTGGCCCTGCCCCCTCTTTAGGGAGGCACCGTTTTAATTCACCTTTATTTTAAAAATAAATACTCTCTGCTTCACTTTCAGACTGGGGGTGGTGCTGGACCGTTAGGCCGGGAGGCAGTATTGAAAGGAACCTCCGCCACCCCCAAACACTCCCCCACAAATGCCTGAAATGCCTCTCTTCGTGCTGTTCCTTCTGGTAAGCAACCACGCACAGCTGAGGACGAACGTCGTCGTGTGATCACGGGCTTCAAGGTTGGGGGCAGGGCTGAGAGCGCCTCCCTAGACTCCCAGCCTGGGGCTTAGCGTCTGGGTGAGGGTGATGCCTGGGTGAAGGTGCTGACCCCTCAGTTAATGCGGCCCCCCACCTGAGGCCCGCTCCCTCCGAGACCTGGAGCATCAGATGCAGGTGATCAGCAGGTCCACGGAGGTAGGCACTTGGATCTCCTCGAAGAGCACATGGCCGCCAGCAGCCTCGGAGCCCTCTGCCTTGGCCGCAGCCCTCAGCAGGCTCTGGGCATGCTGCAAGAGGCGCTGGTTCCGACGGCGGCCCAGTCTGCGCAGCGCCAGAATGGCCAGCACGTGGTCCCGCCTGCAAAGACACGCCCCTATCGCTGTAGGCCCCGCATCTCCGTGGCACTTCCAGCCTTGAGCGAGGCGAGCCCCTGGGCCCAAGTGCGGGTGCCCCCAGCATTCCCGGAAGCTGGCCCGAGAAAGGCTGCGAATGACGGAAGCGGGAGGGGCAGGGCCCTGGACAGCGTGGCTGGGCCTCGAGGGGGGCTGAGCTGGGTGGGGAGGGGAAAGGGCATGCCCGTGGGGGAACACAGTCTAAGCAGAGGTTCAAAGATCAGTGGAGTGAGAGAAGTGATAAGGCCTCAAGGACAGCGGGTCCAGGCCCAGAGGTGTCTGAGGCTTCTTCCTGCGAGCACTGTGCCGGGAGCCACCGACGGGGAGGTAGACAGGGGCAGGCAGCCAAGAGTAGACAAGCCCCAGGGACGGGGGGGGGGGGGGACGGGGACCCCGCAGCACTGTGGGGGAAGTAGTCACTCCCGGCCAAAGGCGGAGACAGTCCGAGCTGGGGAAAAGGGCTTTGTCCCAGGCTCTCTGCGACCTCCCCATCCCGACAGGCAGCGAGAAGAGAGGCCCAGGCACAGCACTAGAAGTGCCGCCTCCAGGAATGGGGGCGGGGAGGGGGTGGGGGGAGGTAGACAGGGGCAGGCAGCCAAGAGTAGACAAGCCCCAGGGACGGGGGGGACCCCGCAGCACTGTGGGGGAAGTAGTCACTCCCGGCCAAAGGCAGAGACAGTCCGAGCTGGGGAAAAGGGCTTTGTCCCAGGCTCTCTGCGACCTCCCCATCCCGGAATCTCCAAGGCTATGGAGAGATTCGGGCTGGAATTTCCACGGGTTCGATGACTCACCATCCCCCCCACCTCCCCTCCAAACCCCGGAATCAAAGCCTCTTTCCTCTTGGCCAGGTCTCAGGAGTCCCGGGCTGCCAATAGGGCTTTCTCGTAGAGGGGGCGTCTCCCCTTCAGACTCCGGGACGGGTACTTGTCCCCATCCTCGGACGCATGAGGAGGGGCCCCGACCCCCTCACACTCTAGAGGCCTCGGGACCCCAGGCACCGAACGCCAAATCCGAGAACAGCGGTAGAAGGAGGGGCCGCCCCGGCTCTCACGCCCCGCCCCCGCCTGAAGGTCAAGGGCCACCCCGCACGCCCGGGACCTCACGCACCTGCGCACGAGCCCGCGCCCGGTGCCGGCCCCGCTCCGTACGGGACGCGCTGCACCTCCCTCTGGTTCCTCCCCTGCCCCCCCCCCCCCCGCCAGAGCCACAGGGACCCTTCTGAAGGCCCCGGTCCCCCGACCCCGGGGCCGGCGGCGCCCAGTGAGGGAGCAGGTGGGGAACGGACCTGATGTCTGGGTAGCTCCCGATGAGTGTCTCCAGGTGCCGCCCGATGTCGTCCTTGTAAGTCTCGCCGAGAATGTCAGCGACGCATGGGATAGCCTGGCCCAGCCACGTGGCCTCTGAGCCCTGCGGGGACAGGGAGCCTCCTAGGGCACGGGCCGCCTCCCGCGGGAGCCCCCTTGCCACCCCTGCCTGCAGCCCCAACACTAAGGCACCGACACCCGCTGTGACTGCACGGGCGGCGTTAGGGGGTCTTGGCGCTGTGGACGGAGCCGCAGCACTTTCAGAGAGGTCTTCCGGTCTCTGCGCAGGTGGGTAAACCGAGACCCAGGCCCGGAAGTCCTGCCGGGAATCCTACAGCGCATCCGCGCCGGCGTAAGCAACAGGTGCCCAGGCTCCAAAGGCTGGGTCTTGGATGCTGGAGGGGCCTCCCGGAGGCCCCGCCCCTTGGCTGCTCACATCGCGAGGGCCGTATGCAAATATATGGAAATGATCCCACCTGGCCCCGCCCCCGCTGTGCCAGCGCTCCCAAACCCTCTCCCGGTTGCTGCAGAGTGGGGACAACCACCTCTGCCAAAGCCCGCCCCAGGGGGCTCTTGCGGAGCCCCCCCTCCCGGAAATGAGAATAGGGGGTGCCAGGGGAGGCTCCTCACGCCAGAGGCCCTAGGAGGAGGCGAGCACTGGGGGCAGTCAGTCAATGCTCCTACCAAGCCCTGGAAGGTGTTGCCAATGGCCTGGGCGTCGAGGCCCATCTTCTGGGAGCTAGTCACGCGATCGACACCGCGGAACCGCTCACGAGGCCTCAGCACCTGTGCCAGGTATTCACGGACCACGTATCGGTGTGCCTCCTGCAGAGTCTCCTGGGCCGTCGGGGGATCAGGGCCAGGGTCAGAGTCAGAGTCACAGGCCCCAGCCCAGGGCACGGCCCCACCAGAGCCCTGTCCCGAAATACCTGTGCCCGCGGTGGGGCCACGTGCTCCAGGTGATGGGCGAAGGCCACCACTTTGTCCATGAGGGGCTGCAGCACGTCGTGTGTCAGCCAGGCCTTGGTACACAGGACCCTGAAAAGCGGCTGGGGGCAGAGGGGGACAGGAGTCTTCTAACACTCCTCAAACCGTCTCCTCCTCATCCCCTAGACCCTCTCCTCAGAGCCAGTGCGTGGTTCCTAACAGAGGTGTTTCAGGCCGATGGACAATCTGTCGCCAGGAAGAAACTTTGGGGGGACTGACCCCCTTCTAATGTCACCCGAGTAACATCTCTCTCAGCCATGAATGTCATTAAGCCTCTTGCAAGGATGACTCCTCCAAGCCCTGAGCTCCAGGGGACAGGGTTTGAGTTTGAGCCTCTAGGCAGGCCCTGCTTAGGGGAGCCTGGGGAGGCCTTGAGGGGCAGGGTGAGGGGTCTGGTTCCTTGAACACACCCTCTCTGAGAGTCTCAAGTAGGTAGGCGTTTCCTGACCTCCCTGCTCAACTAGGAATTTATCTGGGTCCCTTGCCCACCCCCCAACACACCACCCCCGAAACTGCCCCTGAGGTGAGGTTATGCTGGGACTTGGGGGCCCCGGGCTCCAGGTTACAGGAAGCAGCTGCTGGGTGTAGAAAGTGGGGAGAGAAGGGCCTGTCCCACTCACTTGCACATCATACTGCAAGCCTTGGAGCAGCCGCTTTTGGAAGGCACAGATGGCAGCCACTAGAGGTTTCTCCAGCTCTTCAAAGGTTCCTGGGAACCTGGCCAGAAGACTGGTCCTGGGGAGGGGCCAGGACAGGAGATGGAGTGGGCGAGGAGGAGCAGGCTGTGGAACAAGCTCCGGTAGACAGCCGAGGAGGCCAGGTGCCATTCACTTAGACTATATTGTGAAGGGCAGCCCCTGGGGCTGTACAGTGTAGTAGCCCCGAAGGCACAGTCAGGTGAGAAGATGGCTCCAAAGCCCCAGGAGCTGATCCCAGAGGGTAGGTCAGCAGGGTGATGGTGGTGTCCCCACTGCATCGCAGAACCCCCCTGTGGTGTCTCTGGGTCAAACCTCCAACCATCTTGGTGATGAGACAGGGCAGCCTAGCCATGACTGGCACAGAGGCCCTCCCCTGAGCCTCATAACTGCCTCTCTGAAGGTGACAATGTCCCCCACTTCAAACCCGTCACACACTTTCAAGGAGACTGAGGGCCAGGCTATGCCCAGTCCTCAGAACAGGGACACAGAAAGGCAGGCTAAAAAGTTCCATCAGGGGCTGGGTCAGAGGCTCCCTACCAAGGGGCAGAGAGTGTTTCCTGGGGCTGAAGGGGACGGACCAGCCTGGCATCGATCAGGGTTGAGAGAGTGTTAGACAAGTGGTCCTCGTCATGGTCGTGCTTGGATTCAGACAAGTGTGGTTCAGGTCCCAGGTCCAGCACATACTGGACGGTGCATGATGGTGGGCCGGTGGCACTCCTTTTCTGAGCCTCCACTTGTCCCAGTACATGGGGACACTGCCCTCGGGACGAAATACATCAGGCGGGTAAAGCTCCAGCTCAGTGCCTGGATCTCAAGCGCTCACAAAAAGTGAATACGAAATGATTCCCTCTAGGGCGTGGAGCCCCACGGCTCCTTCTGACAGATGACAAAAGGAGGCACAGAAGGGGGAAGGGACTTATCTCTAGGCACACAGGGAGCAGGTGGCAGAGCTGGGATCAGAACCCAGACTGCGCGGCTCAAAGTCCATGGCCGTACCTGCTGCAGCTGGTGCATCCATAATGTGGGGTACACCGGAGGCCCAGGAGGGGGGCAGCCACTGCCTGCATCTGCCTTCTGGGGGCAGAGGGACCCAGGGTAGTGGGGAAGAGGAGGGAGGGTCTTTAAAAAGGAAGCCGGCCAACTTGGGTAAAGGGAGGAAAGAAAGGAGCCCAGGGTGGCGTGGGCCGGGTGCGGGGGGGGGGGGGGGGGTTGGGGGGTTGGGACACACTGGGCAGACAACAGGCGATAACTGGGGTGGCTGGAATTTGTTAGCCTCTGCTCAGCGTTGAAACTCCCTGCATCCCTTCCAGGGCCTCACCCCTGCGGGGAGGAGGGAGGACCTTCCAGCGGGGGCGGGAGCTGAGACGCGGGTGCCCTCCTGGGAGGCTTTCCGGGAAGTCCCTCCAACGCCGGGCGCATGGTCCAGACTGTTCAGTGCGCGCCGGCCGCCACGGGAGCCTACGGCTTCCCGGTTCCCCGAGCTCGCGCGCCCCCTGCTGGCCGCGCCAGGCACCTCCCTGCGGAGGAGCAGGGTGGAGACCCACCTGAGCTCCTCGCAGGCGTTGATGCTGGCGCCCAGATGAGGTTCGCTCACCGCCTCCGACTGTAGAAAAGCCTTTTCAAACCTGGGGGCGAAGTACGCAAAAGCCTTAGGGACCCTTACCCGTGGCGCGATGACCTGGGGTCTGCCCTCCTCCTCAGGTCCCTATCCAGACCCGGGGCCTTATAAGAAGGCTCCTCTCTCTCATCTGTCCCTGGATCTCGGACTCTGAGCAAACAGGGTGGCCCTTCCCCAGGGACGACCACCATCCTTACCCTGGTCCCTCCACCCACCCCACCCTGGGCCAAGGATATGCCTGCACCTGGGCAGAAAGAGGCCGAGTGCCCGCGCGCAGATGCGCAGGGTGGTGGCCTCCAGTTCTGCAGAGATGGCACCAGCCGCCTTCACATGCTCAGCCACGAGCTGTAAGAGACGCCACATGCTGAACCCACGTCGAAGCCCAGATCCCACCTGATGCCCCCTGTCCCTCACCTGTGGCCCAATGACGTCTCCAACCTGCCCTGCTCCAGTGGTCTCGGCTTTAGCTTCCAGCAGCCTCCCAGCACCCCCACATCCGCGGGCCACTTGCTAAGCTGGGCGCTGTGCCCTGGCACTCCCAGCCTGGCTGGCGACCCAGGGTCCCTGATTCCACCCAGGTGGGGGCCTCAGGCTCTCGCCTACTGGGGAAGGGAGGTCGGGACTGGATTGTATAGCTCTGGGTGTCCCCACCTGGAAGGGGACAGATACCACCTGAGGCCCAAACATACGTCCCCCCTCCCAAGACTCACCATGTGGATGTCGATGGACAGAGGCGTGTGGTAGAGGCCCTGGAGCACATCGGGGGCCTCAGTGGCCCCCCAGCGGCTCTGTTCCAGCTGCAGGATGCCTTCGAAGCAGCTTGTGATCTTGGTCTGTGCAAGGTAGGGACAGGGGCACAGTGAGCCCCTCCCAAGAGGGAGGCGTGGGTCCCCCTACCTTCGGAGCCCTGTCCTGGGCCCTGGGGGAAACTGACCCACCCTGCTGGGGCCCAGGCCCATGCTGAAGGCCACAGGGTGAGGAGTGGCTCTCCCCTGATCGAGGCCACACACCCAGGGTGATTCTGGGCTCCACACTTCCCCACAGCGAGGCAGCCACATTCAGCCTGGATGGCGCCCCTCAGGCCCTGCCCCTCGAGGGCCTCACCTCTAGGAAGCTGGTGTAGTCGCTCTCCAGGCGCGCCCACACACTGGGTGCCAGGAGTGGGGGCAGCGGCTCCGTGGACAGAGTCAGGTCCGGGGCACCGAGGAAGTCAGGACTGGAAGGCAGGGTAGGGGCTGAGGGTCTGGGCCCCGCTCTGATGCACTAGTGGCTGCCCCAGTTTCCCCCTGGCCAAAACCTAGGCACCCAAGCACCACACAGCTCAGGGACCTGCCACTATCCAAGCCGCACCAGGGAGGCCCAGGTAGCTGTCCGAGGCCACACAGCAAATTAATGAGCCCCGGAGCTTAGGCACCCTCCTCCCACCCGCTCTCTGGCCTTCGGAGCTGAGGAGGGCTCAGCAGCGAAGGAAACCCACCCCGTCCCGCAGCGCGGGGCTGGAGCTGGGAGCTGTCAGCCCGCCGGGCCCCATACCCAGGTGCCCATCCAAGGGGAAGAGTGCGGGTGAAGTCCAACCCGCGCCGGGCATCTGTGAGCCACGGTTGTGTCCTGCCTGGGTGGGGGGCCCTTTTCTAAACGCTCAACGGCGTCCTGGGGACTAGCAGAGGCCTCCATCTGGGCTCCCTGTCAGGGAAGCAACCTCCCCTAGGATGCTGTCCCGCTCGCGGGACCGGGTGCCTGGGTAGCACCGTAGGAACCCCCGGTGGCAGAGTATACCGCGGCCCAGAGGAGGGGAAAGAAAAGAACGTCAAAGTCCCCGGGATCTCTGCCGCCCACCCACCAGCCCTCTCCCGGTTAGAAAGAGGGAAAAGGTGCCCAGGGCTCCTCGGGGCGGGCGCCCAAAGGCCTCCGGGTGGGCAGGGCCAGGTGGGCGATACCGGCCTCCCCTCGCCCGGCTCGGCGCTCTGGCTGGGGCCTCACCTGCCGTAGACATTGGCGGTCCAGTCCAGCAGGACGTAGAGCTGCTCGCAGCCCCGGGCGTCGCGCGCGAGCTCCTGGAGGCGCTGGGCCACCGCGCCGTGGAAGGCGCGCAGGTAGGCCTCCCACGCCGGGAGGCCGGCGGCCGAGTAGGCGGGCTGCACCTGCAGCCGCACCTGGCGCAGGTCGCGGCGAACCGAGCCGCCGAGCTCGGCCAGAAGCCGGGCCAGGCCCGACGCGCCCTCGGCCGCCCCCGCGGCGTCCCCGGCGCCCGCCTGCCGCACGCGCTCCTGCGCGCTCCGCGTCACCGCGTCCTCCCAGTGCCGCCGCCAGCGGCGCGGCGTGAGCAGGAAGTCGCCGTCGGCCGGGGGCACCGGGTGGGCCTCCTCCTCGGCGCGCACCACGCGGGCCAGCTCGGCGAGCGCGGCCGCGTCCACGCCGCCCGGGCCCAGCGTCTCGCGCACGATGGCGCGGATCTCCGCCGCCAGCCCGTCGTAGAGCAGGCACACGTCCATGGCGCGCCGCGCGAAGCCGGTGGGGTCCTGCTCGAAGGTGCCCGAGGCTTTCTGCGCCAGGAGCCGCGTCTCCAGCTGCCGCAGCTGCTCGAAGGCCGCCAGCAGCTGCCGCTCCGTGATGAGGTCCGCCACAGATTTGCCTTTGGCAAGGACAGGCAGGGAGAGGGCCGTGGGGGGGTGCCGCGCCGGAACCTCGGCCCCCAACCAAGGCCTGTGGGCCCCGTTCTCGCCCACCGGGAGCTGGGCCGCCTGGCCCCAGCGCTCCCCTAAGGTCTGCTCCAGGAGCAACGGCCCCCACCTGCGGGGAATCGTCCCTCGGAATCACTCTGGAAGAGGGGTAACCCCAAGCCCCGAACCTGGCTGAAAGCAGCAGTTGGGATCAGGCCCTGCCCTCCCCGCTTTCGGTCCCTACCTTCTCCCCTGCTCCCAGCTCTGCTGAGCTGGGCCTGGTGGCCTCATGTTGCTGTCTTGACTGCAGGTCTGTTGGGGTCAGAGCTCAGCCTGGGCGCGTCCTGTCCCTGTGCCCAGCTCCCACGCTTCTTGCTGTTCCCTGCTCTGGGCCAGCCCCCAGCCCCTGGCAGCCCTTTACTTCCACCTGCAGCCCCCCCTTTGGAGCCCAGCGCCAATGCATCCTGCGCCCGCAGCCCTCCTGAGCTCCCCTCCAGGCCCATTACTGCCACGCACCCCCTGCGGCCCTGTGCTCTGAGAGGACCAGCGCCTTATCCATCACTCTAGTTTGGCCAGGGGCCAGGCTGTGGAAGTCTGTGGAGAGGTGAGGGTTCTGGAGTCCTACAGATGTGGGTTCAACTCCCATTTATCCACTTCCTGGCCGTGGGATGTGAGGCAGATCACTAACCTCTCTGAGCCTCACTTAGCTCACTCTGGCCTCTCTGAGCTGCCCAGTGGATGCTCCCCTGCTTGAAAGGCTGGGCGAATGTAAAATGCAGTTGTGCGTGGGGGTGTTTGGGGGAGCTGTTGGGAAGCCTGGGCTGTGCTGCTCCCTCTTTGGCCTCAGTTTCCTCCCATGCTTGGTATCCTTTGTGAAGCTCTCACCTTCCTCCTGTCCTGGTTCCTCAGGCCCCACCCCAGTGGTTGAGGGCCGGCTGCCACCATCCGTGACGCCTGAGGGCCCCTCTGGGCCGCGGTCCCCCCCTGGTGCAGGAGCCGGGCCACCATCCCGGGGGCGGGGGCGCCGTAAGGATCGCAGGAAGTGGGAGCTGCGTCGGAGCAGGCCAGTGTCCTCCCCGGGGGCCTGGCCCAAGGCCCGCCGGCTTGCCCTGGAGAAGGCTCGCCGAAGGGTGCCCAGGCCGGGCCGAGTGTCCTCACGGTGGGTGCTGGGCACGTCCCCACTGCTTGCCTGCTGAGTGTCCTGCTCTGGGGTCTGCAGCTTATCAGACTCCTCAGGGCTGTGCGGTTCTGGCCAGGAGGTCACTGTCGGTGATAACGACATCTTGGGAGCAGGAAAGCTGGGGATGAAAAGGAGTCTCGGGAGGCCTGGGGTGGGGCGGGGGGGGGGGGGCAGCCCTGGGGAATGGGCACAGAAACCTCGTGAGAGCCCTGTGAGACCTGGAGGGGCCCAGTGGCTCGGCTTGGTCAGAGAAGCTTCTCTCAGAGATGACCCCCAAGCTGTCACCGGGCAGCTCTCACGGCCGGAGCTCTCTCCGTGCCACACTGCAGCTGGCACTGAGATGTAGACAGACAGGTACTTCCTTTGGGAAAACTTCCCTGATACCATCTTCCGAAGGGCACCCCCAGGTGCCCACCCTCTCTGGCTCTGCCAGGCCATCATCAGTTGGAGAGGGGGGTTAAACAGGCAGATTCTGGGGGCACAGCCGAGACGGCAGCCCGTGGTCCCCAGGGCTGGACCCGGCAACCACATCCAGGATTTCCTGGACTTTAGGTCCTGAGGCCTAACTGCCCAATCTCCACACCACCTAGCATTCACTGCCCCCCCCACCCCCGCCAAGCCCTCAGCTCACCCCCATTCAGCCCATCAGGTCCAACTATTTCTGCTCAGAGGGAGGCTCAGGGATCCCTCCCTGGAAGAGGCTCCTTCTGTTTAGACCTGGAGGGAGGCAGGGTCAGGCTTGAGGTCTGTGGCCACCCGTGGCTGCCCCCAGGGGCTTATCTGCTTATCCCAGCCTTGCAGCCCTGTGGGCGGGGGTGGTGGGAGGGGCCCCAGGTCTATATTTAACCAGGGACTGGGGCTCCCCGAGGCTGTTCCTCACCGGTGCATCTCCCCACCACCCACCCCTCATGGGCTCCGGCCACTCCCCTGTAGGGGGTGGGGCGGGGGTCCCTAGGGCATGGAGGTGCAAAGCAGGGGCTGCTTAGGTCCCACCCTGAGCTCCAGGCCCTCCCCAGGCTGCACCCACTCTCCTTTTAAGCACAGCCCAGTGGTGTTTGATTTTCTGGCTTTAGGTTAAGCTGGGGTGGGAGAGAGGAGAGAGATTTCATAGCCTGCTGGGACCTCCCACCCACCCCATCGTGAGGGTGTTGTGTGGGGGTGGGGGGGGTGCTGTGTTAGATCAGCAAGATCTTACTTAAGCCTTGGAGAGAGCAGCCAAGAGGAGGGCTGGACCTACTGAAGTCACTGACCAACCAGAGGCCAGAACCCCGAGACCTCTCCAGGCTGCCCCCATCCCTGGGACAAAGGTCAGGCTGGAGCCGGCACCTGACCCTTAGGTGACATCAGGTGGAATCCCTCTTCCCAGGCCCCCATTTTGCCTGCCTATTGAGATAGGCAGGGCCCAGACCCTCAATCACCCCTCTATGCCCTCCAGCGATGTCTGTCCAGGGGTCAGACATTTGAGGGGTCGGCTGAGGCCTACCTTCCTCTTCCCAGATGCCATGTGACAGCTGGACAGAGGCCTCACCGAGAGAGGGGCAGGCCCAGATGATTGATGAGGCCTTATCTGCCCTGCCCAGGCCACAGGTCTTTGTCGTCTCCTGGTGCCAGGACTCACTTTGTCCTCTCCCGGCACCTCTCCTGCCCTGACTCAGACTGACCCATGCACACACAGAACATTGTCGCAAGAGCTCTTTGCACCCTGCCCCTCCCCGACTCCCCTCTTCCTGGTGCCCCTCAGCATCCAGCAGGCTCTGAGTGATGATGAGAATCATCTGGGCCTGTGCTGTGCCCAGATGCAGTTCAAGCTCTATCACCAGGGGGACGTGGGGACAGGACAAGTGGGCCCTGCCTTGGTTGAGTAGAGCTCACACTTAGTAAGCACCTACTGTGTGCCCAGCCCACGGCCTGGCATACATCAGATGCCCGTAACAACAGAGTTGTAGGGTATCATTCCATTTCATAGATGAGAAAACAGGCTCAGAAAGGGCCAGGGCCTTGCCTCTAGTCACACAGCCCCGCACGGGGAGCCTCAGCCAGCTCAGGCCTGTGTGGAAAGGCGAGCAGAGGCTGGGCTCCCACATCTTCCAGCCCCGGGAAGCCAGGCGCTGCCCCAGGAACCATTTCTCCCGGCCGAGGGCCCGCGGTGGGGGCAGCTCTCAGATGCCAGGACTGGGGTCTAGAGGCAGATTCTGGGGGAAGGAGGAGCAGCTGGCAGTTGGGTCTTATTGAGGCCACACAAGCAGACGGGTCCCCCCAGCCTGCTCAACCACCCTCGTCCAGAACTAGACCTGTACCGAAGGCCCACCGAGGCCCCCGGACGGTCTCGCTGCCCCCTTGACCCTGCTCCCACAGTTTCCCAAGCCATTTCCCAGACTTTCACTTTCAGAAAGGCTCTTACTGACTTTCCCACAGCACAAGCCAACCAGGTCACCCCCTTGCTTTAAATCCTTCCATGGCTCCCCATAGCCCCGCACTGGAAGCCTTCCAGTCTGGGACAGAACTTTCTCCAGCCTCGCCTCCTTGACCTGCGCTCACCCAGCTTCCTGGGCACCTCCCTGTCCCTAGAATGTCCAGCTTTCCAGCTTCCTCGCAGGCTGCTTCTGCTCCCAGCCTCCCTGTCTCTGCTCCCCCAAAACTGACCTGGATTTCGGGGCCCAGGGGCATGGGTGCCCCCACCTCCAAGGTGTCCTTGGGCCAGGCTGCACCACTGTCCCGGTGGGGATGGGGACACTTCCTTACTGGCCTGGGAGCCTCTGCCCATCTGCTCCTCCCCATCATCCCAGAGCCAGCCTGAAGGAGGAGTGACCGTCAGGATCAGGGTCGCCCCTCGCCACACGGGTACCTGCGGGACTGGATGTCCTGCTGACTCTACCTCGGCCCCTGCCCCGTCCGTACCTGCCTCCCCATTCCCGTGACGACTCTCTCTGGCTCTTTCTCTCTCTGGCCCTCTGGCCCCATCGCCCTGAATGTTCAGAGGCACTGGCGGCCGCACCTGGGGCTCAGGCCTGGTGTCTGTTCAGTCATTCTGTTTGACATTTGCCAGGAAGGATTAGTCAAGGCAATAAGGCAAGAGAATAAATGAGGTTTGAATATTGGGAAGGACCTGGGAAATTTGTCATTATTCATAGGCGATATGAGACCTGCTTACAAGGGCTTTCCTGTGTATTACGAAAGCCTACCAGAAAAAGGCACTAAAAAGTTTCCTCTTCTCAGTAGCGACAAAGCATAGCCCTCCTGGGGTGCCATCGCCCTCAGGAAAAGCAGACCCCTCCTTAGCTGGGCACTCGAGGCCCTTCCTAACCCACCCCTCAGCTCCGTCCCCCCTCGCTCACCACCCGCCCACCGCCTCGCCTCTCCTCCATACCTTTGTACAGGCTGTTCCTTCTGCCAGCAGTGACCTCACCCCCACCTTCTCGAGCCGCCTTCGAGCCTCAGTACCAAGCAGCCTTTCCTGACCATCGTCAGCTCCTCTCTCTCCGGGCTTGGCCCCAGCACTGGGCGTACCTTCTCCCCTGACGGAGGGACAGTTGCACGGTCTGGGGCATCTGCCGCTTGACCAGGAGCCCACCAGGCCAGGGCCGGTACCCAGGGGAAAAAGATAAGCAATCTAATGTGAGAGTGTAGCCTGGGGGTATGTTGCCGCACTGGGGTGCGTATGGGCTTTGTGCGTTGACCTGAGTGTGTTTCCCTGTATGTGTGCAAGCCGCTCTCTCCATGAGTCCGCGTCCGTGTGTCTGTGCCCGCGTGCGTGTCTTGATGTCCGCATCTGTCTGCTTTCTGCATGTTTGTGCACGAACGCTGTGATTGGAGCTGGCAGTCGGGCCTGGGCTCCGAGCTGAGGCCCTTGGCCCGGAAAGCCACTGGCAGAACCGGAATTACCCTGGGCCCTTTGAATTCCCGCCCGCTGTCCACAGCACCCCAGTGCCCACCTGCACCCGAACATACCTGCTGAGCGAGTAGATCGGGCCCCAGGCAGGTCGGGGCCGCCAGGGGAAGCCGGGCCCTCGGAGCTGGGCCTCTGTGGTGGGGCCCCTGGGTCAGCCAGAGCGAATGACCAGCAGCTGGGACTTCCCAGCCTGTTCCACGCTGCCCTGGGCCCACCAGCCCCACCCCCGGCCCCACCCTCCACCCTGACCCCAGACTTTCACTTTCAGAAAGTCTCTTACTCTCCCCCCATTCCAGAGACTGTCACTGCCACCTTTGATCCCTGGCAGCTCGTGGCTCTGGCTCGGGCTGAGTCCTGAGAGTCCGGGAGGGGAGGGGCAGCGCTCCATAGCTCCAGGCAGCAGGTGGGGGGGGAGGGGAGGGGCAGGTAGGTGGGGGGAATGGACCAGCCGTCCCCCGCCGTGCTCACACGAGACCAGAGGTGCAGGGACAGGGCGTGCAGGGTGGGGTGGGGGGAAGGGGACATCCAGCCCCCGGCACCAAAGCCCCAAAGAACCCCTCCCTCCAGGACAGAGATGCTGGCGCCAGGCCCGTGTGCCAGGCTCATCCTGAGAGCCAGGCGTGCAGAAACGTGGGCCGTGGGGCACAGGGAGGGGGAGGGGATGTCACAGTGACAGCAAAGGAATGTCCTAAGCCACAGCCATTCCGAAAGGCTTCAGGAGCCAGAGGGGATGGGGGCTGAAGGAAGGAAGGATTACACTCAGAGGGGAGGAGGGATGGCGGGCGTTCTGGGCAAAGGTGTAGAGGGGCCCTGAGCCTGCCGAATGGAGAAGCCGGGCCCTCCTCCTCCACAGTGGCTCAGGTTGGAGACGTCTTGTGGAGAGGGTCGCCGAGACTTCCCAGAAGAGGCAGGCTGCACATCTTCTTGGGGGAATCCCATGCCAGCATCCTAGGAAGAAACTTGGGGAAAATCCGGGGAGGACAGATCCAGGCCTGTCCCAGCCAGGCTGAAGCCACCGCGGCATGAAGCCGAGCGGGGCAGGCGCTCCAAGGGGGGTGCTGAGGACGCAGGGACAAGCTTGTGTGTTGTTGTCCGGGCACTGCCACAGCACAGTGTGGCTGGCCGGGGCTTAAACAACACAGTGACTTTCTCAAGGATCCGGAGGCTGGAAACCCAAGACCCAGAGGTCGGCAGGGCTGGGGCAGAGAGAGAGAGAGAGGGAGACACAGAATCCCAAGCAGGCTCCGGGCTCCCCCTAGCTGTCAGCACAGAGTCCGATGCGGGACTCGAACTCATGAGTCCCAAGATCATGACCTGAGCCACAGTACAACGCTTAACTGACTGAGCCACCCAGGCGCCCCCTTAATCACCTCTTTAAAGACCGTATCTCCAAATATAGCCACCTTCTGAGGTACTGGGGGCTATGACTTCAACATAAGAATTTTTTGAGGACAAGATCCAGCCCATAACCGATTGGAAGGCACCTGAGAGACGGCAGCACCCCATAGCCCTCTGTAGACAGGCTAAGTTGGACCCAGAGATGCCAGCACCTCCTCCAAGAAGCCCCCTGGCTTACCACTTGAGTCATTAGCCCCCTGATCCCTGGGTGCCCCCTGTGAAATAGGGTGGGTCATAAGGGTCCCAGCTCATGCCCCGGTGGCTGGGTGGGCCTTTCCTCCTGGCTCAGGCTGGTCCTGTCCCATGTCAGGATGAGAGTCAGAATAAGAGATTGGGGGGGGGGGGGCCGGGAGCGGCACAATTCAGGAGTCAGAGGGGACACCCCAAGATGACTGCCCGGGGTTCTTCAGTGGGATTCCTGGAGCCCCTGTGGAGTAAATATTCTCCACCTCATTGCACTTGAACACAGGCTCAGAGAGGCCTAGGACCCTGCTCGTGGCCATGCAGCTGGCAGGACAGAGGCCAGACCCTGGTGGACAGACACCGGGGGCTCCTCTGTCTGACCTTCCTGGTCTCCAGTTCACAGGGCACGTCAGGGTCCTGGGACCTTCAATTATGGGTCACCTCCTTTCAAGAGTTAGGTCCCTGAAAAGCTGGTGGTGCCCAGGGCCTGGGGAGTCACTCCTGGACCTCCCCCAACTCCCAGATCCACTCCACACTCTAGCCTGTGGCCACCTTTCAGCATAAGACTGTGATGTTTCTTTTATCCCATTTCCACGTTGTTTTCCCCCAAATTTCTCAGTAAAATCCCTTTGGAAAAGTCCCAGCCTTGTCTCAGAGGGGCCGGGGCACAGGGCTGGGCAGGCTGGGTCAGGAGAAGGCAGAGCAGAGGGGGCAGTTGGGAAGGGGAGGCACAGCTGGGGACCCCAAGTAGAGTACAAGTTCAGCTCCCCTGCACTGGGCCGCACAACCTTGGGATAGGCACTTCTGACTCTGAGCCTCAGTTTACTCCTCCATAAAATGGAGGTGTTGTTGGCATTAAATGGGTCCGCTTCTGCAGAGGACCTGGCTCTCAGGTGGGGAAGGGCAGGGAGAAGGACTCTCAACACCAGATGCCTGCCTGTCCTAGGGGTTCCGGGGACGCCAGGCTGCCACACCCCAAATGTAGATGCCAGAGGCGGCGAACTTCACCCACACTGCAGCCGGCTGGGACCAAGGCACAGACCAATGGGAGAGCAGGAAGCCTGAGCTCCACCCACTGCCCCTAACTGGCTTTGGGCCTGGACAGGGGACGGTGCCTCTATCTTGAGGTGAATATTGCAAAGTTTAGGTGGCCCATCTCCGAAAGGCACTAGGGGTGACCGCAGCCCATGCCAGAGGGAGCCACAGGATGATTCCCAAAACCCTTTCCCCAGGTCGCCCACACCTGCGTGCTGGTGGCGGGGGCTCAGGGAATATGTGTGGGGCATCTGCTTCCGGCACCGCCCCCTACCATTACCCAGGGCACCAGCTCCGACCGGAAGGGAGCAGGCTGGGGCCCGACTCCAGGGAACTGGGTCCTGCAGGGTGGGGGCCCACACTCTTTGGGGCGAGCAGATGTTCCCCCAGCTCACTGGGCACGACAGGGTCCTGGGACCTCCAATTATGGGTCACCTCCACGCAAGACCTGCCCTGTTAGCTGGTGGGCTCCACGGTGGTATTGTGGGTACCACTCAGGCCTGGGTCTCGGGTGGATCTGGATTCTGTCCCAGCTCAGCTATTTGTCAGCTGTGAGACCTTGGGAGAGTCGTGTTTAAGTGGGGGGAACACTGTGCCTGGGAGGGGCCAGGATGAAATCTCCTAAATGACACCGGTGCCCACCCCACATTCCGCACCAGGAACACGGAAATCACCAGTTGGCTCGAGTCCCTGGCCCCACATCGTATGCATCAGCAAGTCCTGGCGGGGCTTCCTGGGAAACGTCTGCCCCCTTCCCATCCCCTTGGGGAACCACAAAAGCACCGGAGAGGGACAGGAAGGACTTGGAAGGACAGTCCAACGCCTTGCCTAAGCTAGAGACCAGGGAGGACGTGGAGACATCTGGGACCGTGGACGTGGCCCATGGGGCCACAGGGTTAAAATTAAAGCAGGCTGCCAGCCAAATTTCCACACCTCCGCCTCCGACCTCTCCTGCGTTTGGGGGGCGGGTTATTTTTAGAGGGAAGGCGTGCTGGAGAAAGTGCCTTATTCATCCTTGAGGTTAGCAAGGCCTCCAGAAAGAACAGAGGGGACTGTGTCTCCCTCCTGCCCCTCCAGGCTCACCGGGGTCTTGTCCGACCCTGCCTGGTCCTGAGGACTTTGTTAAGCTAACATTTATCCACGGCTGCCTCCTGCCAGGCCCCGGGCTTCCTCGGCCCTGGGGCAGGCTAGCCAAGGGCAAGGGACCAGAATGGGAGGAGGGGAGGGCGGGAGGCAACCTGGGCCCAGGCACTGGTCGGGTTTCTGTCCCCCCCCGCCCACCATGCCAACCCCAACCAGCCCGTGGGGCTCCCCTTGTGCAGTGGGACAGAGCCAAGAAACAGTGTTGCTGGACCCCATGGAGGAACGGGACCCTCACGTGGGCAGGAACAGGTGCCTCTCCCACCCAGTCTCCCACATGGGCTCTGGTGCCTCCCAGCCCCAGGGATCCCATCGTGGCTGGGGCACCTCACTTCACACTTCGTTTCTCCATCTGTAAAGTGGGACTTTTGCAAGGCGTTAATAAGATCCAGCCTGGAATAGGACACCCCACCCCACGGTCCATTTCTGTGCCCTGTGCACCCAGTGAGGAGGAAGGAATCTTGCCCTCGGGGTCCAGGCAGAGCTGGAGACCCCTGGGAGAGGGGAGGAGGCCACTTGGGGGGAAGCCAGTCCTGCCCTGGGCAGCCCTGGCTGAGGCAGAGCGGAGCAGAGCTCAGGGCCCTTGGCAGGGGTTCCAGAGGAGCAAACCCCACAGCCCCTGGACAGCCCCTGCCCCACCCCGGCCCCCACCCTGTGTACAACACCCAGGCACTCTGGCCTGGTCAGCGTGGGCTCCAAGGCTAGGCCCTTGTCTGGAAGGCCATGGAAAAACCAAAATTGTCCCCCCCCTCGAGTCCCCAGCAAGTGTGCCCGCCGACCACCAGGAAGAGCCTTTATTTCTGCTTCAAACCACGGAACAAGGAGGGTGTGATCTGGACCCCGGGTTGCGGATGGGAGAGGGCAGGCCCGTGGTCCCGGCCAGACCCTCTGAGGCAGGAGGCAGCGGCTCAGCTCTCCCTGCTCCAAGCATCAGCCCGGCCACCCTGGGGCTGAGGCCGCTCAGCTTCGGGAGCAGGGGTGGGAGGCGGGGTTTGCAGGGCCCTCGCACAGCACAGCAGAATCCGGCCATGCCTGTCCCAGTCCTCTCACTGGGGGGCCGGGGCCTGGCAGCTGGCGCGCTCACTGCCAGCGTCATCCGGAACCTTCCCTGGTGCTCCCGGCAGACTTGGTGAGGGGGCTGCAGAAACACAAAGGCCCCTCTGTTGGTGGGGCTGCCTTTCGGACAGGCTGGCAAGGGAACGGGGAGGAGGGGGTTGCACCTGGGCGGGGCAGGCAAGGCCCCGGAGCAGGGGCACTCCCTCCCCGGGCACCTCTACCCACCCGGAGACCTCCCCACAGCCCAAGTTCCAGCAGTTACCCAGGGCGTGGTCCCTGGTGCTGCTCTCAGCCCTGGGTGCAACCTGACAGAGGCGGAGGAGGCTTTGGGGGAAAGGTGGGGGGTATGGGGTGGATGGGCCCCTTCTGGGCCCAAGCCGCTGGGGGGCTGACACGTGAGGAGGGGGTGCCAGGCAGCCCCAGTGAGGCTGAATTCGTTTCCTCATCAGGGGGGAGACTCCCCAGGGGACAAAACTTCCCAGGGCACAGCTCACCCCTCATGTGCCCTCGGCAGAAGGCCCCCACTGCCCAGCCTCACCCCTGGCATCTGGAACACGGAATCCCCCTCTCCTACCCACACACCCTCCCCCCAGGAGCTCCCTTGGCTCTGGCAGTCCCTTGGCCTTTAACCAGGCACCTACGGCCAGTGCAGGAGCCTGCCGCCGGGCTGGTCCACTGCCCCATCTCACGGGCACCTGGGCCGGCCCTTTGAACGCACACGTGCCCCAAAGGCAATGAATCAGGAGCGAGAGGGGAAGGGATTGGAACTGAGGGGGAAGCATGTGGTCCTGTGTCCAACAGACGCTTCACGGGCCCCTCTGATGGGCTGGGCCTGGGGCCACCACAGTCGATAGAGTCCTTAAGGGCAGGTAGGAGGGGGCACGTGGACAAAGAGAGGGTCAAGGCCAGGAGGCTTCCAGGCGCCCAAGCAGAGTTCCAAGGACGGGCAGATGGGGGTGATGGTGTGCACAGGCTGGAGGGGTGGAGGGCCCCGTTGGCATGAGCGGGCAGGGGGAGCCCGGCTTCCGACCCCCGTGGGCAGCCCCTCACTCACCAGAAGCAACCTGGCTCTGGGCTGACCCCCTCAAGGCGCCCTCGGGGGGCCAACGCAGCTCCCCACTCTCCACAGAACCCACCTCGCTGGACTCCACTATGATCGAGGGCAGTCGCTGGCCCAGCCGAGGGCCCTTCTCCCGGGCACCTACCGCAGCCTGCAGGGGGGGTGGGCAGGGGTCAGGACGACGCCGGGCCCTGGGCTCCCTGCTCCCTCCCACACCTGTCCTGCACTGTGTCCACTGGGAGGATCGGGGGCCCTCCCGACCCAGGCTGCAGGGCAGGAAGGAGGGTGTGTGTGTGTGTGTGTGTGTGTATGTGTGTGTGGTCGTGCAGGTGCGGGCCTCTCCCCCATCCCACCACTGCGGCTGAAGCACCACTCAGCACCTGGGGCAGCAGCTCTCCCCGGGGCCCCAAAGGACCCACCGGGGCTCAGCCCTCAGGCCCATTTCACAGACAAGAGCCTGAGGCCAGAGAGGCCAAGGCCACATGGTGAGTGAGCCCAGGGCTTCTGTGCATCCCCAACTGCCCCCTGTATCCTCGCAGCCCCTTCCTGGGGTCTTCCCTGCTGGGCCCTTGGTCCCTCCCCAGCTCAGAGGAGCTGGGAAGCTGTTACCATGGCAACCTCAGCAGCTCTCTGGGCTCGCTCTGGGCTCATTGTTCAGTGCCCACAAGAGTGTGCGGGGGCTGCCTCCCCATGCCCTCCTGGCGCCCCCAGCGTCTCCGCCTCCCATTCAAGGCCTTCTGAGACCGAGGGGGGGGGGCCAGCTGCGAGTGCCACCGCCCAGCCCTCTGGCCCTAAGGCCACAGCAGCACTGACGCCCGCCCTGCCCACGTCCACGCCTCTGCTCCTGCAGGTCTCCCTCCCTGGACCTCCCCACCCCCCACCCTTCTACATAGAAGGAGAGTCGCTTGGTGCCTGTCTTCCTTCCCCCAGTGGCACGAGTGCCTTGAGGAAAGGCAGACACACAGCCCGAGGACTTTGCTAACCGGCCCTGAACCGCCACAGCACAACCATCTGCGCGTGTTTGAGCGCACGTTCCTGGGCCCCCGCCCAGACTCTCTGAATGGGGGGGCCCAGGAATCGGCATTTTCACCAAGTACCGCAGGTGACCTTGTTGACTGGGACGTCTGTGGAATCAGAGGGGCAGCGCAGCAGGGACCCGTCCAAGCCCCAGCGGCTGGGCCATCCTGGCTGCTCCTGTTCACACTGCCGGGTCAGGGGCTCCCTTCTCCTGGGATCCCTCCCCACCGCACCTGCCACCCCGCTTCCTGTCCTCCTCTGCAAAGGCCTTGTGACCCCCAACCAGGGGCCCTCCTCGGCCCAGAGTGTGCCACCGGGATGGGGGAGGTCCAAGCCAGCAGCACGTGGAGTTCAAAGGCCCGGTGTCCCCCTTTTCCATCTGCCGTGCCGTGGAGGCTGGCCCCCTGGGTGACCGGGGGCGGGTTCCCCTCTCCAGCCCCGCTGCCCGCCGGCAGTGGCGACGATGACAGAGTCCCAACTCTAGAACTCGGAACATCGAGACTGCACTGCCTGTGGAGGGACTTCACTTTTTAGCTCTATCAACCCCAAAACCTAGAGCAGCCCCGAAACCTAGAGCCGAGGGCGGGGGACTCTGGCATTGCCTCACCCAGCGGAGAGCAAACTGCTTTGCGGAGCAAACCCTGGTTGGGAAGTGGTGCTGAGTAAGCCAGGGAGGTTCGGCCTTCCACTGCTTTGTGCACCAGACTTCTAGAGAAGAGCAACCACTTCTCCCACCCCGACGGGTAAACTGAGGCACGCCCCAAATCGCGGGCCAGGGCTTGAGGCTGGCTTCCTCCTGTCCCGCAGGGCTGGCAGGCCCCAGGGCCCCACGTACATACCTTCCCTGCTGGGTCTCCAGCCTCCTCAGCTGGGCTGAGCTCCTGCACAGCGGGCCGGGGAGCACTCATGCCGTTGCTGCTGCCGGCCGGTCTGCACGAAGACAGGGAGAAACGAGGCCACGCGCTGGAGCCCACTCTCCTCCTGGAAGCTTCAGACCGCTCCAGTGCACAGCTAGCCCCCCCTGGACCCACTGCCCCCTGGCTCTCTGTCACCACTGCTCTCTGCCCACGCCCGCCCGCCACCGGGGGGCACTGGACAGGCCCTGGGTGTGTGTGGGGTGTCAGCTCTCCGAGAGGACCTGGCCACCTTCGCCTCGGGCTGACTCGAACCTGGCTTACGCTGCTCCCAGCCTCAGACCCTCCACCTGCACCTGGCCAGAGGCAGAAGAGGGGGTGGGGTCGGGCAGGCGACATCTGACTTCAGGGCAGGCTGGAAGGGGGCCGCAGGCAAGGGGCGGGGGCACTGGGAGGGAAGTGGGCAGAGGGACAGCAGTAACCAGTAGGATGGATCGCTTGTGCCACCTTGCTGGTAGTGGGGGAGGGGTCCTGTGGGCACGCAGGGCGGGGGGCGGGGGCTGCTGTTCTGGGATATGGGGTTTCCTTCACCGAACATCGGTTCAGTTCGGGTCCCGCGGAGACCCAGGGAAGGCTGGGAGGGGGGGCCATGTGCCTCCACCCAATCCCAGAGCCAGGGGAGGCAGCCCCTACCCTCCCTCACAGAGCCCCATGCCCCGGGGTCAGATCCTCCACAAGCCCCTCCTAGAATCCCACCGCAGGACTCAGAAGCTCAGCTAGAGCCCAGGGCAGCCAGGAGGGACACCAAGAGACTGGACGCAGAGAGGCACAGAGACTCAGAGGGAAGGCGAGAAAAACAGCTGGCCACAGAGGCAAAGCAGAGATGACAGGACTGGGGACAGAAGAAGCAAACAGACCCGGAGGGAGGGTACAGATGGAGAGAGAGAGAGACACAGACACACAGAAGGACAGAGAGAGACACATGAGAGAGCTGTCACGTCGGCCGAGCAAGGGGTCAGGCAGGCAGAGAGCAAGTCCCTGGGGTCAGCCTCCCGCTGCCCGGGGCCAGTGCCAGCCGCAGCACTGGACCATCAGGGGCCCCACCACCCACACCTCCGCAGGCTCCCAGGTGCGGAAGGCCGGGTCAGGCCGTGCACAGCCCCCCAGGGGCACTGCTGTCGCCCAAAGCCCGGCCCCAGCAGCCAGGGGCTGACCACGGCCCCCACTGCCTCCTCTTTCCCGGAGCTTCGGACCCCCCCCCCAACTCCCCTTCTCTCCTCTCCCAGCCTCGCCAAGCCCGGCAGCCAGGGCGCACCGCGGGGCGAGGGCCCCGACAAGGGTGGGGAGGGGGCGCCCCCTGGGCCTCACTCACACTCACCCTCCCGCGCTGGATGCTCGCGCCGGGTCGCCACTCTCGGCTCCGAGCTGCCAGCCCCGCTTCGCCCGCCCTCCCCCGCGCTCTCCGCCCACACGCGCTCGCCCGGCCCCCCATTCACACTCAGGCCCCCGGGCGCTTCCGCCAGGCCCGGCCCCAGCTCCCAGGTAGCACCTCGGCCTCACCCTCCCTTTGACAAAACCGTGCCCCCCACAGCCTGATCCCGGCCGGCCGCTTGAGACCCCAAGCCTCAGGTTGGAGGTTCAGGAATTTGGGGGGGGGGGGGTCAGAAATCGGTGGGGCCAGATACGTGGAAAGAGGATACCCTCCAGTTTGAAGGAGGAGCTAAGAGAAGGAAAACACCCAGGTAGGATGGCCAACGTGGTGGGGGAGGGGTACGTCCCAGCACCACTTCCCTCTCACCGTCGTCGTCCCCCAGGCTATTCCCAAAAGGGAACAAAACTGGCCTGGGACAATCAGTTTCATTCAGCCTGGAGTGCAGACCTGATACCTGGGGCCAAGGTGCAAAACTTCTAAGCCACACGATGCCCCACCCTTCCACCATCCAGCATCAGACATCCAACCCCAGCCAGCAGCCACGGCCCACCATTCCGCACCCTCTTATCCAGCCATCATCTACCACCCACCACCTATTCATGTATTTTCTACCATCCAGTCACGGCCAAACCACCATCCCACATCATTAGCCATCCAACCCCAATCACCACCCACTATCCAACCACCTTGCATCAACCATGCATCCATCCATTCCACCCATACCCACCATGGGCCAAGCATCAACACACCATGAAAATACCCATCAGTCCAACATTAATTCACCATCTACTCACCCACTGCCTATCTACCCATCATTCACATTCTAACAGCTTTCCATCAGTACTTAACTACTAGCCATCTACCATTCATTCACCCATCCGCCATATATCTGGTTGTCGTTACTCAATCTATCATCTGTCTACTGCCCATTTATCTGGATTTATCCACCATCCATCCACTAGCCTCCATCTATCCAATCAGCCACGAACGCATCCATCTACAATTCAGTTACCAATCAATTGCCATCACCCCTCCATTCATATTTCTATGAACTACAACATGCCATCCACCCACTCACCAACCACCTACCATCCACCCAACTCTTATCCCTATCCACCGCATATCTGTCCATTCATTGTCCACCTCACAATATCCTCTATCCATCTACTCATCGTCCAGCCATAATACACTATTCATCTAAAACCCATTTGGGGCACCTGGGTGGTTCGGTCGGTTAAGCATCCAACTTTGGTTCAGGTCATGATCTCACGGTGTGGGAGTTTGAGCCCCACATCGGGCTCTGTGCCGAGAGCTCAGAGCCTGGAGCCTGCTTCGGATTCTGTGTCTCCCTCTCTCTCTCTGCCCTCCCCCATTCTCTCTCTCTCTCTCTCAAAAATAAATAAACATTAAAAAAATAAAAAAATAAAACCCATTAAACTATCATCTACCATCCATCCGTATTCATCCATTCTAGAAAAATTTATTGAGTGCCTTCTATGTGCCAACTATTGTTCTAGGTGCTGGAGATAAAGTGGAGAGATAGCAGCGAGCATTCATCCACCATAGTCTATCCACCATTATAATGCATCTATGATCCATCCATTTATCATCTATACATCAGCTCCCATCCATTATTCACTATCCATTCAATATGCATCTTCATTCATTATCCGATCACCATCCACTTGCCATCTGTCCACCTTCCTCCATCTCTACATTGAATCCTCCATTTACCATTCACCACTCACCACCTACAATCCATCCACCATCTCTCCAACATCTTCCCCTTCACTATTCACCTTTCCTTCATCCGTTTTCCAAGATGTAGCCGCCTGTCATTCAATCATCATCCATTCATTACCTCCTCATCATCTCTCCATCAGAATCCAACCATTCATTATCTATCCACCATCCACCTTCCATCTGCACTTCCATAGTTCACAAACCGTTTGTCCATTGGCCTAGCACCTGTTCATTTATCATCTGTTTCTCCATTCGTGCACCTTTCAGCCTCCTCCACACCAGTCAGGATCCCTCCATCGGTCCCACATCCATTCACATTTACCTGCGATTTATCCATCCCTCCTCTATGGATAGATGCATCAAACCATCCACTCACTATTTATCCGCCATCCACCCCCCAAGCATCCACTAGCCACCACCTATTACCTACAATTCACCCTCTGTCTGTGCATTCTCTTGGTGCCCATCCATCTGTCAATTCAGTGTCCACATCCATCCACCCTCCACCTATCAATCTCCAGCCTATTTATCTGCTTATCACCTAACCGATTACCATTAGACAAATGCATCTCTATCTCTCCATCACCTAGCATCCCCATCTACTATGCTTCCAGCACTTACTCAACCATTATCTACACCCTCACCCACGTCACACACACACACATTCTGCCATTGTATCCATCTTTCCTCCATTAGTTCACCTCTCCATCCAGCTATGCGTCCTCTACCAGCCAGCCAGCTGTCTCATTCATAATTCACCCATCCATCGTCCCGCCATGCATTTATCCACCATTCTTATATCCTCGTGTTACCCATACACACAAACGTCAGCTGACCTTTCCCACTCCTCTCTAGCACCATCTCCGTCCTTCATCTACCCACCCGTCTTCTCACCATTCTGTCACCCATTCACTCATAAACTAAACACTCATTAATAAATACTAATACCAAACATTTACTACTCAGTGTTAGTGCTGGGTTCCAGGATCATCAAGATGAATAAGATCCCATCCAAAATTCACGGACTGATGCATTCACAATCTGATGATCCAGAAAGGGGAAACAAGTCCGACAGAGAAGCGGCATTGTAAAGATCCACGTTGTGTCTGAAGCCCAGTGCCTCCACCTTCTGGCCACAGGACGGCTGGTGCTCTGTGTGCAAGTTCCCCTGGAGAAGGATGGTGGGAGGGGGGAGACGTCACAGCAGGACAGCAGTGGCCTGCACTGGGCACGGTGGCTGCAGTTTGGGAGACCTGATGATGTGGGTATAAAGAGGCGTAAGACAGGACAAAGAGGCTGGCAGAGGTCGTGCAAGGCTAGGAATACCTAGGTCGTGCAAGGCTAAGGGATAGGCGCCCGGTGATGGGTCCCTGGTAACAACAGGGACCTCTGGGAGGGTTTTAGGCAGGTGCCCCGGTCAGCTAAATTCTGCGAAAGGAGCCCCATACCCTTCTCCACTGAAGATACTTGAACCGGAAGGACAGGGGCTTGCCTTCGGGTCACACCACAATGCCAGAGTGGCCCCTGTGGCTGCAACTGTACTGTCTCCACACGCAGACACCCTTGTGTCAGGGAAGTGTGTGCTGGCATGCTCCCATTTCCACCCCCCACCCCCCCAAAAGGCCACCCTACCTCCTTTCCACCTGGGCAGGAATTGATCTCCCTACTTGTTAACGAGGGTGCTAGCTGTCACCTGGGGTGTTGGTTATCCTCCAAGGCGCTAGCTGACGAGGGCCTCACGGGTCCTGGGGATTGCTACTAACAGGGTTCTCAGGAGGTGCTCGAGGCCTTTGAGGCTCACAGCTCTGGCGGTGGAGCAGCAGGCTGGGGCCAGGGGGTGTCTTTAAAGACGAGAGAGGCCCGTATCTGAGCCTACAGAGTCAGCCCAGGGGCCCATCTATGCCTCCAGCCTCTGATTTTGCTTCTCCCCCTCCTGCCTGCCCTCCATCCTGCGCACTTCTCCACAGGAGACAGGCAGGTCTGGAGGCAGGGGCTTTGTGTCCTGGCCACACCCAGCCTTTGCTGTGTGTCCTTGGAGGCCCTGCCCCTCTCTGGACCTGTAGCCCCTGCCAATGTAGTAGGATAGAATGGACTACGTGAGAGTAAGGACCCACCATCTCTGATGTTCCCACGGTGATGGCCGCGGTGAGACTAGAATTATCCCCTTAACAACCCCCTTGCCACGCGCACCATCCGAGGCTTGAATGGGGGTGAGGGCAGCCTGCCTAGGCTTGGGAGACTCCGGGTGGGTGGAGTCCTGGGCCTGGTCCAGGAAGGTTTGCTCTGCGCGCCCTCGTGCGGCCACGCTGGGGTAAAACAGCCCAGACTCCCGGATCGCCGCCGCGAAGCAGGGACAACGCCACCAACATTTGGGTGTTAATCTGAAGCATTTAATATTTTGAAACGCGACTTGAGCACCATGTTGCTATGCTTTGTCCTCACGTGTTGATCCGTTAGGAGAAGCAGGTCCAGGACTGAGCCCCTACGGCCCCTGGTCCTAAGGGTCCTAAGTAAATGACCCCGGGAGAGGAGAGGACCTGCCAGGGGGTGGGTGGACGATGATGGAAGAAGGAAGGTCTGGCTAGAGAAACCCCCCTTCTAATGACTGTCTCAGCTCGATAAAATTTTCACCTGTCTTGCACCAACACTGAATCTTCAGCCCTTAAAGATTGATTGACTACACCAAGTTTCTGGGCATTTCTCTCGAATGCAAATAATCAGATTTCAGAGTTGTTTAAATGCCATCTTAAGAGAATCACACCAACAGAGGCAGATCCAGGGAGGAGGGTGAGCAGGTGGGCGGGCACAGGGCACAGCATCTGTCGGACCCACGAACCACCAGCCGCCACCACAGCATCCGAGGCCATCGGTGTGCCTGGGGCAAGTTGGTGGGACAGGTCCCCTGGGGTGGGGGTGGGGCGGAATCTGTCCTCTCTGGGAGGCTGGAATGGGGATAGGAGGAGGACCCAGGCCTGTCTTCCAGACCTGAACCACCCCCCTTGACCTACACTGTGCAGTATTGAGCCTGACTGGGGAAGGGTGGGAGTCGGGATGAATGGGGACCCCAGGCGACGTGTCACCAGGGATGCCAGACCCACTGCTTTGGGGCTCCAAGGGTCTGGGCCACAGAGCTTAGTTTGAGCACCCCTCCCAGCCTGAGAGACCAGCTGCGATGGCAGGGGAGGGGGTGACCACGCTCAGACCCAGAGCCTGGGGGCGCCCACCCCTATGCCTCCCCCTCGGACCCGGACCCGGGTGGCTTAGAGTCTGTCCGCTGGTCTCAGTTTCTCTGAGCCCGGGGCCCTCCCCTTCTCCCCGCGGGGGTGGGCGCAGATTCAGGTTGCGGGAGCCAGAGGGGATCTGGTTGACATTCTCTCCCCACTCAGCGCTGCCCCCAGTAGCCTCTACCCCCAGCACAGAGGGTAAAACAGGCTCGAAAGGGTGGGTGGGCGGGCGAGAGACAGAGACGTCCAGGATCCGGGGCACTGGGGAGAGGAAGGGGCTTGCTCCCCATTTCACAGGCCCCAGGTGCCCGCTGGTCCCCTGCGCTGGGAGCTCAACTCAGGAGGCGAGGGCAGCAGGGGGACTCGGGTTCCAGCCCGGCCGGGTCCGATCTGTAGCTCTGTGGTCTGAGAGGAGCTGACGGTGCTTGATTTCCAGCTTGAAGGACAGGTGACCTTGGACAGGTGGGGATGGAAGCAAGAGAGGCAGCCCAAGTGTGGAGGCCCCGGCTAGAGCAGGTGAGGGTAGGGAGGCTGCTGGGACCTGAGGCTGGTCCCACGGCAAGGTTGAATGAGGCAGCAGGGGCGGTGGGGGGGGGGGGGGCGGTGGGGGGGGGAAGAGAGCTGTCCAAGGTCATGCCACCTGCTGAGGTCCTCCCACTGGAACCTTGGTAGCAGAGAGCTGCACACATCCAGCCCTGGGCCACCCACCACTGGGGACAGTGCTGTCCCCAGCCCTTTCCGCTTCCTCGCCCCAACCCATTCTGAGAAACTGAGGGTGGGCAGGACACCTGGTGGTGAGGTGGGGTGGGGTGTCAGGGGGTTAATCTCTAGAGCCTCCAGAGGTTGGCCCACTGCCAGGAGCAAAGGGCAGGACCCAGCTGGCCATCCTGGGAGATACCCCAGGTCTCAGCACATATGGCCACCCATCCCCACCCCCACTAAGCTGCAGCTCCTGGTCACAAAGATGGTGACAGTTCCTTCTCCTGGAAGCATTGGTAAATGAGCAGAGCCTGCCGTGAGCCACCCTTGTAGAACAAATATAGAGTTTAAAATAGGTGCCCCTGTAATGCACATGGATGTTTGTATAGCATGGGATGTTCTGGAACGATACACTGTAATTCTAGCAGAGTTTATACAGCACTTCCTGTGTACAAGGCAGTGTCTGGATGCTTTGCCTAGCTGATTTAACCGTGGGAACCCTGGAAGGATGGTATATTATTATCCCATTCTATGGAGGAGACCAAGGCACAGAGGGGAGGAACCTGCCCAGGGTCACAGGGCTGAGTGAGAGGCGAGGCTGGGATCTGGAGGCCGGATAGGGACTGCTCAGCACGGGGCTGGGCTGCCGCTGTGGGGTCCTGGGGCTAGAGGGGTGAGGGGGCACACCTCTGCCCGTACCTCCATTTAATACTGGCCACATCCCAGCTGCTCCTCCAGCCCTCACGGCAGCCCTGGGGAGGGGGGCTGTCAACCTCCGTTCCCTGACACAGACTCCGAGAGGAAGCGGCTTGCCCCAGGGCTCACAGCGCTGAACTGAGCTCAGGAATCCTGCCTTCCAAGACCTGGGGCCGCAGGCGAACCCTAGAGTCGTCCCTCTCCTGATGCCTGGGGGTCGCCGCGTGCTGGGGGACAAAGCCCTGCCGGTGGGCCCGGGGAGGGGCCGGGCAGGAGCCAGATGGCGCCGGGGCAGGAAGGACAGCCCTTCTCCCCCAGCCCCAACTGCAGGGGTCAAGGCCTGGAGCCCGAGCAGGCTTAGAAGCGGGGCCCAGCACCACCCCCCCCCACCCCCCCATCCGGCCCCGGCCCTGTGTGCGCTCGGGAGCAGCCGGGAGAGTGCACGCCCAGGCCCACGCACTCCCCTGCCATCTGGCACCCCCATCCTGTCCCCTCTGTCCTAGGCGGTCCCCTCTCACCCCACCCCACCCCTGGCAGGTCATTCCACGGCGCCAGACCCCACCAGGTGCATGTCGTGAGAGTTGCGAGCAGAGGCCCCCAAACCCTGCACCTCCAGGGTGTGCGCCCTGAGTGGCGTAGGGGTGGGGTGGGCGGGTAGGGAAAGGCCGGAAGAACTGGTGCAGGGGGCAGCCCGGGCTGCAGGCCCTGGGGGGAGCAGACCCCCCCCCCCTAGTCAGCAGGGACACCAATGAGGGTCTTGAAGGTCCATTTCAGGAGACTATCCTCTGAGCTCTGCGAGGGGCAGGTGAGGCCTGTGATAATAGCAATTCTGGTGATGAGAGAGAAGCGAGTTATGAAGTGCCCTCTAGGCCCACTGCCCTCTTCTCGCTTCATCCTCAGAAGTGGCGGGCATTATAGCCCTTCAGCAGGTAAGGGGCAATTTGCTAGTTGGTAATCTCCCCCCTGGATTCCGTCAGATGAAGCCGTGGACTGCCCACTGGCGGTGTCCGTAGTAGATGTCACCCAGAAGGTGACCGCGCCCTGGGTTCCCACTCTCTGTTCCCAGGGTGGATGGGGGGTTAGTGCCACCACGGCCCACCACCGAGGCTCTGGACGGAAACTGGGCATCAGTCTGGAGCTGCCGCTGGGGTTCTCCATGCTGGGCAGACAGCAGAATTGCAGGGAGGCCCCCGCCCCGGTGGTTCTGAGTCAGTGAGTCCGGGGAGCCTTTCTAACGGTCCCGGGGGCTGAGGCTGCTAGTTGGGTCTGGGGACCACATTTTGAGCACCACAAGGCGGAAGGGGTGGCCAGAGGGACAGGAGTGTCCTCAAACTGACCCTCCCAGGCCTCCACGGTCCACGTCTCAGGCAGGACACGTCAGCCTTGCAGCCTGGGGACGTCCCTGTGCTCAGGGGCAATGTTCAGGCCTCTGCTGGCCACACAGACTCAGACCAAGCCCCGATGCCTCCAGTGACTCCCTGGGTGCCCCGTGGGTGGGTCTCTTAGCTACTCGGAGCCTCGGTTTCCTTACCTGCTCGGTGGGGAGGGGCACAAGACCGTGTGCAGGTAAGCAAGAGCCTACGTGGAAAGCGCTCGACAGATAGAAGTCTCCGGGGTTATTCTTTCCCAGGAGGGGAGATCAGCCTGGCGTGGAAGGAGACCCGTGCTGCACTGACAGCGAGGGGACCAGGGCACCTGACATCAGCAGCAGGCTCTGCCACTTGCCAGCAGCCACCTCACTTCCCGGGCCTCAGTTGGCTCTTCTGAAACAGGGGCCGTCCCCGTCCCTGCTTCAGCGGGTTCTCAGCGGGTTGGTCTACACAGTGCCATGCACACAGCGCACAGTGTTTTCAGTCTTTGCTGGGAAGCCTTGGTGTCCTCCCCCAAGCTGCCGCCAACACATGTGCATTCTGATGCCTCCCCCCGACCCCTTGGTCCAGCCTGCAGGCCTGGGGCTTCCGGGAAGTGAGTAGTTCTGTCAGTATTGCTGCTGAAGGCTCTGGAGCAGAGATCCTACACCAGGATTTCTCCAAAGGACCCCGTTTATCCCTGAGGCAGTGGGAAGCCAGCCATGGAAGGCTTCTGAGCAGGAGAGACGTGGTCAGGGCCAGCCTTTGGGAAGATGCCCCTGGCCATGGAGGAGGGTGGGTGAGGCGGCCAGGTAGGGAGTCCAGCAGCAGTCCAGGTAGGGCAGAGGTGTGCCCAGGGACAGGCCGTGCCGATCACCGCCTCAATTTACTGTCCATCATCATCACCGATAGCAGCTACTACCGTTAGTAACCACTGCAGGACCATCCGCGTATAATGTACCCAGTGTGACTGCAGGCTGCGCCCATGACCTCACTGAAGTCACAGATGCTGCACCGGAGGGTCTCCATGCCCCTTTCGGATGAGCAGCTGGGGGTCAAGGAGTCAGTCTGCCGCCTCTGGTCCGGTCCTCTCACCCAGCCTGCAGAGCATCCCACATGGGCGGCTGCTGGGATGCTCAGTGCTTGCGACGCAGGAAACACTCCCGGAGGCATTGGGGCGTCTCTGACATGCATGGTGGGGGGCGGATCAGCAGGGCAAGCTTGCAAACTCACAGTCAGGTCTAGGTCAAGATACCAGGGGAATAGGAAGTAGGGCACCCGAGAGAAGGCTGTCTGGTCCTCCCTCCTGGCCTGCCACCCTCACTGGGCTCGCGGCCTCCCTCCTTCATGCACAGACATCCCCACGGGCACTTTCCTGGAGTTCGATCCTGCCGGGGTGCTGGCTCATGCAGCTGACCTTCTAGGTCCTACACGCTGTCAGCCGGGAGGCGAGAAAGGAAGAAGGCGAACCCCCTGCAGGAAGAGCCATGGCCCAGGGACTCGGGTGGCAGGAAACCTCCGGAACCGCCACCAGGGTCACGGCAGGACCCGGGCGGCGACTGGCAGGGAAAGTGGAACCTCTGCAGGAGTCCCATCGGCCGCTGGCCCCCCACGCGTGTCCAGACCTGCCCCCCTCTCTGGCGTCTCACACTGGCCACCTCTGCCCTCACTCTGTGCTGGGGGTTTGTCTCCCTGGAAAGCCTCACAGCGCTGCTCTCTTCCGGCTCCCATCTGAGCTGCAGAGGGGCCCCCCTGAGCCCCCCATCTGTAAGGCAGGCAGCCCCTCCCTCTCCACCACCTTGCCGTGTCTGCTCTCCTTGAAACCATCATCACTCTTCAAAATTCTTTCTACTCTTGTGTGCACGGGTCTGTGGTCTGTCCCGGGACTGGAGTGGACGCTCAGGTGTAGTAGGCATCCAGCAGCTTTGGGTCGGTTGAATGAATACTTCTATGTAATTAAAAAAAATGTTTATTTATTTTGAGAGAGAGAGAGAGAGAGAGAGAGAGAGAGCCAAGCAGGGGAGCAGCAGAGAGAGAGGGAGAGAAAGAATCCCAAGCAGGGTTGTCAGCGCAGAGCCTGGCGCGGGGCTCAAACCCACGAACTATTGAGATCACGACCTGAACTGAAACCAAGAGTCGGACGCTTCACCAGACACCCTGGACCTACGTAATTTTTTAAATGGCTACATGGACCATGATTTATCTGTTTGTCTGGTGATGGAGATTCAGGTTTTCATCATTTTAACTGGAAGTAACTGACAGCGACTATTACTGCACACGTGACTGCACCATCAGAGTCCCAGCAGGGGCACAAGAGAGCAGGGAAATCAAGGGCAGCAGAAAAAATGACCTATTTACCAACGTGTGGGCGGGGCCTGGGACCACTGAGGAAGCGTGGGCAAGCTCCCCGGGGCGGCAGTGGTGGGGAACTTTTACTACCTCTGGGTCCTCCAGGGGCAGCAGGAAAGAGGCTGGCTGGAGCCCGGGGACAGAAGCAGCAGGAAAGAGGGATGGCTGGAGGCTGGGGACAGCTGCTCCAGAGGCTGTGGCCGCAGCAACACGGGAGGGGGAGGAGGGGAATCGATGGCCGTCTGACTCTGCGCCGAGCTCCCCATCCTATGGGTACAGGCCACTTGGAGCACAAAGCAGGAGGGCAGAGCGGACCTGTAGAGGCAGAGGCACACTACCCACCCTCGTGCCCTTTGGCGTCCACGCTGGTCCTACGGGGGAAACATGTCCTCCACTGATCGTTCTGGGTGATGATGACTGGGGAGTGAGCCATCCTGAGCCTTAGGCTTTGGGCATCAACAGCGCTCTTCGTGCAAAGGGCTCTTCGTATACAGGAAGACAGGCAGGCAGGAAACAGTCACCAAGGGGCATGCCTGCCGTAGCACCTGCTTCCAGGCACGTTCTTCAACCACTGACCCGCGTCCCTCCCCCTTCCGCAGGCCCGTCAGCAGCACTGTTCTTTTAGTCTTGGCGGGGTGACCCAGACTTTTGTTCCTTCAGGAGCCAAGTCCTTTATGGGCCTGTCATTAAGGAGCTCCCTTCCCTTGGGGCGCCTGGGTGGCTTAGTCAGTTGAGCGTCCGACTTCAGCTCAGGTCATGATCTCACAGTTCGTGAGTTCGAGCCCCGCGTCGGGCTCCGTGCTGACAGCTCAGAGCCTGGAGCCTGCTTCTGATTCTGTGTCTCCCTCTCTCTCTGCCCCTCCCCCGTTCATGCTCTGTCTCTCTCTGTCTCAAAAATAAATAAACGTTAAAAAAAAATTAAAAAAAAAAAAAAAGGAGCTCCCTTCCCTATCCCAGTAAGAACCCTGAATCACCACGGGGACACCTCCGGGCTCCGGACATAGTCCCCCTGGCCCAGCGTGTGGAACAAATTCCAATTCCCTCTGACGCTTGGGTTCGATATCCCAGGCAGCCAGTGACCACTCTTCTGCTGCTGGTTCCGTGGCATGAGGAACCAGAAAGAGCCAGTGGGGGGAGGGGGCGGCCTCGGCTTTAATTCACTGGAAGCATGACTGAGTTTCCTGATAAAGGCATTCCTCTCTTGGACACTAGCCCAAGGTCACAGGAAGGAAAGCACAAAGTCCTCCAGTGTTATTTGGTTGTAGTGAGAGGGGGAACTCTCACCTCCAGCGCGAGGCTCCTGGACCCAGGCGTGCAGGCTGTGGAGGGAGGGTGCCATGTATTGCCTTGGGGGTCAAGGCATACGCCACAGTCTGCAGGACAACGGTGTAAACTTGCAGGGCATTGGCGGTCGGCCAGCACCATAACTAGTCTTCTGCAGACCTTTCTCCCATTCTCTGAAGCCAGCTCCTTTGGGGTGTTGGGGCACATGGTAAGTTCAGGGAATTTCATGGGCATGGGCTTTCTCTGCCTTACTTCCTTCACCATATAATGAAGCCTTTGGTCTAGGGTGATGTTGCTTGAGTTGCCATGGCGATGGATAAATAAAACATGCTCCAAGTCTACAAATGGCGGTGCCGGTAGACGTGATGTGGCTGTAAAGGCAAGTACTGACCTGAAATATGCAAGGGCAAGTCACTGCCCATTCCGAGATGGAAGGGGTCTAATGTCGTCAACCTGGCCACAGGTTGTGGCCAGTGCCTGGTCCTCCTGGGGAATGGCACCATATTAAGAGCCCCCTGTGAGTCCCTAATGTTGACAAGGGGGGCACTAGCTTGACGGGAGTCAAGTCAGCCTTGGTCAGGGAAGTCCATGTGCCTGAGCCCCTGCAAAGCCTCTATACCTGCCTCCTTGGCCACTTGTTCATGGGCCTGTGATAGGGAGGAATGAGGCTGATGTCCTCAGAATGGATCATCTTGTCCATTTGACCTATAAGAGCCTCTTCCACAATAGATGCCTTTTTTAAAAAGACTTTTTTTGTTTATTTATGTATTTAGAGAGACAGAGAGAGAGCATGAGAGAGAGAGAGAGAGAGAGAGAGAGAGAGAGAGCGCACATGTGTGTGCAGGGGTTGGTAGAGGCGGAGAGAGAGAATCCCAAATAGGCTCCATGCTGTCAGCACAGAGCCCCATGTGAGGCTCAAACCCTTGAATTGTGAGATCATGACCTGAGCTGAAAGCAAGAATTGAACGCTTAACCAACTGAGCCACCCAGGCGCCCCAGTAGATGCCCTTTGATGAGCATTCTGTGCCCATCCCCAGAGATCCATCCACTTGCATTTCCCCTAGATCTCCTAGAAGAAGTTTATTCTTTCCAAGTCTCTGATTGGCCCGCCAACCCATTAGCCACTGTCCACGGATCAACACAGAAGTTTTGCCTTCTGGGGGAATTTCTCTTCACCGCTGCCTTTCAGGGCTTCCCCTGAGTGTGTCTGTAAAGCAGCAGCCATCCTCCTCTAGCTAGAGCCAGGCAGACCAATCTTTAAATCTGGCCCGTGCCTTTTCAATCCTTTTTTGATCGGCCACAGCACTTCCCATGAGGGTGTAGCTGTGGATTAAGAAGAGTTGGTAAAATAGTAGGAACAAATACGACAGAGGCTAAGCCACCTACTTATTCGTAAAGTTTACTCGTTCTTTCCAGGTCTGCTTGGGCCCAGTCTCATTTTATAATGGACTACTACATGCACATACAATTTTATGTTTTGGTGGATAAGATAACATCTATTTGGTAAAGGACAGCTTGG
Source organism: Prionailurus bengalensis (assembly GCF_016509475.1). Lineage (NCBI taxonomy): Eukaryota > Metazoa > Chordata > Mammalia > Carnivora > Felidae > Prionailurus > Prionailurus bengalensis. The sequence continues at coordinate 145,568,169 of NC_057355.1, read as the reverse complement.
GTGGCATTGTTTCTTGGTGTCCATGGCCAAGTTTTAAGTCTGTATAAAGATCCAGCAGCAAGCCAGGAGCTGCCTTTGAACTGGAGAAGAGCTCTTGGAAGAAGAAGGCACGAATTTACTCCAAAACCCTGGGTGTATACACAGTGACTTTCCTATTGGGACTTTCCCCGCCAAGAGTCTCTGCCACTCACACTCAAAACAGGGTCTGCTGGGTCATAAGGCTCAAGTGGCAGGGCGGCTTGCACCAAAGCCTGGACCTGGTGGAAAGCTCATTTGTTCTTTGGGTTCCATTCAAAATTGGCAGTCTTAGAGGGTACCCAGTAATTAATCAGAGAAGCTCACCCAGGCAGTAAATGTGTCCATAAAATCGAACAAGGCCAATCGGGCATGTGCCTCTGTCTTCATGGCAGGCCTTGTTATGTCTGAAAATGTCTTCATCTTTTGAAAGCTATTTTTGCTGGGTATAGAATTCTAGGCTGGCAGTTTTTCTTTTCTTTCTGCATTTTAAAGATGTCGTTCCAAAGTCTTCACATTTACACAATTTCCAATGAGAAATTTGATGTCACCTTTATTTTGTTCTTCTGCTTGTGTCTTTATTCCCTGTTTTTGTTTGTTTGTTTGTTTGTTTGTTTTAAGTAACTGGTTTTGAGGAACTCAATTATGATGTGGCCTTATTATAGTTTTCTCCCGCCATGTTTCTTATGCTTGGGGTTTATTGAAATTCTTGGGTGTGTGAGCTTATAGTTTTCATTGACTTTGGAAAATTTTAAGCCATTAGTTTTTCAATTTTTTTAATGTCTCTCCTCTTTTTTGTTCTCCTTCAGGACCCCAATTATCCATGTATTGGGCCACAGTTCGCTCATGCTATTCACTTTTCTGGATTCTTTTTCTCACTGTTTTATTTTAAATAAATTCTATTGCTATGCTTTCAAATTCACTAATATTTTCCTATGTAATGTCTAATCTGCCATTAATCCCATACTGTATGTTTTCAAGAAGTTGTAGGTTTCATTTCTAAAAGTTCTATTACGTTAAAAGTTTTTTTTTTTTTTAATTTATTTATTTTGAGAGAGAGCACAGTGTGGTAGGGGCAGAGAGAGAGGGAGAGAGAATTCCAAGCAGGCTCCATGCTGTCAGCGCAGAGCCCAATGTGGAGCTCGAACTCACAAACCGTGAGGTCATGACCTGAGCTGAGATCAAGAGTTGGACGCCTGAGTGAGCCACCTAGGTGGCCGCTCTGTTACGGTTTTAAAAATATGTATTTTATGTAATATGGTTATAACAACTGTTTTAATGTCCTTTTCTGCTAATTCAAACATCTGTGTAAGTTCTGGGTTGGTTTATTTAATTGATTATTCTCCTCATTATGGGTTGTGTTTTCTCGCCTATTTGCGTGGTAATATATATATATTTTAAGATTTTATTTTTAAGCAATCTCTACCCCTAACATGGGGCTCAAACCCACAACCCCAAGATCAAGTCACATCCTCCCCCAACTGAGGCAGGTGCCCCAAATGCCTGGAAATCTTTGATTAGATGCCAGGCAGTGTGATTTTATATTTGGGGGGATGGATATTTTTGTGATCCTATAAAATTTCCTGAGCTTTGTTCTGGGATGCAGTTAAATTTCTTGGAAACACTTTGATATTTGGGGGTTTTGTTTTTATGACTTGTTAGGCAGATCTGAGCAGTGTTCAGTCTAGATAGAGCTAATTCCCATGTCCAAGGCACAACCTTCTTGAGAATTTTTTTTTTTGAGGGGGTGGGGTGGGTGGGGAGGAAGCAGAGGGAGAATCTAAGCAGGCTCCATGCTTAGTGTGGAGCCTGATGCGGGGCTCAATCCCACAACCCTGGAATCATAGCCTGAGCTGCAACAAAGAGTCAGATGTTCAACTGGCTGAGCCACCCAGGCGCCAAAACCTTCTCGAGAATTCTACCCCATGCTGGCGAATTATGAGTTTTTCAAGTCTGGCTGGTGGAAAACAACACCATTCTCAATCTGTGTGAGTACCAGGCACTATTCTCTCTAATCTTCTTGAATGTTCTTTCTCCAGCCTTGGGCAGTGTTCCTCCCACACAAGTGCTAGTCAGTATGCTGCTGGATACTCACTCAAGGGGGACCCTCTGCAGATCTCCAGGGTTCTTTCTCTGTGTAAAGTTCAGGTTTCGAGGGGGTAACAGGTGGAGAAACACAAGAACTGCCCTGCTAAAGGAACGATGACCTTTTTCCAGTGTGCATGTTATAAATTTATCGAACACTAAACTGAAATTTTTGAGGGACATCAAGAGACAACAAATGTAGAGCTCTCAAATGAGGTGGAAGATCACCACATGTAGCCTGTCAATGGAAAAGCATGGGAACCTGCCCCACACCCTGGAATAAAATGTGTATTTGACGATGTGGTCCTGCTGGGACACGGAGCATGGGGCACTCTCTCCTTTACCTGAAGCCCAGTGAGGGTGGCCTCCCAGGGGATTTCTCGGAGAGCTTCAAGATGTGGCCCTCCATTTGGGGGCCTTGTGGACTAGGGATGGACTGCCAGCCAGGAAAGGAGGGCTCATGAACTGCTTTGGAGGTGGAGCCCGAAGTGTGCTGCCATGTTGGGACCTGCCCACTCCTGAGTGTCTGTCAGAGCAAGGGAGGCAAGAGTGTCTCCTGTGGACAGATATGAGCTGTAGGGATGGGTCACCACCTGTCTAGTGGTCCCCATAGAGGGGCAAAGGGTCCCCTGCAGCCACCAGGTAAACACCCACCCAGAAAAGTGACACATTGCTCAGGAGAGGGAGGGAGCAGCAGGAGTCCGTGAATAGTCCCTGGGGCACAAGGAGAAGGGGTCATCAACTCTGCCAGATCAGAGGGGAGACTGTAGCTTCCCTCCTCCCTGGTAGTTGCCCACGTGGTTGGAAGCGGGGCCAGGCTGGCTGAGGCTCAAGAAGGAGCAAAAATGGCACCAAGCACGGCCCCCGTCCCCAGTTCTTGTCTCAGGCCCCCAAGCTGGGTGTGAGGGGAAGCTGTTAAATTAAATTAAGTTCCAAGGTTTCACTCTGCAGGCTGGGGCATTGCGATTTCTGACTCAAGACCCCGCGGCTTAAAGTCACCATAAGCTGTGCACATTTCAGGGAACTGGGTGTAAGGCTCTGCTTAGTCTGACTTGCTGTGCTGTGAAGACCAGAACCCCCCCACCCCCCCACCCCCCGGAGCCCAAGCAGGAGTTTATTGTAAGGATACTGCTACGGGCTCAATGTTTGTGTCCCCAAAACGCTTATGCTGAAATCCTAACCCCCAATGTGATATGTTAGGAGGTGGGGCCCTAGGGAGGTGATTAGGTCAGGAGGGTCGAGCCTCCTCTAATGGGATTATTGTCTTGTAGGAGGGCAAGGAGCTACCTCTTTCGACCACGTGAGAATACAGCAAGACAGCCCTCTATAAACAGGAATAGGGCAACTCACTCAGAACCTGATTGTGCCGGCACCCTGACCTGAGACTTGGAGCCTCCAGAACTGTTTATAAGCCACTCAGTCTACGGTATTCTGTGATAGCAGACAGAAATGATTGAGACATATACAGCGGAACCTCAAGGGTGCCCAAAGACACTGGGATTCCTTGGTCTGGGGGACCCAAGACTGCTCAATCCATCACCTGGTCAGAGTCCCCAGTTTCTGAAAAAAGAGCTCCAATGCATACCAGCTACCAACGTGAGCATTTACTATGAGCCAGGCACTGTTCAAAGTGCTCTACGGGGGTTAACTCATTAAAATTGTTTTTTAAGACACAGACAGAGAACGCGAGCAGGGGAGAGGGGCAGAGGGAGAGGGAGAGGGAGAGGGAGAGAGAGAGAGAGAGAGAGAGAGAGAGAGAGAGAGAGAGAGAAAGAAAATCTCAAGTAGTCTTCATGCCCAGTGTGGAGCCCGACGCAGGGCTCAATCCCACAAAAGTGAGATCATGACCTGAACTGGAATTGAATTAGACACTTAACTGACTGAGCCATGCAGGTGCCCCTTGTTTAATCCTTTCAGAGACTCACTGAAATACTGGGTAGGTCTTATTGTTATTCTTGCACTTCTGAGGGAACTGAGGCACAAAGATTTCTAGTTTTCTGAGAAGTGAGTAAGACCCATAAGTACTCACTGTCTCAAGTACTAAGGAAAACTACAGGGTGAATCTGAGACCTCATTCAGCCCGGGGGAGTTAGGCAAAGCCGTCCTGGAACGGGCAATGCTGAAATGGCTTTAGGTTGAGCAGACAAAATGAAGGTCGTCCAGGAGGAGCATCCAAGGTAGATGTCTTGGTAAGTGCAAAGGCCCTGAGGCAGGAGGGGGGCAGAATCAGTCGAGGGGCAGCAAGGTCAGTGAGACTGGAGTCAGAGAGTAAAGAGAGTAAGAATAGGGGTAGAGGGTGGAGCAGAGCCAGACAGCCTGCTGAGTCTGGAGACCAGAGAATACACAGTCCAAATAGGGACCCTAGGGGAATGGATACTGTTAGACTTCCACTGGGACAAAGACAAAGAATGGTGACTGTCCCAGACAAATTCAGCCTCATCACCCTACTTAAAAGCCAAGGTAGAGGAGCCTACGTGGCTGGGTCAGTTAAGCGTCTGCCTCCCTCTTAAAAAACAAACAAACAAACAAACAAAACCCAAAAAACCAAGGTAAAGAATTTGGTCTTTAGCTTAAAACCAGTGGGAAACCTTTGGGTTTGAGCCAGGTGGTCTGCTCAGTCCCACCTCCTCCCTTATAATTTGTACGTTGAAGTATCATACATATGAAGTGCACAAATATTTAGAACGCGGTTTAATTTATATGTATGTATAGATCTGTGTTACAAGATGGGTCTGGTCAAGACACAAAATGTTCCTAGCCTCCGGTTCATAACGTCTACTCTGAACTCTAACACCAAAAGATGGTTTTTGCCTGACTTTTAAAAATTAAGGGACCGGGTTCCTAGGTGGTTCAGTCCATTGAGCAGCCAACTCTTGATTCTGGCTCAGGTCATGATCCCAGGGTCCTCAGATCAAGCCCCGAGGCCAGCTCTGCGCTGGGTGTGTAGCCTGCTTAGGATTCTCTCTCCCTCTCTGCCGCTCCCCTGCTCGCACGCTCTCTCTCAAAAATTAAATAAAGGTGTAACATATACAGTGATGCGTACAGTTTGAAGAATGTTACTTACATGTAGTGCTGTATAACCAACACCTCAATATAATTACAAAACACTTCCAGCAGCCAGGATGGCTCCCTCCTACCCCTTTGCAGTCAATACTTCCTCCACAGGGGTAGCCACGATTCTGATTTGTCTCCCCAGATTAGTTTTGCGCCTTCAAAGCTCTACCTGCTCTACCTCCGTGCCCCGGATCCACCTAAGCCCCCACCCACTTGCTGGGGTCAGGGTTCCCACGGCCCTGCACCCTCGCTCCGGCTCTCACCCAGCCCGTGGTCTCAGTGCCCTCGCACGAGCTCCAGGCGGCCCCTGCTGTCCTGACGCCAAGGGTCTGTTTGGGTGGGGGAATTCTCCATCACCTTCCTTCCGCCAGCCCCCCAAATGCACCAACAATCTCAGGGAAGCAGAGACTCTCCCGGGACACCCAGCCTGGAGACAGCCGGCCGCCTCCTACCCAAGTGTCAGGCTAAGACATTTGTTTGCGGTTGGGGTAGGCTGGACGGCGGAATCTGAAGTGGCCACTGCGGGGGCACCACGAATTCACGAGGTGCAGGGTGGCCCGCTGGGTCGCCGCTCTGCAGGGGCCTCCGCCCAGTCCGGGCCGCGCGGGCTCGCGTTCAAGTCAGGCAGGCCCCCGCTTTCCAGGGCCGTTCCGAGCCCGGCCGCGCCCAGGTTTTAAACCAGCGGGTCACTCCGCCGAAGCCCCCTCCACCCCAGCAAGCAAGGGGTTTCCCCTTCGGGGCCCGAGACGCACGCGTGCGCGAGCGCAGACCCCGCACACCCGGGACCCGTCCACGAAGCGCTGGCGCACGCCTCCCGGGCGCCGTCGGCGCACGCGCGGGCGCGCAATCTCGGCGGCGCACTGGCTCGGCGCTCGCCCCGCCCCCGCCGCCTGGCCTTCCCAGCATCCCGGCCGCCCTACGGCAAGCGGCGAGGTCCCATCCCGCCGGGAGCCGGAGCCGGGAGCCGGGAGCGCAGGGGCGGGGCGGCGCGCTGAGGTCAGCGCGGCGGCGGCCGGCCCCGCCGTGGTTGGCTGCGCCCGCGCTGGCCGCGCCCTGGTTGGCTGCGGGCCGCGGGGCTGGGCCGCCTGGTCGGGGCTGGGGTCGGGGCTCGGGCGCCGGCCGGGCTTGCGCTGCGCTCCGCTCCGCGGCGCTCCAGGTCGGCGGACGGCGGCGAAGGCGAGGAGGGCGCGGCCGCGGGCGGGGCTGAAGGGCGCGCGGCGGGCGGCAGGGCGAGGCGAGGGCGGGCCGCGGCGGGCGGGGCGGGCGGCGGCGCCGAGGGGAGGAGACCGGCCCATGGACCCGCGGGGCCCGGCGCCCCAGACGCTGCGCCGCCGGGACCGAGCCCAAGATGTCGGCCTAGGCCGGGGCGCGACGACGCGGACGGGGCGGCAACGAGGCGCCGCTGCTGCCGGGACTCGCGGCTCCCGGGCCCCCGAGGGCTCGCCCTGACGGACTGGCCGAGCGGGCAGCGAGAGTCCGGCGCGTTGGGAGCGGGCCGCGCGGCACCATGTCGGCCAAGGTGCGGCTCAAGAAGCTGGAGCAGCTGCTCCTGGACGGGCCCTGGCGCAACGAGAGCGCCCTGAGTGTGGAGACGCTGCTCGACGTGCTCGTCTGTCTGTACACCGAGTGCAGCCACTCGGCCCTGCGGCGCGACAAGTATGTGGCCGAGTTCCTCGAGTGGGGTAAGTGCGCGCGGGGCTCCGGCCTGCCCTTCCGCCCCTCCGACCCCGGCCCGCTCCTCCTCCCCGCCCTCGGGCTTCCGCTCCGGCCTCTCCAAGCCCCCAGCCCCGCCGCCCCCTTCCTCTAAGGCCGCTCCTCGCGCCCTCGCCCCTCAGCGGCTGGCGATCCCCTCCCTGCCCTCCTCCTCGGCCCTGGCGCACCCGCGTTCGGCCGTCCCGCCCCCTCATCCTGCCCCTGGGAGCCACATCCTCCGTTCCCACCCCCACTCGCTCCCCGCCGCCGGCCATCGCCCGGGCCGCTTCCTAGATCCACCCTCCGAGTCTGGATATCATTTCCTGCAGCACTCCCCGGGAAATCCGCCCCCGCCCCTCGCTCTGGGGTCCGGAGTCGGCGTGGAGGCCCCCCCTCCCCGCGTCCGCCCCCGCACGCCCTGCTAGCTTGCGGGGGCAGCCGCGCGTGATTTTTGCGTCTGCCTCCTGCACCGCCCGGTGGGCCCCCTACTCGCATGTGCATTTCCGGGGAGACCCATTCTAAGGGTGACAGCCAGCCTACACCCCCTTGACGTCCAGGCCCTGAACACCCTTTACTGTGGCACCTCCAAGGGAGTTTTCGGGTTAAAAGCCTTATTTTGCGAGAGCAAATTGATTTTTTTTTTTTTTTCATCGTAATTGTGCTAGATTCTTGTAATACGTTGGGCGTAGCTGCAACTGTCAGTATACGGAAGACGTTTAAAAACTTTCTTCCTCAGATGTCTGCGTGCTTTCTGTAGTTTATTCAAGGATCTATAGGACTGTAATCATTGATCAAATAACGTACTTAGCTTTAGTAGGATAAACGTTCGATTAGGCCGTTTGACGATCATAAGAATCCCGAAGATAGCTACAAGCGTCAAGTAAAACCCTTTCACTTCCTCTCTAACGTGGCCATCCTGTCAAGACCCTCAGACTCCCCTGGAACGACCTGGTAGGAAGATGCAGTGCTCACGTTCAGGGCAGACCATGCAGACCCTCCCCTTGGGTCACTTGCGTCATTGGGTTGGGGCTGTGCAGTTTGAGCCGGTAATTTCTAATCTTTGGGCCTGACGAAGCTGATAGTTACGTGAAGAAACAAATGTGTTCTCAGGTGAGGCCTCCTACTCTGCCAGAATGGCAACTGGAATTTGGGGTTTTGTTTACTCACAGTACTCAAGTTGAGATATTCTCTAGACGGCTTCTGTGTTTTGCCCTATAGGGAAACGATGTTTTGTGAGAGCAGAGGCAGAAAGAGGTCTAGAGCCCCAAGACAGCCCCTTATGCTTTATTTCGGTGGGCACCACCATTCTTGGTTATTTACAACATCAGTGAAATGAGCGTATTTACTTTCCGGGGTCCTTTGTCAGTGACCTGGTTTCCAACCAAATAACTCACTTTCACAGTCTGGCGCTGGGTACATCTGAGCCTTCTGAATATTGTATTTGCCTTGCCTTTCTGAGGCATTTGATCTTGACATCCAGACAGATCGACCGTCAGGTCGACTCGGTGCCGGTGTGTGAGTAAAAGTGGGACTGAAAGAAGGAAGCAGAGGGAGGGCAGTGCTAGTGCAAATGTGTGCTGCAGCTGGCCTCTGGCCTGCGAGCTGAGTAGCGCCCCTGTGGGGCTCCGTCTGAGAGCTGGACAGCCTATACAGCCGGGGTTCTTGCCTAGTCTGCACACCACCCGACGGTACCAGCCCCTCCGAGAGCTGGTGGGCTTCGCACGAGCAGGCTCTTCTCAGCATGTGGGGAGGTCTTACGAGATTTGACCTTTCCAAATCTGGACAGAAGCCATGTGCTAGAATTTAGAAATATTTTCAAAATTGGATTCTGGCTCTTTGGAAATTATGATTGCAAATAAACTACGTCGTCCTAACAACTCAGCTTGCACAGAAGTGTAAAGCTTAAATTACAGGGAAGAAAAATGGTCTTAAGTTTAAGGTGGCATTTTAATGAATTACTAATACTACTAAACACTACTTCTAGAATAGAAGTATTGAATTTCATGCATGTTAACATCATACACCATTGTAACTCTACAGAGGTGCGTTACCGGTTAAGATTATGTGCAGTCATACTTTAGTGTACTTAGAACGCCTAGTAACTGCCTTTGGAAGGTGAAAAATGGTCCGTCAGGTGGAACTGTGGAGCCTTATTAGGCGCCCTGACTTCCAAGAGGAATTACTTCTCCTCTGGAAACAGATAGAAGCTATCCGTCCGCCTGGGGGTTGTTGAGTCGTTGGAGTCACACACCCCCCCCCCCCCCCCCCCCGCCCCGCATGATGTTTGAAACTTCCAGTGTGTGGAGTCCTGTCCTGCAGAGGGCCAGCCTCTGCCCACCTCCCAAATCTTGCTAGGTAGGTGTGTCTAATGACAATTAGGTAGAAATCTTGAAACTTAATGAAGAAACACAGCTTAATCAGCCCAGATTTTGACACTTAGGGAGGAATCTTTGGGGAAATTTGGAAAGTACAGGTATTCAAGTTTTTAAGGTTTTTTTTTTTTTTTAATTTTTTTAAACATTTATTTCATTTTTGAGGGACAGAGAGAGTGTGTGAGTGGACGAGGGGCAGAGAGAGAGAGAGAGGAGACACAGAATCTGAAGCAGGCGCCTGGCTCTGAGCTGTCAGCACACAGCCCGGTGCAGGGCTGGAACCCACAAGCCACGAGATTACGACCCCAGTGGAAGTCAGACGCTTAACCGGCTGAGCCACCCAGGGACCCCTCAAGTTCTTAAGTTTTAAAAGCAGACTTCCTGGCTCTTATTTTCTTATTGCCACAGAGGTTGCACGGGACCAGAGTCCTCTTGGCCTTCATTGCAGGTCTTTAATTTTCCCTTGATTATGTTTATAGTTTGATTAGTTTTCCTCTCTGAAATCCTGGACCTTAATTTAAACTTGGAAATACCTTGCTTTGCCTGTGTATTTCTTTAAACTATATTTTAATGCAAATTGGATACCATTTAAAATAGAACACTATGAAGCACTTCGAAATTTCTACAAGTAAACAGCACAAATACAAGTAAAGGAGGTGAAGTTGTTACCTGTTAACTTTTATCTTTGTTATATAAAAATATTTTCACGTGTTAAATTTTTTTTTTTTCATGGCTTAAGTATAATGGCTCGTGTTGCAGCTAGATGAAGATGATGTTCGAAGTCCCCGCCTGTTGGCATTGGCTGGACCACAGGGGCCTGTGCTCTGGCTCTCGTGTGGCCTGCAGACCAGGTGGGAAGCCTAGAGCCCACGTCTGGTGCAGGCACGCCTTGTGGGTGCACACCTCAGTGTGGGTTTCCCGATTTGTGGTCCGGGCCACCTTCCTTTACCCTGCCACTGTACTTCCTCTAAAGGAATGGAATTAATCTTTGCTAGCCCTCTTTAATTTCCTCATTTGTGGCTTTTCTCGTTACGAATGCAGCAGTACCTTCCGAGAGCTCTCTGTCGTCCATGTGAATTCCTGTAGCTGTTGGCATGGGGTCCCCAGCCCCAGCTGTGAGTGGAATGGCTCTCCCCAAATTTTATACCAGTAGGCTTAACTGGTGGTGCTAAACATCTCAGGGTACATTTTAGTCTCACTGGTTTCTTCAGGTAGAATGTGCATCGCGTGGGAACACCTTGAGAAGTAGGTCTCGTGAATAAGATCTGAATTTGAGGGAGTCAAACCCAAATGTTGGGTTTGCATAATAAAAATTAATGTAACTTGTAAGTAGCTATTTGAAACGCACGGTGTTTGACTACACGGCATGTGATGAGGCGGTTGAAACCATTAAACGTTAACAAGCCAGCCTTCCCTTTTTTCTCCTAAAACCTCATCCACGAATTGGGTTTTGCGGTAAACAGCAGTGTCTGTTGTACATCTAGGCCTTAAATAAAAACACTGGAATTGGAGTGAATTGCTCTCAAACAGGATACCACTGCGTGAGCCCCTTGAGAAAGTTGATGATGTGCAGCCGATTGCTGGGCAAGCAGACAACTAACTCAAGTGCACCTGAGGCAAAATAATCCCACTAGGACGGGCTTGCTGGGGTGGCTCCTCCTGCCTCTGCCCCCTTCCTGTTGCAGAGCCTGCTGCCCTCAGAAGTCTGCCGTGTGTGCTGACGTCTGTGATGCTGGATAAACACATGAGCAAACAGGGCTGTTAATTCCAAACTATATTAAGTACGGTGAAACCGTTGAGTGCTTTTCTTGGTAAAGAGACAAAAAGTATTTTTTGAGACTAATAAGGTAAAAGGATCTTGCTGGAAGAAACCAGATAGAGGTTTTTACCTCTTTTTTTTTTTAATCAAAAAGGAGAAAAAGTAAAATTAAAGAAATTTTGAAAGAGTTTTTTAAAAACCCACGAAAACTCTAGGGGCGCCTGGGTGGCGCAGTCGGTTAAGCGTCCGACTTCAGCCAGGTCACGATCTCGCGGTCTGTGAGTTCGAGCCCCGCTTCGGGCTCTGGGCTGATGGCTCAGAGCCTGGAGCCTGTTTCCGATTCTGTGTCTCCCTCTCTTTCTGCCCCTCCCCCGTTCATGTTCTGTCTCTCTCTGTCCCAAAAATAAATAAACGTTAAAAAAACCCACGAAAACTCTAATCACATCATCTAACGAATCCCCGTAACATAACACCTTTTAGTCCCTGTCCCGAGTTTAAGTTTGATTCTTAGCTTCTTAGAACGGTCCAGAATGACAGTATGGTAAGGTTACCTTAAATTTGTGTGAAAAGCTCACACAAATACTCTCTTATCTCTTAGTGAGAGATGGATGAGAGGAAGATAACACTTTCCTTAGATTTAAAATCGGAAGTGTTTTGACCATCTGAATTATATATATACGGACTTAAAAATCTGCCAGAGACAACTATTTTTTTTGAGGACAGATGGATACTAACTATGAAATAAAGGTCGTACTTTACAGCATGATTTGAACAATCTGTGTTGTATATTAGGTTTTTGGTCAGTTTCACTGACTGGTAGGTAACTGGCAACAAAATTGTTCTCAGATTAAAATTTTGCAAAAAGGATCAGTTGTATCATAAGAGACTTTGGATTTTGTTATCTTTCGGAAAGAATTAGAAACTCAGGGAGAAATTGAAATCGAATCATGTTTCAGTCCAATCCTGTCTTTGTATTGGAGCTGCTTTGGAGACAGACGAACTTACTGTAAGGTTACTCCTGATGTCACTGGGACGCAGTGATTTCTCCAGCCTCCGCAGTCAAGAGTCCTGGGTTCAAACACTGTTAGGGATTTGAGCGATCATCTGATCTGCCCTCCACCCCTGTCCCTGTTGCCCTTGGGTAACCGAGGCTCTTGACATTTTCCCTGATCATTTCAGAACCAGCTTCTGGTGGGGGTTCTCTTCTCCACGGACCACCATTAGCCTGGGACTGCCTCTCAGACACCTGCTTTGAAACCCCTATTTTATTGTAGCTTTCCCCTCGTTCCCATCAGCACCTGCCTCGCTGAAGCTCTCAAGCCCACAGACCCAAATGAATTCCTTTCTTGCTGTAGGATTTAACTCCCTCCACCAGGCATCCTAAAATCCTGCTGTTGGGATGCCCTGGGTGGTTCAGTCGGTTAAGCGTCCGACTTCCGCTCAGGTCATGATCTCGCGGTTCATGACTTCAAGCCTTGTGTTGGGCTCTGTGCTGACAGCTCGGAGCCTGGAGCCTGCTTCCTATTCTGTGTCTCCCTCTCCCTGCCCCTCCCCCGATCACACTCTGTCTCCCTCAAAAATAAACAAACGTTAAAACAACAAAACAGAACAAAAAACCCGGCTGTTCATTCCATCATTCCCTCGTTTTAATGCTTCATACTCTGTTATGTTTAATAAATCAGGTAAAATTGACCAAGAAAGACCCACCTAACCTTAGTTGTAGAAGTTGAGATTGACGGCACTTCCGACCATACCGTGGAGTGATTTTCTCCAAATATAACGTTACCTTTATTAAAGTAATGCATTTACTGAGTAACTCTGGGTTCGGACTTTCACAAGCAGCCACTTCCAGCCCCTCTGTTTCTGTTTAATAATCCCCTGTCTCAGATCCCATTCAGCGGCCAGTGACAACCAAACAACGGCAACTGAACCCAAATCAGGGTGACTTCTATCTCGTGTGGAATTGGCCTGTGGGCAGTGCAGGGTAAGGCAGCAGCCCGTGCCAGGAAGTCTTCAGGGACCAGGGCCTGCTGCCCTCAGCCCAGCATCTTCATCCTAGGCAGTAGGTGCCGTGTTCCTGTGGGAGAGAGCGAGCATCTTGGATACTGGTTATTTAGCAATTCTTGCCTCAGATTCCATGCCTCTGTAAAGCGTGCTTGTACTGCTCACTTTCTGACTTCTCCGTTGACTTCTGTTGAGGGAAAGAAGGCTGTAGAACTTCTATATTCCTTCCCTCCCTGCCTGTCCCCTCTCTTCCTTTTTCCAAATATGGTTATATAAGAATTTCTGTTTAAGTTGGTAGTGTTTATGTTATCATTAGGCAAATAAATACCTTAACAACTGAGCCACATGGGGTGCAGTTAGTGCCCTGTCTTGACCGAGATGGAATTATTTCTGTGTTGATTGGAATGCATTACGTTTTCTCCCTTTAGCTTAGATGCCCGTGTGCAGTGCTCAGTACAGGCCCAGCTTTGTAACTGGAGCGCCTCGTCCCCCGCCTCGCCCGTCACCTTCCACCCCTCAAAGCCTTTTGTTTTCCTCTTGTCTAGGCCCATTGCGCTCTGAGCCCACTGCTTAGCAGTATTCCTAGGACTTCTCTTCATTCCTTATGGGGACTTTTTTGGTGTCTTTCTGTTGAATTCCCCTTTCTGGATTTCATACCCTTTTCCTTTTGATAGAGCTAGAAGAAGGGCTTCCCTGAGAAAAGGTTCATCAAGAGATCATTTTTTGAGACCTGAAAAGGCTTCTTCCTTACATGTTGAATGACAGTCTGCCTGGGTATTGAATTCTAGGGTAGAAGTAATTTTTCCCTAGGAGTGTGAAAGCGTTTCTCCATTACTGTCCACCTTCTGCTGTTGGTAATGAGCAGCCCGACCCCATTGTGATCCCCCAGACTTTGTGTGACTTGTCTGGAAACTCTCGGTCTTCTTTTCACTAACCTCAGCGCTCCTTGGTGGGTCTTTCGGGTGGGGACACTGGGTCCTATGGCTCTGGAAGCCTTCCATACTGTCTCTTGATGGTTTCTTCTCTGATTTCTCCATTGTAGCCTTTGTGATCTCCTATTATTCAGGTGTTGGACCTTCTAGAGTGTGCTGCTAATTTCCTTTTCCTGCGTTTTTCCATTCATTTATCTGCTTGCTCTGATTTTTTGGGAAAAGGTCCTCAACTGTGTCTTCTACTGCTTACATTGCTCTTTTATTTCTGCTGTGATATTTTTCACTTTTGCTCTCAGCATTCCTTTTTATAACATCCTGTTTTTGTTTCGTGAAAGCGATGCACTTTTTTTAAACATTTCTTTTTGTTCATTTTGTGTTGATTTCTGTGCACACGTAGATGTTATGTAGACATTTTCTTCTCTTTCCTGCGTTGTCTCTTCTGAGTTTTCCTTCTCTTTTCTGCTTTGCTCCTTGTCTTTGAGGTCAGAACCCTTTCTCTGAATGTCTGCTGATTGTTGGCTGTCTTTTCGTAATTGCGAGTGGACCGATTGAAAACTCCCCGTGTGCATGGACAAACTTTAAGTGTGGAGTCTCACCATTAGGAGATAGGACAGGGGCCCACCAATTTGAGAGGTACTACCAGAAGTTGCTAATTTTTTCTCTGGACCTGTCAGTTCCCGCAGAGTGGTGTTTCTGGTCCTGTCTGGGCAGTGGGGGTATTGTGGATATGCCGGCTTTTGGGGAAGGTGGGATAAGGTGGAGAGTTGATGGGGAAGGGACAGAAGGAGTTCTGGGGTGTAGCTGCTGCTCCTATAGATTTGAAGCCAGTCCCATTTTCTTTCTGTTACTGTTTGGACCCCCAGAGATCCCGGTGCTTCTAATCATTCCTGAGCCGCCTAACCCCTACCTCACATGCAATAACTTTTGGTTTTCTAGCTTTGCTAAATTAGTTACCACTTGGCCACTTTCTTTTCCCACTGTGCAAGATTACGTTAACATTTCTAGGCTGCTGTCATCTGTCATTCATTCAACAAGTATTTTTTTAAGGACCTGAAAAGTGCCAGGCACTGCAGTGGTTAACGGAATACCTGTTCTCCTGGAGCTCACGTTATCCATGAAGCTGTGTCTCGTTGTAGTCATACGCTGTCATTCTACTAGGGTTTCCAGATGGTGTAAAGATAAGGTAGGTTTTCTGAAAGGTACCCTATTTTTCATTTCTGTATGAAGTCAGGAGAGACTTGGATGTATTGGCATTTCTATTCCTATACTTACTCATTTATTAGAAAGCTTCTCCCCTAAGTAGAAGGAAGACATGGAAATGTGGGAGGGCAGGTTTTTCTCTAGGAACTGCATTCTAGTGGGACAGGGAGAGGAAGAGGGAAAAGGGACGTGAAGAAACGGGAGTTACATGATGGGGGTGCACTGAAAACAGAAAGAGGGGTGCCTGGAAAATGCTTCTTCAGATTGCTGCTAACCGGCTACTCTAGGGTGGGTGCAGGGGTGAAGCCAGGAGGGACCTCTGGAGACCATAGCGTGGAGATGTTTGCAGTTCGGTGTTTGTGACTCGGGCCATGTGCGTAAACTTTGACCTTTCTTTACGTGACACAGAGGTGATTCTGTTTAACTCCAAGTTCTTGGTCTGTAGGAAGATACCACCAATTTAAAATCAAGAGCAGAAGGAGAAATGTTCTTGCCACTCATAATTTTCTAAAAACATAAATAACAGAAATGAAATCCAAAGGTATTCCATGACACCGTGACACCCAAATTCCATTTTAAGGCTGTTGTACTTTACCCTTTTCCTGTGAAAGAATTAAACTGAAATCATTGGATTTCTCTCTTTTTGTTTAAAAAAAGTAAAATCAGGGAGTTGAATTTATTTTTCAACTTATATATTAAGTATATTATAAAAATATATTTTTAACTGGAAATAGTATTATTTATTTATTTTTAATTAATTAATTTTTTTTTTTTTTAAAGTAGGCTCCATGCTCAAGGTGGGGCTTGAACTCATGACCCCAGGATCAGGAGTTGCATGCTCTACCGACTGAGCCAGCCAGGCACCCCTGGAAATAGTATTTCTGTTCTTCACTGTTGAGAAAGATGTTGATTTCATAATTAATGGGTATACAGCAATCCTTTAAAAATAATTTTGCAACTCTGTCACAAATGGATTTGCTCCATTTTTTAACTTTAAGTATTTGAGATCAGATTGTTGAAAAGGCTGTAAGTGTATTAACAAACCACCTTTTTGATGTGCCTTTATTTTTTTTTAATGTTTATTTATTTATTTTGAGAGAGAGTGAGGGAGCAGGGGAGGGGCAGAGAGACGGAGAGAGAGAGAGAATCCTAATACCAGACTTGAACCCACCAACCATGAGATCATGACCTGAGCCAAAACCAAGAGTTGGATGTTTAACTGACTGAGCCACCCAGGTGCCCCTCTGATGTACCTTTAAAGTTAATCTGGGAAAATGTCGATGAAACACTGCTTTCGGGTATGTGGGATATATTGTCTAATTAGCAGCAAATTGGGAAATTACTGGGAGTGCTCTATTCCCAGTTTCAGCAGTTAATTCAAGTGTCAGGGATGGCATTTTTATATTAGACTGTATCAGGACAAGAAATGTTTCTGAAAACATCAGCATTATTATGGTTTTATGTAACCAAAGTGATAAGCCTGGATATGTTTTCTTCTAGAAATATTTATTTTTTTAAAAAGCAAGGTTTGCATTTATGAAGTTTTGATAATCCTTGTGAAATAATATGTTAAGATGGTTACTGAAACAAAAGCTGCTGTCTATCAGCAATATGAGAGAAATTTAAATTACCTGGCTGATTAAGCTTACTTTAGTTGGAAAGAAACATTTCTCTGCCTTTTACAATTACCAGATGATTTATTTACTTTTTCTTTCTTTTTTTGGTAACAGCTTTATTGAGATATATATAATTCACATACATTTTACCTGTTTAAATGGTACAGTCCAGTAGACTATATTAATAGAGTTGTGCAATCATCTCTACTCTGTAATTGCAAACATTTTCATCACCTCTGAAAGAAGCCCTGTACCCTTTAGCTGTCACCCCACCTCCCTCCTTTCCACTGATCTCATCTCATTATATATTTACCTGTTATGGACATTTCATATAAAAAAATTTTTTTAATCATTATTTATTTTTGAGAGAGTGAGAGAGAGACAGAGTGAGAGCAGGGGAGGAGCAGAGAGAGAGGGAGATACAGAATCCGAAGCAACTCCAGGCCCCGAGCTGTCAGCACAGAGCCCGACATGGGGCTCAAACCCATGAACCGTGAGATCATGACCTGAGCCGAAGTCGGATGCCCAACTGACTGAGCCACCCAAGCGCCCCCTGGACATTTCATATAAATGGAGTCTTACAGTATGTGGTCTTAAAAATTTTTTTTACTTATTTTGAGAGAGAGAACACGAGCAGGGGAGGGACAGAGAGAGAATCCCAAGCAGGCTCTGTGCTTTCAGAGATGTGTCTCAGTCTCATGCACTATCAGATCATGACATGAGCCAAAATCAAGAGTCAGAGGCTTAACCGACTGAGCCACCCAGGCGCCCCAATATGTGGTCTTTTGTGACTGGATTCCTTTTGCTTAGCATCGTGTATTTCGAGGTGTCTCTGTATTTCGTTCCTTTCTGTTCCAGATAACATTCTGTGACACGGATAGTCCACTTGTTTATTCACTCAGCAGTTGATGGATGTGTGGGTTGTTTCCACCTTTTGGCCGTTGTAAAGAATGCTGCTGTGAACATTAATGCACCAACTTTTGTGTGGACATACGTTTTTCATTTCCCTTGGGTGTATGCCTGGGAGTAGAATTGCTGGATCATTCGGTAACTCCGTGCTTAACATTTTGAGGAACTGCCGGATTGTTTTCCATAGAAGCACGTAAAGGTTCCAGTTTCTCCATATCCTTACCAACAATTGGTATTGTTTGTCTCTTAAATTCTAGTCGTCCTAGTTGGCATGAAGTGGTCTCTCATTTTAGTGCAAGTGAGCAAGGAGCAGAGCGCGAGAGAGAAGTGGGGTTCATCTGGGGCTTGTGATCTTTACCCGATGCGGGGCTCGAGCTCACCAGCTGTGAGATTGTGACCTGAGCTGAAGTCACAGGCTTAATGACTGAGCCACCCAGGCGTCCTCTCATTTTAGTTTTGATTTACTTTTTTCCTAAAGGCCAATGGTGTTGAGCATCCTTTCTTGTGTTTATTGGTCATTTCTATGTCTTCTTCGGAGAAATATCTGTTCTTTTGCCCATTTTTAAATTGTGTTGTCTTTGTTGTTGAGTTGTAAGAGTTCTTTATATATTCTGGATATTGAGCCTTTATCAAATGTATAATTTGCAAATAGTTTCCTTTATACTGTGGGTTGTCATTTCACATTCTTGATAGTTTCCTTTGAGGCACAGAAATTTTTTTTTTAATTTTTTAAAAATGTTTATTTTTGAGAGACAGAGAGAGAGAGAGAGAGAGAGAGAGAGAGAGACAAAGCATGAGTGGGGGAGGAGCAGAGAGAGAGGGAGACACAGAATCCGAAGCAGGCTCCAGGCTCTGAGCTGTCAGCACACAGCCCATCACGGGGCTTGAACCCACCAGCCGTGGGATCATGACCCAAACTGAAGTCGGACACCCAACCAGGACTGAGCCACCCAGGCGCCCCATGGCACAAAAGTTTTTAATTTTGATGAAGTTTAGTTTAACTTCCCTTTCGTTGCTTTTGGTGTCATAACCAAGAATCCATTGCCAAATCCAAGGTCACAATCTTCTAAGAGATTTGTAGCTTCAGATCTTACCTTTAGGTCTTTGATCCATTTTGAGTCAATTTTTGTATATGGTATGAGATAGGGGACCACATTCTTTCTCTCGCACGTTGGTGTCCTGTTTTCTCAGCACCATTTGTTGAAGAGTCTGTTCTTTCCCCCCATGGAATAGTCTTGTCTCCTTGTCACAATTATTTGATAAATGTATTGGTTTAATTCTGGGCTCTCAGTTGTGTCCTGTTGATATTTATGCCTATCCTTATGCCAGTACCAACTGTGTCTTGATTACTGTTGCTTTGTAGTAAGTTTTGAATTCAGGAAGTATGATGCCTCCAACTTTGTTCTTTTTCAAGATTGTTTTGACTCTTTTGGGTTCCTTGAATTTCCATTTGAATTTTAGCATCAACTTGTCAATTTCTATAAAGAAGCCATCTGGGATTCTGATAGGGATTGCGTCAAATCTGTAGATTAATTTGGGGAGTATTGCTGTTTTAACAAATTAAGTCTTCTATGTATGAACATAATGTTTTTCCATTTATCTAGATCTTTTAAATTTTTTTTCAAAAATATTTTGTAGTTTTCATGGGGCATCTGGCTGGCTCAGTCAGAAGAGCATGCAGGTCTTGATCTCAGGGTCGTGAGTTCAAGTAGAGACTACTTAAGTAAATAAACTTAAAAAAATTTTTGTAGTTTTCAGAGTTTAACCTTTTCATATTGGTAAAATACATAAGATAAAATTTTCCATTTTAACATTTTAAGTGTTTATTTGGTTGCATTAATTCACAAAACAAAATATAAGGTTTGCACTTATTTTGTTAAATTATTCCTAAGTTTTTTTTAGTGCTATTGTAAATGGAATTGATTTCTTAATCTCATTTTCAGATTGTTCATTGTAAACGTATACAGATACAATTGAACTTTTTATATTGAGCCCGTATCCTGCAAAATTGCTGAACTCATTTATTCTAATAGTTTTTAGTGGATTCCTTAGGATTTTTATACATAAAATCATGTCACTTGTGAATAGAGATAGTTTTGCTTCTTCCTTTCCAGGCTGGATGTTACTTCTTTCTGTTGCCTGATTGCCCTGGCTAGAACCTCCAGCACAATGTAGAATAGAAGTGGTAAGAGTGGACATTCTTGACAAAACGTCTGAGTCTTTCTCCATTAAGTTTGGTTTTAGCTGTGAGGTTTTTTTTTTCTTTTAGGTTTATTTATTTTGAGAGAGAAAGAGTGCGCGCACACACACACACGCATGGGGGAGGGGCAGAGAGAGAGAGAGAGGGAGAGAGACAATCCCAAGCAGGCTCTGTGCTATCAGTGCAGAGCCCAACATGAGGCTCAATCTCCCAAACCACGAGATCATGACCTGAGCCGAAATCAAGAGTCAGATGCTTACTTGCTTGAGCCACCCAGGGGCCCCAAACTGTGAGTTTTCATAAATGCCCTTTATCAGGTGGAGGAAGTTTCCTTCTATTCTAGTTTGTTGAGTGTTTTTTCCATAAAAGGGTGTTGGATTTTGTCAATTACTTTTTCTGGGTCCATTGAGATAATAAGGTGGCTTTTGTTTCTCATTCTGTTGATATATAGTGTATTACATTAACTGATTTTTGTATGTTGAACCAACCTTATGTTCTTGGGATAAATTACACTTGGTCATGGTGCACGATTGTTTTTCAGTGTTGGCTGGATTTGGTTTACTAGTAGTTTGTTGAGGATCTTTACGTGAATAATCAAAAGAAATACTGGTTTGCAGTTTTTTTCTTTCCTTGAATGTCTTTGGTTTTGCTATCAGGGTAGTACTGGCCTTATAGAATGAGTTAGGAAATATTCTCTCTTCAGTTTTGTTTTTTTGTTTTTTTGTTTTGTTGTTTTTTTTGGTGAGAGTTTGTGAAAATTTTGTATTAATTCTTTAAATGTTTGATAGAATTCACCTGGAAATCTATCTGAGCTTTTCTTTGTGGTTAGTTTTTTGACTACTGGTTCAACCCCTGTACTTGGTATAGATCTATTCACACTTTCTCTTTCTTCATGAGTCAGTTTGGTAATTTTTATCTTTTTCAGGAATTTGTCCATTTTATCTAGATTAAATTTGTTGGCATAGAGTCTGTTCATAGCATTTCTTAATCCTTTTATTTCTCTAAGATCTGTAGTAATGCCTCCTCTTTCATTTCAATTTTAGCAATTTGAGTCTTCTCTTTTTTCTCGGCCATCCTTAAAAATGGTTAAAATGGCAAGTTTCAGGTTTCACCAACAATAAAAAAGTAACTGCAAGTAAAAGTAATTTAGATCCATCTATGCTGTTAGTTTTTTCTGCGCCCTGTACGGTATTTTATTCATGCATCACGGTTTATTCGTTCACTCTGGATGGCCATCTGGATTGGCCAGTTTTGGGGCTATTAATGAAGAGTTCTACTGGAAACTGCTTTGGTTTTTAAGTTCCCCAGAGAGTTTCTTTGACTCCAATGCATCTATCATAAGTCAATTTTTCTTTAAAAATTCCTTTACGAACATTTTTTTAGTTACTTTTTGGTAACCTTGAACTCTAATAGTTTGTGGAGGGTGGTCATGGATGTTCCAAGTTACAGTTCTTTGTGATTTAGGATTGCCCCTGGTGCCAAGTATTAAAAATCTCAGAACATAAATCACGAAACTTATATTAGGCCAGTGCTATTATTATTTGAAATAGTTTTAAAAGTATAAAAATAACGTGTTCATGATTTAATAAATTGAAACAGTGCAGAATGGTATGCCATAGAAAGTAAAAGTCTTTCTCCTCCTAATTTATATAAGTTTTTAAAATTTACTTTTAAATTTTAGAGCATATTTTAGACTTCCCACTAAAATTGAATATTGATTTGAAAGGATTTTTAATATCAGAATATATTTCTATTCAGAGTTCTAAAATTTTCATGAGAAATTAATGTTGAAATATGGTAATTACATAAGAGGGTTGTGAGTTTTGTCTTAGGCTTAGTTTTTATTGTTTATATTAATATAATAACGCTAGTGAATCATTCATGCATTCCCAGGATGGAGTAAAGTACACTTAGCCATGGCGGTTTTTTTTTCCCATAACTGCACAGCCGAACCTGTCGTGTTCATGTTTTATTAGTTTTAAATTTATATTCCCAGTTGTAAGGGGGGGAATCTGTAGTTAGTGGACTCATGTATAAAATAACTTAATTGCTTTCATTTTCTTTGATCTGTGACATCATTTTTAAATTAATTTTCACTAAAGAGTTAATTAGGGGAATTACCAGTTTTATGTTGTCAAAGCTTATGGCATTTATGTCCTGTTCTGTGACTATAATGAAGTCTTCCTTGTTTTGTCTAAGTTGGTTCTAAGAATTGGAAGCTAATAAATGGCATTTACAGTACAGGCATACCTTATTTTATTGCACTTCACTTTATTACGCTTCGCAGATACTGCATTTTTTACAAATTGAAGGTTCGTGGCAGCCCTGTGTCAAACTAGTCCGTCAGCACCATTTTGTTAAGCATTTGCTCACTTCATGCCTCTGTCACATTTTGCTAATTCCTGCAGTATTTCAAACTTTTTCATGATTATTATATTTGAGGTACTGCCGTTGCATGGTAAAACTTTAACGGATGAGGAGTTGCTTCTGATGGGTGAGCGAGCAAAGAACGTGGAACGTGGACTCTTGAGATGGAATCTATTGCTGGTGGAGATGCCACGAAGATTGTTGACATGACAACAGAGGACGTAGACGATCACATAAACTTAGCTTGATGACGCGGCTGCAGGGTTTGAGAGGCCGGGCTCCCATTTTCAAAGAAGTTCTACTGTGGGCCAAATGCTATCAGAGACCATCGCAGGCTACAGATAAGTTGTTCATGACCGAGAGTCCATCCCTGTGGCAGACTTCATTGTTGTCTTGTTTTCAGAAGTCCCCACGGCCTCCCCAGCCTCCACCTATCGCCTGCCAGGTCAGCAGCCAGTACCATCGAGGCAGGCCCTCCACCAGCAAAAAGATGACTGACTGAGAGCTCAGATGATGGTTAGCATTTTTTTTAGCAACAAAGTATTTTTAAATTGAGGTATAAACACTGACTTTTGAGACATAATGCTATTGTACATTTAACAGACTACAGTATAGTATAAACGTAACTTTTACATGTACTGGGAAACCAAAAAGTTCATTTGATTCCTTCATTGCAATATTCACTTTATTGTGTTAGTCTGGATACCTGCAGTATCTCCGAGGTACACCTGTAATTATGGTTACGTAACTTTTATTCACTGTGAAACCGAGTTGTGTGACTGGACCCAGAGAGAAAGTGCCTATCTGTGCCTTGAGCAGGAGAATCTAACTTCCTTTGCTGCTGCTGAGTCATATTCTACGGTTGTTTATGTTCACCATCACTCTTTATTGGATTCTTTTTTTTTGGTGATTTGCTAGAGACTTTTCATGGTGAGGAGAGGATACGTGTGTTTATACATAGATGCTCAGTATAGTATGTGTATGTAACATTTTTCTCCCACGTAAGGATCGGGGTGGTGATCTTTCCAAATTATCGAATGTCTAAAAATGTCTTACTGTCTCCTCATTTTATTGGTGGTCTGCCTGAGTATGGAATTCTAGGTTCACAGCGTCTCCCTCTTGAAGAAGATACTGTGTTGTTATCATGAGGAGGTGTTCTGTGGTGGGTGGCTGTGATTTCATCTCTTTTTGAGGCCACTAATTAGAATGTTTTAAAGCTGTCTTCTCTGATTTATCTGTTTCTTGTGGAGTCAGTGCTTTGTTCATCTTGGAACTTTTCCTTTAAATACACGTAGTCCTTGGATATCCGTTTGTCGTGGATTTTTCCCTAAAAATAATACAGAATTATTAGTCCCTATTGAATGGTGATATTTTTGAGTACTGCTAGATCCTTAGTTGATCAGATTTTATATTTTTTCTTCTCCAGTAGCATTTTTATCACGATTGGTTTGTAATATAACTTCATTGAATGCTAAGACTAAAACCTCAAAACACTTACGCCATTCTCGGTTAATATCCACTCCATAGCACCACCCACATCTGTTCTCTTACGGTTTATTTTTTCCCTGCCACCCCAATTCTTGTTGATTGTATTGCAAATTTAATGATGCTGAAAATACTACATTTATTATCTGAGAAGAATATTTTCCGGTAATGAGCTGTAAGTGTTTTTAAAAATAAAGGTTGGGGGGCGCCTGGGTGGCTCAGTCGGTTAGGTGTCCGACTTCGGCTCAGGTCATGATCTCGCGGTCCGTGAGTTCGAGCCCCGTGTCGGGCTCTGTGCTGACAGATCAGAGCCTGGAGCCTGCTTCAGATTCTGTGTCTCCCTCTCTCCTGACCCTCCCCCACTTGCACCCTGTCTCTTCCTGTCTCCAAAAAATGAATAAACATTAAAAAAATTAAAAAAAGAATAAAGGTTAGTGTGGAGAAATAAACCTTTTTCATTTTGCATGAAGTGTTCTCTAGTGGCGCCATTGGGGTGGAGTCTGTAGGTCAACACTTAGCAATAGGAGGATCTCAATAGGCCTTTTGAAAGCAGAGTCCAAAGTATTGCTCTGCAGTGTGGGTCAGGTTCAGGGTGAGCATCTGTTATGCTCAGTACTGAGACCATTAGTCACGTCAGCTTTGCAGAGTTGGTACAAAATTTTTACCAGCTCGTAAAACTGTTTTACGACCAGAAGGAATGCCAGCAATAAAACAAACGAACTCCTAACAAATCAACTGGGCACGTAGCAATTTTCAGGTTCGGGTATGCTTCCAGTGAGGAAAACTCCCGTGTCGTTGGTGACGAGCTTGTAGTGATTTGGATTCGGTCATTCTGATTTGAGTATTTGTAAATGGAGACTAATTTTTCACAAATGTCTAGCCTGATATCCCACGTCAAGCCTTTGACTGTACTCTGTTTAGATACCATGAAATACTGGATGACCCCTGTATGAAAATGTCGCTCCTTTTTTGGAGTGGCTTGAATTTTTCATATGTTGATTGGTTATTTATTTGTTTATTTATTTGTTTGTTTGTTTATTATTGAGAGAGAGAGAGAGGATGAACAGTTGGGGAGAGGCAGAGAGAGAGGGAGACACAGAACCTGAAGCAGGCTCCAGGCCCTGAGCTGTCAGCACAGAGCCCGACGCGGGGCTCGAACTCAACAACAGTGAGAGCGTGACCTGAGCCGACATCGGACACTTCACCTGCTGAGCCACCCAGGCGCCCCTCGTGTTGATCTTCTTTATTTTCGTGATCAGTGTTCATAAAAGTGGTAGCAGTTGGCAGTATTTCCTACTCCAAATTTAAACTTCTTTTATTATGGGAAATTTCAGGCATAAAGAAGTAGACACTGGGATGATGAACCCCAGTTGAATCACCTGTCAGATCCTGGCCAGTCTACTTCATTTTTATCCCCCTGTTCCCCAAAAGGATTATTTTGAGGCAAATGCAAGACATTTGTGGTTTTAGTTGTAAATACTCCTGTATATACTTTAAGAAGATAAAGACTTTCTTTAAAAACAGCCATAATGACATTATGACATTGAAAAACTAACAGCAAAGTTCTCAGTGTCGTGCAATATTCAGTCATGGTTTATTTATTTACTTTACTTAAAAAAAATATTTAGTTTTGAGAGGGAGAGAACATGCGAGTGGAGGAAAGGCAGAGAGGGAGAGAGAGAATCCCAAGCGGTCTCTGTGCTGTCAGCCCAGAGCCCATCACGGGGCTTAACTCACGAACCCGTGAGATCATGACCTGAGGCCAAATCAAGTGTTGAGCCACCTGGGTGCCCCTCAGTCATGGTTTAAATTTCCTTTTTGGTGGTGTATTCAGTTGTTTTACAGGAGCTCAAACCAAGTCTGCAGGCGGTGTTTGGGCTGCGCTCATCCTAAATCTTTTGCCCTGGAGGCTCCACCTCCCTCCCCACCCCCCTTTTCAGTTCCTTTTTTGAAGGAACCCGGTCAATTTGCCCTGTCTGCTTGCACCATTTTAACTTAGTTCGAGTGTTTTCCTTACTGGACAAATACAGCTTTTGACAAATTATTATCATACTGTCGGTCCCAGTATATTTTGTGGGAAATAGAGCTATTTGGGGTTTATAAATTGTAAAAAATGTGATATTTCTTATTTTATTTGAAATGTTTTTTGTTTTGTTTGTTTTTGTTTTTTACTGTTGTGAAGTACATTTTTCATCAGTGGCTGACGTGGCTATGATCCTGAGTGTGAGCCGGGTGTTGGGTTAGCCGTGACCGAGGTTGGTGGTTAATGTTCCCAGTGGTGATGCAGGGGCTGGGGTGAGGCGGCGGGCGGTGGGGTGGCGGGGTGGGCATCGATGGCCTCTCTTCTCAGCCTTGTGGGCGTTCTTGTGGACTCCTGAGTGTGGCTGCAGGGATGCCTCTCCTCCCCCAGCCTGCAGGTCTGATTCCCCTCCCCCAGTGTTTCCCCTGTAGGGCATCTTAATGAACCCCAAGCATTTAAAGGGTTGATTAATGTTTAGCTAAAATCCTTCCCTTTTCGCCATACTTTACATCGACTTGTTCAGCTTTTTCCTATTAGTTTCTTTTTTTTTTTTTTAAAGCTTATTTATTTTGAGAGAGAGCATGCGTGCCTGCATGAGCAGGATGGGGGGGGAGGGGCAGAGAGCGAGGGAGAGAGAGAATCCTAAGCACGAAGTCTGATTCAGGGCTCCATTTCAGGAACTGTGAGATCATGACCTGAGCCGAAACCAAGAGTTGGATGCTTAACCGACTGAGCCACCCAGAGGCCCTTTTCCTATTAGTTTCTTACAGCGCTTTATATTAGGGAAATTAACAACCCCTTTTCTTATATATGTTTTTCTTTGCCTTTTGTGAGCACTTGCCCGTGTTTTGTTCTGAGTTTATGACTACAAGGTGAAGTATAGGGTGCTGGGGTCTGAGCTCTCAAGTGCTGTCCTCCTTTCTAGCTGGATGTCTCCCCTTCTTGGGATGGGTGTCCCCCTACTTCCTGTGCTGGAGAGAATGCTGCGTGGCCCTGGGGTGGCAAGGCAGGGCCTTTGGTTTTCATGGAGTCTGGGTGTGTGAGAACCTCCAGGAGCACGCGGTTCCCCATCCCCAGGGGTGGCATGTGTTTGGCTGGAGTGCCTCCGGGTTGGGGAGAGGGGGCACCTCCAGTGCCTGGGGGTTCAGGGTAGCGCACAGGGACCTGCGTGCAGGATGTGGGTGAGCGGGCCCCGGGGATGCAGTGGTGGGGGGTGGTGAGAGCGAGGACTCTGAACTGTCATCTCAGGCCCTCTGGTTCTATAACTGAACTTGTGAAAAGTTAACTCCCTGTACTGGGCATCTGTGGGTGATGCTGTGCTCTTACTGGTCCCTGCAGTCCAGCTCCCAGAGACCTGGTGGGGTGGGCTGTCCAAAAAACACCTGTAGTGTGGCTGAGCAGGGCTGTGCTGGTGGCGGGGGGCGGGGAGCAGCGGCCAGGCGAGTGCCGAGGCCAGGAGCTGAGTGCAGGTGTGGTTACGTATTCAGTTCGCTCAGAAGCACCAGAGATTCTGGAAAAGTGTGGTTGTGATCAGATATTGTAGTAGAATTCACTTTCACTGAAGGACTGGTTTAAGGAGAATGCAGTTTTGACCAATCCTTTATCATGCAGATGCAGACTGCACAAAGCCAGGCATCCTTTTTTGAAGTGTTAAACATTTGCCAGCCTTCCAATAAAGTTTTACTGATTTACAGAAAGCTTCTGTCATTTGCCTTGTTTTTAGTGTGTTTCATCTCTGGCTTACCACAGGCTTACCAAAGGCCACATGGAACCAGAGTAATTCTTTAAAAAGTCTTGGATAAAAGCAGCTTTCTTCCTATTTATTTATTCTGGGGACAGTGAGTTAAAAGATTCAGGAGGACATCTACCCTTTCTTCTCTACTAAGTGTCTTGATTATAGTCCTATGTGTCTTATTTCTTTTATGCCCTCATTTTTATATTACATATATATATACACATATATATATGTGTATATATATATACACGTATATATATATGTGTATATATATACATATAATATATTATGTATTCATATATATATTTTATATATCAAGCACAGAGGGTTTGTTTTTTATTTTATTTTGACGTTTATTTATTTTTGAGAGACAGAGAGATAGAGCATAAGTGGGGGAGGGGCAGAGAGAGAGGGAGACACAGAATCCAAAGCAGGCTCCAGGCTCTGAGCTGGTAGCACAGAGTCTGACATGGGGCTCGAACTCATGAACCGTGAGATCATGACCTGAGCCGAAGTCAGGCCCTTAACCAACTGAGCCACCCAGGCTCCCCTTGCTTTCCTGTTTTAAAAATGTATCTTAGAAATGCTTGGGTTCAGTTGGATAATGTGACATACCATGTAATGTAGGTAGTGTGGCATCCAACCTGACAGATTTAATTGTTGATGTTTAATTAATTAGCATTTAAATTTTTTTTTTTTAACATTTATTTATTTTTGAGACAGAGAGAGACAGAGCCTGAACGGGGGAGGGTCAGAGATAGAGGGAGACACAGAATCTGAAACAGGCTCCAGGCTCTGAGCAGTGAGCACAGAGCCCGATGCAGGGCTCGAACCCACAGACTGAGATCATGACCTGAGCTGAAGTCAGACGCTTAACCGACTGAGCCACCCGGGCGCCCCCAAGTAATTAGCATTTAAAACAAGGGAAGCCATTTTTATCACATCTAAAGTATTACTGTTCAAACTGTTCAAACAATTTTTATAAGCCTCTTTTTAGGGGAAAAAACCCCCACACAAGCAGGTTCTTCTACACGTTTAGAAGCATTTTGATGAAGCACTGTTTCCACCTTAGCCTTGTTGCCTTGGTCAAGGGCTTTGGAACAATGTGCCTGCAGCACCCGGAAGCATGAGCTTTGAGACTACAGTGGGTGACAGCTGGTGGAAGGTGGTAGCTGGCCCTGGAATAGGGGGTGAGGCTAGGCAGAGAAGCTGGCCTTTCTTCATGGCTCCTTTTTGGAAGGAAACAGGGTATCACTTTGTTTTTAATGGTTTTTTTTCTTTGTCTTTTTGAGACAGCGCGAGCGAGCACAGGAGGGGCAGAGACAGAGGGAGACATGGAATCTGAAGCAGGCTTCAGACTCTGAGCTGTCAGCACAGAGCCTGATGCGGGGCTCGAACTCATGAACCATGAGATCATGACCTGAACCCGAGTCGGGCGCTTAACCAACTGAGCCACCCAGGCGCCCCAGGGTATCACTCTTGAGAGCAGCCTGCTGGGTTCTTTCCCCTGGGTCAGAAGCAGTGGCCTGGAAAGTCAGCGAACTGCTTACTGGAATTGCTGGATGTGTTGCCCTTTTGAATCTTCCTTTCCTGCTTGTTTTCATGTCTGGCCACTGGAAACTGAGGACCAGGTTCTAGAAGATTCATGTAATTTTTGTAGAGACAGTCTTTTCCCTTCCAGAGACTTCTATTCCTCATATAAAAATACAGAGCTAGTGGCTAAAGAAAGTAAAATCTAGAATGGATTTTAGGTAAAGGGAAGATTACCTGTAAAAAGGATTACTTTTAACCTTTTTTTTTTTTCCCCTTTACACCATAGTATTCCTGGTATATTGACCATCCAGTTCAGTGTGATCAGTGATTGCCACATGGACTTGGATCGTTGAATATTTAGCTCTGGGTGGCTATTGTGAACATTGGAGAAAATGGTTTTTATACAGAAGGTTTACAAACTTACGTAGGACTCTTCTGGTCTCAGAATGTATGCTAGAATTTTTTAAAAAACATATCTCTGGCATTAATTTGTTTTTCTGGTGTTTTCCAGTCCAGTGAATTTAAATAACAGTCCTTTAAAACAAGAATTCCATATATAGTACTCAGATGAAAGAGTGCTCCGTATGTAAAGGTCATGAGCATGCAGTTATAAGGAAGGGCTTAGATGACGTCGGAGGAGGGTGGGGCTGGGAGGTCAGGGGTTCTTACTCAGTATCCTTAGGGCCAGGCAGGGAGTGTCCCTTCCGCTAAGTGCTGGTGAAAGCGAGTGATGACGACAGGGGCGGGAAGGACTGGAGCAAATGGTAGGCAGCACGGTAGTGGTGGTTTCCGGGCAAGGCCCCGAAGAGGGAAGGCCTGTGTCCCGGGAGAGCCCCAGAGGTGTGGGGTGAGGGACCAGGTGCTGTCTGCCTGAGCACAGGCTAACACCTGAGGCTGCTGGCACTGCAGACGGCTGTCTGTCTGTCCCTGTTTGTTTCTGTGGGAAAGAGAATGGGGGTGAGAAGGGGAGCAGTGAGTTTTCCTGTGATGAGCCGGTGATCACAACACGATTCTAACGGCTCTGTGTATTGATGCAGTGAGCACTGTGCTCATGGTTCACGTCCACAGTCTCATTTCGTTCTCCCAGTGGCCCTCAGTCCAGGGTTCTCTCTCATTTCCTGGAGGCTAGACTGGAGCTCAGATGAACTGTCTTGTAACACCAGTGGGGTGGCCGAGTCTAACTCAGGTGCCTGCTCCCAGCCACTGTGTTTTTGCTTCGTTTCTGTAACTTCTTTAAATATTCTTCATACCATTTTTTAAGTTTTTATTTATTTTGAGAGAGTGAGCAGGTGAGGGGCAGAGAGAAAGAATCCCAAGCAGAGTCCACACTGTCAGTGCAGAGCCCATTGCAGGGCTCGATCTTACTACCCTCAGATCAAGACCTGAGCCGAAATCAAGAGCTTAACTGACTGAGCCACTCAGCGCCCCACTAAATGTTCTTAAAACCTCTTAAATAAATGAATCATGTACCCAAGTAGGCTCTGTGGTGACCCCCCCCCACCCCCAGGTATAACCCCTTCTTCTAGTAGTAGCCACTGCTGTGACCAGTATCACAGGTTAGTTATGCTTTTTTTCAAAAAGTTTATTATTGTTTTAAGTGTGCAGAGAAGTGATTCTGATATCACAGATTTGTACAACCATTACCACTATCTAATTCTACAACATTTTCACCACCCGTGAAAGAAACCCTACACCCATTAGTAGTCACCATCCCCCTCCCCCAGCCCCTGACATCCTACTTTATGTCTCCATGGATTTGCCTATTCTGGACATTTCATATAAATGCAGTCATAAAATATTTGGCCTTTGTGATGGCTTCTTCGTTTAGCAAAATGTTTTTAAGCTTTATCCATGTCATAACATGTATAACACGGTATTTTCTTAATAGTACTTCATCGTGTGGATAGACAACATTTTGTTTATCCGTTCATCAGTTGATAGGCAGTTGGGTGGTATCTCATTTTTGGCTGCTGTGAATAATGCTGTGAATATTTGTATGCAAGTTTTTGTGTAGACATATTTTCATTTCTGTTGAGTAGATAAGTAGGAATGGAATTGCTGGGTTTGGGGATAAACTCCATGTTTAGCATTTTGTGCAACTACAAGACTGTTTTCCAAAGTGAGCACATCATTGTATAGTCCTCTTAGCAGTGTAGGAGGGTTTCTGTTTTTCCACATCCAGCCAACACTTGTTACTGTTTTTTCTTTTTTATTCTAGCCATGTAAGTGGGTGTGAAGTAACCCATTGTGATTTTTTGATTTGTATTTCCCTGATGGCTAATCATGTTGAGCATCTTTTCATGTGTTTATTAGACATTTGTGTATCTTCTTTGGAGAAATGTCCGTTCACATCCTTTGCCCATTTTTAAGTTGGCTCATTTGTCTTTTTATTGGTGAGTTGTAACAGTGTTTTGGTATATTTTGGATATAAGTTCCTTATCAGACATACAAATTTGTGCATACTTGAAAATTTGCACATATTGTCTCCATTCTATAGTTTGTCATTTCATTTTCATCGGTGTCCTTTGAAGTACAAACATTTTTAGTTTTGCTGAAGTCCGATTTATGTTTAGAAATTTTCTTGCTTGGGTTTTGGTTTCATGTTTCAGAAACTTGCCTAGTCCAGGGTCACAGAGATTTATTTGCGTGCTTTCTTCTAAGGGTTTTATGGTTTTAGCTCTTTTTAGGTCTTTGATCCTTTCTGGGTTACTTTTTGTGTATGGTGTGAGGTAGAGGCTCATATCTATTCTTTTGCATGTGAGTATTAAAGAGTTTATTAAAGAGACTGTTTTTTCCTCATGAATTGTCTTGGAGTTGTGTCTGTTTCAGAGTTTCAGACAGTGGAATCACATAGGATTGTGTAAGTGCTCTCTTTAGCTTCACGCTGTATCTTTGACATTCATCAGTGTTGCGTGCAGCAGTTCCTTCTTTTTTTGTTGCTATGTGGTGCCCGTTGCACCAATACTGCAGATTTGTCTGCTCTCCTGGGCATTGGGTTGTTAGCGCTTATGGCGGTTTGGATTAAGCTGCTCTGGACATTCTTGTGTCTTTTTGGTAGACATAGCTGGATCACAGGGTGTGCACGTATGGGAGCTCAAGAGATAACAAATACAAATGGGGAGAATGTAAGGATGATAACTAATCTGTTAGAAGGGTATGGAAGGATTGTTTACTTTGACTACCAGCTTTTAGAGAATTTGCATGATACGCTTCACCTTTAACCAGAATGATACTGGCTACCAGTGACTGTTCGTGCCGCAGAAGATGTACTGACCATGAAAGCAGGAGCAGCTGTTACTTTACCGTGCAGAAGGAAAGGCAGACTTGCCTGATTTGCAGCAGTGGCACACACAGAAAATCTGATAATATACTCCGCCTGGAGGATTCTGTTAAGAACACTAAGAAAAATAAGGGGAGTTATTTTTTCCTCTCATTTTAAAATTGGAAAATTTGTTCTGAGAAATATGAATAATCATATATGTGAGAAATAAAGATAAAAAGAGAATAAAAATACCAGCCATTTATATGAACTTGGGCTTTGTGTTTTCTTAGCTTACTTTATCAAAAGCAGGTAATGATCTCTATCCTGCAGGTTTTAGAGATTGTTTGATGACATCCGTGACACGTATGAAAACGTTAAGCAAGGGGTGGCTGCCGTTAGATGGAGTGGATTTAATATTTTATCAAATATTTGGGGTGGAAGAAAGAGTAAAAGACTAATTTACTCAGCCAGGATCTCACTTAAATAGGACCGTGGCGTAAGTTTGAATGAATGGTAACGGAAGGTTGGTGGATATTGTCCGGTTGCTGAAAATTCCCTCAAATGACTGATTACTGAAATTCGGTCCCCTTTATTTTGAATGTGTTGATTTGCTGACGGACGCTCTGCAGACTTCCCACTTAGTGATTTTACTCTCCCCGCTGCTTGACTCTCAGGTGCAGTGTCCTTCCTGTATGCCATGTTTTTACTGTCCTTTGTCTCGAGCCTTGTGACTGTGTCTTCAGGAAATGTGCCAGCCAGGCTCGAGCACGAGATGAGAACCAGGAGGAGCAGGTCAGGACCTACTCTGACAGACTGGTGGCAGGAACTTTGGAGCCCCTCTTCTTCCCTTCCCTTCCCTTCCACCACACAGAGGTGGTGTAGACACGCCCCCTTCTGGGTTCCCGTCCTTGCCCTTGCCCCTTCCTGCCCCGCTGGTCACAGCCCAGTTGTAAGTGTCAGCGCAGGATGGCTCTGGCCTTGTGCTGGGTAGGGGGGAGGGGCCCGTCCTTGGTTTTCCATCCCCCGGCCCCTTCCTCATCCTGGTGAGGGCCGAATGACCTGTGGGGCACCACCGTCTGTAGCCATAGAATGCTGAAGGTGAACTTTGTCAGTTATGATGATTCCTGGCTGCCTAGTTAACAAAGTAAGATTTGGGATTACAAAACCATCTTCAGAGCGGCTGTGATACTTACTGCTGAGCTAACAGACTGCACACCGTGATTGTAGGTGGCCTTACATACCTTTCTTTGGCACACCGTGAAGTCTTTATTATAATGTGTATATATGTATATACACACACACACATATATACTTATAATCTCAGGTGTTGACTTGATAAAGCAGTGTGTATGTTCCTAACTTTATTTTCTTTAGCAATATTAAAATTTTTTACTCAGAATTCAATAAAGATCAAGAAAAAAAAGAAAAGCCAGTGAGTAAAATCATTAATTTCTACCAAAAATAAGATAAAATAAAATAACCGCAGAGCGCTGGTGCGGGTACGTGTGGTCGGAGCCCCGTGCGGGTGAGAGGGCAGTCCCGGGAGACACCGCAGAGGTCCCGGCACCGGCCTTGGAAAATGGAGTGTCGTTAACATTCTTTGTAAGGAAATGGCTGTATTCTGTGGATTGCTGGTTGAAGCTTGAGACGTTTAATTGATAACCCCGGGATTATGGTTTGCTGTTACCATCTAAACCAGTGAAAATGAGCTTTTTGTTGATAACATCTGTGATGTCAGTAACACAGACTCCTCTCCATCCCCGCCCCCATCCACGAGCCTGATGGGGTTAGTTGATCAGTGAGATGTTAGCAGTTTCAGAATGGATCACCTTTACCTCTACCAAGATGAGTAGTCTTTTGTTTTTTGTTTGGTGAAAATGATTTCAGGCATCTAGTCCATGCATTTTTTTGTTTAGCAGCGAAACTCTTCAGAATGGTGCGTTCGTTCTCCCTGTGTTCACTACCTCCTCTCCCGTTCTCAGACTCACTGTCATCAGGCTTTTGTGCCTCAGCGTTCCCTGAGCTGCTGCTGTGTCAGGGCCACCGTGATGTCCACATGGCAAAAAACAGTAGTTAATTCCCAGCTTGTCGCGCGTCTCGATCTGGTTCCTCCTCGAGGCTCCTGGCTGGTTCCTTCTCTTCCCCCCCAGCCTCCTGATATCCAAAGGGCCCGTCCTCCCGTCCCCTCCTCTGTCTCTGCTAACCCCCAGGGATCTCATCCACGCCTGTGACTCTGATGCCAGCTGTACACCGAGTACCCACATTCACAGCTCACGGCCAGGCTCGGGTGTCCCGCCGCCTCCCGGCAGACAGGTGCAGCTCACCCCACAGTCCGCTCCATCCCGCCGCCATCTCACTCACTGGCGGCTCCCAGCAAACACCCCAACACCTCGGATAATTCGGGTAATGCGCACACTGCATATGCAGCCCTGCAGGAAATCCTGTGGGCTCCACCTTCAGACTAGAGTCAGAATCCAGCCCCACCAACTTTGCAGCTTCTGTCCAGACCGCTGGCACTGTGTAAACTCTCCTTCCTTACTCTACAACATTCCCAGTCTCCCTGCCCTTTTCCCTTTTTTTCTGAAGGATTTACTGTTTTCCACATAACTGCCTGTTCTTCATACGTATGAGGAAGGTAGGGATTTTTGTTCCCAGACCTAGCCATGCTGCCTAGAACAGTTCCTGGCAAACAGAAGGGGCTTAATAAGTATTCGTTTAATTGATTCTGATATATTTTAGAACTTGTAGATAAAACCTTTTGGGTTCTTACCGGTTAGGTAGTGGTCATTATGTCAGGGACAACAAGCATTTTTATACAGTACTGTGGTTTATGAAATGCTTTCACGTGTTAACCTCATGTCTTCATTTATTCAGTCAACACAGACTTCAGTCAGCGTAACCTCCTCCGTACGGGATCCTGGGGTCCTCCCTGTGGCTTCCGAGTGAGATAAACGAGCCAGGTCTGTGTTCGAGCTGGCCCCCCTCACTTGCTCAGCCAGCTCCTTCTGCCCCTGCAGGTTCTTCCAGATGGAGACAGCTGGTCCCCTTCTCCATACCTTTGCTCACACCGCCCCTCTCAGGCTCACGGCTGCGCGCTCTCACACGCACAGATGCTCCTGTGTCTAATACAAAAGCAGGACTTCAAGGATGATTTAACTTTGACTCGTTTTTCCCTCTGTCTTCCACAACCCCCTTCAAAAAATACATTGTCATGTTTTCTCCCTTGTGCCCTCACAGCTGGTTTCTTTTCTTTGTTTTCTCTTTCACTCATACAGCGTGTTCCTTAAAATTCTTTGTAGCCCTCCCCTTGCTTCCCCATGTGCCGTGTTCAGTGTGTTTCTGTCCCTGCTCTCTGCTAAGCCCAGAGGACCCCGAACGACAGGGACGTGGCCTCGGGAGGTGGCCCCGCGGAGGGGGTCCGGTCGCAGTCAGGCTTTCCTTAATAAATAGGGTTTGAATTGAATTTGGGCCGGAGGTCTGCATTGCTCAGATCTTGCAGGGCGTGTCTGAGATGGATAAGAAGCAGGTCCTTATCTAGGACTGAGAACTCTGGGACAAAGCCAGAGGGTCACCGCGCCATGATGCTGTTTACAGCAAAGGTGCGTGGTCAGCTGGTAGGTGCCCGTGACCAGCAGCGGTCCACATGGCTGAAGCGGAGGCCTGCAGCCGGCCTCAACCTCTGCTCACCTAGCTGGGTCTTTTGAATTCACCCTCCTGGTGAATAGTTCAGATGTTAAAGCAAAAAACCTTCAGATCTGTGGCATTTGAAGATGGTCGCAGGTAAAGGAAGGGTGTGGAGGACTTAGAGCTCGAAGAAAAACTACAGAGGTAGTTGGAAGGCCCTAGGGGGCTGAACAGGACGGAAAGGAACGAGAAGCTGTGCCCGTTCCTGGCGAGGATGAGACGCAGTTTCCCCAAATCTTTGCACTCCATGGTTGGGTTCTTCACCAGCACCTGAGTGAAAGAAACAGACGAGCCACCGCATTAAATTACTATTTTTCTGACTTAAGTTTTGGGATGGGGTACGTCAGAGGGTAACAGAAACCTGAAACATTTCTTCTGTCCGTGTCAGCTCGCGTAATCCCAGAGCGAGGAGGTGGCTTAAGGGTCCTTAGGGAGGGGCACTAGAGGGGCGCTTCCAACCAGGCCTCCACTCCATTATCTCAGGCTGCCAGAGGGCGGAACGGCTGCCCCACCGGGACTCAGGACCCTGACCCTAGTGCCCTGAAAAGACACAGACTGGACCTGGCATCAGCCCTGGGTTCAAGGCCTGCAATCAGGGGCGCAGATCCAGAGTTTCTTGCAAGACGAGGATAATGCCACCTCCCACCTGGCAGGGTTGCTGGGTCGGGTGGGCAGCAGTAACATGCATTTGGTGCAAACTCACAGCCATTTTGTGGCCACTCAGATGCTGTGGGTGGCTTCATAGCAGGTGCACCAGGAAATGCTCTAAATTAATGGCTGACTGTTTGACATGCACGCACTGTGCCCTGTACCTGTTTTATTGAGATGAAGCCAAACAAACAAAATAGCTAGAACTCCTATGTTAAACATTCTACTTAACCACAGGGAAAAAAAAAAAATGAATCCTTCGGAAGGGTTTTGTCCCATTTCGCCCCAAAGGTGGTAACCTGACTGTGCCCTTTCAAGCATGTCTTCAGCTCCTGCGTTTCCCAGTCGCTGCACTGCAGTTAATGACGAGCCTTTGAACAGGTTTGTGGAGCAGCCCCGTCCGGCCTGGCGGGTGTCTGTCACAGGCTGTGCCCGAGGCAGAATTTCCTTCCCCCTCATGTTTTGCACTTATAAAGACATCCTCAATCTGAGTGCACTTCGCCGCCTGGCGGAGAGTTCCTTGACGGGGAGTCCGGTGACACGCGGCTTCAGTCAGGGATCAGAGGCGCCTCATCCACCGGGGGCGGGGCGGTCCTGAGTGCAGACTGTCTGGGGTGGTTTGGACTCTGCAGGCAAACTTTTCCTTCTCCCCTAATCTAGCATGTCCAGGAGCCTCTGCCTGGGGCAGCCCTGACGTTTAAGGTGTGCTCCTCAAAACAGACCACCCTCTAGGGCTGTATAGGGCCCCTTTTGGCACTTGGTTTGCAAGGCTGCTTAGTGGCAATTATTGGGTACTATTTAGGTGTCATCCGTGTGTAATCGGCCTGGCGAAACTGTTTTGTAACAAGTCTTTATCTTCTTGGTAATTTTGCTGGATTCTAGGATCATTTTGGTGGTAGGTTTGTTTACTTATTGTTAAATATGACATATAAGTAATACTAATGTAATTGATAAGAAAACTATGTCACCCAATAGCCATAGCTACTGTTTAATGAGAATTTACTATAGGCTAGACAGAGCTAAGTGCTTTGGTGGGGGGTGGGGTGTTATAACACGGTAATTTATAGTATATATAATATAATTCAACAGTCTCAGTCACTTTTTGGGTAGGCACCGTTCATCTCAGCAGGTGAGCAGACAGCCTTAGAGAAGCCAAGTAGCTCTGCCGGGTTCACGCAGGGGCCCAGCGTGTTTGTGTCTAACACCGGGCCCTGGGGTAGTTTGCCCGGCCGCAGGCCCCTTCTGCTCAGTCCTGGAATGGTGATCTTGGAGGAGGTCACCCCAGCCTCGGCCCCTGCCATGTGGTAACCAGCACACAGTCTGTACTTTTGATTTTCCTGTTTCTTAACTTTAGAGTGTACGTATACAGCATGCTTCTAGTGACTCACGGAAGAAATGGCCTGAAACTGACTTTCTTTCTGGTGTAGGCACCAAGGCACAATGCAGTCTTCTGTTTGTGCGTTTGTTGCATTTGTGTGACTTGTGTATATGCCTCACTCAGTTGGCGCTGCTTTTTATATCGTTCCATTGTACCCTAGGATTTTTTTTAAGTAGGCTTCGTGCCCAGTGCGGAGCCCCAGGTGGGGTTTGAACTCATGACCCTGAGATCAAGACCTGAGCTGAGATTAAGAGGTGGATGTTGAACCGACTGAGCCACCCAGGTGCCCCACTAGGGTATTATTTTTTATTTAAATGTGTATTTGTATTCATATCAGTAGGGTAGTTGGCTTTAGAAATCAGACATCTGTTGTGACGACTGCTCACTTTGCATAGGCTCTTTGCCCCAGCAGTTTGTGGGGGAGACTTGTGCTGCTCTCAGGTCGAAAAGACAGTTGCTTCTAAGTTGACACACAGCAGTGAGGCAGTGGGGTTTTAGGTCGGTAATTTACAAAGCAGGGCGGGCCAAAATTACAGTGGTTTGAGAAAAGCAGTCAATCAACAACCGAGTGGATGCAGAGACGAAGGAATGCGTGGCTGACCCAGGAGTCCTTGAACTAGGTCTGAGCAAGGTTAGCCGAGGTGGGGCCAGCCAGCGTTAGTGTGACAGCAGGCTGTTGGAATGAGATCTTTCCTGGTTTATTGTTGACTCCCTGCTACCTCCCCACCCATCTCCCCACCCTGACTTCTCCAATTTCCACTGACTCTGTCTGTGCCTTCCGGGCGTGAGTCAGGGGAGGGGTAAGGGACTTCTCTTTGAATTCTCAGAAGTCTGAGATTGCGTTAAGTTAAAATGTGATGTTTGTTCATGTTACCACACTGTAATTCCTGATTATCAGCCTACCTGGGTGAGTTCATATTTAGAGGACTTTATCTACAGGGTTCCTTGGAAGATTCAGAACTGGCAATTTATAACCAGAAGGGTTTGTGACGGACTCCCGATGAAGGAAAGTGTTCTGTCATTTAACAAAATTAGATATTAAAACAAGAAAACCCCATTTGATGTAAGTTAAGCGCATTTTTCAGAAACCTTATGATAGGTGTATCAGCGGTCTGAACTGTGAGAATGAATTTGAAGCAGTTTTGAAACTGACTAAGCTGGTACTTGGAGGAAAGTGTCTGCTTTTCCTGCCCCTTGTTAGATGACAGCCTCAGCCTGACTCTCCGTCCTGCCCTGCTCTCCGGTTCCCCTGTGTGGGCTCATCGGGGTCAAAGTCATGCCTTGCCCACTTACCGTCCTGTCCTGCCTGTGGCCATACTCCCCGTCCTTGGGGTGCTGTTCTGGCTGGCCCTTTCTCCTCTGTGAGAAATGAGGTCCGTAGAGCACGGGCATGCTCCTGGGACTCCAGTGCCATTCCTGGGCTCCTCCCAGAGCTGCCCCTGTCCTGTACCCAGCCAGCGGTGGGGCCGCCGCTGGTGTGCAGCAGCAGGTGTTTGACCTGTGGTCCCTGGATGCGACCTGAGCAGTAGCTGGCAGTTGCTAGGGGAGGACTTCCAGGAGCGGAGCCCCACACCACAGAGTGGAGTGGACTGGCACTGGGGAGGGAGGGGAGCTGTTCCTCGTGTCCCCTTGTCACTTGGCTTTGGGGGCTCCTGTTTCTTCAGTAGCAAATGTATTATGTGCGCCGGGTAATCTGTACGACCGGTTCCAGATGCCTGACCACTGAGTGGCTGAAGCTGCCACAGTGGAGCGGGCGGGTGACGGGGGGCGGGCAGTGCGGGTCGAGTCCAGAGGGAGGTCATGGTGCGAGCTAGAAGGGGGCAGAGGGGGCCTTCCCGTGTGCCTTCCTGTGGGCTGCTGCTCTGTGACACAGTCCTCTTTCCTCTGACTGTCCCTCCCTGACACTCCTTCCAGCCAGTCTGATCTTATTTCCTCTCCTGATAAACAAACCAAAGGCGGGGGGGGGGTGCATTGGTTTCTCATTTCACAATGATTTTCTGTCCGTTTCAGCCAAAGATCCTCCCTCCACCCCCAGTTCTTCCTGGCAAAGTGCTTTCCTGCTTAAAGGGAACCCTGGACTCCAGTTTTTCCTTATAGATGGGATCTCCTGTTGGCTAGTGCTTGCCTTTGGTTGATTAATTCATTGCCTTTTAGGGCAGTAAGAGAGTTCTTTTGGGGACAGTCTTGGGTTGTGGAAGAATGAAGAGATTAGGAAAAGAAAAATCTCTGAATAAACATTTAGCGCTCTAAGGGCTAAAGCTTTGTTCAGTCTTTTTTGGTGGAAGATATCCTAGGTTGTTGAATATACTTTTACCTTAGAAAATATGACACCACTCCCCCCCCCTCCCTGTCACCGGAGGAGGTGACCTTTTTCTGACATCGCATCGTCAGGTGGGCATCCAGTCTGCTGTGGCACTGCATCCCCACCGTGGTGCTAGGGCCTTGGGCAGTGGTGGGTAACAGGGCGGAAGTAGCCCTGCCTTCCCGGGCCTTCCGGGCCAGTGGGGAAGACGTCAGTGAGCTGGTATGGCTCCGAGGCCTACTTCCTGGAGGACTGATGGGCTCCTGACCCGGTCAGCCGGCTGGAGTTGGGGCCACCTCCCACCTCAGGGGTCCCGAGGATGAGCAGGAGCCTGTGGGGGTGAGGGTTCTGCTTAGGAAGACCCAGGCTTGCCTGAGGGCCTGAGCAGCAGAAGGACCTGAGGTGTGATGGGACCGGGGTGGGGGACGGGGGTGTAGGGGGGCCCCCCGGACGGCCCACACGTGCAGCAGGCTCTGAGCACGCAGGTCTTAGCCCGGAGCCATGCCCAGCTGTGAGGACTCCGAACCGGGGAGGTGATGCGACTGTGTCGGCTTTGGCACAGGTGGTGCTGTGGCCGGAGAGGCTGGAGAGTGGGTGCGAGGGCACAGGCGAGCTGTGAGGCCCCTGCAGAGGGACGGGGGCACCGGGGAGTGGTCCGAGATGGTGCGCAGGTGCAGTGACGGCAGGCGCAGGGGGAGGTGTGGGCGGCGCACGACCCTGAGCAACCCCACCCCTGCAGTTGCTGGAGCCAGAGTCCCGCGGGGGCCTCCGGCAGCCGGGCCCACTTCTCTGTCCTGGTGCCAGCACATGGGCGCCCAGCGAGTGTTTGCTGAGCTGTCACCTTTTGGTGTTGGCTCATGGGATGTGGAGGAGAGGTAATTTCACCCTTTCCAAAATGTATAATAGTTATGTTTCTCTTACTTCAAGATCTACAGGTTCATTATCACCGTGAAAATCAAACATTTTAAACATTATAGCTGATCTGTTTTCTTCAGGTTACCTGAGATGTCTGTCTTCTAGGAGAACCTTAGCATAAATGATATTTAAAGTGAATCCCAGGGGCGCCTGGGTGGCTCAGTCAGTTGAGCATCTGACTCTTGATTTTGGCTCAGGTCATGATCTCCCGGTTCGTGGGTTGGAGCCCCGCTTCGGGCTCTGTACCGACGGCACGCAGCCTGTGTGGGATTCTCTCTCTCCCTCTCTCTCTGCCCCTCCCCTGCTCACGCTTTATGTCTTTCTCTCTAAATAAAAATAAAATAAACATTAAAAAAAATAAAAAATAAAGTTTTCATCTTAAAACAGTTTTTTTAAATGAGCCCCAAATGGTGTTTTAATTGTTGTGGTTTTGCTCTGCATCCTGCATACTTTGAATGGGTGACAAGCTGGGTCACACCCCAGTGTATATAATTTCGTAAAATTTTTCCTGGGACATTCTGTATCCCGAAGAGCATCCCAAGCTCTAGATTAAGTCAGTGAAGTAACATTGGCAGACTGAAAAAAGGCTTAAGAAATGCCAGTGCCCGGGCTCCTCCAGGTCGGTGGTCTCCAGATTCCTGGCAGTAGACTGTCCTCCCCTCCCGGCCCCACCTCTCCTCCACCCCCCGCGTCACCTGGTGCTTCTGAGGTGGTGAGTTTTTGCACGTGTGAAACAGCAGTCGAGTTTTACAAAGTTGGCGTCCTCGCTGCCTTGGGCCCCGCAGCAGAAACAGGGAACGTGTTGATTGCACGCTGCCGTCATCGCTCCCTTCCCCCCCAAACCTGCTCACCCTGGGTCTGTCCCACGGGAGTCCGTGCACCGTCCGCGGCCGTCCCCTCGAGTTCTTCCCCCCACGTCGCAGGCCACTGCGCTTCCACAGCCTAACCTGGGTGCGGCCGCTTCCTCCTCCTCTCCCGCCGTGTGGGTGTCGCCGTGTGGGTGTCGTGTGGGTGTCGTGTGTTGTCGTCGTCATGTGTCGTCGTCGTCATGTGTCGTCGGCGGCGGTGGGAGGCGGCACCCTCAGCTCTCTCTGCTTCCACACCTGTCCCTACGTTCACCTCCTGTCTCCTCGTGATTACACTCAGGTTATGTAACTTGGGCAGGAAAGTCACAGAAGTGACGCTGCATTTTCTCACTGGGTCCCGTCGGGTGACGGCACAATTTCATTTTGTCACACGGCTGGTGGTAGTGTTCGCTCTGATCCCCTGATTTAGGTAGTGGTGTTCTCCAGACCTCGCTGTAAAGTCACCTATTTCCCTTTGTTGGTAACTATTGTGTTTGGATTTACTTTGAAACTATATAAATACCTCATTTCTCATTAGATTTTTAAACTTTCAGATCAGTATGGACTCCTGGTTTCCTCCTTAATGTATGTAGTCTGTGACCATTGGCGTTGATTTTGAGTACCCATGACTCTTCGGGCCCTTCTTTGCTTTCTGGCACAGAATGTTCTAGCGCCGGCTCTGGGAGGGCCCGAGGCGTCCTGGCTCCTTTGCCGGAGGCTGGTATTTAGAAACCGAGCTCGGGCGCTAGATGTGCTCGTTTTTGGATGTTGCTGCCTCCTGGCCTGTCGGTGGACAGAACGAAGACCCTGTGTATGTACCCAGCCGTTCAGGTCTGTGTTTTTGATGTCCCTGTATATCATCATGAGGTCACACTGACACCCCCGATTCTGATCCAGTCCTGCAGGGTTTATTCTCCCTTACTCGTTTTTGTTTTTAATTTTTTTTTTATGTTCATTATTTTTGAGAGACAGAGCGTGAGTGGGGGAGGGGCAGAGAGAGACGGAGACAGAATCCGAAGCAGAGCTGTGAGCACAGAGTCCGATGCGGGGCTCGAACTCACGAGCCATGAGACCGTGACCTGAGCTGAAGTCGGACGCTCAAGCGACTGAGCCGCCCAGGCTCCCCAATTCTCCCTTATTGGTAACTCCCTTCCCTGACAGTGAGGACCCTGGCTCCCGTTATCCTGAGTTTGTTCATTTATTTGATCAGTCCTCCTGGTTACGACCCATCTCCCATCCCGTTGCCCTGCAGGAGCGTCCTCTTGACCCAGCATCTCCCCGTTGGGGCTCTGACCCCGCTCCCTGTTGGGCTCTGCCTTAAGGGCTCCAGAAGGAGACTGGAGGGGGGTGGAGGAGGGAGAGGGGACCGGGGACTTCCTGCCTGCTCCTCTTTGAGTGACGCCCCTGTAACCCTTCTTCCTCCAGGCCAAAGTGCCTGCCAGTAGTAGCTGCTCAGGACATCCGGGCATCAGGTGGGCTTCTCTCCCTCTCAGCTTCTCAGGTCCCCGCCCGTGAGCACAGAGACCCCAGTGCCAGCAGCAGCCCACCCTCAGCCGTGCGGAGCCCTTTGCCTAGTTTCCGGAATTCCCTCCTTCGGTTCCCTGACCCCACGGGTAGTCGTGTTGCTTCCTGCGTGTGCGCCTGCTGTGTCCGTGGCGAGTTAGCGCTCCTACCAGTTCTTTACGTGAAACTTTGGTGCTCAGAGAGCTGGTGTGCTTCTGTCTCTGGGCTCCGCCCGACCCGGATGACAGGGTCACCCTGGTTTTGCATTGACTCTGGTTGACAGCCCCCTCTCTGCCGTTCACCTGAGAAGTCCCGTGGGATCAGCGTGACTCGGTGGCCCTGCGCAGTGGACAGGGCTGTCTGCCGCCGTGCGTGCTTGTCTTCGTGATTGGTACACGCCAGTGTCACGTTTTCACTGCGTCCTCAGAACTCTTGGCTCTTTTCAAGCGTTCGTCCCATTTTCCCTGGTTTTCCCGTTCATCTGACTGGCCTGGTGAATTCATGCCCATCCAGTTCGGGGAAATTTGCGCAGAACTGTGTACAAGGCAGAAGCAACAAGACCGTTTGTATCAAAGAGGAGGAGGGAACTCGACGAGGAGGATAAGGTGATCGATGTGGAAAGAACAGGGATGGCCGCGAGGCACTTCGCTCCTACCTGCCTCGGTCCTCAGGGTCAGTGGGCCCCTGAGGTGGGTGAGGAGTCCCGGAGGACAAAGTGGCTTCTCTGGCACGGCTGGCTACCAGGTGGTACACAGAGGAGCTGAAGCTCCAGAATGGGCGCTGGGCCGCTCGCCCCCGACCCCCCTGCACCGTCAGGCCACGCCAACGCGTAGAGATGGTTACAGCTGGAAGTTACGACAAACACTGTATGTTGTCAACGGCAGACGAATAATGGGTTATCTATTTTTAAAAGCCGTTTAGCAGAAAGTAGGATTGAAGGTTAGATCTTTAAAGAGTGGATAACTTTGTAGGCTCTGATAGTGAAAAGACGAAGGAAAAAAATGAATCAGTTCCGTTTTGTTGAAAATATTTTTATGAAAAGTAATTTCTGTAAAGTAAAAATAGCGTAATTGAGATGAAAAGCAGGAACCGAGCGGAGGCGTGGCGTTTACAGGTAGCGTGTTTCACAAAGTCAGAGTAAAGCACTTATGCAGTAGGTTAAACAAGATTAAGACGTGATCGGTGAGCAATTGTGATGAGTGGGTAGTCCTCCCCGTAGGGC
Source organism: Prionailurus bengalensis (assembly GCF_016509475.1). Taxonomy (NCBI): domain Eukaryota; kingdom Metazoa; phylum Chordata; class Mammalia; order Carnivora; family Felidae; genus Prionailurus; species Prionailurus bengalensis. The sequence goes on along the minus strand of NC_057355.1, from coordinate 145,523,432 downwards.
TTACGAGTAGACTCGCCAGGCCTCAGGGAGGGTTCAAAGGCAGGTGAACCATCCGTGTATGGTGTTGGGGGGCGGGGTGTGGTGACAGATTAGGAACCACAAAGAAAGTTAGTGCCTTTTGGAGAATCCTGGAATTTCATCCTAAAATTACTTTAAAATAGTAAAAAAGCTTCTGTGCATGCAAAGGTTCATTGCAGATTTATTCACCATAAAGAAGGTACTGATTTTCAAAATTAAAAGTTTAACCTGTCTGTTCAGTAGACACATGATTTACAATTGTTGGTGCACCAACTTAGTGAAATAGTATGCATCTGTTAAAATGATAATTGAGTGGTACAGAAACACGAGACATCTAAAAAGTAAAAGAATACAGACGATATGAAACATGGAACATGCCTACGAGCAAGGATGGCACGGGGTCACGGGCAAATTAAAAGTGGCTCATTACGGGTAGGATTCTCTTTGATTTTCATGAATATGTGTTTGGGTTGTACATTGAAAACAGTGACGGCCACCTCTCGTGAGTCTTGGGGTTTTGTGGAACAGTCCAGAATGTTGCATTATGCCCCTGCCAGAGCGAGCATCTCTGCGGTGTGCACTCGAGTGTGCTCTGTGCCACACACAGTTTGTTCGTAGCGGGTCAGCTCTCTTTCCTCTCCTATGCTCTCCCTTCTGGTGGTAAAATACAACAGATGAGATTTGCTGGGATCGTTTTTTTTTCATTGTACAATGAACGGTACCATGCGGTTCCCCTAGAAGGTACCAGGAGAGGTTGAGGTTTTTGGTGGCTGTTTGAAGTACAGATACCTATTAGGAGTTTTGGGAATGGTTGTTTGGGGGTGATATGTGAAAGAACTAAAAAGCCATAGATAACCTTTCAAGTTCTAGCCCAAGGGTTTTCTTTAGCCTGGCCTTTTGTTTTTTGTGGGTTTTTTTTGTTAAATCAGTCCCCAAGTGTCCTATTTCCTGATCTCTGTGCTGATGGGCATTTGCACTGATAGTGGTAACAATTCACTGTCCTTAGGCACCAAGAACCTTGTGCTCTGGCTGTTGTTCCCGTGATCACTGAACCATGGTGACCAAACCTTAATGGTATTTATTAAGCAGCTATTTAAGGAGAAAAACTGCAGAATTCAGTTAATAATATGGAGCTCAATTAGAAATCCGGAAAACGTCAGATTGCAGGTTTTGGCTGCAGGCTGTTGGCTGTTTTTGGAGACGATTGCAGATGCACGTGTAGTTGCGAGAAATAACACAGAGCCTTGTACATTTTGCCCAATGGAAACGTTTTGCAAAACTAGTAGTGGGGAATTTGAAAGAGAACTGTGTGAAGGTCAGTGTAAAACGTGGATTTGGGCCTGACGGTGAAAATGAGAACAGCTGTAAGAGATGTGACGCGTGGTGGTCAGGAGTGCACGGTCCCTGGAGTCGAACTGCGGGACTTCTGTCCTGGTGCTGCCTCTCGCTCCGCTCCTGGAACGAAATTACCCGCGGTCTCTGGAAAGGTTTCCTGGGCCGCGGTAACAAATTACCATAAACTGGGGGGCTTAAGACCACAGATATTTTCCTCTCACAGTTGGGGAAGCCAAGTCCAAAGTCAAGGTGTGAGCAGGGCTGTGCTCCCTCTGGAGGCCCCCGGGAGGACCCCTGTCTCTTCCAGCCTCTGGCGCAGTTGGTGTCCCGTGGCTTATGACTGCATCACTCCAGTCCCTGCCTCCCATCTTCCCGGGGCTGTTTCCCTTCTATGTCCAGATTCCCTTCTCTTAATAAGGACACCAGTCCTTTTGTGTTTAGGCCCCATCTCATTCGTGTTTGTGACCTCAACTTGACTACATTTGGAAAGACCCCACTTCCAAATAAGGCCACAGTCACAGATTCTGGGTGGACACTACTGATTTGGGGAGGGGGGAGGAGACCCTATTCAGCCCAGCGCTGTCCACAGAAACCTGGCTCAGTTTTCTCCTCCCTACAACGTGGATAATAAAAGGATGATTATTCTGTTACCTGTGCATGCGTGCATGGAACACGTGAGTACCGTGTAAAGTGCTTCTGCCCGTTTCTTACCGAGGTCACTGCTAGAGTCCCCGCGTGATTAGCAAGGATGGTTGCGATGTCCGGGAGCACCGCCTGCACTTCAGAGATGGCCGCCGTTCTGCGAGAATTTTCTGTCTCGTGTTCCCCCCACCCCACCCCGGGCTGCCCTGTGGCTCCACGGAGCCTACTCACCTCCAATGTACCTGCTGCTTGTGTTCACGACCAGCGGCAGCGGACCTCTGTGTGGCAGCATCTGTCACAGCAGATGCTGAAGGACAGGGGCTAAGGATGAACATCTGCGTAGTTGAGCGCAGACACAGACTTCCCAACACCTGTCAGATACCAAGCATTTTAAAAAGTAAACCTTTGTTTCCTGAAAAAGCTGTGTCATGTAGTGGAATGCCCCAGTCAGGTTGAATTTTTACGTAGTACCAACTTACTAGAGTAAATTGTTGATTTCCTTTTTTTGAATTTATAGCTAAGCCGTTTACACAGCTGGTCAAGGAGATGCAGCTTCATCGAGAAGACTTCGAAATAATTAAAGTAATCGGAAGAGGTGCTTTTGGTGAGGTAAGATGAACTTCTGTTTTGCTCATTTTGCCTAGAACGGGAGAGCAGCCGCCGCCACCAGGTGTCTGTAGGACCCTGTGCATCGATCTGGGGGACGGGTCGTTGTCACTGTCACTTGGAGAGTAGTTCTTGGTGGGCGGAACCTGCGGGGTACAATTAAGAGGAGAAAAATAAAAACAAAAGCTGGTGGCCGGTGAGTTACCCCGAATATTGTCTGGACCAAAATCGTCTCTTTGAGACAAAGAAGTTTATTAAAAGTCCACTTGTTAATTGAAAACATCCCGGCAGTCACCTTCTGCAGAATGCGGGGAGGCCACAGCGGCCGCGCCCGTCACCAGCAGCCTGCCCACCGTCGGTGCTCGAGTTGTGCCTGGGCCTGGCCTGCGCGGCCTCATCCTGCCCCCGGCCCGTCCAGGCTCTGCGTGTGCAGCGGGCGTCGTGCCCCCGCCGAGGCTCCGGCCGCGGCTCCCCCCGCAGACTGGGATCGGTGGGTGTATGCTTAGCACCGAAGAGCCGAGCCTCCTAAGCTTCTGGATGCGCTGACCCCTCCGCTTAAGCTTTCCCCTTAGCTCTGCTGCTGGGGCGTCACGTGTGGGGCCCAGCGGTGACCCGCCCTGTCCCATCACGCGTGCTCTGCCTGACAGTGACCCGACCTGCCGTGACGAGAAGGTGCTCCAGAATACTCGGGACTTGTGTGCAAGGCGTACGTTTCCTCCCGTGTCCAGGTCTGGTTTTGTTGTTTAGTGAGGAGAAAGAGACCTTTCAAAATTGAAACCCGATTCAGCGCAGCATCTACTTTTGCCGACTGTCTCCCTGGCAGCAGGACCGGGCCCGGGCCCTCGCGGGGATCTGCGGGGACGCCGCACCCCTAGCACCGGGTTGGGGAGGCGCAGGGGTGCCGCGGGGCAGGGGAGGGTCGCTCTCCAGAAGAGGGGGAGACAACGGTGTTGTGCCACAATAGGCTACGGTGATTTTCACTGCTCTTCTTTGCAAAGAACTTAACTGCACGGCTCGGATTTCTGAGCTTCAGAGAAGGGGCCTGTGTCACCTTTTAAGTTCCTCCCAAACTCAGGAAATCCGTCCTTGCCCAGGCCTTCCCGAAAGTCCTTGGGTTCTCTCCCCTACCTTTGCTCCCTCTCCAGGCTTTCTCGGCCTGTGTAAGTCCCTCCCCCACCCGGGGCCCCATGGCCTGGGCTCGGATCGCCATCAGGCTCCTCCGGCCACCCGGCCATCCTGCGACCCGTCTGGGTTCCCTGCACGTGCTTGCCAGTCCTCCCCCGCCGCAGAAAGAATCTTGGATTCTGTGGCTAAGGTCACTGCCACTGTCTGGTAATGGTGGCGTCACTGCCATTGCCTCCCCGGGGTGTTCTTGCAGCCCTGCACCTCATCTGCTGTCTTCCACCAGGTTTCTCAGTTGGCCCAGCGATGTTCTTCATGGCGGTTTGTTTTGGTTCCTCCGGTACTGGATCGGGGCTGGCATCAGGTGTCCCACTGAGTTGTCATGTCCCCAGATCGGTTGTTAATGTTGTGTAAGATCACTTCTGTTGGTTTTCTTTACAGAAACGTATCATTTTGGAGATCCTTGTAGCATCAGCTCTCTTTGATGCAATTAAGACTGAGTTTTGGGCCAGGAAGTTGTTTCTGGTAAACTAAACAAGATTTTTACAGATTGTTTATTTTATAAGTTGTGCAATTAGAGAAAGCTTGTTCAATATACAGGAGTTTTTGTTTTTACATTAAATTTTACTCCTGCATTTCACTTCTACGTGTTCTTGGTTTGACAGGTGTTTTTCTGTGGACAGATGTATTCTTTTGCTTCTGGGTATTTTATCAAAGGCACTGGCATATTTTCTGGACATGGCCTGTGCCTAGATAGGCCTCTTCTAAAGAAGTAAGCGTCTAGTAAGAGATCAGAGTGCTCTGTGTCTCATTTTCAGCAAGATCTGGATTGTTCAAAAGTTATCAGCTCTACCGTTTCTTCCGAGTGAGGCCATTTCTGTAGTAAATACTAAGTAGCCTTTTCTCCCCTATTTCACCCCTCTGGTAACCACCAGATTGTTCTCTGCATCGATGAGTCTGCTTCTGTTGTGTTTTGTTTTGTTTTTCAGATTCTACATAAAAGGGAAATCATTTGGTGTTGGTCTTTTCTGTCTGAACTTACTTCACATAGCATTATACCTTCTAGATCTATCCGTGTTATTGCAGATGGTGAGATCTCTTCCTTTTTGCAGCTGCGTAGTACTCCATTGTAGGTATATATGACATCTTCTTTATCCATTCATCAGGCAGTGGACACGTAGGTTATTGCCACATCTTGGCCATTGTAAATAATGCTGCAGTAAACGTAGGGATGCATCTGTCTTTTTGAGTTAGTGCTTTTGTTTTCTTTGGATAAATACCCAGAAGTGAAATTGCTGGATCAGAAGGTAGTTATATTTCAGACTTTTTGAGGAACCTCCATACTGTTTTCCACAGTGGCTGCATCAATTTGTATTCCCACAATAGTGCATGAGTCTTTTCTCCAGATCCTTGCAGACACTTACTTATTTTTTTTTTGTCTTCTTGATAATGGCATTCTGATGGGTATGAGGTGTGATACCTTGTGGTTTTGATTTGCATTTCCCTGATGATAAGTGATGTGGAGCATCTTTTCATGTGTCTTGTTGACCATCTGTATGTCTTCTTTGGAGAAATGTCTGCTTAAGTTTTCCGCCTATTTTTAAAATTGGATCATTTGCTTTTTTGATACTGAGTTGTGTGTGTTCAGTATCTATTCTAGATATAACCCCTTATGGGAAATATCTTTTGCAAATACCTTCTCCCATTCCATAGGTTACCTTTTGTTTGTTGATGGTCTCCACTCATGTGCAGAAGCTCTTTAGTTTGATGTCCCAGTAGTTTATTTTTGCTTTTGTTTTCCTTGGAGAGAGATCCAGAAAAGTATTGCTAAGGCCGACGTCCAAGAGGTTACTGCCTATGTTTTCTTGTAGGATTTTTATGGTTTCAGGTGTTATATTTTATTTAAATCTTTAATCCATTTTGAGGGTTCTTTTTTGTTTTTTTTTTTTTTTGCATGCTATAAGAAAATGGTTCTGTTTCATTCTTTTGCATGTAGCTGTCCAGTTTTCTGAGCACTGTTGAAGAGATGGTCTTTTCCCATTGTATATTCCTGCCTCCTTTGTCCATTAATTGATCTGTGTGTCTGTTTTTGTGCCAGCACCGTGCTGTTTTGATCACTACAGCCTTGTAGTAGTGTGAAATCCGGGCACGTGATACCTCCAGCTTTGTTCTTTCTCAAGATTGTTTTGACTCTTTGGGGCCTTTGTGGGTCCCTACAAATTTTAGGATTATTTGTTCTAATTCTGTGAAAAGTGCCGTTGATATTTTGATAGGGATTACATTATAGTAGCTTTTGTTTTTAACACTAACATTTCACCTATTGATTGTAGCCGATTTCTAGGAAGAAATCGACACTTCTAATGTGATGACATCACGTGTGCCCAGATTGCATGTTCTGGGACACGTGGGAGAACTCACCGAACCTTTGTTCGGCATTCTTTGTTCTTTATTCAGAATCCGAGCGAGCTTGGTTAGTGGTTCTAAGACCACAGCTAGTAAACAGCAGCTTAAACAGGTGTGACGAGAAGAGCCACCACCGCGAGCACTGGGGTGGCAGTGAGAGAGATGACCGAAGGAGGCGACTGGAGGACGACTTCCACATGGTGGGCTGCGGGAAGCTGTGTGCTGTGGGAGGGGCCTTTGACCCTCACCAGACTCTGGGGTTCCATCAAGGCATGTTCTTTGTGGACCCCCCGCCCTATCGTCAGGCCCAGGGAAGATAATATTTAATCATAACTGTCTTTATAATCCTTAACGTGCATGCACTTGAGGGTGAGACTCTGCTACTTGTTAGCATGTTATTTAAACCTCTCAGCCTCAGGTTCCGTGTCTATAAAATATGGATATAAAAATAGCCACCATCGAGGACTGTGGTGAGGGTTACCTGAGAGGGTGCAGGTCAATTAGTGAGCAGAGTTCCTGGCACGGGGAAAGTGCCTGGTGCATGTTAGCTTGTGTGGTGACTTTGACGATGTTACTGTACGACATGCATCGTTTAGGAAGCAAGGAAGTAAATAATTGTTTATGCCTGCCGTGTGGCTCTCTTCCATTGGCAGCAAAAAGGGACAGCCATACGTAAGTAGCTTATGGTTTTGTGATGGGGACTTAGGCCAGTGAATGATTTTTGCAGGGTAGAATGTGCCGTGTGCTGGCACAGGCATCACATCTGGTGTTGGTAAGTGATGTCAGAGCGCGTCTGAGATTTGGCAGGGACTGGGAAATCCGGTAGGACTTCCTGCAAGAGGTGGCATTTGAATTGTGCCTTGAAGAACGTGGCCGCCAGCCAACATGCCGAGTGCCCACTATATGCCTAACCCCGTTCGAAGTGCATTTAGGTGTATTCGCTGGTTTGTCCTCATAGCAGTCTGGGGCCAGTACTGCTATTACCCCTTTTCTAGTTGTAGAAACCGAGGCACAAAGAAGAGGATTTGCCCAAGTCCCACTCCAGAGCCCACGCCGGCACTCAGTGCCCCTTGGGAACAGATCGCAGAGGCAAGAGCTGGCATGTCAAGGCCGGCGGTGGGAGGAGGAGGTAGACGTAGCGCCAGTGGGGCAGGTGGCAGGAGCGTGGGGACGGAACCCTTGAACACGGGGAGGAGAGGTTGGGAGCAGTGAGCGGATTTTTAAAGTTTTTATGGTGAAAGTCCCAGGCGCGTGTCCCGGGCTCGCCCAGGGCGGCCAGCCCCGCTGTGCGCCCACCGCCCACCACGGAAGTTGTTGGAACTGAGCAGGGATATGCACGTTGTGGTGTGGCGAACGGCAAGGTGCGATGCTTAGCAGGACGGATCTGCATTTACGTGAAGAACTTGTGTCTCCTCAGCGGCTCGTTTTCCAGGGTTTCATTTCTCCGGGCACTTGAGATGTCACTGTAGTTACGTGACAACGTGTGCTGGCTTTTGGTTCCTTCAGCTACGTTTTTGTTAAACTCCTGTTTGTGTTCCAGGTTGCTGTTGTCAAAATGAAGAACACTGAGCGAATTTACGCGATGAAAATCCTCAACAAGTGGGAAATGCTTAAAAGAGCAGAGGTAAGCGTGGAGTAGTAAAGAGTAACAGGAGAAGGGGGTTGTGAGGGGCATGTGCTGGGTCCCCACCACAGTCCTCGCAGAGCTGGGCCTCCCCCCTCCCTCCTTGACAAGAGTGACCTGTGTCTTGCCACCATCTCCGCCCCTCCCTGCGCGCACGCCTCTCTGCGCCAGACCCCGCCCCAGCCGAGGGCTGCTCACTGTAAGGACCAATCAAAACCTTTGTGGGAACTCTGGGCATTTATCTCAGCTCTGCTTCCCGTGCACAAGGCATTACTGGATCTGGAGCCTGTGTAAGCACAGAGATGTCTGCGTACGCCCTCCCAGAGGGAGGACGGAGACCGTAAGCAGAAGTAGGTGGTCACTGCTTGGCAGGTCTGGATGCGCTTTTCCTTACTTCGGTGTCCCTCCCTCTGCGGCCTGTTTCACGGTCCCGACCCTGGCCGCTCCGGCCCCCGATGGAGTCGGTGAGGCTGCTGGGCCAGCCCGAGCTCTACCTCTGGTCCTACCAGACTCACCCCCGGTCTGCCTTCACCCCCCATCCTCTGTGGTCCTCCACTTTGCGTCAGGGAGCCAAGCATCCTTCCTTTCCAAGGCTCTGTCACTTACCCTGTGTCCTCTCGCTGGGCTCCCCCAGGCTGAACGCCCTCAGCGCCACCTCCGCTGCCCCAGCTGTGAAGCAAGCTCACCCCGGGACTGAGCGCCCCTGGGATTAGCCACCTCCTCCTCCGGAAACTGCTTCTCTGGTTTCTGGCCTCTCTTGTCGTGTCACTCTGAACCTTCCTTGTAATTTTAGGTGGCCCTTCCTGTGCTCGGTAGTTCTTCCCTGGGATGATGATGCCACTTGGGCAGATACCAGTACAAACGTCTGTTCTGGTCAGATCCCTCCCCTGAGCTCAGGTTGTCGTCAGCTTGGTGGGTGGGCGTTCTCACTCAGTATCCTCAGTGCGTCCTACCTGTCCGTCACGGCCTGTCCTCCTTCCCCGTCCCTACCCTCCTCCTTCCCACCGTGGTGCCCAGCACCGGGCCTCTGCCAAATGAATGCAGGCTGGTTAACTGCAGCATCGCTGTGTTTGTGGTCACCTGGGCCTGGGGACTCTGCCTGCCTCAGGCGGTGCCGCGGTGGCCGTGCCTCGGCCCCAGCAGCCCTTCGTGGCACCGTCAGCGCTCTGGGGGTCAAGGGAAATCGCTGGAGTGACTCTTCCGTGGGAACAGGGTAGCTGGTGGTGCATAAGAGTTTGGGGGAGGAATAAGCAGGGAAATAAAGGCTAGTAGCAAATTCATTTAAGTTTATATTTTTAGAGGAGTGATTGGTTGTTCAGCGTCAGCCTCCAGACCGGGTGTGTGTGTGTGTGTGTGTGTGTGTGTGTGTGTGTGTGTGTGTTTAAAAGTCCCAAGGTTGGGGAGAGGTGATTCGCACCTTCTAACTAGTTAGTATTTACCCAAATGTCATGGTGAGTACATTCTGAAATTATGAAATTTAAATCTGGTTACAGAGATCCTACCTAATTGGCATAGTCGGAAAAGTCCAAGGATGTCTGCTAATTATTACGATTATCCCAGGGTACATGTCATGGGATATATGTGTGTGTGATACACAGAAAAACATAATAATATTGATATAAAATGGTTAAAGTAATTTATCATTTTATTCCTAATAAATTAGTTTACCGTGAACACTAAATCTTTGAAAGCATGACGTCACCAAGAGGGGGCGGTGGAAAAGTCGCTAAGCTGTGAATTCATAACTTTGTGGGTCGTGCTGTGCTTTCTAGCTCATCTGTTTTGCTCATTAAAAAAGTACTGAAAGTTCTCAAAACAAAACTGCTGAATAATACGTATATTTCCTGTCTGTGGGTCATCATGCTGGTGATCCTGAGTTTAAGAATGGCTTTTATTCTAAATGTGGATGGGTCGACCCTTGAGAACATGGAGCCCCGGCCCTGGGGCTTCCTTGCAGCTGCCCTGCGCCAGGCCCTGTGGGCTGGGGGGCATAGCATTGGTCTCTGCACATTTGGACATCGTAAGCTGATTGCTGGTCCATTTGAGTTGTTTTATCTGCTTTTAATTAGTAGAATTGGGGCACATCTACTTCAGTCATTTTTTTGTTTCGAAATAAAAATTTTTTTAAATAAGTTTAGAATAGAAAGCTCTTAGGACAAAACAAGTTCCAGAGGTCACTGTGAGTCTCATGAGAGAGCAGGTAGGACTCCCCGGTGCCTTGTGGACCAAGGGCTCCCATCAGTGCCACTGTCATTTTTGTTAAGCTGTGCAAGTTTCAGATCTAGAGGGAGTTAAAATCTTAGGTGATCAACAAAGAGAAAGTTTTATTATGATTATGCCAAAATACCTGGTCACTTTTAAATCTAGGTACCACCTGTGAAATAAAGCTCTTAAAAAAAAATAAGGGGCGCCTGGGTGGCTCAGTCGGTTAAGCGTCCGACTTCAGCCAGGTCACGATCTCGCGGTCCGTGAGTTCGAGCCCCGCGTCGGGCTCTGAGCTGATGGCTCAGAGCCTGGAGCCTGCTTCCGATTCTGTGTCTCCCTCTCTCTCTGCCCCTCCCCCGTTCATGCTCTGTCTCTCTCTGTCCCAAAAATAAATAAACGTTGAAAAAAAAAAATTAAAAAAAAAAAAAACCGTAACAGCCCTTTACCTATGTGCTGCAGACCATACTTCTTCACAGAATCCTGTTATGACCGTGGCACCAGTTACCGTGATTAAATCACTTTCCAGCGCTCAGCTCAGTAAGCAGATGTGTGCCCTTACCCGCCAGCCATGTGGCTGCTAAACTGTAGGTGTGTGACAGCGAGGGGCAGACGCGGGGCGGCCACGTCCCAGGCTATCGAGAGGAAGCCGGTCTGGTCCAGAGAGGTCGGGCAGTGCTGGGTGGGAGGGGCCCACCCAGGAGAGTGTTGCTGAGATCCACCTGTGAGCCGGGCCGACTCCTTTGTCGGCTGCAGAGGTGGCGTGTGTGGAAGGGGCAGGGGCCGGGCCCGGCCCGAGGAAGTGAGCTCTCCGAAGCCTTGGTGCAGGAAAGGCCTGGGGGAGGCGAGGATGCGTCTGGTTCCAGGTGAGTGAGGGAGGCCGAGCTTCCTGCAGCCTGGGAGGCAGGTGACGCGTCTCCAGAGCCTGTCACGGCAGGGACCCCTCTGTTCAGGACCGTACTCCTTGGACGGGCCCAGACCGACTCTCCCCCTGATTCTTTACAGACTGCTTGTTTCCGAGAAGAGCGCGACGTGCTGGTGAACGGCGACTGCCAGTGGATCACTACTCTGCACTACGCCTTTCAGGACGAAAACTACCTGGTATGTCTGGGTGTCAGGCGCTTCAAGAGTCTGTCGAATGGCATGTGGGTGAAATTGGTTGATTCGTTTGTGCTGCTACTAAAAACCGAACAAGGCGGTTTGGAATTGACAGTGTTTATATGTGCTCGGAGAGAACGAAGGGGTTGGTTTAAGGTAGTAACTGGGTGGGGTTTTTTTGTTTTTGGTTTTGGTTTTTTTTTTTTCCAACGTTTATTTTATTTTTGGGACAGAGAGAGACAGAGCATGAACAGGGGAGGGGCAGAGAGAGAGGGAGACACAGAATCGGAAACAGGCTCCAGGCTCTGAGCCATCAGCCCAGAGCCCGACGCGGGGCTCGAACTCACCGACCCGAGATCGTGACCTGGCTGAAGTCGGACGCTTAACCGACTGCGCCACCCAGGCGCCCCTGGGTGGGGTTTTTTAAAGGCAGACAATTCTCATCACGAGATAACCTGATTAGTTTTGTTCCCCGGGTTTATTACATTTAAATAAACTGGGGCTTCAAGACATTTTCTATCTTGGATTATGTTTGAAGAGAAAGGGCCGTGAGGACCCACAGTGGCTCAGCCTTTGGCGCTGAGTGGGTAATCGTGTCACCCACGATGCCTGACGCTGTCTGAGGACACTGCTGGTGTGCAGTCCTCCCCCAACGAGCTGGGCTCGCTGAGGTCTTCTGACGTGGGTTTTGGGGGGACTCTTTGTTATCTGTTTTTTCCGACCTAAGTGGGGGCTTTCAGTCTTGACCAGTCAGTCCGCTGTGCGATTGACACGTGTGCCCCGAGGTGAGCGTAGATGCCTGTAAAACAGACACAAAACAACGGCTCACAAGGGGAAAGAAGCCAAACCTTTGCCCTCAGCTGCTCTTAATTCCAGAGTGACCGTGTGACCGAAGGTTTGCCTAAACCTAAAAAGGTCCTCACATGGAGCTCTGGTTGTGCGGGGCAAGCACCGTCCTTGGAGAAGCTGGTCTCTGCCCGGCTCCTCCTGCCTGCGCAGCCCCAGCGGTGGCCGCAGGGGCTTCGAAGGTCTGCACAGCCTTGGGCCAGGGACCTGAGCTCGATCTCCCTGAGCTCACCCGCACTTCTTTGCTCCGTTGGCTACAGCAAGAGGGACATAGGGTCTCTTTCCCACGTCAAAGACATCCTTTGACATCCGTCAGTTTTGAATGTCCAGAATTAGGTAACATGGTTTGTTACACTGTTTATTTAGAATTTACAACATATATGTTTATGTCTACAGAGGGACCGTTGTGTTTATCAAGCAGGGGCGCGTGGGTTAGCTCCGTCTCCCCAGGGACCCCGTGCCTGAGGCCCTGAAGGTTGTCACCACATTTTAAATGGGGCATCTGGAGCGGGAGGGGACGGAGCCACTTGTCCAAGCGTGTGACGGGAGGTGGTGCTCAGGGCCCTTCCCCAGCAGACTGCCGAGTGCACATCACCCCCGCTCAGAGGCAACCATCTCGGGTCCATTTCCGAGGAGTTCAGGCGCAGATCTGTACAGAAGGAAAACAACATATTTTGTTTAATCTTTCCTGAAGTCAGCGTAGTGTCTTGCAGTCTGAAATGTCTGACAGAAGATGGTCAGTTAGGAATTGCAGCCAAGAAGGCATCTTCTTGAGTGTTTGGAGTTGCACAAATAGAGGTACAGTGAAAATCCAGAAGGAAGGCAGGGGCTCCGGGCTTTCTAGTGTGTGAACCTGGGCCCTGGTACTGGGGTTCGCAGACCCGTGGCTGGCTGCTGTCTCTGCCGCCCCTGAGTGGTGCTGTCGGGCAGGTTCCTTCTCTCTGGGACCCCGGCAGTTTCTGCCTTTGTGGGGTGGTGGAGAAGCAGGCCTGGAGGGCGGGGCAGGCCGCGTCGGGCCTCCTTCCTCGTGCGGAGTCATCGGGCTGCCCCGCAGAACCCATTCTCGTCGTTCCTTCTGTTGGAGGCATCTAGACTTGGCGTGTCCTAAAAATTGAACCTGTTTCTCCAGTGAGTAGAAGGGTGTTGCCTTGTTGACTTAGAATCCCCGTGTTTCATGACAGAGGAAATAATTGGTCTGGTTCTTACTCTAAAAGTAAGTTTCTGCCTTATGGCCCCTTAGTTTACTTTCTTACGGATTCCTTACAGTTCTCCAGGAGCCTGTCGATCATGTTCAGTGCTGCTGTAAAGCATTTTCGTTTTTCTGTTTAGAATTCTAGGCAAGCATGGAAACCGTCGAGACTCAGCTAGATGGGTGCTTGACTTACTCCTACCGCTTTCTTAGGGGCCGGAGAACTTCTCCCTTCGGCCCGCACGCCCGCCAGCCTGTGGTCTGGCCTCTGCCTCCGCATAGTACTCCCCGGTGCCTGTCACCCTCCTCTCCTTCCGGGACCACGTCCTGGCCTCCCAGCCCCTCTCCTGCCCTGCTCTCGGCCCCCATCCTCCGCGCTGTTGTTCCTGAAATTCGTTCTCCGTCAGATGCCTAACTGAAAGTACGACACATATGGTGCAGGAAGGTACTGGGTGGGGGAATCCTGGATGACACAGGAGCAGCTCGGAAGCCAGCGCTCCAGACTGGAAGAGCCAGAGGACTTCCGTGGTAGAACTTCGGCCTCGCGTTGTCAGGCCTCGCGCTGACCGAATGTTCTGTTCTCTCCCACCTCTTCCCACCTGTAGTACTTAGTCATGGATTACTACGTGGGTGGTGATTTACTGACCCTGCTCAGTAAATTTGAAGACAAGCTTCCAGAAGATATGGCAAGATTCTACATCGGTGAGATGGTGTTGGCCATCGATTCCATCCATCAGCTTCACTACGTGCACAGGTGCGCACCTTTTGTGTTTTATGGGGACGGCATTGAACACGTGAAGATGCCCTTTCGGGGCCCCGAGACTCAGTCGAAAGCTCCAGGCCGTCCAGAGAGGCCACGCGGTTCGCAGACCCTGGGCCGCCCCAGCGCCTGGCACCAGCAGGTCCCAGCGTTACTGTGACGATGAGGATGCTCCAGCGCGGGTCCCCCAGAGCCGCCTTGTCTTTAGATGTTTTGCTGACATCAGCTCATCCTCCCGCTGCTGATCCCTCCTCCCTGGGGTGCCCGCCCCCTAGTTCATGGGTTTCCTGACTGTCTGCTGTCCCAGCCACAACACCTTCCCTGATGCACGGCCCCCATCATGGCACTCACAGAGGAGGACTGGGCTGGGGAGAGGGGCTCAGCACAGCACCTCGAGCGAGAATAACTGGTTCTGTGTGGCCGTGTGCCTCCCGCCCTCCCGGGCGCGCTGCGGGCCCACCCTGCACCCTGCGAGGGCGCCACCTCTGTGTCTTTCTGCTGCTTAAGACAGCGAGTTCGTCCTGTGGGGTTGGCTGTTTATTTTAATAATTTTTATCAAATATGTTCATGGTAACGGTTTTTTCAAGTCAGGTAGCGCTACAGGGCTTAAGAGAAAGCACGCGTCTCCTGCCCTGCCCGGATTCCACTGGCCACAGGTAGCTCGTCGGCTTTTTACACTGTTTCTTGCGGCATTTGCCTCATATTCCTAACTAACCCGCTTCTCTCGCCATTTTCTTTTTTGCAGAGGAGGGAGAGTCAGAGCACATCTGTTAAGATGCAGTTTACTCTTTCCAGAAGTAGCTCTCTCCCTCAGCCCTCTCCCACACACACTCTCAGACCCCCCTCCCACAGCTTCCCAGTTCCTGAGCGATAACTGTTGGTTAAATCCCTGTCAGGTTCATCGTGGAACACCTGTGTGAGTGTGACAGCTGAGCCTGGCGGTTCCCGCATTTCCACTTCCATAAGTCGGTTCCTCTGGGGGTGGCAATGGTCCTGAGTCTTCACTTGTGGGCTTTTCCGTGGCAGCCGTCACTGGTTGCCCCAAACCGGCTAGTCATCCCCTGTGCTGAATTGCAAAGCTCTGCGCACACAGGCGCGTCAGGTAGCACAGGTCTGATTTTTCTTGGAACCGCTGCTCCTCCTTTCCCGCTCCCTTCTGCCCTGGGTGCCTCTGCCAGCATCCTGAGAGTTCCTTCCCCGGAGACGCTCCTGTCCCGTCTCCCCGGATTGGATCCCTTGCTGTCCAAGTGACACATCTTCCTTTCTCGGTCTATTCTTTTGATTTGGTGGCATGGATTGTCTGTAGTTTCTGGATCAAGGTGGCTTGTGAGGTCATGTTTTTGAGATCAGTATCTTAATTCCATCCATATGTGTGACTGAGGGATGATCTAGTAAGAATTTTAGATTGGAAATCACCTTCCTCGGGACTGTGAGGGCATTACCGTCCTCCGTTGGGAGGCTCACGGCCACCGCGATCCCCCTGGCGTCACATCAGGCCCCGCTGCCGCCTCGCCCAGGGCCCGGCCTCTGCTGCCCGTCAGGAGGTTTTCCTGAGTAGACACAGCTCCTGCTGCAAGGGTGGCCACGGCACAGGGTGTCACAAGAACAGCCCTTCAGGTCTCGCCGTGAGTCGTACCTCACTGCTCAGTGGGGAAACTGAGGCGCGGGGGCCACGTGCCCCTGCCCAGGGCACTGCCCTGTGGGTCCAGGTATCACAGAGTAAGCAGAGGGCGCGGCTCCCAAAGAACCTTCACTTCTTTTAGGGCGTTTTCTCTTTTTTCATGGATTCTTCAATGTCACTGTGCTTGCTTTTCTAACAGTTACTATAGTTGTTTTCAACATTCGATTTTATATTCTGACAGAAATTTGACTAATTCATACCAGAGCTAAATGTCTTTGTATTTGTCACCGATCTCCAGGGAAATTAATCTGACCACTTTTTCAGTGGTTTATTCTTTCTCTGTTTTCCCTAATTAGAAAGCTTTTCTCTTATTTTCTTAATTAGCTATGTAGAAGCTTCACTCTGTCATTTGATCTCCAGACATAGTAGGAGAATGAAATGTGTGATTAACCGCCCTCCCCCGTCAACTCGGTATTCAGACTTAGCACTTGAACGACCCAGTCTGAAAACCGAAGGCTTGCATTTTTGCTAGAAAGGCTACAAAGCCAGGTTTGGTAGGAAGTCAGTCCTGCCCCGGCCGCAGGTGGTAGGTTCGCTGTGGGTCGAAGCAGCATTCGACGGGGCCGGAAATGAGTGTGTGTCGTCAGCACAGCAGCCGTGTCCCTGCTGGATTTAAGAAGCAGGACTCAGACCCTGTGCTACAGCTGTGGGGCCTTTTCTGTGGCCGGATGTGGGCGGTGGGGACTCGGGCCGTGCCCACCGCCCTCCGGCCCGGCTGCTGCAGGCAGAGCAGGTGCTCCCTGGCTTTGGCAGCGTGGGAAGCGATGGGCAGCCGGGACCAGGGAGCAGGGCACACAGGCGGGTACAGCCCCTTCTGGAGCGGTCAGCCCCAGATCACAGCAGAGGCAGAAACGAAGAGTGATAGTCACTTGCCTTCGAGGACATGACGTCCCCAGAGAGAACGGAGAGTGCAGCTCAGAAACAAAGTCAGAACGGTGCAGTTTTAAGAGAAGGAATATCCAGAGAACGAAAACAAAAACGGGAGCAAATAGAAAGCTGCGCGGGAGAGATGCAGGCTGAAGCAGAGGGATCTGACGAAGGTAGCCCGGGGCAGGCTGGGTGGCCGCTGTGGTTCTGGAGCGGGTCTGATTTTACCTTTAGGAGGCCCTCCTGTTGTCCCAAGACCAGCTCACTTAGGAAGTGTGTCTTTGCCCCAGTGAGGTGAGATGACGTCTTTATCACGCACTCACTCCCCATGACGTTCTATCCTGTCGTCTTTCTGTCTGTCTGTGCACCAGGGCCGTACCGCTTTAATTTTGGAGGCAGAAGCCGTGTCGGACTAGTTCCCCCATCAGACCCCTTTCTTTCTCTCCAGGGTTTTTCTAGCTGTCCTCACGCATTAATTGATCCATGTGAACTTTAGTATCAGGTTGGCTCCAAGAAACAGGACATGGGAAAATTTTTAATTTGATGGGCCCATCAATCTGTAATGCAGTCCCTTTTTTTTTTTTTTTTTTTTTTTTTAACTTCTGGAAGGTTCTCTCAGATTGTAGATTCAAATATTATGTTTTATTCTTTTATTCTTTCAATTTCTTTGGGGACTCCAGTTATTTGTATGTGTCGTCTGTTTTCATTCCTCTAGATCTTTCCCTCCCTTTCTTCAGTGCCCTTTCATTAGATTTTTACTGGAATTTGTTCTATGGGCATCTTATAATTTAGTCACCATTCCTGATAAGATTTTGTCTTCTGTTTCTTCCTTGAGTTAAATCTCTTCATTTCTTCCTGCTTTTGTCTGGTTCTGTTCTTAATTTTTTATTTTTCTGACTCATTGAGGGTTTGCTTTGTTTTTCCTCTTTATTTCGGTTTGGGGTGCTGCGCTGGTTTCTTTTGCTTTGTGGATCTTTCTTTGGGTAAGAATTGTCGTCGTCTTCTCACCTTTGTTTGTGAGATGCGTCCCTGATGTTGGGAGTAGCTGAGGTGTGGTGTTCTGTCGTGTGAGCACATACCTGAGCTCCTCTTGGTGAACATCTGCCTTTCCTCCTGAAGTCTGTTCCCTTTTGTGCCGTCCAGTCACATGAACTTGTTTGACCAGGAAGGAGAGCTTGTGCTTTAAAGGCCGTCCGCCTCCCCAGGGGCCCCACGTTTGCAGGTCCACAGAGCAGCAGGTCGGCCGTGGACCTACCTTCCTTCCATGAACTTGCTGCTGACAGCTAGACAGATGGCTTAGGTCTTCAGCCCCCGGGTCTTTGTCCGCCAGATACAGCGTGGGGTACGTGGGGGGCTGTTGGCCTGCCGTGGTCTTGCCCCAGAGCCTCACCTGTCTCTTGCTCTCATCACGTCTGTGCTCAGACACCCTTTGCCCCGTTTTCTGCTGCTTCTGGTTTCTTCCCAGCGCTTATCGTGGGCGTCATACCCTGGTGCTGACTGAGACCACGTGCGTGTTCGTGCGTTCGCACGTTCATTTTCTGCCCTCTCAGCTGGTGGAAGTTTCGTGATGGCAGGGGCTGTGGGGTCTGGTTACTGTCATAGACCTGGGGTCAAGCACAGCACCGGGCACCAAGGAGACGCTCAGGAAGCATGGTCAGCTGTGCGGTGGGAACAAGATGGTGTGTCGTCGGATTGACTGGGGATTAGCTCATGCACAGGAGTGAGCGGTAGTGGTGGTGACTGCCCCTCCGTACGCGTGTGTGAGTAGAGTGCCATGGAGAGACGTTTTCCCGAGATTGCCACAACTGTCCTGAAATGGCATTAGCATTTCCTCGGCGGGTACGCCACTGGTGACAGGCTTTGACCTGCCTAATGTGTGGCGTGGAAATGGTTGACTCACTGATTTGTTTTACTCACAGAGACATCAAACCTGACAATGTCCTTTTGGACGTGAATGGTCACATCCGCCTGGCCGACTTTGGATCCTGTTTGAAGATGAGTGACGATGGAACTGTAGGTATTTCTGTTGGAGATTTTTCATTTGGTTCTGGGTTTTGCTTGTAGTTAGAAGGGACTCAACATTTCAATTTGAGATCCAATTAAGAAACCAAGTTTATGAATGCGAATTAAAAAGATTCACATTTGGGGGACAGTTTAAATTTTCTGATTCAGTTGAAAACCTCGGTTTTGATGTCCATGTCTCGTCGGTAGTACGTGTGCCTTCTGAGTTGGGGGTCGTCCCTTTCCTCACGTGGCGAGGCGGCTGAGCACGCCATTGCCGCAGCGGCACGCGGGCCCCCTCGGTCCTTTCTTGAAACGTCTGGTGCGGGCCGGTCAGGCGCTCAGATGTCGACTGTGTTGGCGACTCCTCATTTCTGTGTGCGGGCAGGTAACTGCCTGTCAGGCGGGGCTTTTCTCTCTGTGGGTGTTGTCCGTCTAGAAACAGGGACCCTTGATACTAGGGTCGCTCTCTTTCTTCCCACCAACGCAGTCCCTTATTTCCCCAGTCTTGACCGCGTGTTGCTTAGTTGAGGTTGGTGCCGCCCTCGAATCCAGCCTTCCGACGACAAGCGTGGCGGTCTCGGACCGGGCTCGAGTGTTGGTTCCCTTTCCTGCCCGCACGTCCCCTCACCCTGCCCGCGCTGCCACCTCACGCCGGTCTCCCCGCTGTCCACCGTACGGTTCCTGCAGCCGGGCAGCCGAGCGGGGAAGTGACTCTGGTCACATGACGGAGGCCGACCTCCCCGCGGTCCAGTCTGACCCGGGTGCTGCTCGTACCCCTGGGCCCCTCCTCAGACATGACCCGAGGGAGAGTCTGTCTGGCCTTCCTCGGCCAGGCCTTCTGTTCTGGTTGCTCCCTCAGTCTAATGGACTTTGTTCTCCATGCGCTCCAAGACCAGTCTGGTTCCTCAGCTGCCCCGCTGCCCCCTTGTTTTCTCACGACGCTCACTGCCCTCGCTGGCCACGGCTTTCCGGAGCGATGGCCCCACGTCAAGCCTGTTCCTGCTGACGTCAGTGGCTGAGGAACTGTCCTTTCCCTTGTAGAGGCCTGAGCCTCCTGGTTCCCCATCTGGAGAATTCCTGAGTACCCAGCCAGTGCCTGGACTATTTCCAGATGTTCCCATTTGGGAGATGGAAGGGTAGGCCCTGGGGGAGCAGCCTTAGCGTCTGTGGAAACAGACATTCAGTGTCTTGGGCCCCACCCTAGAATTTCTGTTTCACAAGAGCCCGGGTGGCCTGTATGCACACGGAAGTTTGCGAAGGGTTGGCCTGAACACACATGGCTTCTGGACCGCACTTTGGGCAGTGACAGAGGATGTGGGAAATGCCACCCCTTGAGGGACCGCAGTGCCCTCTGGGGGCTGTGCTGGGCACGCGGGCAAGGAGAGACCAGGCATGCGAGGCCATCTCACGCGTTCCGGAAACTGCCCCACGTTTACTGCTGCAGGAGAGCATTCATTTGCAGCGAATTTTGAATTACTAGGGTTTTAAATCATGCTCGTGTGCTAGTTTTATTCCACGATTATTTCATCATTTGCTATCAGTGTTTTAGAAGGA